>NC_136269.1:89090705-89690705 GCF_964187855.1 Myxine glutinosa
GAAAACCACTTTTCGCAATTGTGTTAGTGTTGAAAAACCACTTTTCGCACTTGTGTTAGTGTTGAAAAACCACTTTTCGCACTTGTGTTGGTGCAGGAAACCACTTTTGCACTTGTATTAGTGTGGAAAAACCACTTTTTGCACTTGTGTTAGTGTTGAAAAACCACTTTTCGCACTGGTGTTGGTGAAGGAAACCACATTTCGCACTTGTGTTGGTGCAGGAAACCACTTTTGCACTTGTGTTAGTGTTGAAAAACCACTTTTTGCACTTGTGTTAGTGTTGAAAATCCACTTTTTGCACTTGTGTTAGTGTTGAAAAATCACTTTTCACACTTGTGTTGGTGCAGGAAACCACTTTTGCACTTGTATTAGTGTGGAAAAACCACTTTTCGTACTTGTGTTAGTGTTGAAAAACCACTTTTCGCACTGGTGTTGGTGAAGGAAACCACTTTTCACACTTGTGTTTCTGTTGAAAACCCACTTTTCGCACATGTGTTAGTGAAGGAAACCACTTTTTGCACTTGTGTTGGTGAAGGAAACCACTTTTCGCACTTGTGTTAGTGTTGAAAAACCACTTTTCGCACTTGTGTTGGTGCAGGAAACCACTTTTGCACTTGTATTAGTGTGGAAAAACCACTTTTCGCACTTGTGTTAGTGTTGAAAAACCACTTTTCGCACTTGTGTTAGTGTTGAAAAACCACTTTTCGCACTTGTGTTGGTGCAGGAAACCACTTTTGCACTTGTATTAGTGTGGAAAAACCACTTTTCGCACTTGTGATAGTGTTGAAAATCCACTTTTCGCACTTGTGTTAGTGTTGAAAAACCACTTTTCGCACTTGTGTTGGTGCAGGAAACCACTTTTGCACTTGTATTAGTGTGGAAAAACCACTTTTCGCACTTGTGTTAGTGTTGAAAAACCACTTTTCGCACTAGTGTTGGTGAAGGAAACCACTTTTCGCACTTGTGTTAGTGTTGAAAACCCACTTTTCGCACATGTGTTAGTGAAGGAAACCACTTTTCGCACTTGTGTTGGTGCAGGAAACCACTTTTGCACTTGTATTAGTGTGGAAAAAACACTTTTTGCACTTGTGATATTGTTGAAAAACCACTTTTCGCACTTGTGTTAGTGTTGAAAAACCACTTTTCGCCACATGTGTTGGTGCAGGAAACCACTTTTGCACTTGTATTAGTGTGGAAAAACCACTTTTTGCACTTGTGTTAGTGTTGAAAAACCACTTTTCGCACTGGTGTTGGTGAAGGAAACCACTTTTCGCACTTGTGTTGGTGCAGGAAACCACTTTTGCACTTGTGTTAGTGTTGAAAAACCACTTTTCGCACTTGTGTTAGTGTTGAAAATCCACTTTTTGCACTTGTGTTAGTGTTGAAAAGTCACTTTTCGCACTTGTGTTGGTGCAGGAAACCACTTTTGCACTTGCATTAGTGTGGAAAAACCACTTTTCGCACTTGTGTTAGTGTTGAAAAACCACTTTTCGCACTTGTGTTAGTGTTGAAAAACCACTTTTCGCACTTGTGTTGGTGCAGGAAACCACTTTTGCACTTGTATTAGTGTGGAAAAACACTTTTTGCACTTGCGATAGTGTTGAAAAACCACTTTTCGCACTTGTGTTGGTGCAGGAAACCACTTTTGCACTTGTATTAGAATGGAAAAACCACTTTTCGCACTTGTGTCAGTGTTGAAAAACCACTTTTCGCACTTGTGTTAGTGTTGAAAAACCACTTTTCGCACTTGTGTTGGTGCAGGAAGCCACCTTTTGCACTTGTATTAGTGTGGAAAAACCACTTTTTGCACTTGTGTTAGTGTTGAAAAACCACTTTTCGCACTGGTGTTGGTGAAGGAAACCACTTTTCGCACTTGTGTTAGTGTTGAAAACCCAATTTTCGCACATGTGTTAGTGAAGGAAACCACTTTTCGCACTTGTGTTAGTGTTGAAAAACCACTTTTCGCACTTGTGTTGGTGCAGGAAACCACTTTTGCACTTGTATTAGTGTGGAAAAAACCACTTTTCGCACTGGTGTTGGTGAAGGAAACCACATTTCGCACTTGTGTTGGTGCAGGAAACCACTTTTGCACTTGTGTTAGTGTTGAAAAACCACTTTTTGCACTTGTGTTAGTGTTGAAAATCCACTTTTTGCACTTGTGTTAGTGTTGAAAAATCACTTTTCGCACTTGTGTTGGTGCAGGAAACCACTTTTGCACTTGTATTAGTGTGGAAAAAACCACTTTTCGTACTTGTGTTAGTGTTGAAAAACCACTTTTCGCACTGGTGTTGGTGAAGGAAACCACTTTTCACACTTGTGTTTCTGTTGAAAACCCACTTTTCGCACATGTGTTAGTGAAGGAAACCACTTTTTGCACTTGTGTTGGTGAAGGAAACCACTTTTCGCACTTGTGTTAGTGTTGAAAAACCACTTTTCGCACTTGTGTTGGTGCAGGAAACCACTTTTGCACTTGTATTAGTGTGGAAAAACCACTTTTCGCACTTGTGTTAGTATTGAAAAACCACTTTTCGCACTTGTGTTAGTGTTGAAAAACCACTTTTCGCACTTGTGTTGGTGCAGGAAACCACTTTTGCACTTGTATTAGTGTGGAAAAACCACTTTTCGCACTTGTGATAGTGTTGAAAAACCACTTTTCGCACTTGTGTTAGTGTTGAAAAACCACTTTTCGCACTTGTGTTGGTGCAGGAAACCACTTTTGCACTTGTATTATTGTGGAAAAACCACTTTTCGCACTTGTGTTAGTGTTGAAAAACCACTTTTCGCACTGGTGTTGGTGAAGGAAACCACTTTTCGCACTTGTGTTAGTGTTGAAAACCCACTTTTCGCACATGTGTTAGTGAAGGAAACCACTTTTCGCACTTGTGTTGGTGCAGGAAACCACTTTTGCACTTGTATTAGTGTGGAAAAAACACTTTTTGCACTTGTGATATTGTTGAAAAACCACTTTTCGCACTTGTGTTAGTGTTGAAAAACCACTTTTCGCCACTTGTGTTGGTGCAGGAAACCACTTTTGCACTTGTATTAGTGTGGAAAAACCACTTTTTGCACTTGTGTTAGTGTTGAAAAACCACTTTTCGCACTGGTGTTGGTGAAGGAAACCACTTTTCGCACTTGTGTTGGTGCAGGAAACCACTTTTGCACTTGTATTAGTGTGGAAAAACCACTTTTCGCACTTGTGTTAGTGTTGAAAAACCACTTTTCGCACTTGTGTTAGTGTTGAAAAAACACTTTTCACACTTGTGTTAGTGAAGGAAACCACTTTTCGCACTTGTGTTAGTGTTGAAAACCCACTTTTCGCACTTGTGTTGGTGCAGGAAACCACTTTTGCACTTGTATTAGTGTGGAAAAAACACTTTTTGCACTTGTCATAGTGTTGAAAAACCACTTTTCGCACTTGTGTTAGTGTTGAAAAACCACTTTTCGCACTTGTGTTGGTGCAGGAAACCACTTTTGCACTTGTATTAGTGTGGAAAAAACACTTTTTGCACTTGTGATAGTGTTGAAAAACCACTTTTCGCACTTGTGTTAGTATTGAAAAACCACTTTTTGCACTTGTGTTGGTGCAGGAAACCACTTTTGCACTTGTATTAGTGTGGAAAACCACTTTTCGCACTTGTGTTAGTGTTGAAAATCCACTTTTCGCACTTGTGTTAGTGTTGAAAAACCACTTTTCGCACTTGTGTTAGTGAAGGAAACCACTTTTCGCACTTGTGTTAGTGTTGAAAACCCACTTTTCGCACTTGTGTTAGTGTTGAAAATCCACTTTTCGCACTTGTGTTGGTGCAGGAAACCACTTTTGCACTTCTATTAGTGTGGAGAAAACACTTTTTGCACTTGTGATAGTGTTGAAAAACCACTTTTCGCACTTGTGTTAGTGTTGAAAAACCACTTTTCGCACTTGTGTTGGTGCAGGAAACCACTTTTGCACTTGTATTAGTGTGGAAAAACACTTTTTGCACTTGCGATAGTGTTGAAAAACCACTTTTCGCACTTGTGTTGGTGCAGGAAACCACTTTTGCACTTGTATTAGAATGGAAAAACCACTTTTCGCACTTGTGTCAGTGTTGAAAAACCACTTTTCGCACTTGTGTTAGTGTTGAAAAACCACTTTTCGCACTTGTGTTGGTGCAGGAAGCCACCTTTTGCACTTGTATTAGTGTGGAAAAACCACTTTTTGCACTTGTGTTAGTGTTGATAAACCACTTTTCGCACTGGTGTTGGTGAAGGAAACCACTTTTCGCACTTGTGTTAGTGTTGAAAACCCACTTTTCGCACATGTGTTAGTGAAGGAAACCACTTTTCGCACCTGTGTTGGTGCAGGAAACCACTTTTGCACTTGTATTAGTGTGGAAAAACCACTTTTTGCACTTGTGTTAGTGTTGAAAAACCACTTTTCGCACTGGTGTTGGTGAAGGAAACCACTTTTCGCACTTGTGTTAGTGTTGAAAACCCAATTTTCGCACATGTGTTAGTGAAGGAAACCACTTTTCGCACTTGTGTTAGTGTTGAAAAACCACTTTTCGCACTTGTGTTGGTGCAGGAAACCACTTTTGCACTTGTATTAGTTTGGAGAAAACACTTTTTGCACTTGTGATAGTGTTGAAAAACCACTTTTCGCACTTGTGTTAGTGTTGAAAAACCACATTTCGCACTTGTGTTGGTGCAGGAAACCACTTTTGCACTTGTATTAGTGTGGAAAAACCACTTTTCGCACTTGTGTTAGTGTTGAAAAACCACTTTTTGCACTGGTGTTGGTGAAGGAAACCACTTTTCGCACTTGTGTTAGTGTTGAAAACCCACTTTTCGCACATGTGTTAGTGAAGGAAACCACTTTTCGCACTTGTGTTAGTGTTGAAAACCCACTTTTCGCACATGTGTAAGTGAAGGAAACCACTTTTAGCACTTGTGTTAGTGTTGAAAAACCACTTTTCGCACTTGTGTTGGTGCAGGAAACCACTTTTGCACTTGTATTAGTGTTGAAAAACCACTTTTTGCACTTGTGATAGTGTTGAAAACCCACTTTTCGCACATGTGTTAGTGAAGGAAACCACTTTTCGCACTTGTGTTGGTGCAGGAAACCACTTTTGCACTTGTATTAGTGTGGAAAAACCACTTTTTGCACTTGTGTTAGTGTTGAAAAACCACTTTTCGCACTGGTGTTGGTGAAGGAAACCACATTTCGCACTTGTGTTGGTGCAGGAAACCACTTTTGCACTTGTGTTAGTGTTGAAAAACCACTTTTTGCACTTGTGTTAGTGCAGGAAACCACTTTTGCACTTGTATTAGTGTGGAAAAACCACTTTTCGTACTTGTGTTAGTGTTGAAAAACCACTTTTCGCACCGGTGTTGGTGAAGGAAACCACTTTTCACACTTGTGTTTCTGTTGAAAACCCACTTTTCGCACATGTGTTAGTGCAGGAAACCACTTTTGCACTTGTATTAGTGTGGAAAAACCACTTTTCGTACTTGTGTTAGTGTTGAAAAACCACTTTTCGCACTGGTGTTGGTGAAGGAAACCACTTTTCACACTTGTGTTTCTGTTGAAAACCCACTTTTCGCACATGTGTTAGTGAAGGAAACCACTTTTTGCACTTGTGTTGGTGAAGGAAACCACTTTTCGCACTTGTGTTAGTGTTGAAAAACCACTTTTCGCACTGGTGTTGGTGAAGGAAACCACTTTTCACACTTGTTTTTCTGTTGAAAACCCACTTTTCGCACATGTGTTAGTGAAGGAAACCACTTTTTGCACTTGTGTTGGTGAAGGAAACCACTTTTCGCACTTGTGTTAGTGTTGAAAAACCACTTTTCGCACTTGTGTTGGTGCAGGAAACCACTTTTGCACTTGTATTAGTGTGGAAAAACCACTTTTCGCACTTGTGTTAGTGTTGAAAAACCACTTTTCGCACTTGTGTTAGTGTTGAAAAACCACTTTTCGCACTTGTGTTGGTGCAGGAAACCACTTTTGCACTTGTATTAGTGTGGAAAAACCACTTTTCGCACTTGTGATAGTGTTGAAAATCCACTTTTCGCACTTGTGTTAGTGTTGAAAAACCACTTTTCGCACTTGTGTTGGTGCAGGAAACCACTTTTGCACTTGTATTAGTGTGGAAAAACCACTTTTCGCACTTGTGTTAGTGTTGAAAAACCACTTTTCGCACTGGTGTTGGTGAAGGAAACCACTTTTCGCACTTGTATTAGTGTTGAAAACCCACTTTTCGCACATGTGTTAGTGAAGGAAACCACTTTTCGCACTTGTGTTGGTGCAGGAAACCACTTTTGCACTTGTATTAGTGTGGAAAAAACACTTTTTGCACTTGTGATATTGTTGAAAAACCACTTTTCGCACTTGTGTTAGTGTTGAAAAACCACTTTTCGCCACATGTGTTGGTGCAGGAAACCACTTTTGCACTTGTATTAGTGTGGAAAAACACTTTTTGCACTTGTCATAGTGTTGAAAAACCACTTTTCGCACTTGTGTTAGTGTTGAAAAACCACTTTTCGCACTTGTGTTGGTGCAGGAAACCACTTTTGCACTTGTATTAGTGTGGAAAAAACACTTTTTGCACTTGTGATAGTGTTGAAAAACCACTTTTCGCACTTGTGTTAGTATTGAAAAACCACTTTTTGCACTTGTGTTGGTGCAGGAAACCACTTTTGCACTTGTATTAGTGTGGAAAACCACTTTTCGCACTTGTGTTAGTGTTGAAAATCCACTTTTCGCACTTGTGTTAGTGTTGAAAAACCACTTTTCGCACTTGTGTTAGTGAAGGAAACCACTTTTCGCACTTGTGTTAGTGTTGAAAACCCACTTTTCGCACTTGTGTTAGTGTTGAAAATCCACTTTTCGCACTTGTGTTGGTGCAGGAAACCACTTTTGCACTTCTATTAGTGTGGAGAAAACACTTTTTGCACTTGTGATAGTGTTGAAAAACCACTTTTCGCACTTGTGTTAGTGTTGAAAAACCACTTTTCGCACTTGTGTTGGTGCAGGAAACCACTTTTGCACTTGTATTAGTGTGGAAAAACACTTTTTGCACTTGCGATAGTGTTGAAAAACCACTTTTCGCACTTGTGTTGGTGCAGGAAACCACTTTTGCACTTGTATTAGAATGGAAAAACCACTTTTCGCACTTGTGTCAGTGTTGAAAAACCACTTTTCGCACTTGTGTTAGTGTTGAAAAACCACTTTTCGCACTTGTGTTGGTGCAGGAAGCCACCTTTTGCACTTGTATTAGTGTGGAAAAACCACTTTTTGCACTTGTGTTAGTGTTGATAAACCACTTTTCGCACTGGTGTTGGTGAAGGAAACCACTTTTCGCACTTGTGTTAGTGTTGAAAACCCACTTTTCGCACATGTGTTAGTGAAGGAAACCACTTTTCGCACCTGTGTTGGTGCAGGAAACCACTTTTGCACTTGTATTAGTGTGGAAAAACCACTTTTTGCACTTGTGTTAGTGTTGAAAAACCACTTTTCGCACTGGTGTTGGTGAAGGAAACCACTTTTCGCACTTGTGTTAGTGTTGAAAACCCAATTTTCGCACATGTGTTAGTGAAGGAAACCACTTTTCGCACTTGTGTTAGTGTTGAAAAACCACTTTTCGCACTTGTGTTGGTGCAGGAAACCACTTTTGCACTTGTATTAGTTTGGAGAAAACACTTTTTGCACTTGTGATAGTGTTGAAAAACCACTTTTCGCACTTGTGTTAGTGTTGAAAAACCACATTTCGCACTTGTGTTGGTGCAGGAAACCACTTTTGCACTTGTATTAGTGTGGAAAAACCACTTTTCGCACTTGTGTTAGTGTTGAAAAACCACTTTTTGCACTGGTGTTGGTGAAGGAAACCACTTTTCGCACTTGTGTTAGTGTTGAAAACCCACTTTTCGCACATGTGTTAGTGAAGGAAACCACTTTTCGCACTTGTGTTAGTGTTGAAAACCCACTTTTCGCACATGTGTAAGTGAAGGAAACCACTTTTAGCACTTGTGTTAGTGTTGAAAAACCACTTTTCGCACTTGTGTTGGTGCAGGAAACCACTTTTGCACTTGTATTAGTGTTGAAAAACCACTTTTTGCACTTGTGATAGTGTTGAAAACCCACTTTTCGCACATGTGTTAGTGAAGGAAACCACTTTTCGCACTTGTGTTGGTGCAGGAAACCACTTTTGCACTTGTATTAGTGTGGAAAAACCACTTTTTGCACTTGTGTTAGTGTTGAAAAACCACTTTTCGCACTGGTGTTGGTGAAGGAAACCACATTTCGCACTTGTGTTGGTGCAGGAAACCACTTTTGCACTTGTGTTAGTGTTGAAAAACCACTTTTTGCACTTGTGTTAGTGCAGGAAACCACTTTTGCACTTGTATTAGTGTGGAAAAACCACTTTTCGTACTTGTGTTAGTGTTGAAAAACCACTTTTCGCACCGGTGTTGGTGAAGGAAACCACTTTTCACACTTGTGTTTCTGTTGAAAACCCACTTTTCGCACATGTGTTAGTGCAGGAAACCACTTTTGCACTTGTATTATTGTGGAAAAACCACTTTTCGTACTTGTGTTAGTGTTGAAAAACCACTTTTCGCACTGGTGTTGGTGAAGGAAACCACTTTTCACACTTGTGTTTCTGTTGAAAACCCACTTTTCGCACATGTGTTAGTGAAGGAAACCACTTTTTGCACTTGTGTTGGTGAAGGAAACCACTTTTCGCACTTGTGTTAGTGTTGAAAAACCACTTTTCGCACTGGTGTTGGTGAAGGAAACCACTTTTCACACTTGTTTTTCTGTTGAAAACCCACTTTTCGCACATGTGTTAGTGAAGGAAACCACTTTTTGCACTTGTGTTGGTGAAGGAAACCACTTTTCGCACTTGTGTTAGTGTTGAAAAACCACTTTTCGCACTTGTGTTGGTGCAGGAAACCACTTTTGCACTTGTATTAGTGTGGAAAAACCACTTTTCGCACTTGTGTTAGTGTTGAAAAACCACTTTTCGCACTTGTGTTAGTGTTGAAAAACCACTTTTCGCACTTGTGTTGGTGCAGGAAACCACTTTTGCACTTGTATTAGTGTGGAAAAACCACTTTTCGCACTTGTGATAGTGTTGAAAATCCACTTTTCGCACTTGTGTTAGTGTTGAAAAACCACTTTTCGCACTTGTGTTGGTGCAGGAAACCACTTTTGCACTTGTATTAGTGTGGAAAAACCACTTTTCGCACTTGTGTTAGTGTTGAAAAACCACTTTTCGCACTGGTGTTGGTGAAGGAAACCACTTTTCGCACTTGTATTAGTGTTGAAAACCCACTTTTCGCACATGTGTTAGTGAAGGAAACCACTTTTCGCACTTGTGTTGGTGCAGGAAACCACTTTTGCACTTGTATTAGTGTGGAAAAAACACTTTTTGCACTTGTGATATTGTTGAAAAACCACTTTTCGCACTTGTGTTAGTGTTGAAAAACCACTTTTCGCCACATGTGTTGGTGCAGGAAACCACTTTTGCACTTGTATTAGTGTGGAAAAACCACTTTTTGCACTTGTGTTAGTGTTGAAAAACCACTTTTCGCACTGGTGTTGGTGAAGGAAACCACTTTTCGCACTTGTGTTGGTGCAGGAAACCACTTTTGCACTTGTGTTAGTGTTGAAAAACCACTTTTCGCACTTGTGTTAGTGTTGAAAATCCACTTTTTGCACTTGTGTTAGTGTTGAAAAGTCACTTTTCGCACTTGTGTTGGTGCAGGAAACCACTTTTGCACTTGCATTAGTGTGGAAAAACCACTTTTCGCACTTGTGTAAGTGTTGAAAAACCACTTTTCGCACTGTTGTTGGTGAAGGAAACCACTTTTCACACTTGTGTTAGTGTTGAAAACCCACTTTTCGCACATGTGTTAGTGAAGGAAACCACTTCTTGCACTTGTGTTGGTGAAGGAAACCACTTTTCGCACTTGTGTTAGTGTTGAAAAACCACTTTTCGCACTTGTGTTGGTGCAGGAAACCACTTTTGCACTTGTATTAGTGTTGAGAAAACACTTTTTGCACTTGGGATAGTGTTGAAAAACTACTTTTCGCACTTGTGTTAGTGTTGAAAAACCACTTTTGCACTTGTGTTAGTGTTGAAAATCCACTTTTCGCACTTGTGTTGGTGCAGGAAACCACTTTTGCACTTCTATTAGTGTGGAGAAAACACTTTTTGCACTTGTGATAGTGTTGAAAAACCACTTTTCGCACTTGTGTTAGTGTTGAAAAACCACTTTTCGCACTTGTGTTGGTGCAGGAAACCACTTTTGCACTTGTATTAGTGTGGAAAAACACTTTTTGCACTTGCGATAGTGTTGAAAAACCACTTTTCGCACTTGTGTTGGTGCAGGAAACCACTTTTGCACTTGTATTAGAATGGAAAAACCACTTTTCGCACTTGTGTCAGTGTTGAAAAACCACTTTTCGCACTTGTGTTAGTGTTGAAAAACCACTTTTCGCACTTGTGTTGGTGCAGGAAGCCACCTTTTGCACTTGTATTATTGTGGAAAAACCACTTTTTGCACTTGTGTTAGTGTTGATAAACCACTTTTCGCACTGGTGTTGGTGAAGGAAACCACTTTTCGCACTTGTGTTAGTGTTGAAAACCCACTTTTCGCACATGTGTTAGTGAAGGAAACCACTTTTCGCACCTGTGTTGGTGCAGGAAACCACTTTTGCACTTGTATTAGTGTGGAAAAACCACTTTTTGCACTTGTGTTAGTGTTGAAAAACCACTTTTCGCACTGGTGTTGGTGAAGGAAACCACTTTTCGCACTTGTGTTAGTGTTGAAAACCCAATTTTCGCACATGTGTTAGTGAAGGAAACCACTTTTCGCACTTGTGTTAGTGTTGAAAAACCACTTTTCGCACTTGTGTTGGTGCAGGAAACCACTTTTGCACTTGTATTAGTTTGGAGAAAACACTTTTTGCACTTGTGATAGTGTTGAAAAACCACTTTTCGCACTTGTGTTAGTGTTGAAAAACCACTTTTCGCACTTGTGTTGGTGCAGGAAACCACTTTTGCACTTGTATTAGTGTGGAAAAACCACTTTTCGCACTTGTGTTAGTGTTGAAAAACCACTTTTCGCACTGGTGTTGGTGAAGGAAACCACTTTTCGCACTTGTGTTAGTGTTGAAAACCCACTTTACGCACATGTGTTAGTGAAGGAAACCACTTTTCGCACTTGTGTTAGTGTTGAAAACCCACTTTTCGCACATGTGTAAGTGAAGGAAACCACTTTTAGCACTTGTGTTAGTGTTGAAAAACCACTTTTCGCACTTGTGTTGGTGCAGGAAACCACTTTTGCACTTGTATTAGTGTTGAAAAACCACTTTTCGCACTTGTGATAGTGTTGAAAACCCACTTTTCGCACATGTGTTAGTGAAGGAAACCACTTTTCGCACTTGTGTTGGTGCAGGAAACCACTTTTGCACTTGTATTAGTGTGGAAAACCACTTTTCGCAATTGTGTTAGTGTTGAAAAACCACTTTTCGCACTTGTGTTAGTGTTGAAAAACCACTTTTCGCACTTGTGTTGGTGCAGGAAACCACTTTTGCACTTGTATTAGTGTGGAAAAACCACTTTTTGCACTTGTGTTAGTGTTGAAAAACCACTTTTCGCACTGGTGTTGGTGAAGGAAACCACATTTCGCACTTGTGTTGGTGCAGGAAACCACTTTTGCACTTGTGTTAGTGTTGAAAAACCACTTTTTGCACTTGTGTTAGTGTTGAAAATCCACTTTTTGCACTTGTGTTAGTGTTGAAAAATCACTTTTCACACTTGTGTTGGTGCAGGAAACCACTTTTGCACTTGTATTAGTGTGGAAAAACCACTTTTCGTACTTGTGTTAGTGTTGAAAAACCACTTTTCGCACTGGTGTTGGTGAAGGAAACCACTTTTCACACTTGTGTTTCTGTTGAAAACCCACTTTTCGCACATGTGTTAGTGAAGGAAACCACTTTTTGCACTTGTGTTGGTGAAGGAAACCACTTTTCGCACTTGTGTTAGTGTTGAAAAACCACTTTTCGCACTTGTGTTGGTGCAGGAAACCACTTTTGCACTTGTATTAGTGTGGAAAAACCACTTTTCGCACTTGTGTTAGTGTTGAAAAACCACTTTTCGCACTTGTGTTAGTGTTGAAAAACCACTTTTCGCACTTGTGTTGGTGCAGGAAACCACTTTTGCACTTGTATTAGTATGGAAAAACCACTTTTCGCACTTGTGATAGTGTTGAAAATCCACTTTTCGCACTTGTGTTAGTGTTGAAAAACCACTTTTCGCACTTGTGTTGGTGCAGGAAACCACTTTTGCACTTGTATTAGTGTGGAAAAACCACTTTTCGCACTTGTGTTAGTGTTGAAAAACCACTTTTCGCACTAGTGTTGGTGAAGGAAACCACTTTTCGCACTTGTGTTAGTGTTGAAAACCCACTTTTCGCACATGTGTTAGTGAAGGAAACCACTTTTCGCACTTGTGTTGGTGCAGGAAACCACTTTTGCACTTGTATTAGTGTGGAAAAAACACTTTTTGCACTTGTGATATTGTTGAAAAACCACTTTTCGCACTTGTGTTAGTGTTGAAAAACCACTTTTCGCCACATGTGTTGGTGCAGGAAACCACTTTTGCACTTGTATTAGTGTGGAAAAACCACTTTTTGCACTTGTGTTAGTGTTGAAAAACCACTTTTCGCACTGGTGTTGGTGAAGGAAACCACTTTTCGCACTTGTGTTGGTGCAGGAAACCACTTTTGCACTTGTGTTAGTGTTGAAAAACCACTTTTCGCACTTGTGTTAGTGTTGAAAATCCACTTTTTGCACTTGTGTTAGTGTTGAAAAGTCACTTTTCGCACTTGTGTTGGTGCAGGAAACCACTTTTGCACTTGCATTAGTGTGGAAAAACCACTTTTCGCACTTGTGTAAGTGTTGAAAAACCACTTTTCGCACTGGTGTTGGTGAAGGAAACCACTTTTCACACTTGTGTTAGTGTTGAAAACCCACTTTTCGCACATGTGTTAGTGAAGGAAACCACTTCTTGCACTTGTGTTGGTGAAGGAAACCACTTTTGCACTTGTATTAGTGTGGAGAAAACACTTTTTGCACTTGGGATAGTGTTGAAAAACTACTTTTCGCACTTGTGTTAGTGTTGAAAAACCACTTTTGCACTTGTATTAGTGTGGAAAACCCATTTTTCGCACTTGTGTTAGTGCTGAAAAACCACTTTTCGCACTTGTGTTAGTGTTGAAAAACCACTTTTCGCACTTGTGTTGGTGCAGGAAACCACTTTTGCACTTGTATTAGTGTGGAAAAACCACTTTTCGCACTTGTGTTAGTGTAGAAAAACCACTTTTCGCACTGGTGTTGGTGAAGGAAACCACTTTTCGCACTTGTGTTAGTGTTGAAAACCCACTTTTCGCACATGTGTTAGTGAAGGAAACCACTTTTCGCACTTGTGTTGATGCAGGAGACCACTTTTGCACTTGTATTAGTGTGGAAAAAACACTTTTTGCACTTGTGATATTGTTGAAAAACCACTTTCGCACTTGTGTTAGTGTTGAAAAACCACTTTTCGCACTTGTGTTGGTGCAGGAAACCACTTTTGCACTTGTATTAGTGTGGAAAAACCACTTTTCGCACTTGTGTTCGTGTTGAAAAACCACTTTTCGCACTGGTGTTGGTGAAGGAAACCACTTTTCGCACTTGTGTTAGTGTTGAAAACCCACTTTTCGCACATGTGTTAGTGAAGGAAACCACTTTTCGCACTTGTGTTAGTGTTGAAAACCCACTTTTCGCACATGTGTTAGTGAAGGAAACCACTTTTCGCACTTGTGTTAGTGTTGAAAAACCACTTTTCACACTTGTGTTGGTGCAGGAAACCACTTTTGCACTTGTATTAGTGTGGAAAAACCACTTTTCGCACTTGTGATAGTGTTGAAAACCCACTTTTCGCACATGTGTTAGTGAAGGAAACCACTTTTCACACTTGTGTTTGTGCAGGAAACCACTTTTCGCACTTGTGTTAGTGTTGAAAACCCACTTTTCGCACTTGTGTTAGTGTTGAAAATCCACTTTTCACACTTGTGTTGGTGCAGGAAACCACTTTTGCACTTGTATTAGTGTGGAAAAAACACTTTTTGCACTTGTCATAGTGTTGAAAAACCACTTTTCGCACTTGTGTTAGTGAAGGAAACCACTTTTAGCACTTGTGTTAGTGTTGAAAAACCACTTTTCACACTTGTGTTAGTGAAGGAAACCACTTTTCGCACTTCTGTTAGTGTTGAAAACCCACTTTTCGCACTTGTGTTAGTGTTTAAAATCCACTTTTCCCACTTGTGTTGGTGCAGGAAACCAATTTTGCACTTGTATTAGTGTGGAAAACCACTTGTTGCACTTGTGTTAGTGTTGAAAAAACACTTTTCGCAATGGTGTTGGTGAAGGAAACCACTTTTCGCACTTGTGTTATTGTTGAAAACCCACTTTTCGCACATGTGTTAGTGAAGGAAACCACTTTTCGCACTTGTGTTAGTGTTGAAAACCCACTTTTCGCACATGTGTTAGTGAAGGAAACCACTTTTCGCACTTGTGTTAGTGTTGAAAAACCACTTTTCACACTGTGTTGGTGCAGGAAACCACTTTTCCACCTGTATTAGTGTGGAAAAACCACTTTTCGCACTTGTGATAGTGTTGAAAACCCACTTTTCGCACATGTGTTAGTGAAGGAAACCACTTTTCGCACTTGTGTTTGTGCAGGAAACCACTTTTCGCACTTGTTTAGTGTTGAAAACCCACTTTTCGCACTTGTGTTAGTGTTGAAAATCCACTTTTCGCACTTGTGTTGGTGCAGGCAACCACTTTTGCACTTGTATTAGTGTGGAAAAAACACTTTTTGCACTTGTCATAGTGTTGAAAAACCACTTTTCGCACTTGTGTTAGTGAAGGAAACCACTTTTCGCACTTGTGTTAGTGTTGAAAAACCACTTTTCACACTTGTGTTAGTGAAGGAAACCACTTTTCGCACTTCTGTTAGTGTTGAAAACCCACTTTTCGCACTTGTGTTAGTGTTTAAAATCCACTTTTCCCACTTGTGTTGGTGCAGGAAACCACTTTTGCACTTGTATTAGTGTGGAAAAACCACTTTTTGCACTTGTGTTAGTGTTGAAAACCCACTTTTCGCACATGTGTTAGTGAAGGAAACCACTTTTTGCACTTGTGTTAGTGTTGAAAAACCACTTTTCGCACTTGTGTTGGTGCAGGAAACCACTTTTGCACTTGTATTAGAGTGGAGAAAACACTTTTTGCACTTGGGATAGTGTTGAAAAACTACTTTTCGCACTTGTGTTAGTGTTGAAAAACCACTTTTGCACTTGTATTAGTGTGGAAAAACCACTTTTCGCACTTGTGTTAGTGCTGAAAAACCACTTTTCGCACTTGTGTTAGTGTTGAAAAACCACTTTTCGCACTTGTGTTTGTGCAGGAAACCACTTTTGCACTTGTATTAGTGTGGAAAAACCACTTTTCGCACTTGTGTTAGTGTTGAAAAACCACTTTTTGCACTGGTGTTGGTGAAGGAAACCACTTTTCGCACTTGTGTTAGTGTTGAAAACCCACTTTTCGCACATGTGTTAGTGAAGGAAACCACTTTTCGCACTTGTGTTGGTGCAGGAAACCACTTTTGCACTTGTATTAGTGTGGAAAAAACACTTTTTGCACTTGTGATATTGTTGAAAAACCACTTTTCGCACTTGTGTTAGTGTTGAAAAACCACTTTTCGCACTTGTGTTGGTGCAGGAAACCACTTTTGCACTTGTATTAGTGTGGAAAAACCACTTTTTGCACGTGTGTTAGTGTTGAAAAACCACTTTTCGCACTGGTGTTGGTGAAGGAAACCACTTTTCGCACTTGTGTTAGTGTTGAAAACCCACTTTTCGCACATGTGTTAGTGAAGGAAACCACTTTTCGCACTTGTGTTAGTGTTGAAAACCCACTTTTCGCACATGTGTTAGTGAAGGAAACCACTTTTCGCACTTGTGTTAGTGTTGAAAAACCACTTTTCGCACTTGTGTTGGTGCAGGAAACCACTTTTGCACTTGTATTAGTGTGGAAAAACCACTTTTCGCACTTGTGATAGTGTTGAAAACCCACTTTTCGCACATGTGTTAGTGAAGGAAACCACTTTTCGCACTTGTGTTTGTGCAGGAAACCACTTTTCGCACTTGTGTTAGTGTTGAAAACCCACTTTTCGCACTTGTGTTAGTGTTGAAAATTAACTTTTCGCACTTGTGTTGGTGCAGGAAACCACTTTTGCACTTGTATTAGTGTGGAAAAAACACATTTTGCACTTGTCATAGTGTTGAAAAACTACTTTTCGCACTTGTGTTAGTGAAGGAAACCACTTTTCGCACTTGTGTTAGTGTTGAAAAACCACTTTTCACACTTGTGTTAGTGAAGGAAACCACATTTCGCACTTCTGTTAGTGTTGAAAACCCACTTTTCGCACTTGTGTTAGTGTTTAAAATCCACTTTTCCCACTTGTGTTGGTGCAGGAAACCACTTTTGCACTTGTATTAGTGTGGAAAAAACAATTTTTCCACTTGTGATAGTGTTGAAAAACCACTTTTCGCACTTGTGTTAGTGTTGAAAAACCACTTTTCGCACTTGTGTTGGTGCAGGAAACCACTTTTGCACTTGTATTAGTGTGGAAAAACCACTTTTTGCACTTGTGTTAGTGTTGAAAAACCACTTTTCGCACTTGTGTTAGTGTTGAAAAAACACTTTTCACACTTGTGTTAGTGAAGGAAACCACTTTTCACACTTGTGTTAGTGTTGAAAACCCACTTTTCGCACTTGTGTTAGTGTTGAAAATCCACTTTTCGCACTTGTGTTGGTGCAGGAAACCACTTTTGCACTTGTATTAGTGTGGAAAAAACACTTTTTGCACTTGTCATAGTGTTGAAAAACCACTTTTCGCACTTACGTTAGTGTTGAAAAAACACCTTTCGCACTTGTGTTGGTGCAGGAAACCACTTTTGCACTTGTATTAGTGTGGAAAAAACACTTTTTGCACTTTGATAGTGTTGAAAAACCACTTTTCGCACTTGTGTTAGTGTTGAAAAACCACTTTTTGCACTTGTGTTGGTGCAGGAAACCACTTTTGCACTTGTATTAGTGTGGAAAAACCACTTTTCGCACTTGTGTTAGTGTTGATAAACCACTTTTCGCACTTGTGTTAGTGTTGAAAAACCACTTTTCGCACTTGTGTTAGTGAAGGAAACCACTTTTCGCACTTGTGTTAGTGTTGAAAACCCACTTTTCGCACTTGTGTTAGTGTTGAAAATCCACTTTTCGCACTTGTGTTAGTGTTGAAAAACCACTTTTCGCACTGGTGTTGGTGAAGGAAACCACTTTTCGCACTTGTGTTAGTGTTGAAAACCCACTTTTCACACTTGTGTTAGTGAAGGAAACCACTTTTCGCACTTCTGTTAGTGTTGAAAACCCACTTTTCGCACTTGTGTTAGTGTTTAAAATCCACTTTTCCCACTTGTGTTGGTGCAGGAAACCACTTTTGCACTTGTATTAGTGTGGAAAAACCACTTTTTGCACTTGTGTTAGTGTTGAAAACCCACTTTTCGCACATGTGTTAGTGAAGGAAACCACTTTTTGCACTTGTGTTGGTGAAGGAAACCACTTTTCGCACTTGTGTTAGTGTTGAAAAACCACTTTTCGCACTTGTGTTGGTGCAGGAAACCACTTTTGCACTTGTATTAGTGTGGAGAAAACACTTTTTGCACTTGTGATAGTGTTGAAAAACCACTTTTCGCACTTGTGTTAGTGAAGGAAACCACTTTTCGCACTTGTGTTAGTGTTGAAAAACCACTTTTCACACTTGTGTTAGTGAAGGAAACCACATTTCGCACTTCTGTTAGTGTTGAAAACCCACTTTTCGCACTTGTGTTAGTGTTTAAAATCCACTTTTCCCACTTGTGTTGGTGCAGGAAACCACTTTTGCACTTGTATTAGTGTGGAAAAAACAATTTTTCCACTTGTGATAGTGTTGAAAAACCACTTTTCGCACTTGTGTTAGTGTTGAAAAACCACTTTTCGCACTTGTGTTGGTGCAGGAAACCACTTTTGCACTTGTATTAGTGTGGAAAAACCACTTTTTGCACTTGTGTTAGTGTTGAAAAACCACTTTTCGCACTTGTGTTAGTGTTGAAAAAACACTTTTCACACTTGCGTTAGTGAAGGAAACCACTTTTCACACTTGTGTTAGTGTTGAAAACCCACTTTTCGCACTTGTGTTAGTGTTGAAAATCCACTTTTCGCACTTGTGTTGGTGCAGGAAACCACTTTTGCACTTGTATTAGTGTGGAAAAAACACTTTTTGCACTTGTCATAGTGTTGAAAAACCACTTTTCGCACTTACGTTAGTGTTGAAAAAACACCTTTCGCACTTGTGTTGGTGCAGGAAACCACTTTTGCACTTGTATTAGTGTGGAAAAAACACTTTTTGCACTTTGATAGTGTTGAAAAACCACTTTTCGCACTTGTGTTAGTGTTGAAAAACCACTTTTTGCACTTGTGTTGGTGCAGGAAACCACTTTTGCACTTGTATTAGTGTGGAAAAACCACTTTTCGCACTTGTGTTAGTGTTGATAAACCACTTTTCGCACTTGTGTTAGTGTTGAAAAACCACTTTTCGCACTTGTGTTAGTGAAGGAAACCACTTTTCGCACTTGTGTTAGTGTTGAAAACCCACTTTTCGCACTTGTGTTAGTGTTGAAAATCCACTTTTCGCACTTGTGTTAGTGTTGAAAAACCACTTTTCGCACTGGTGTTGGTGAAGGAAACCACTTTTCGCACTTGTGTTAGTGTTGAAAACCCACTTTTCACACTTGTGTTAGTGAAGGAAACCACTTTTCGCACTTCTGTTAGTGTTGAAAACCCACTTTTCGCACTTGTGTTAGTGTTTAAAATCCACTTTTCCCACTTGTGTTGGTGCAGGAAACCACTTTTGCACTTGTATTAGTGTGGAAAAACCACTTTTTGCACTTGTGTTAGTGTTGAAAACCCACTTTTCGCACATGTGTTAGTGAAGGAAACCACTTTTTGCACTTGTGTTGGTGAAGGAAACCACTTTTCGCACTTGTGTTAGTGTTGAAAAACCACTTTTCGCACTTGTGTTGGTGCAGGAAACCACTTTTGCACTTGTATTAGTGTGGAGAAAACACTTTTTGCACTTGTGATAGTGTTGAAAAACCACTTTTCGCACTTGTGTTAGTGTTGAAAAACCACTTTTCGCACTTGTGTTGGTGCAGGAAACCACTTTTGCACTTGTATTAGAGTGGAGAAAACACTTTTTGCACTTGGGATAGTGTTGAAAAACTACTTTTCGCACTTGTGATATTGTTGAAAAACCACTTTCGCACTTGTGTTAGTGTTGAAAAACCACTTTTCGCACTTGTGTTGGTGCAGGAAACCACTTTTGCACTTGTATTAGTGTGGAAAAACCACTTTTCGCACTTGTGTTCGTGTTGAAAAACCACTTTTCGCACTGGTGTTGGTGAAGGAAACCACTTTTCGCACTTGTGTTAGTGTTGAAAACCCACTTTTCGCACATGTGTTAGTGAAGGAAACCACTTTTCGCACTTGTGTTAGTGTTGAAAACCCACTTTTCGCACATGTGTTAGTGAAGGAAACCACTTTTCGCACTTGTGTTAGTGTTGAAAAACCACTTTTCACACTTGTGTTGGTGCAGGAAACCACTTTTGCACTTGTATTAGTGTGGAAAAACCACTTTTCGCACTTGTGATAGTGTTGAAAACCCACTTTTCGCACATGTGTTATTGAAGGAAACCACTTTTCACACTTGTGTTTGTGCAGGAAACCACTTTTCGCACTTGTGTTACTGTTGAAAACCCACTTTTCGCACTTGTGTTAGTGTTGAAAATCCACTTTTCACACTTGTGTTGGTGCAGGAAACCACTTTTGCACTTGTATTAGTGTGGAAAAAACACTTTTTGCACTTGTCATAGTGTTGAAAAACCACTTTTCGCACTTGTGTTAGTGAAGGAAACCACTTTTAGCACTTGTGTTAGTGTTGAAAAACCACTTTTCACACTTGTGTTAGTGAAGGAAACCACTTTTCGCACTTCTGTTAGTGTTGAAAACCCACTTTTCGCACTTGTGTTAGTGTTTAAAATCCACTTTTCCCACTTGTGTTGGTGCAGGAAACCAATTTTGCACTTGTATTAGTGTGGAAAACCACTTGTTGCACTTGTGTTAGTGTTGAAAAAACACTTTTCGCAATGGTGTTGGTGAAGGAAACCACTTTTCGCACTTGTGTTATTGTTGAAAACCCACTTTTCGCACATGTGTTAGTGAAGGAAACCACTTTTCGCACTTGTGTTAGTGTTGAAAACCCACTTTTCGCACATGTGTTAGTGAAGGAAACCACTTTTCGCACTTGTGTTAGTGTTGAAAAACCACTTTTCACACTGTGTTGGTGCAGGAAACCACTTTTCCACCTGTATTAGTGTGGAAAAACCACTTTTCGCACTTGTGATAGTGTTGAAAACCCACTTTTCGCACATGTGTTAGTGAAGGAAACCACTTTTCGCACTTGTGTTTGTGCAGGAAACCACTTTTCGCACTTGTTTAGTGTTGAAAACCCACTTTTCGCACTTGTGTTAGTGTTGAAAATCCACTTTTCGCACTTGTGTTGGTGCAGGCAACCACTTTTGCACTTGTATTAGTGTGGAAAAAACACTTTTTGCACTTGTCATAGTGTTGAAAAACCACTTTTCGCACTTGTGTTAGTGAAGGAAACCACTTTTCGCACTTGTGTTAGTGTTGAAAAACCACTTTTCACACTTGTGTTAGTGAAGGAAACCACTTTTCGCACTTCTGTTAGTGTTGAAAACCCACTTTTCGCACTTGTGTTAGTGTTTAAAATCCACTTTTCCCACTTGTGTTGGTGCAGGAAACCACTTTTGCACTTGTATTAGTGTGGAAAAACCACTTTTTGCACTTGTGTTAGTGTTGAAAACCCACTTTTCGCACATGTGTTAGTGAAGGAAACCACTTTTTGCACTTGTGTTAGTGTTGAAAAACCACTTTTCGCACTTGTGTTGGTGCAGGAAACCACTTTTGCACTTGTATTAGTGTGGAAAAACCACTTTTTGCACTTGTGTTAGTGTTGAAAAACCACTTTTCGCACTTGTGTTAGTGTTGAAAAAACACTTTTCACACTTGCGTTAGTGAAGGAAACCACTTTTCACACTTGTGTTAGTGTTGAAAACCCACTTTTCGCACTTGTGTTAGTGTTGAAAATCCACTTTTCGCACTTGTGTTGGTGCAGGAAACCACTTTTGCACTTGTATTAGTGTGGAAAAAACACTTTTTGCACTTGTCATAGTGTTGAAAAACCACTTTTCGCACTTACGTTAGTGTTGAAAAAACACCTTTCGCACTTGTGTTGGTGCAGGAAACCACTTTTGCACTTGTATTAGTGTGGAAAAAACACTTTTTGCACTTTGATAGTGTTGAAAAACCACTTTTCGCACTTGTGTTAGTGTTGAAAAACCACTTTTTGCACTTGTGTTGGTGCAGGAAACCACTTTTGCACTTGTATTAGTGTGGAAAAACCACTTTTCGCACTTGTGTTAGTGTTGATAAACCACTTTTCGCACTTGTGTTAGTGTTGAAAAACCACTTTTCGCACTTGTGTTAGTGAAGGAAACCACTTTTCGCACTTGTGTTAGTGTTGAAAACCCACTTTTCGCACTTGTGTTAGTGTTGAAAATCCACTTTTCGCACTTGTGTTAGTGTTGAAAAACCACTTTTCGCACTGGTGTTGGTGAAGGAAACCACTTTTCGCACTTGTGTTAGTGTTGAAAACCCACTTTTCACACTTGTGTTAGTGAAGGAAACCACTTTTCGCACTTCTGTTAGTGTTGAAAACCCACTTTTCGCACTTGTGTTAGTGTTTAAAATCCACTTTTCCCACTTGTGTTGGTGCAGGAAACCACTTTTGCACTTGTATTAGTGTGGAAAAACCACTTTTTGCACTTGTGTTAGTGTTGAAAACCCACTTTTCGCACATGTGTTAGTGAAGGAAACCACTTTTTGCACTTGTGTTGGTGAAGGAAACCACTTTTCGCACTTGTGTTAGTGTTGAAAAACCACTTTTCGCACTTGTGTTGGTGCAGGAAACCACTTTTGCACTTGTATTAGTGTGGAGAAAACACTTTTTGCACTTGTGATAGTGTTGAAAAACCACTTTTCGCACTTGTGTTAGTGTTGAAAAACCACTTTTCGCACTTGTGTTGGTGCAGGAAACCACTTTTGCACTTGTATTAGAGTGGAGAAAACACTTTTTGCACTTGGGATAGTGTTGAAAAACTACTTTTCGCACTTGTGATATTGTTGAAAAACCACTTTCGCACTTGTGTTAGTGTTGAAAAACCACTTTTCGCACTTGTGTTGGTGCAGGAAACCACTTTTGCACTTGTATTAGTGTGGAAAAACCACTTTTCGCACTTGTGTTCGTGTTGAAAAACCACTTTTCGCACTGGTGTTGGTGAAGGAAACCACTTTTCGCACTTGTGTTAGTGTTGAAAACCCACTTTTCGCACATGTGTTAGTGAAGGAAACCACTTTTCGCACTTGTGTTAGTGTTGAAAACCCACTTTTCGCACATGTGTTAGTGAAGGAAACCACTTTTCGCACTTGTGTTAGTGTTGAAAAACCACTTTTCACACTTGTGTTGGTGCAGGAAACCACTTTTGCACTTGTATTAGTGTGGAAAAACCACTTTTCGCACTTGTGATAGTGTTGAAAACCCACTTTTCGCACATGTGTTATTGAAGGAAACCACTTTTCACACTTGTGTTTGTGCAGGAAACCACTTTTCGCACTTGTGTTACTGTTGAAAACCCACTTTTCGCACTTGTGTTAGTGTTGAAAATCCACTTTTCACACTTGTGTTGGTGCAGGAAACCACTTTTGCACTTGTATTAGTGTGGAAAAAACACTTTTTGCACTTGTCATAGTGTTGAAAAACCACTTTTCGCACTTGTGTTAGTGAAGGAAACCACTTTTAGCACTTGTGTTAGTGTTGAAAAACCACTTTTCACACTTGTGTTAGTGAAGGAAACCACTTTTCGCACTTCTGTTAGTGTTGAAAACCCACTTTTCGCACTTGTGTTAGTGTTTAAAATCCACTTTTCCCACTTGTGTTGGTGCAGGAAACCAATTTTGCACTTGTATTAGTGTGGAAAACCACTTGTTGCACTTGTGTTAGTGTTGAAAAAACACTTTTCGCAATGGTGTTGGTGAAGGAAACCACTTTTCGCACTTGTGTTATTGTTGAAAACCCACTTTTCGCACATGTGTTAGTGAAGGAAACCACTTTTCGCACTTGTGTTAGTGTTGAAAACCCACTTTTCGCACATGTGTTAGTGAAGGAAACCACTTTTCGCACTTGTGTTAGTGTTGAAAAACCACTTTTCACACTGTGTTGGTGCAGGAAACCACTTTTCCACCTGTATTAGTGTGGAAAAACCACTTTTCGCACTTGTGATAGTGTTGAAAACCCACTTTTCGCACATGTGTTAGTGAAGGAAACCACTTTTCGCACTTGTGTTTGTGCAGGAAACCACTTTTCGCACTTGTTTAGTGTTGAAAACCCACTTTTCGCACTTGTGTTAGTGTTGAAAATCCACTTTTCGCACTTGTGTTGGTGCAGGCAACCACTTTTGCACTTGTATTAGTGTGGAAAAAACACTTTTTGCACTTGTCATAGTGTTGAAAAACCACTTTTCGCACTTGTGTTAGTGAAGGAAACCACTTTTCGCACTTGTGTTAGTGTTGAAAAACCACTTTTCACACTTGTGTTAGTGAAGGAAACCACTTTTCGCACTTCTGTTAGTGTTGAAAACCCACTTTTCGCACTTGTGTTAGTGTTTAAAATCCACTTTTCCCACTTGTGTTGGTGCAGGAAACCACTTTTGCACTTGTATTAGTGTGGAAAAACCACTTTTTGCACTTGTGTTAGTGTTGAAAACCCACTTTTCGCACATGTGTTAGTGAAGGAAACCACTTTTTGCACTTGTGTTAGTGTTGAAAAACCACTTTTCGCACTTGTGTTGGTGCAGGAAACCACTTTTGCACTTGTATTAGAGTGGAGAAAACACTTTTTGCACTTGGGATAGTGTTGAAAAACTACTTTTCGCACTTGTGTTAGTGTTGAAAAACCACTTTTGCACTTGTATTAGTGTGGAAAAACCACTTTTCGCACTTGTGTTAGTGCTGAAAAACCACTTTTCGCACTTGTGTTAGTGTTGAAAAACCACTTTTCGCACTTGTGTTTGTGCAGGAAACCACTTTTGCACTTGTATTAGTGTGGAAAAACCACTTTTCGCACTTGTGTTAGTGTTGAAAAACCACTTTTTGCACTGGTGTTGGTGAAGGAAACCACTTTTCGCACTTGTGTTAGTGTTGAAAACCCACTTTTCGCACATGTGTTAGTGAAGGAAACCACTTTTCGCACTTGTGTTGGTGCAGGAAACCACTTTTGCACTTGTATTAGTGTGGAAAAAACACTTTTTGCACTTGTGATATTGTTGAAAAACCACTTTTCGCACTTGTGTTAGTGTTGAAAAACCACTTTTCGCACTTGTGTTGGTGCAGGAAACCACTTTTGCACTTGTATTAGTGTGGAAAAACCACTTTTTGCACGTGTGTTAGTGTTGAAAAACCACTTTTCGCACTGGTGTTGGTGAAGGAAACCACTTTTCGCACTTGTGTTAGTGTTGAAAACCCACTTTTCGCACATGTGTTAGTGAAGGAAACCACTTTTCGCACTTGTGTTAGTGTTGAAAACCCACTTTTCGCACATGTGTTAGTGAAGGAAACCACTTTTCGCACTTGTGTTAGTGTTGAAAAACCACTTTTCGCACTTGTGTTGGTGCAGGAAACCACTTTTGCACTTGTATTAGTGTGGAAAAACCACTTTTCGCACTTGTGATAGTGTTGAAAACCCACTTTTCGCACATGTGTTAGTGAAGGAAACCACTTTTCGCACTTGTGTTTGTGCAGGAAACCACTTTTCGCACTTGTGTTAGTGTTGAAAACCCACTTTTCGCACTTGTGTTAGTGTTGAAAATTAACTTTTCGCACTTGTGTTGGTGCAGGAAACCACTTTTGCACTTGTATTAGTGTGGAAAAAACACATTTTGCACTTGTCATAGTGTTGAAAAACTACTTTTCGCACTTGTGTTAGTGAAGGAAACCACTTTTCGCACTTGTGTTAGTGTTGAAAAACCACTTTTCACACTTGTGTTAGTGAAGGAAACCACATTTCGCACTTCTGTTAGTGTTGAAAACCCACTTTTCGCACTTGTGTTAGTGTTTAAAATCCACTTTTCCCACTTGTGTTGGTGCAGGAAACCACTTTTGCACTTGTATTAGTGTGGAAAAAACAATTTTTCCACTTGTGATAGTGTTGAAAAACCACTTTTCGCACTTGTGTTAGTGTTGAAAAACCACTTTTCGCACTTGTGTTGGTGCAGGAAACCACTTTTGCACTTGTATTAGTGTGGAAAAACCACTTTTTGCACTTGTGTTAGTGTTGAAAAACCACTTTTCGCACTTGTGTTAGTGTTGAAAAAACACTTTTCACACTTGTGTTAGTGAAGGAAACCACTTTTCACACTTGTGTTAGTGTTGAAAACCCACTTTTCGCACTTGTGTTAGTGTTGAAAATCCACTTTTCGCACTTGTGTTGGTGCAGGAAACCACTTTTGCACTTGTATTAGTGTGGAAAAAACACTTTTTGCACTTGTCATAGTGTTGAAAAACCACTTTTCGCACTTACGTTAGTGTTGAAAAAACACCTTTCGCACTTGTGTTGGTGCAGGAAACCACTTTTGCACTTGTATTAGTGTGGAAAAAACACTTTTTGCACTTTGATAGTGTTGAAAAACCACTTTTCGCACTTGTGTTAGTGTTGAAAAACCACTTTTTGCACTTGTGTTGGTGCAGGAAACCACTTTTGCACTTGTATTAGTGTGGAAAAACCACTTTTCGCACTTGTGTTAGTGTTGATAAACCACTTTTCGCACTTGTGTTAGTGTTGAAAAACCACTTTTCGCACTTGTGTTAGTGAAGGAAACCACTTTTCGCACTTGTGTTAGTGTTGAAAACCCACTTTTCGCACTTGTGTTAGTGTTGAAAATCCACTTTTCGCACTTGTGTTAGTGTTGAAAAACCACTTTTCGCACTGGTGTTGGTGAAGGAAACCACTTTTCGCACTTGTGTTAGTGTTGAAAACCCACTTTTCACACTTGTGTTAGTGAAGGAAACCACTTTTCGCACTTCTGTTAGTGTTGAAAACCCACTTTTCGCACTTGTGTTAGTGTTTAAAATCCACTTTTCCCACTTGTGTTGGTGCAGGAAACCCACTTTTGCACTTGTATTAGTGTGGAAAAACCACTTTTTGCACTTGTGTTAGTGTTGAAAACCACTTTTCGCACATGTGTTAGTGAAGGAAACCACTTTTTGCACTTGTGTTGGTGAAGGAAACCACTTTTCGCACTTGTGTTAGTGTTGAAAAACCACTTTTCGCACTTGTGTTGGTGCAGGAAACCACTTTTGCACTTGTATTAGTGTGGAGAAAACACTTTTTGCACTTGTGATAGTGTTGAAAAACCACTTTTCGCACTTGTGTTAGTGAAGGAAACCACTTTTCGCACTTGTGTTAGTGTTGAAAAACCACTTTTCACACTTGTGTTAGTGAAGGAAACCACATTTCGCACTTCTGTTAGTGTTGAAAACCCACTTTTCGCACTTGTGTTAGTGTTTAAAATCCACTTTTCCCACTTGTGTTGGTGCAGGAAACCACTTTTGCACTTGTATTAGTGTGGAAAAAACAATTTTTCCACTTGTGATAGTGTTGAAAAACCACTTTTCGCACTTGTGTTAGTGTTGAAAAACCACTTTTCGCACTTGTGTTGGTGCAGGAAACCACTTTTGCACTTGTATTAGTGTGGAAAAACCACTTTTTGCACTTGTGTTAGTGTTGAAAAACCACTTTTCGCACTTGTGTTAGTGTTGAAAAAACACTTTTCACACTTGTGTTAGTGAAGGAAACCACTTTTCACACTTGTGTTAGTGTTGAAAACCCACTTTTCGCACTTGTGTTAGTGTTGAAAATCCACTTTTCGCACTTGTGTTGGTGCAGGAAACCACTTTTGCACTTGTATTAGTGTGGAAAAAACACTTTTTGCACTTGTCATAGTGTTGAAAAACCACTTTTCGCACTTACGTTAGTGTTGAAAAAACACCTTTCGCACTTGTGTTGGTGCAGGAAACCACTTTTGCACTTGTATTAGTGTGGAAAAAACACTTTTTGCACTTTGATAGTGTTGAAAAACCACTTTTCGCACTTGTGTTAGTGTTGAAAAACCACTTTTTGCACTTGTGTTGGTGCAGGAAACCACTTTTGCACTTGTATTAGTGTGGAAAAACCACTTTTCGCACTTGTGTTAGTGTTGATAAACCACTTTTCGCACTTGTGTTAGTGTTGAAAAACCACTTTTCGCACTTGTGTTAGTGAAGGAAACCACTTTTCGCACTTGTGTTAGTGTTGAAAACCCACTTTTCGCACTTGTGTTAGTGTTGAAAATCCACTTTTCGCACTTGTGTTAGTGTTGAAAAACCACTTTTCGCACTGGTGTTGGTGAAGGAAACCACTTTTCGCACTTGTGTTAGTGTTGAAAACCCACTTTTCACACTTGTGTTAGTGAAGGAAACCACTTTTCGCACTTCTGTTAGTGTTGAAAACCCACTTTTCGCACTTGTGTTAGTGTTTAAAATCCACTTTTCCCACTTGTGTTGGTGCAGGAAACCACTTTTGCACTTGTATTAGTGTGGAAAAACCACTTTTTGCACTTGTGCTAGTGTTGAAAACCCACTTTTCGCACATGTGTTAGTGAAGGAAACCACTTTTTGCACTTGTGTTGGTGAAGGAAACCACTTTTCGCACTTGTGTTAGTGTTGAAAAACCACTTTTCGCACTTGTGTTGGTGCAGGAAACCACTTTTGCACTTGTATTAGTGTGGAGAAAACACTTTTTGCACTTGTGATAGTGTTGAAAAACCACTTTTCGCACTTGTGTTAGTGTTGAAAAACCACTTTTCGCACTTGTGTTGGTGCAGGAAACCACTTTTGCACTTGTATTAGAGTGGAGAAAACACTTTTTGCACTTGGGATAGTGTTGAAAAACTACTTTTCGCACTTGTGTTAGTGTTGAAAAACCACTTTTGCACTTGTATTACTGTGGAAAAACCACTTTTCGCACTTGTGTTAGTGCTGAAAAACCACTTTTCGCACTTGTGTTAGTGTTGAAAAACCACTTTTCGCACTTGTGTTTGTGCAGGAAACCACTTTTGCACTTGTATTAGTGTGGAAAAACCACTTTTCGCACTTGTGTTAGTGTTGAAAAACCACTTTTCGCACTGGTGTTGGTGAAGGAAACCACTTTTCGCACTTGTGTTAGTGTTGAAAACCCACTTTTCGCACATGTGTTAGTGAAGGAAACCACTTTTCGCACTTGTGTTGGTGCAGGAAACCACTTTTGCACTTGTATTAGTGTGGAAAAAACACTTTTTGCACTTGTGATATTGTTGAAAAACAACTTTTCGCACTTGTGTTAGTGTTGAAAAACCACTTTTCGCACTTGTGTTGGTGCAGGAAACCACTTTTGCACTTGTATTAGTGTGGAAAAACCACTTTTTGCACGTGTGTTAGTGTTGAAAAACCACTTTTCGCACTGGTGTTGGTGAAGGAAACCACTTTTCGCACTTGTGTTAGTGTTGAAAACCCACTTTTCGCACATGTGTTAGTGAAGGAAACCACTTTTCGCACTTGTGTTAGTGTTGAAAACCCACTTTTCGCACATGTGTTAGTGAAGGAAACCACTTTTCGCACTTGTGTTAGTGTTGAAAAACCACTTTTCGCACTTGTGTTGGTGCAGGAAACCACTTTTGCACTTGTATTAGTGTGGAAAAACCACTTTTCGCACTTGTGATAGTGTTGAAAACCCACTTTTCGCACATGTGTTAGTGAAGGAAACCACTTTTCGCACTTGTGTTTGTGCAGGAAACCACTTTTCGCACTTGTGTTAGTGTTGAAAACCCACTTTTCGCACTTGTGTTAGTGTTGAAAATCCACTTTTCGCACTTGTGTTGGTGCAGGAAACCACTTTTGCACTTGTATTAGTGTGTAAAAAACACATTTTGCACTTGTCATAGTGTTGAAAAACTACTTTTCGCACTTGTGTTAGTGAAGGAAACCACTTTTCGCACTTGTGTTAGTGTTGAAAAACCACTTTTCACACTTGTGTTAGTGAAGGAAACCACATTTCGCACTTCTGTTAGTGTTGAAAACCCACTTTTCGCACTTGTGTTAGTGTTTAAAATCCACTTTTCCCACTTGTGTTGGTGCAGGAAACCACTTTTGCACTTGTATTAGTGTGGAAAAAACAATTTTTCCACTTGTGATAGTGTTGAAAAACCACTTTTCGCACTTGTGTTAGTGTTGAAAAACCACTTTTCGCACTTGTGTTGGTGCAGGAAACCACTTTTGCACTTGTATTAGTGTGGCAAAACCACTTTTTGCACTTGTGTTAGTGTTGAAAAACCACTTTTCGCACTTGTGTTAGTGTTGAAAAAACACTTTTCACACTTGTGTTAGTGAAGGAAACCACTTTTCGCACTTGTGTTAGTGTTGAAAACCCACTTTTCGCACTTGTGTTAGTGTTGAAAATCCACTTTTCGCACTTGTGTTGGTGCAGGAAACCACTTTTGCACTTGTATTAGTGTGGAAAAAACACTTTTTGCACTTGTCATAGTGTTGAAAAACCACTTTTCGCACTTGTGTTAGTGTTGAAAAAAAAAACCTTTCGCACTTGTGTTGGTGCAGGAAACCACTTTTGCACTTGTATTAGTGTGGAAAAAACACTTTTTGCACTTTGATAGTGTTGAAAAACCACTTTTCGCACTTGTGTTAGTGTTGAAAAACCACTTTTTGCACTTGTGTTGGTGCAGGAAACCACTTTTGCAATTGTATTAGTGTGGAAAAACCACTTTTCGCACTTGTGTTAGTGTTGATAAACCACTTTTCGCACTTGTGTTAGTGTTGAAAAACCACTTTTCGCACTTGTGTTAGTGAAGGAAACCACTTTTCGCACTTGTGTTAGTGTTGAAAACCCACTTTTCGCACTTGTGTTAGTGTTGAAAATCCACTTTTCGCACTTGTGTTAGTGTTGAAAAACCACTTTTCGCACTGGTGTTGGTGAAGGAAACCACTTTTCGCACTTGTGTTAGTGTTGAAAACCCACTTTTCGCACATGTGTTAGTGAAGGAAACCACTTTTCGCACTTGTGTTAGTGTTGAAAACCCACTTTTCGCACATGTGTAAGTGAAGGAAACCACTTTTAGCACTTGTGTTAGTGTTGAAAAACCACTTTTCGCACTTGTGTTGGTGCAGGAAACCACTTTTGCACTTGTATTAGTGTGGAAAAACCACTTTTCGCACTTGTGATAGTGTTGAAAACCCACTTTTCGCACAAGTGTTAGTGAAGAAAACCACTTTTTGCACTTGTGTTGGTGCAGGAAACCACTTTTGCACTTGTATTAGTGTGGAAAACCACTTTTCGCACTTGTGTTAGTGTTGAAAAACCACTTTTCGCACTTGTGTTAGTGTTGAAAAACCACTTTTCGCACTTGTGTTAGTGCAGGAAACCACTTTTGCACTTGTATTAGTGTGGAAAAAACACTTTTTGCACTTGTGTTAGTGTTGAAAAACCACTTTTCGCACTGGTGTTGGTGAAGGAAACCACATTTCGCACTTGTGTTGGTGCAGGAAACCACTTTTGCACTTGTGTTAGTGTTGAAAAACCACTTTTTGCACTTGTGTTAGTGTTGAAAATCCACTTTTTGCACTTGTGTTAGTGTTGAAAAATCACTTTTCGCACTTGTGTTGGTGCAGGAAACCACTTTTGCACTTGTATTAGTGTGGAAAAACCACTTTTCGTACTTGTGTTAGTGTTGAAAAACCACTTTTCGCACTGGTGTTGGTGAAGGAAACCACTTTTCACACTTGTGTTTGTGTTGAAAACCCACTTTTCGCACATGTGTTAGTGAAGGAAACCACTTTTTGCACTTGTGTTGGTGAAGGAAACCACTTTTCGCACTTGTGTTAGTGTTGAAAAACCACTTTTCGCACTTGTGTTGGTGCAGGAAACCACTTTTGCACTTATATTAGTGTGGAAAAACCACTTTTCGCACTTGTGTTAGTGTTGAAAAACCACTTTTTGCACTTGTGTTAGTGTTGAAAAACCACTTTTCGCACTTGTGTTGGTGCAGGAAACCACTTTTGCACTTGTATTAGTGTGGAAAAACCACTTTTCGCACTTGTGATAGTGTTGAAAAACCACTTTTCGCACTTGTGTTAGTGTTGAAAAACCACTTTTCGCACTTGTGTTGGTGCAGGAAACCACTTTTGCACTTGTATTAGTGTGGAAAAACCACTTTTCGCACTTGTGTTAGTGTTGAAAAACCACTTTTCGCACTGGTGTTGGTGAAGGAAACCACTTTTCGCACTTGTGTTAGTGTTGAAAACCCACTTTTCGCACATGTGTTAGTGAAGGAAACCACTTTTCGCACTTGTGTTGGTGCAGGAAACCACTTTTGCACTTGTATTAGTGTGGAAAAAACACTTTTTGCACTTGTGATATTGTTGAAAAACCACTTTTCGCACTTGTGTTAGTGTTGAAAAACCACTTTTCGCACTTGTGTTGGTGCAGGAAACCACTTTTGCACTTGTATTAGTGTGGAAAAACCACTTTTCGCACTTGTGTTAGTGTTGAAAAACCACTTTTCGCACTGGTGTTGGTGAAGGAAACCACTTTTCGCACTTGTGTTAGTGTTGAAAAACCACTTTTCGCACTGGTGTTGGTGAAGGAAACCACTTTTCGCACTTGTGTTAGTGTTGAAAACCCACTTTTCGCACATGTGTGAGTGAAGAAAACCACTTTTCGCACTTGTGTTGGTGCAGGAAACCACTTTTGCACTTGTATTAGTGTGGAAAAACCACTTTTCGCACTTGTGTAAGTGTTGAAAAACCACTTTTCGCACTGGTGTTGGTGAAGGAAACCACTTTTCACACTTGTGTTAGTGTTGAAAACCCACTTTTCGCACATGTGTTAGTGAAGGAAACCACTTTTTGCACTTGTGTTGGTGAAGGAAACCACTTTTCGCACTTGTGTTAGTGTTGAAAAACCACTTTTCGCACTTGTGTTGGTGCAGGAAACCACTTTTGCACTTGTATTAGTGTGGATAAAACACTTTTGGCACCTGTGATAGTGTTGAAAAACCACTTTTCGCACTTGTGTTAGTGTTGAAAAACCACTTTTCTCACTTGTATTGGTGCAGGAAACCACTTTTGCACTTGTATTAGTGTGGAGAAAACACTTTTTGCACTTGGGATAGTGTTGAAAAACTACTTTTCGCACTTGTGTTAGTGTTGAAAAACCACTTTTGCACTTGTATTAGTGTGGAAAACCCACTTTTCGCACTTGTGTTAGTGCTGAAAAACCACTTTTCGCACTTGTGTTAGTGTTGAAAAACCACTTTTCGCACTTGTGTTGGTGCAGGAAACCACTTTTGCACTTGTATTAGTGTGGAAAAACCACTTTTCGCACTTGTGTTAGTGTTGAAAAACCACTTTTCGCACTGGTGTTGGTGAAGGAATCCACTTTTCGCACTTGTGTTAGTGTTGAAAACCCACTTTTCGCACATGTGTTAGTGAAGGAAACCACTTTTCGCACTTGTGTTGGTGCAGGAAACCACTTTTGCACTTGTATTAGTGTGGAAAAAACACTTTTTGCACTTGTGATATTGTTGAAAAACCACTTTTCGCACTTGTGTTAGTGTTGAAAAACCACTTTTCGCCACTTGTGTTGGTGCAGGAAACCACTTTTGCACTTGTATTAGTGTGGAAAAACCACTTTTTGCACTTGTGTTAGTGTTGAAAAACCACTTTTCGCACTGGTGTTGGTGAAGGAAACCACTTTTCGCACTTGTGTTGGTGCAGGAAACCACTTTTGCACTTGTGTTAGTGTTGAAAAACCACTTTTCGCACTTGTGTTAGTGTTGAAAATCCACTTTTTGCACTTGTGTTAGTGTTGAAAAGTCACTTTTCGCACTTGTGTTGGTGCAGGAAACCACTTTTGCACTTGTATTAGTGTGGAAAAACCACTTTTCGCACTTGTGTAAGTGTTGAAAAACCACTTTTCGCACTGGTGTTGGTGAAGGAAACCACTTTTCACACTTGTGTTAGTGTTGAAAACCCACTTTTCGCACATGTGTTAGTGAAGGAAACCACTTCTTGCACTTGTGTTGGTGAAGGAAACCACTTTTCGCACTTGCGTTAGTGTTGAAAAACCACTTTTCGCACTTGTGTTGGTGCAGGAAACCACTTTTGCACTTGTATTAGTGTGGAGAAAACACTTTTTGCACTTGGGATAGTGTTGAAAAACTACTTTTCGCACTTGTGTTAGTGTTGAAAAACCACTTTTGCACTTGTATTAGTGTGGAAAACCCACTTTTCGCACTTTTGTTAGTGCTGAAAAACCACTTTTCGCACTTGTGTTAGTGTTGAAAAACCACTTTTCGCACTTGTGTTGGTGCAGGAAACCACTTTTGCACTTGTATTAGTGTGGAAAAACCACTTTTCGCACTTGTGTTAGTGTAGAAAAACCACTTTTCGCACTGGTGTTGGTGAAGGAAACCACTTTTCGCACTTATGTTAGTGTTGAAAACCCACTTTTCGCACATGTGTTAGTGAAGGAAACCACTTTTCGCACTTGTGTTGATGCAGGAGACCACTTTTGCACTTGTATTAGTGTGGAAAAAACACTTTTTGCCCTTGTGATATTGTTGAAAAACCACTTTCGCACTTGTGTTAGTGTTGAAAAACCACTTTTCGCACTTGCGTTGGTGCAGGAAACCACTTTTGCACTTGTATTAGTGTGGAAAAACCACTTTTCGCACTTGTGTTAGTGTTGAAAAACCACTTTTCGCACTGGTGTTGGTGAAGGAAACCACTTTTCGCACTTGTGTTAGTGTTGAAAACCCACTTTTCGCACATGTGTTAGTGAAGGAAACCACTTTTCGCACTTGTGTTAGTGTTGAAAACCCACTTTTCGCACATGTGTTAGTGAAGGAAACCACTTTTCGCACTTGTGTTAGTGTTGAAAAACCACTTTTCACACTTGTGTTGGTGCAGGAAACCACTTTTGCACTTGTATTAGTGTGGAAAAACCACTTTTCGCACTTGTGATAGTGTTGAAAACCCACTTTTCGCACATGTGTTAGTGAAGGAAACCACTTTTCGCACTTGTGTTTGTGCAGGAAACCACTTTTCGCACTTGTGTTAGTGTTGAAAACCCACTTTTCGCACTTGTGTTAGTGTTGAAAATCCACTTTTCGCACTTGTGTTGGTGCAGGAAACCACTTTTGCACTTGTATTAGTGTGGAAAAAACACTTTTTGCACTTGTCATAGTGTAGAAAAACCACTTTTCGCACTTGTGTTAGTGAAGGAAACCACTTTTAGCACTTGTGTTAGTGTTGAAAAACCACTTTTCACACTTGTGTTAGTGAAGGAAACCACTTTTCGCACTTCTGTTAGTGTTGAAAACCCACTTTTCGCACTTGTGTTAGTGTTTAAAATCCACTTTTCCCACTTGTGTTGGTGCAGGAAACCAATTTTGCACTTGTATTAGTGTGGAAAACCACTTGTTGCACTTGTGTTAGTGTTGAAAAAACACTTTTCGCAATGGTGTTGGTGAAGGAAACCACTTTTCGCACTTGTGTTAGTGTTGAAAACCCACTTTTCGCACATGTGTTTGTGAAGGAAACCACTTTTCGCACTTGTGTTAGTGTTGAAAACCCACTTTTCGCACATGTGTTAGTGAAGGAAACCACTTTTCGCACTTGTGTTAGTGTTGAAAAACCACTTTTCACACTGTGTTGGTGCAGGAAACCACTTTTCCACCTGTATTAGTGTGGAAAAACCACTTTTCGCACTTGTGATAGTGTTGAAAACCCACTTTTCGCACATGTGTTAGTGAAGGAAACCACTTTTCGCACTTGTGTTTGTGCAGGAAACCACTTTTCGCACTTGTTTAGTGTTGAAAACCCACTTTTCGCACTTGTGTTAGTGTTGAAAATCCACTTTTCGCACTTGTGTTGGTGCAGGCAACCACTTTTGCACTTGTATTAGTGTGGAAAAAACACTTTTTGCACTTGTCATAGTGTTGAAAAACCACTTTTCGCACTTGTGTTAGTGAAGGAAACCACTTTTCGCACTTGTGTTAGTGTTGAAAAACCACTTTTCACACTTGTGTTAGTGAAGGAAACCACTTTTCGCACTTCTGTTAGTGTTGAAAACCCACTTTTCGCACTTGTGTTAGTGTTTAAAATCCACTTTTCCCACTTGTGTTGGTGCAGGAAACCACTTTTGCACTTGTATTAGTGTGGAAAAACCACTTTTTGCACTTGTGTTAGTGTTGAAAACCCACTTTTCGCACATGTGTTAGTGAAGGAAACCACTTTTTGCACTTGTGTTGGTGAAGGAAACCACTTTTCGCACTTGTGTTAGTGTTGAAAAACCACTTTTCGCACTTGTGTTGGTGCAGGAAACCACTTTTGCACTTGTATTAGTGTGGAGAAAACACTTTTTGCACTTGTGATAGTGTTGAAAAACCACTTTTCGCACTTGTGTTAGTGTTGAAAAACCACTTTTCGCACTTGTGTTGGTGCAGGAAACCACTTTTGCACTTGTATTAGAGTGGAGAAAACACTTTTTGCACTTGGGATAGTGTTGAAAAACTACTTTTCGCACTTGTGTTAGTGTTGAAAAACCACTTTTGCACTTGTATTAGTGTGGAAAAACCACTTTTCGCACTTGTGTTAGTGCTGAAAAACCACTTTTCGCACTTGTGTTAGTGTTGAAAAACCACTTTTCGCACTTGTGTTTGTGCAGGAAACCACTTTTGCACTTGTATTAGTGTGGAAAAACCACTTTTCGCACTTGTGTTAGTGTTGAAAAACCACTTTTCGCACTGGTGTTGGTGAAGGAAACCACTTTTCGCACTTGTGTTAGTGTTGAAAACCCACTTTTCGCACATGTGTTAGTGAAGGAAACCACTTTTCCGACTTGTGTTGGTGCAGGAAACCACTTTTGCACTTGTATTAGTGTGGAAAAAACACTTTTTGCACTTGTGATATTGTTGAAAAACCACTTTTCGCACTTGTGTTAGTGTTGAAAAACCACTTTTCGCACTTGTGTTGGTGCAGGAAACCACTTTTGCACTTGTATTAGTGTGGAAAAACCACTTTTTGCACGTGTGTTAGTGTTGAAAAACCACTTTTCGCACTGGTGTTGGTGAAGGAAACCACTTTTCGCACTTGTGTTAGTGTTGAAAACCCACTTTTCGCACATGTGTTAGTGAAGGAAACCACTTTTCGCACTTGTGTTAGTGTTGAAAACCCACTTTTCGCACATGTGTTAGTGAAGGAAACCACTTTTCGCACTTGTGTTAGTGTTGAAAAACCACTTTTCGCACTTGTGTTGGTGCAGGAAACCACTTTTGCACTTGTATTAGTGTGGAAAAAACCACTTTTCGCACTTGTGATAGTGTTGAAAACCCACTTTTCGCACATGTGTTAGTGAAGGAAACCACTTTTCGCACTTGTGTTTGTGCAGGAAACCACTTTTCGCACTTGTGTTAGTGTTGAAAACCCACTTTTCGCACTTGTGTTAGTGTTGAAAATCCACTTTTCGCACTTGTGTTGGTGCAGGAAACCACTTTTGCACTTGTATTAGTGTGGAAAAAACACATTTTGCACTTGTCATAGTGTTGAAAAACTACTTTTCGCACTTGTGTTAGTGAAGGAAACCACTTTTCGCACTTGTGTTAGTGTTGAAAAACCACTTTTCACACTTGTGTTAGTGAAGGAAACCACATTTCGCACTTCTGTTAGTGTTGAAAACCCACTTTTCGCACTTGTGTTAGTGTTTAAAATCCACTTTTCCCACTTGTGTTGGTGCAGGAAACCACTTTTGCACTTGTATTAGTGTGGAAAAAACAATTTTTCCACTTGTGATAGTGTTGAAAAACCACTTTTCGCACTTGTGTTAGTGTTGAAAAACCACTTTTCGCACTTGTGTTGGTGCAGGAAACCACTTTTACACTTGTATTAGTGTGGAAAAACCACTTTTCGCACTTGTGTTAGTGTTGAAAAACCACTTTTCGCACTTGTGTTAGTGTTGAAAAAACACTTTTCACACTTGTGTTAGTGAAGGAAACCACTTTTCGCACTTGTGTTAGTGTTGAAAACCCACTTTTTGCACTTGTGTTAGTGTTGAAAATCCACTTTTCGCACTTGTGTTGGTGCAGGAAACCACTTTTGCACTTGTATTAGTGTGGAAAAAACACTTTTTGCACTTGTCATAGTGTTGAAAAACCACTTTTCGCACTTGTGTTAGTGTTGAAAAAACACTTTTCGCACTTGTGTTGGTGCAGGAAACCACTTTTGCACTTGTATTAGTGTGGAAAAAACACTTTTTGCACTTGTGATAGTGTTGAAAAACCACTTTTCGCACTTGTGTTAGTGTTGAAAAACCACTTTTTGCACTTGTGTTGGTGCAGGAAACCACTTTTGCACTTGTATTAGTGTGGAAAAACCACTTTTCGCACTTGTGTTAGTGTTGATAAACCACTTTTCGCACTTGTGTTAGTGTTGAAAAACCACTTTTCGCACTTGTGTTAGTGAAGGAAACCACTTTTCGCACTTGTGTTAGTGTTGAAAACCCACTTTTCGCACTTGTGTTAGTGTTGAAAATCCACTTTTCGCACTGGTGTTGGTGAAGGAAACCACTTTTCGCACTTGTGTTAGTGTTGAAAACCCACTTTTCGCACATGTGTTAGTGAAGGAAACCACTTTTCGCACTTGTGTTAGTGTTGAAAACCCACTTTTCGCACATGTGTAAGTGAAGGAAACCACTTTTAGCACTTGTGTTAGTGTTGAAAAACCACTTTTCGCACTTGTGTTGGTGCAGGAAACCACTTTTGCACTTGTATTAGTGTGGAAAAACCACTTTTCGCACTTGTGATAGTGTTGAAAACCCACTTTTCGCACATGTGTTAGTGAAGGAAACCACTTTTCACACTTGTGTTGGTGCAGGAAACCACTTTTGCACTTGTATTAGTGTGGAAAACCACTTTTCGCACTTGTGTTAGTGTTGAAAAACCACTTTTCGCACTTGTGTTAGTGTTGAAAAACCACTTTTCGCACTTGTGTTAGTGCAGGAAACCACTTTTGCACTTGTATTAGTGTGGAAAAAACACTTTTTGCACTTGTGTTAGTGTTGAAAAACCACTTTTCGCACTGGTGTTTGGTGAAGGAAACCACATTTCGCACTTGTGTTGGTGCAGGAAACCACTTTTGCACTTGTGTTAGTGTTGAAAAACCACTTTTTGCACTTGTGTTAGTGTTGAAAATCCACTTTTTGCACTTGTGTTAGTGTTGAAAAATCACTTTTCGCACTTGTGTTGGTGCAGGAAACCACTTTTGCACTTGTATTAGTGTGGAAAAACCACTTTTCGTACTTGTGTTAGTGTTGAAAAACCACTTTTCGCACTGGTGTTGGTGAAGGAAACCACTTTTCACACTTGTGTTTGTGTTGAAAACCCACTTTTCGCACATGTGTTAGTGAAGGAAACCACTTTTTGCACTTGTGTTGGTGAAGGAAACCACTTTTCGCACTTGTGTTAGTGTTGAAAAACCACTTTTCGCACTTGTGTTGGTGCAGGAAACCACTTTTGCACTTGTATTAGTGTGGAAAAACCACTTTTCGCACTTGTGTTAGTGTTGAAAAACCACTTTTTGCACTTGTGTTAGTGTTGAAAAACCACTTTTCGCACTTGTGTTGGTGCAGGAAACCACTTTTGCACTTGTATTAGTGTGGAAAAACCACTTTTCGCACTTGTGATAGTGTTGAAAAACCACTTTTCGCACTTGTGTTAGTGTTGAAAAACCACTTTTCGCACTTGTGTTGGTGCAGGAAACCACTTTTGCACTTGTATTAGTGTGGAAAAACCACTTTTCGCACTTGTGTTAGTGTTGAAAAACCACTTTTCGCACTGGTGTTGGTGAAGGAAACCACTTTTCGCACTTGTGTTAGTGTTGAAAACCCACTTTTCGCACATGTGTTAGTGAAGGAAACCACTTTTCGCACTTGTGTTGGTGCAGGAAACCACTTTTGCACTTGTATTAGTGTAGAAAAAACACTTTTTGCACTTGTGATATTGTTGAAAAACCACTTTTCGCACTTGTGTTAGTGTTGAAAAACCACTTTTCGCACTTGTGTTGGTGCAGGAAACCACTTTTGCACTTGTATTAGTGTGGAAAAACCACTTTTCGCACTTGTGTTAGTGTTGAAAAAACCACTTTTCGCACTGGTGTTGGTGAAGGAAACCACTTTTCGCACTTGTGTTAGTGTTGAAAAACCACTTTTCGCACTGGTGTTGGTGAAGGAAACCACTTTTCGCACTTGTGTTAGTGTTGAAAACCCACTTTTCGCACATGTGTGAGTGAAGAAAACCACTTTTCGCACTTGTGTTGGTGCAGGAAACCACTTTTGCACTTGTATTAGTGTGGAAAAACCACTTTTCGCACTTGTGTAAGTGTTGAAAAACCACTTTTCGCACTGGTGTTGGTGAAGGAAACCACTTTTCACACTTGTGTTAGTGTTGAAAATCCACTTTTCGCACATGTGTTAGTGAAGGAAACCACTTTTTGCACTTGTGTTGGTGAAGGAAACCACTTTTCGCACTTGTGTTATTGTTAAAAAACCACTTTTCGCACTTGTGTTGGTGCAGGAAACCACTTTTGCACTTGTATTAGTGTGGATAAAACACTTTTTGCACCTGTGATAGTGTTGAAAAACCACTTTTCGCACTTGTGTTAGTGTTGAAAAACCACTTTTCGCACTTGTGTTGGTGCAGGAAACCACTTTTGCACTTGTATTAGTGTGGAGAAAACACTTTTTGCACTTGGGATAGTGTTGAAAAACTACTTTTCGCACTTGTGTTAGTGTTGAAAAACCACTTTTGCACTTGTATTAGTGTGGAAAACCCACTTTTCGCACTTGTGTTAGTGCTGAAAAACCACTTTTCGCACTTGTGTTAGTGTTGAAAAACCACTTTTCGCACTTGTGTTGGTGCAGGAAACCACTTTTGCACTTGTATTAGTGTGGAAAAACCACTTTTCGCACTTGTGTTAGTGTTGAAAAACAACTTTTCGCACTGGTGTTGGTGAAGGAATCCACTTTTCGCACTTGTGTTAGTGTTGAAAACCCACTTTTCGCACATGTGTTAGTGAAGGAAACCACTTTTCGCACTTGTGTTGGTGCAGGAAACCACTTTTGCACTTGTATTAGTGTGGAAAAAACACTTTTTGCACTTGTGATATTGTTGAAAAACCACTTTTCGCACTTGTGTTAGTGTTGAAAAACCACTTTTCGCACTTGTGTTGGTGCAGGAAACCACTTTTCGCACTTGTGTTAGTATTGAAAACCCACTTTTCGCACATGTGTTAGTGAAGGAAACCACTTTTCGCACTTGTGTTAGTGTTGAAAACCCACTTTTCGCACATGTGTTAGTGAAGGAAACCACTTTTCGCACTTGTGTTAGTGTTGAAAAACCACTTTTCACACTTGTGTTGGTGCAGGAAACCACTTTTGCACTTGTATTAGTGTGGAAAAACCACTTTTCGCACTTGTGATAGTGTTGAAAACCCACTTTTCGCACATGTGTTAGTGCAGGAAACCACTTTTCGCACATGTGTTTGTGCAGGAAACCACTTTTCGCACTTGTGTTAGTGTTGAAAACCCACTTTTCGCACTTGTGTTAGTGTTGAAAATCCACTTTTCGCACTTGTGTTGGTGCAGGAAACCACTTTTGCACTTGTATTAGTGTGGAAAAAACACTTTTTGCACTTGTCATAGTGTTGAAAAACCACTTTTCGCACTTGTGTTAGTATTGAAAAACCACTTTTCACACTTGTGTTAGTGAAGGAAACCACTTTTCGCACTTCTGTTAGTGTTGAAAACCCACTTTTCGCACTTGTGTTAGTGTTTAAAATCCACTTTTCCCACGTGTGTTGGTGCAGGAAACCACTTTTGCACTTGTATTAGTGTGGAAAACCACTTTTTGCACTTGTGTTAGTGTTGAAAAACCACTTTTCGCAATGGTGTTGGTGAAGGAAACCACTTTTCGCACTTGTGTTAGTGTTGAAAACCCACTTTTCGCACGTGTTAGTGAAGGAAACCACTTTTCGCACTTGTGTTAGTGTTGAAAACCCACTTTTCGCACATGTGTTAGTGAAGGAAACCACTTTTCGCACTTGTGTTAGTGTTGAAAAACCACTTTTCACACTTGTGTTGGTGCAGGAAACCACTTTTGCACTTGTATTAGTGTGGAAAAACCACTTTTCGCACTTGTGATAGTGTTGAAAACCCACTTTTTGCACATGTGTTAGTGAAGGAAACCACTTTTCGCACTTGTGTTTGTGCAGGAAACCACTTTTCGCACTTGTGTTAGTGTTGAAAACCCACTTTTCGCACTTGTGTTAGTGTTGAAAATCCACTTTTCGCACTTGTGTTGGTGCAGGAAACCACTTTTGCACTTATATTAGTGTGGAAAAAACACTTTTTGCACTTGTCATAGTGTTGAAAAACCACTTTTCGCACTTGTGTTAGTGAAGGAAACCACTTTTCGCACTTGTGTTAGTGTTGAAAAACCACTTTTCACACTTGTGTTAGTGAAGGAAACCACTTTTGCACTTGTATTAGTGTGGAAAAACCACTTTTTGCACTTGTGTTAGTGTTGAAAACCCACTTTTCGCACAAGTGTTAGTGAAGGAAACCACTTTTTGCACTTGTGTTGGTGAAGGAAACCACTTTTTGCACTTGTGTTAGTGTTGAAAAACCACTTTTCGCACTTGTGTTGGTGCAGGAAACCACTTTTGCACTTGTATTAGTGTGGAGAAAACACTTTTTGCACTTGTGATAGTGTTGAAAAACCACTTTTCGCACTTGTGTTAGTGTTGAAAAACCACTTTTCGCACTTGTGTTGGTGCAGGAAACCACTTTTGCACTTGTATTAGAGTGGAGAAAACACTTTTTGCACTTGGGATAGTGTTGAAAAACTACTTTTCGCACTTGTGTTAGTGTTGAAAAACCACTTTTGCACTTGTATTAGTGTGGAAAAACCACTTTTCGCACTTGTGTTAGTGCTGAAAAACCACTTTTCGCACTTGTGTTAGTGTTGAAAAACCACTTTTCGCACTTGTGTTGGTGCAGGAAACCACTTTTGCACTTGTATTAGTGTGGAAAAACCACTTTTCGCACTTGTGTTAGTGTTGAAAAACCACTTTTCGCACTGGTGTTGGTGAAGGAAACCACTTTTCGCACTTGTGTTAGTGTTGAAAACCCACTTTTCGCACATGTGTTAGTGAAGGAAACCACTTTTCGCACTTGTGTTGGTGCAGGAAACCACTTTTGCACTTGTATTAGTGTGGAAAAACACTTTTTGCACTTGTGATATTGTTGAAAAACCACTTTTCGCACTTGTGTTAGTGTTGAAAAACCACTTTTCGCACTTGTGTTGGTGCAGGAAACCACTTTTGCACTTGTATTAGTGTGGAAATACCACTTTTCGCACTTGTGTTAGTGTTGAAAAACCACTTTTCGCACTGGTGTTGGTGAAGGAAACCACTTTTGCACTTGTATTAGTGTGGAAAAAACAATTTTTCCACTTGTGATAGTGTTGAAAACCACTTTTCGCACTTGTGTTAGTGTTGAAAAACCACTTTTCGCACTTGTGTTGGTGCAGGAAACCACTTTTGCACTTGTATTAGTGTGGAAAAACCACTTTTCGCACTTGTGTTAGTGTTGAAAAACCACTTTTCGCACTTGTGTTAGTGTTGAAAAAACACTTTTCACACTTGTGTTAGTGAAGGAAACCACTTTTCGCACTTGTGTTAGTGTTGAAAACCCACTTTTCGCACTTGTGTTAGTGTTGAAAATCCACTTTTCGCACTTGTGTTGGTGCAGGAAACCACTTTTGCACTTGTATTAGTGTGGAAAAAACACTTTTTGCACTTGTCATAGTGTTGAAAAACCACTTTTCGCACTTGTGTTAGTGTTGAAAAAACACTTTTCGCACTTGTGTTGGTGCAGGAAACCACTTTTGCACTTGTATTAGTGTGGAAAAAACACTTTTTGCACTTGTGATAGTGTTGAAAAACCACTTTTCGCACTTGTGTTAGTGTTGAAAAACCACTTTTTGCACTTGTGTTGGTGCAGGAAACCACTTTTGCACTTGTATTAGTGTGGAAAAAACCACTTTTCGCACTTGTGTTAGTGTTGATAAACCACTTTTCGCACTTGTGTTAGTGTTGAAAAACCACTTTTCGCACTTGTGTTAGTGAAGGAAACCACTTTTCGCACTTGTGTTAGTGTTGAAAACCCACTTTTCGCACTTGTGTTAGTGTTGAAAATCCACTTTTCGCACTTGTGTTAGTGTTGAAAAACCACTTTTCGCACTGGTGTTGGTGAAGGAAACCACTTTTCGCACTTGTGTTAGTGTTGAAAACCCACTTTTCGCACATGTGTTAGTGAAGGAAACCACTTTTCGCACTTGTGTTAGTGTTGAAAACCCACTTTTCGCACATGTGTAAGTGAAGGAAACCACTTTTAGCACTTGTGTTAGTGTTGAAAAACCACTTTTCGCACTTGTGTTGGTGCAGGAAACCACTTTTGCACTTGTATTAGTGTGGAAAAACCACTTTTCGCACTTGTGATAGTGTTGAAAACCCACTTTTCGCACATGTGTTAGTGAAGGAAACCACTTTTCGCACTTGTGTTGGTGCAGGAAACCACTTTTGCACTTGTATTAGTGTGGAAAACCACTTTTCGCACTTGTGTTAGTGTTGAAAAACCACTTTTCGCACTTGTGTTAGTGTTGAAAAACCACTTTTCGCACTTGTGTTAGTGCAGGAAACCACTTTTGCACTTGTATTAGTGTGGAAAAAACACTTTTTGCACTTGTGTTAGTGTTGAAAAACCACTTTTCGCACTGGTGTTGGTGAAGGAAACCACATTTCGCACTTGTGTTGGTGCAGGAAACCACTTTTGCACTTGTGTTAGTGTTGAAAAACCACTTTTTGCACTTGTGTTAGTGTTGAAAATCCACTTTTTGCATTTGTGTTAGTGTTGAAAAATCACTTTTCGCACTTGTGTTGGTGCAGGAAACCACTTTTGCACTTGTATTAGTGTGGAAAAACCACTTTTCGTACTTGTGTTAGTGTTGAAAAACCACTTTTCGCACTGGTGTTGGTGAAGGAAACCACTTTTCACACTTGTGTTTGTGTTGAAAACCCACTTTTCGCACATGTGTTAGTGAAGGAAACCACTTTTTGCACTTGTGTTGGTGAAGGAAACCACTTTTCGCACTTGTGTTAGTGTTGAAAAACCACTTTTCGCACTTGTGTTGGTGCAGGAAACCACTTTTGCACTTGTATTAGTGTGGAAAAACCACTTTTCGCACTTGTGTTAGTGTTGAAAAACCACTTTTTGCACTTGTGTTAGTGTTGAAAAACCACTTTTCGCACTTGTGTTGGTGCAGGAAACCACTTTTGCACTTGTATTAGTGTGGAAAAACCACTTTTCGCACTTGTGATAGTGTTGAAAAACCACTTTTCGCACTTGTGTTAGTGTTGAAAAACCACTTTTCGCACTTGTGTTGGTGCAGGAAACCACTTTTGCACTTGTATTAGTGTGGAAAAACCACTTTTCGCACTTGTGTTAGTGTTGAAAAACCACTTTTCGCACTGGTGTTGGTGAAGGAAACCACTTTTCGCACTTGTGTTAGTGTTGAAAACCCACTTTTCGCACATGTGTTAGTGAAGGAAACCACTTTTCGCACTTGTGTTGGTGCAGGAAACCACTTTTGCACTTGTATTAGTGTAGAAAAAACACTTTTTGCACTTGTGATATTGTTGAAAAACCACTTTTCGCACTTGTGTTAGTGTTGAAAAACCACTTTTCGCACTTGTGTTGGTGCAGGAAACCACTTTTGCACTTGTATTAGTGTGGAAAAACCACTTTTCGCACTTGTGTTAGTGTTGAAAAACCACTTTTCGCACTGGTGTTGGTGAAGGAAACCACTTTTCGCACTTGTGTTAGTGTTGAAAAACCACTTTTCGCACTTGTGTTAGTGTTGAAAATCCACTTTTCGCACTGGTGTTGGTGAAGGAAACCACTTTTCGCACTTGTGTTAGTGTTGAAAACCCACTTTTCGCACTTGTGTTAGTGTTGAAAATCCACTTTTCGCACTTGTGTTAGTGTTGAAAAACCACTTTTCGCACTGGTGTTGGTGAAGGAAACCACTTTTCGCACTTGTGTTAGTGTTGAAAACCCACTTTTCGCACATGTGTTAGTGAAGGAAACCACTTTTCGCACTTGTGTTAGTGTTGAAAACCCACTTTTCGCACATGTGTAAGTGAAGGAAACCACTTTTAGCACTTGTGTTAGTGTTGAAAAACCACTTTTCGCACTTGTGTTGGTGCAGGAAACCACTTTTGCACTTGTATTAGTGTGGAAAAACCACTTTTCGCACTTGTGATAGTGTTGAAAACCCACTTTTCGCACATGTGTTAGTGAAGGAAACCACTTTTCGCACTTGTGTTGGTGCAGGAAACCACTTTTGCACTTGTATTAGTGTGGAAAACCACTTTTCGCACTTGTGTTAGTGTTGAAAAACCACTTTTCGCACTTGTGTTAGTGTTGAAAAACCACTTTTCGCACTTGTGTTAGTGCAGGAAACCACTTTTGCACTTGTATTAGTGTGGAAAAAACACTTTTTGCACTTGTGTTAGTGTTGAAAAACCACTTTTCGCACTGGTGTTGGTGAAGGAAACCACATTTCGCACTTGTGTTGGTGCAGGAAACCACTTTTGCACTTGTGTTAGTGTTGAAAAACCACTTTTTGCACTTGTGTTAGTGTTGAAAATCCACTTTTTGCATTTGTGTTAGTGTTGAAAAATCACTTTTCGCACTTGTGTTGGTGCAGGAAACCACTTTTGCACTTGTATTAGTGTGGAAAAACCACTTTTCGTACTTGTGTTAGTGTTGAAAAACCACTTTTCGCACTGGTGTTGGTGAAGGAAACCACTTTTCACACTTGTGTTTGTGTTGAAAACCCACTTTTCGCACATGTGTTAGTGAAGGAAACCACTTTTTGCACTTGTGTTGGTGAAGGAAACCACTTTTCGCACTTGTGTTTGTGTTGAAAAACCACTTTTCGCACTTGTGTTGGTGCAGGAAACCACTTTTGCACTTGTATTAGTGTGGAAAAACCACTTTTCGCACTGGTGTTGGTGAAGGAAACCACTTTTCGCACTTGTGTTAGTGTTGAAAACCCACTTTTCGCACTTGTGTTAGTGTTGAAAATCCACTTTTCGCACTTGTGTTAGTGTTGAAAAACCACTTTTCGCACTGGTGTTGGTGAAGGAAACCACTTTTCGCACTTGTGTTAGTGTTGAAAACCCACTTTTCGCACATGTGTTAGTGAAGGAAACCACTTTTCGCACTTGTGTTAGTGTTGAAAACCCACTTTTCGCACATGTGTAAGTGAAGGAAACCACTTTTAGCACTTGTGTTAGTGTTGAAAAACCACTTTTCGCACTTGTGTTGGTGCAGGAAACCACTTTTGCACTTGTATTAGTGTGGAAAAACCACTTTTCGCACTTGTGATAGTGTTGAAAACCCACTTTTCGCACATGTGTTAGTGAAGGAAACCACTTTTCGCACTTGTGTTGGTGCAGGAAACCACTTTTGCACTTGTATTAGTGTGGAAAACCACTTTTCGCACTTGTGTTAGTGTTGAAAAACCACTTTTCGCACTTGTGTTAGTGTTGAAAAACCACTTTTCGCACTTGTGTTAGTGCAGGAAACCACTTTTGCACTTGTATTAGTGTGGAAAAAACACTTTTTGCACTTGTGTTAGTGTTGAAAAACCACTTTTCGCACTGGTGTTGGTGAAGGAAACCACATTTCGCACTTGTGTTGGTGCAGGAAACCACTTTTGCACTTGTGTTAGTGTTGAAAAACCACTTTTTGCACTTGTGTTAGTGTTGAAAATCCACTTTTTGCATTTGTGTTAGTGTTGAAAAATCACTTTTCGCACTTGTGTTGGTGCAGGAAACCACTTTTGCACTTGTATTAGTGTGGAAAAACCACTTTTCGTACTTGTGTTAGTGTTGAAAAACCACTTTTCGCACTGGTGTTGGTGAAGGAAACCACTTTTCACACTTGTGTTTGTGTTGAAAACCCACTTTTCGCACATGTGTTAGTGAAGGAAACCACTTTTTGCACTTGTGTTGGTGAAGGAAACCACTTTTCGCACTTGTGTTTGTGTTGAAAAACCACTTTTCGCACTTGTGTTGGTGCAGGAAACCACTTTTGCACTTGTATTAGTGTGGAAAAACCACTTTTCGCACTTGTGTTAGTGTTGAAAAACCACTTTTTGCACTTGTGTTAGTGTTGAAAAACCACTTTTCGCACTTGTGTTGGTGCAGGAAACCACTTTTGCACTTGTATTAGTGTGGAAAAACCACTTTTCGCACTTGTGATAGTGTTGAAAAACCACTTTTCGCACTTGTGTTAGTGTTGAAAAACCACTTTTCGCACTTGTGTTGGTGCAGGAAACCACTTTTGCACTTGTATTAGTGTGGAAAAACCACTTTTCGCACTTGTGTTAGTGTTGAAAAACCACTTTTCGCACTGGTGTTGGTGAAGGAAACCACTTTTCGCACTTGTGTTAGTGTTGAAAACCCACTTTTCGCACATGTGTTAGTGAAGGAAACCACTTTTCGCACTTGTGTTGGTGCAGGAAACCACTTTTGCACTTGTATTAGTGTAGAAAAAACACTTTTTGCACTTGTGATATTGTTGAAAAACCACTTTTCGCACTTGTGTTAGTGTTGAAAAACCACTTTTCGCACTTGTGTTGGTGCAGGAAACCACTTTTGCACTTGTATTAGTGTGGAAAAACCACTTTTCGCACTTGTGTTAGTGTTGAAAAACCACTTTTCGCACTGGTGTTGGTGAAGGAAACCACTTTTCGCACTTGTGTTAGTGTTGAAAAACCACTTTTCGCACTGGTGTTGGTGAAGGAAACCACTTTTCGCACTTGTGTTAGTGTTGAAAACCCACTTTTCGCACATGTGTGAGTGAAGAAAACCACTTTTCGCACTTGTGTTGGTGCAGGAAACCACTTTTGCACTTGTATTAGTGTGGAAAAACCACTTTTCGCACTTGTGTAAGTGTTGAAAAACCACTTTTCGCACTGGTGTTGGTGAAGGAAACCACTTTTCACACTTGTGTTAGTGTTGAAAACCCACTTTTCGCACATGTGTTAGTGAAGGAAACCACTTTTTGCACTTGTGTTGGTGAAGGAAACCACTTTTCGCACTTGTGTTAGTGTTAAAAAACCACTTTTCGCACTTGTGTTGGTGCAGGAAACCACTTTTGCACTTGTATTAGTGTGGATAAAACACTTTTTGCACCTGTGATAGTGTTGAAAAACCACTTTTCACACTTGTGTTAGTGTTGAAAAACCACTTTTCGCACTTGTGTTGGTGCAGGAAACCACTTTTGCACTTGTATTAGTGTGGAGAAAACACTTTTTGCACTTGGGATAGTGTTGAAAAACTACTTTTCGCACTTGTGTTAGTGTTGAAAAACCACTTTTGCACTTGTATTAGTGTGGAAAACCCACTTTTCGCACTTGTGTTAGTGCTGAAAAACCACTTTTCGCACTTGTGTTAGTGTTGAAAAACCACTTTTCGCACTTGTGTTGGTGCAGGAAACCACTTTTGCACTTGTATTAGTGTGGAAAAACCACTTTTCGCACTTGTGTTAGTGTTGAAAAACCACTTTTCGCACTGGTGTTGGTGAAGGAATCCACTTTTCGCAGTTGTGTTAGTGTTGAAAACCCACTTTTCGCACATGTGTTAGTGAAGGAAACCACTTTTCGCACTTGTGTTAGTGTTGAAAACCCACTTTTCGCACATGTGTAAGTGAAGGAAACCACTTTTAGCACTTGTGTTAGTGTTGAAAAACCACTTTTCGCACTTGTGTTGGTGCAGGAAACCACTTTTGCACTTGTATTAGTGTGGAAAAACCACTTTTCGCACTTGTGATAGTGTTGAAAACCCACTTTTCGCACATGTGTTAGTGAAGGAAACCACTTTTCGCACTTGTGTTGGTGCAGGAAACCACTTTTGCACTTGTATTAGTGTGGAAAACCACTTTTCGCACTTGTGTTGGTGTTGAAAAACCACTTTTCGCACTTGTGTTAGTGTTGAAAAACCACTTTTCGCACTTGTGTTAGTGCAGGAAACCACTTTTGCACTTGTATTAGTGTGGAAAAAACACTTTTTGCACTTGTGTTAGTGTTGAAAAACCACTTTTCGCACTGGTGTTGGTGAAGGAAACCACATTTCGCACTTGTGTTGGTGCAGGAAACCACTTTTGCACTTGTGTTAGTGTTGAAAAACCACTTTTTGCACTTGTGTTAGTGTTGAAAATCCACTTTTTGCATTTGTGTTAGTGTTGAAAAATCACTTTTCGCACTTGTGTTGGTGCAGGAAACCACTTTTGCACTTGTATTAGTGTGGAAAAACCACTTTTCGTACTTGTGTTAGTGTTGAAAAACCACTTTTCGCACTGGTGTTGGTGAAGGAAACCACTTTTCACACTTGTGTTTGTGTTGAAAACCCACTTTTCGCACATGTGTTAGTGAAGGAAACCACTTTTTGCACTTGTGTTGGTGAAGGAAACCACTTTTCGCACTTGTGTTTGTGTTGAAAAACCACTTTTCGCACTTGTGTTGGTGCAGGAAACCACTTTTGCACTTGTATTAGTGTGGAAAAACCACTTTTTGCACTTGTGTTAGTGTTGAAAAACCACTTTTTGCACTTGTGTTAGTGTTGAAAAACCACTTTTCGCACTTGTGTTGGTGCAGGAAACCACTTTTGCACTTGTATTAGTGTGGAAAAACCACTTTTCGCACTTGTGATAGTGTTGAAAAACCACTTTTCGCACTTGTGTTAGTGTTGAAAAACCACTTTTCGCACTTGTGTTGGTGCAGGAAACCACTTTTGCACTTGTATTAGTGTGGAAAAACCACTTTTCGCACTTGTGTTAGTGTTGAAAAACCACTTTTCGCACTGGTGTTGGTGAAGGAAACCACTTTTCGCACTTGTGTTAGTGTTGAAAACCCACTTTTCGCACATGTGTTAGTGAACGAAACCACTTTTCGCACTTGTGTTGGTGCAGGAAACCACTTTTGCACTTGTATTAGTGTAGAAAAAACACTTTTTGCACTTGTGATATTGTTGAAAAACCACTTTTCGCACTTGTGTTAGTGTTGAAAAACCACTTTTCGCACTTGTGTTGGTGCAGGAAACCACTTTTGCACTTGTATTAGTGTGGAAAAACCACTTTTCGCACTTGTGTTAGTGTTGAAAAACCACTTTTCGCACTGGTGTTGGTGAAGGAAACCACTTTTCGCACTTGTGTTAGTGTTGAAAAACCACTTTTCGCACTGGTGTTGGTGAAGGAAACCACTTTTCGCACTTGTGTTAGTGTTGAAAACCCACTTTTCGCACATGTGTGAGTGAAGAAAACCACTTTTCGCACTTGTGTTGGTGCAGGAAACCACTTTTGCACTTGTATTAGTGTGGAAAAACCACTTTTCGCACTTGTGTAAGTGTTGAAAAACCACTTTTCGCACTGGTGTTGGTGAAGGAAACCACTTTTCACACTTGTGTTAGTGTTGAAAACCCACTTTTCGCACATGTGTTAGTGAAGGAAACCACTTTTTGCACTTGTGTTGGTGAAGGAAACCACTTTTCGCACTTGTGTTAGTGTTAAAAAAACCACTTTTCGCACTTGTGTTGGTGCAGGAAACCACTTTTGCACTTGTATTAGTGTGGATAAAACACTTTTTGCACCTGTGATAGTGTTGAAAAACCACTTTTCACACTTGTGTTAGTGTTGAAAAACCACTTTTCGCACTTGTGTTGGTGCAGGAAACCACTTTTGCACTTGTATTAGTGTGGAGAAAACACTTTTTGCACTTGGGATAGTGTTGAAAAACTACTTTTCGCACTTGTGTTAGTGTTGAAAAACCACTTTTGCACTTGTATTAGTGTGGAAAACCCACTTTTCGCACTTGTGTTAGTGCTGAAAAACCACTTTTCGCACTTGTGTTAGTGTTGAAAAACCACTTTTCGCACTTGTGTTGGTGCAGGAAACCACTTTTGCACTTGTATTAGTGTGGAAAAACCACTTTTCGCACTTGTGTTAGTGTTGAAAAACCACTTTTCGCACTGGTGTTGGTGAAGGAATCCACTTTTCGCAGTTGTGTTAGTGTTGAAAACCCACTTTTCGCACATGTGTTAGTGAAGGAAACCACTTTTCGCACTTGTGTTGGTGCAGGAAACCACTTTTGCACTTGTATTAGTGTGGAAAAAACACTTTTTGCACTTGTGATATTGTTGAAAAACCACTTTTCGCACTTGTGTTAGTGTTGAAAAACCACTTTTCGCACTTGTGTTGGTGCAGGAAACCACTTTTCGCACTTGTGTTAGTATTGAAAACCCACTTTTCGCACATGTGTTAGTGAAGGAAACCACTTTTCGCACTTGTGTTAGTGTTGAAAACCCACTTTTCGCACATGTGTTAGTGAAGGAAACCACTTTTCGCACTTGTGTTAGTGTTGAAAAACCACTTTTCACACTTGTGTTGGTGCAGGAAACCACTTTTGAACTTGTATTAGTGTGGAAAAACCACTTTTCGCACTTGTGATAGTGTTGAAAACCCACTTTTCGCACATGTGTTAGTGCAGGAAACCACTTTTCGCACTTGTGTTTGTGCAGGAAACCACTTTTCGCACTTGTGTTAGTGTTGAAAACCCACTTTTCGCACTTGTGTTAGTGTTGAAAATCCACTTTTCGCACTTGTGTTGGTGCAGGAAACCACTTTTGCACTTGTATTAGTGTGGAAAAAACACTTTTTGCACTTGTCATAGTGTTGAAAAACCACTTTTCGCACTTCTGTTAGTGAAGGAAACCACTTTTCGCACTTGTGTTAGTGTTGAAAAACCACTTTTCACACTTGTGTTAGTGAAGGAAACCACTTTTCGCACTTCTGTTAGTGTTGAAAACCCACTTTTCGCACTTGTGTTAGTGTTTAAAATCCACTTTTCCCACTTGTGTTGGTGCAGGAAACCACTTTTGCACTTGTATTAGTGTGGAAAACCACTTTTTGCACTTGTGTTAGTGTTGAAAAACCACTTTTCGCAATGGTGTTGGTGAAGGAAACCACTTTTCACACTTGTGTTAGTGTTGAAAACCCACTTTTCGCACATGTGTTAGTGAAGGAAACCACTTTTCGCACTTGTGTTAGTGTTGAAAACCCACTTTTCGCACATGTGTTAGTGAAGGAAACCACTTTTCGCACTTGTGTTAGTGTTGAAAAACCACTTTTCACACTTGTGTTGGTGCAGGAAACCACTTTTGCACTTGTATTAGTGTGGAAAAACCACTTTTCGCACTTGTGATAGTGTTGAAAACCCACTTTTTGCACATGTGTTAGTGAAGGAAACCACTTTTCGCACTTGTGTTTGTGCAGGAAACCACTTTTCGCACTTGTGTTAGTGTTGAAAACCCACTTTTCGCACTTGTGTTAGTGTTGAAAATCCACTTTTCGCACTTGTGTTGGTGCAGGAAACCACTTTTGCACTTATATTAGTGTGGAAAAAACACTTTTTGCACTTGTCATAGTGTTGAAAAACCACTTTTCGCACTTGTGTTAGTGAAGGAAACCACTTTTCGCACTTGTGTTAGTGTTGAAAAACCACTTTTCACACTTGTGTTAGTGAAGGAAACCACTTTTGCACTTGTATTAGTGTGGAAAAACCACTTTTTGCACTTGTGTTAGTGTTGAAAACCCACTTTTCGCACATGTGTTAGTGAAGGAAACCACTTTTTGCACTTGTGTTGGTGAAGGAAACCACTTTTTGCACTTGTGTTAGTGTTGAAAAACCACTTTTCGCACTTGTGTTGGTGCAGGAAACCACTTTTGCACTTGTATTAGTGTGGAGAAAACACTTTTTGCACTTGTGATAGTGTTGAAAAACCACTTTTCGCACTTGTGTTAGTGTTGAAAAACCACTTTTCACACTTGTGTTGGTGCAGGAAACCACTTTTGCACTTGTATTAGAGTGGAGAAAACACTTTTTGCACTTGGGATAGTGTTGAAAAACTACTTTTCGCACTTGTGTTAGTGTTGAAAAACCACTTTTGCACTTGTATTAGTGTGGAAAAACCACTTTTCGCACTTGTGTTAGTGCTGAAAAACCACTTTTCGCACTTGTGTTAGTGTTGAAAAACCACTTTTCGCACTTGTGTTGGTGCAGGAAACCACTTTTGCACTTGTATTAGTGTGGAAAAACCACTTTTCGCACTTGTGTTAGTGTTGAAAAACCACTTTTCGCACTGGTGTTGGTGAAGGAAACCACTTTTCGCACTTGTGTTAGTGTTGAAAACCCACTTTTCGCACATGTGTTAGTGAAGGAAACCACTTTTCGCACTTGTGTTGGTGCAGGAAACCACTTTTGCACTTGTATTAGTGTGGAAAAACACTTTTTGCACTTGTGATATTGTTGAAAAACCACTTTTCGCACTTGTGTTAGTGTTGAAAAACCACTTTTCGCACTTGTGTTGGTGCAGGAAACCACTTTTGCACTTGTATTAGTGTGGAAAAACCACTTTTCGCACTTGTGTTTGTGTTGAAAAACCACTTTTCGCACTGGTGTTGGTGAAGGAAACCACTTTTCGCACTTGTGTTAGTGTTGAAAACCCACTTTTCGAACATGTGTTAGTGAAGGAAACCACTTTTCGCACTTGTGTTAGTGTTGAAAACCCACTTTTCGCACATGTGTTAGTGAAGGAAACCACTTTTCGCACTTGTGTTAGTGTTGAAAAACCACTTTTCGCACTTGTGTTGGTGCAGGAAACCACTTTTGCACTTGTATTAGTGTGGAAAAACCACTTTTCGCACTTGTGATAGTGTTGAAAACCCACTTTTCGCACATGTGTTAGTGAAGGAAACCACTTTTCGCACTTGTGTTTGTGCAGGAAACCACTTTTCGCACTTGTGTTAGTGTTGAAAACCCACTTTTCGCACTTGTGTTAGTGTTGAAAATCCACTTTTCGCACTTGTGTTGGTGCAGGAAACCACTTTTGCACTTGTATTAGTGTGGAAAAAACACTTTTTGCACTTGTCATAGTGTTGAAAAACCACTTTTCGCACTTGTGTTAGTGAAGGAAACCACTTTTCGCACTTGTGTTAGTGTTGAAAAACCACTTTTCACACTTGTGTTAGTGAAGGAAACCACTTTTCGCACTTCTGTTAGTGTTGAAAACCCACTTTTCGCACTTGTGTTAGTGTTTAAAATCCACTTTTCCCACTTGTGTTGGTGCAGGAAACCACTATTGCACTTGTATTAGTGTGGAAAAAACAATTTTTCCACTTGCGATAGTGTTGAAAAACCACTTTTCGCACTTGTGTTAGTGTTGAAAAACCACTTTTCGCACTTGTGTTGGTGCAGGAAACCACTTTTGCACTTGTATTAGTGTGGAAAAACCACTTTTCGCACTTGTGTTAGTGTTGAAAAAACACTTTTCACACTTGTGTTAGTGAAGGAAACCACTTTTGCACTTGTATTAGAGTGGAGAAAACACTTTTTGCACTTGGGATAGTGTTGAAAAACCACTTTTCGCACTTGTGTTGGTGCAGGAAACCACTTTTGCACTTGTATTAGTGTGGAGAAAACACTTTTTGCACTTGTGATAGTGTTGAAAAACCACTTTTCGCACTTGTGTTAGTGTTGAAAAACCACTTTTCACACTTGTGTTGGTGCAGGAAACCACTTTTGCACTTGTATTAGAGTGGAGAAAACACTTTTTGCACTTGGGATAGTGTTGAAAAACTACTTTTCGCACTTGTGTTTGTGTTGAAAAACCACTTTTCGCACTGGTGTTGGTGAAGGAAACCACTTTTCGCACTTGTGTTAGTGTTGAAAACCCACTTTTCGAACATGTGTTAGTGAAGGAAACCACTTTTCGCACTTGTGTTAGTGTTGAAAACCCACTTTTCGCACATGTGTTAGTGAAGGAAACCACTTTTCGCACTTGTGTTAGTGTTGAAAAACCACTTTTCGCACTTGTGTTGGTGCAGGAAACCACTTTTGCACTTGTATTAGTGTGGAAAAACCACTTTTCGCACTTGTGATAGTGTTGAAAACCCACTTTTCGCACATGTGTTAGTGAAGGAAACCACTTTTCGCACTTGTGTTTGTGAAGGAAACCATTTTTCGCACTTGTGTTAGTGTTGAAAACCCACTTTTCGCACTTGTGTTAGTGTTGAAAATCCACTTTTCGCACTTGTGTTGGTGCAGGAAACCACTTTTGCACTTGTATTAGTGTAGAAAAAACACTTTTTGCACTTGTCATAGTGTTGAAAAACCACTTTTCGCACTTGTGTTAGTGAAGGAAACCACTTTTCGCACTTGTGTTAGTGTTGAAAAACCACTTTTCACACTTGTGTTAGTGAAGGAAACCACTTTTCGCACTTCTGTTAGTGTTGAAAACCCACTTTTCGCACTTGTGTTAGTGTTTAAAATCCACTTTTCCCACTTGTGTTGGTGCAGGAAACCACTATTGCACTTGTATTAGTGTGGAAAAAACAATTTTTCCACTTGCGATAGTGTTGAAAAACCACTTTTCGCACTTGTGTTAGTGTTGAAAAACCACTTTTCGCACTTGTGTTGGTGCAGGAAACCACTTTTGCACTTGTATTAGTGTGGAAAAACCACTTTTCGCACTTGTGTTAGTGTTGAAAAACCACTTTTCGCACTTGTGTTAGTGTTGAAAAAACAATTTTCACACTTGTGTTAGTGAAGGAAACCACTTTTCGCACTTGTGTTAGTGTTGAAAACCTACTTTTCGCACTTGTGTTAGTGTTGAAAATCCACTTTTCGCACTTGTGTTGGTGCAGGAAACCACTTTTGCACTTGTATTAGTGTGGAAAAAACACATTTTGCACTTGTCATAGTGTTGAAAAACCACTTTTTCGCACTTGTGTTAGTGTTGAAAAACCACTTTTCGCACTTGTGTTGGTGCAGGAAACCACTTTTGCACTTGTATTAGTGTGGAAAAAACACTTTTTGCACTTGTGATAGTGTTGAAAAACCACTTTTCGCACTTGAGTTAGTGTTGAAAAACCACTTTTTGCACTTGTGTTGGTGCAGGAAACCACTTTTGCACTTGTATTAGTGTGGAAAAACCACTTTTCGCACTTGTGTTAGTGTTGAAAATCCACTTTTCGCACTTGTGTTAGTGTTGAAAAAACACTTTTCGCACTTGTGTTAGTGAAGGAAACCACTTTTCGCACTTGTGTTAGTGTTGAAAACCCACTTTTCGCACTTCTGTTAGTGTTGAAAACCCACTTTTCGCACTTGTGTTAGTGTTTAAAATCCACTTTTCCCACTTGTGTTGGTGCAGGAAACCACTATTGCACTTGTATTAGTGTGGAAAAAACTATTTTTCCACTTGCGATAGTGTTGAAAAACCACTTTTCGCACTTGTGTTAGTGTTGAAAAACCACTTTTCGCACTTGTGTTGGTGCAGGAAACCACTTTTGCACTTGTATTAGTGTGGAAAAACCACTTTTAGCACTTGTGTTAGTGTTGAAAAACCACTTTTCGCACTTGTGTTAGTGTTGAAAAACCACTTTTCGCACTGGTGTTGGTGAAGGAAACCACTTTTCGCACTTGTGTTAGTGTTGAAAACCCACTTTTCGCACATGTGTTAGTGAAGGAAACCACTTTTCGCACTTGTGTTGGTGCAGGAAACCACTTTTGCACTTGTATTAGTGTGGAAAAACACTTTTTGCACTTGTGATATTGTTGAAAAACCACTTTTCGCACTTGTGTTAGTGTTGAAAAACCACTTTTCGCACTTGTGTTGGTGCAGGAAACCACTTTTGCACTTGTATTAGTGTGGAAATACCACTTTTCGCACTTGTGTTTGTGTTGAAAAACCACTTTTCGCACTGGTGTTGGTGAAGGAAACCACTTTTCGCACTTGTGTTAGTGTTGAAAACCCACTTTTCGAACATGTGTTAGTGAAGGAAACCACTTTTCGCACTTGTGTTAGTGTTGAAAACCCACTTTTCGCACATGTGTTAGTGAAGGAACCACTTTTCGCACTTGTGTTAGTGTTGAAAAACCACTTTTCGCACTTGTGTTGGTGCAGGAAACCACTTTTGCACTTGTATTAGTGTGGAAAAACCACTTTTCGCACTTGTGATAGTGTTGAAAACCCACTTTTCGCACATGTGTTAGTGAAGGAAACCACTTTTCGCACTTGTGTTTGTGCAGGAAACCACTTTTCGCACTTGTGTTAGTGTTGAAAACCCACTTTTCGCACTTGTGTTAGTGTTGAAAATCCACTTTTCGCACTTGTGTTGGTGCAGGAAACCACTTTTGCACTTGTATTGGTGTGGAAAAAACACTTTTTGCACTTGTGTTAGTGTTGAAAAACCACTTTTCGCACTTGTGTTGGTGCAGGAAACCACTTTTGCACTTGTATTAGTGTGGAAAAACCACTTTTCGCACTTGTGTTAGTGTTGAAAAACCACTTTTCGCACTGGTGTTGGTGAAGGAAACCACTTTTCGCACTTGTGTTAGTGTTGAAAACCCACTTTTCGCACATGTGTTAGTGAAGGAAACCACTTTTCGCACTTGTGTTGGTGCAGGAAACCACTTTTGCACTTGTATTAGTGTAGAAAAAACACTTTTTGCACTTGTGATATTGTTGAAAAACCACTTTTCGCACTTGTGTTAGTGTTGAAAAACCACTTTTCGCACTTGTGTTGGTGCAGGAAACCACTTTTGCACTTGTATTAGTGTGGAAAAACCACTTTTCGCACTTGTGTTAGTGTTGAAAAACCACTTTTCGCACTGGTGTTGGTGAAGGAAACCACTTTTCGCACTTGTGTTAGTGTTGAAAAACCACTTTTCGCACTTGTGTTAGTGTTGAAAATCCACTTTTCGCACTGGTGTTGGTGAAGGAAACCACTTTTCGCACTTGTGTTAGTGTTGAAAACCCACTTTTCGCACTTGTGTTAGTGTTGAAAATCCACTTTTCGCACTTGTGTTAGTGTTGAAAAACCACTTTTCGCACTGGTGTTGGTGAAGGAAACCACTTTTCGCACTTGTGTTAGTGTTGAAAACCCACTTTTCGCACATGTGTTAGTGAAGGAAACCACTTTTCGCACTTGTGTTAGTGTTGAAAACCCACTTTTCGCACATGTGTAAGTGAAGGAAACCACTTTTAGCACTTGTGTTAGTGTTGAAAAACCACTTTTCGCACTTGTGTTGGTGCAGGAAACCACTTTTGCACTTGTATTAGTGTGGAAAAACCACTTTTCGCACTTGTGATAGTGTTGAAAACCCACTTTTCGCACATGTGTTAGTGAAGGAAACCACTTTTCGCACTTGTGTTGGTGCAGGAAACCACTTTTGCACTTGTATTAGTGTGGAAAACCACTTTTCGCACTTGTGTTAGTGTTGAAAAACCACTTTTCGCACTTGTGTTAGTGTTGAAAAACCACTTTTCGCACTTGTGTTAGTGCAGGAAACCACTTTTGCACTTGTATTAGTGTGGAAAAAACACTTTTTGCACTTGTGTTAGTGTTGAAAAACCACTTTTCGCACTGGTGTTGGTGAAGGAAACCACATTTCGCACTTGTGTTGGTGCAGGAAACCACTTTTGCACTTGTGTTAGTGTTGAAAAACCACTTTTTGCACTTGTGTTAGTGTTGAAAATCCACTTTTTGCATTTGTGTTAGTGTTGAAAAATCACTTTTCGCACTTGTGTTGGTGCAGGAAACCACTTTTGCACTTGTATTAGTGTGGAAAAACCACTTTTCGTACTTGTGTTAGTGTTGAAAAACCACTTTTCGCACTGGTGTTGGTGAAGGAAACCACTTTTCACACTTGTGTTTGTGTTGAAAACCCACTTTTCGCACATGTGTTAGTGAAGGAAACCACTTTTTGCACTTGTGTTGGTGAAGGAAACCACTTTTCGCACTTGTGTTTGTGTTGAAAAACCACTTTTCGCACTTGTGTTGGTGCAGGAAACCACTTTTGCACTTGTATTAGTGTGGAAAAACCACTTTTCGCACTTGTGTTAGTGTTGAAAAACCACTTTTTGCACTTGTGTTAGTGTTGAAAAACCACTTTTCGCACTTGTGTTGGTGCAGGAAACCACTTTTGCACTTGTATTAGTGTGGAAAAACCACTTTTCGCACTTGTGATAGTGTTGAAAAACCACTTTTCGCACTTGTGTTAGTGTTGAAAAACCACTTTTCGCACTTGTGTTGGTGCAGGAAACCACTTTTGCACTTGTATTAGTGTGGAAAAACCACTTTTCGCACTTGTGTTAGTGTTGAAAAACCACTTTTCGCACTGGTGTTGGTGAAGGAAACCACTTTTCGCACTTGTGTTAGTGTTGAAAACCCACTTTTCGCACATGTGTTAGTGAAGGAAACCACTTTTCGCACTTGTGTTGGTGCAGGAAACCACTTTTGCACTTGTATTAGTGTAGAAAAAACACTTTTTGCACTTGTGATATTGTTGAAAAACCACTTTTCGCACTTGTGTTAGTGTTGAAAAACCACTTTTCGCACTTGTGTTGGTGCAGGAAACCACTTTTGCACTTGTATTAGTGTGGAAAAACCACTTTTCGCACTTGTGTTAGTGTTGAAAATCCACTTTTCGCACTGGTGTTGGTGAAGGAAACCACTTTTCGCACTTGTGTTAGTGTTGAAAAACCACTTTTCGCACTGGTGTTGGTGAAGGAAACCACTTTTCGCACTTGTGTTAGTGTTGAAAACCCACTTTTCGCACATGTGTGAGTGAAGAAAACCACTTTTCGCACTTGTGTTGGTGCAGGAAACCACTTTTGCACTTGTATTAGTGTGGAAAAACCACTTTTCGCACTTGTGTAAGTGTTGAAAAACCACTTTTCGCACTGGTGTTGGTGAAGGAAACCACTTTTCACACTTGTGTTAGTGTTGAAAACCCACTTTTCGCACATGTGTTAGTGAAGGAAACCACTTTTTGCACTTGTGTTGGTGAAGGAAACCACTTTTCGCACTTGTGTTAGTGTTAAAAAACCACTTTTCGCACTTGTGTTGGTGCAGGAAACCACTTTTGCACTTGTATTAGTGTGGATAAAACACTTTTTGCACCTGTGATAGTGTTGAAAAACCACTTTTCACACTTGTGTTAGTGTTGAAAAACCACTTTTCGCACTTGTGTTGGTGCAGGAAACCACTTTTGCACTTGTATTAGTGTGGAGAAAACACTTTTTGCACTTGGGATAGTGTTGAAAAACTACTTTTCGCACTTGTGTTAGTGTTGAAAAACCACTTTTGCACTTGTATTAGTGTGGAAAACCCACTTTTCGCACTTGTGTTAGTGCTGAAAAACCACTTTTCGCACTTGTGTTAGTGTTGAAAAACCACTTTTCGCACTTGTGTTGGTGCAGGAAACCACTTTTGCACTTGTATTAGTGTGGAAAAACCACTTTTCGCACTTGTGTTAGTGTTGAAAAACCACTTTTCGCACTGGTGTTGGTGAAGGAATCCACTTTTCGCACTTGTGTTAGTGTTGAAAACCCACTTTTCGCACATGTGTTAGTGAAGGAAACCACTTTTCGCACTTGTGTTAGTGTTGAAAAACCACTTTTCGCACTTGTGTTGGTGCAGGAAACCACTTTTGCACTTGTATTAGTGTGGAAAAACCACTTTTCGCACTTGTGATAGTGTTGAAAACCCACTTTTCGCACATGTGTTAGTGAAGGAAACCACTTTTCGCACTTGTGTTTGTGAAGGAAACCATTTTTCGCACTTGTGTTAGTGTTGAAAACCCACTTTTCGCACTTGTGTTAGTGTTGAAAATCCACTTTTCGCACTTGTGTTGGTGCAGGAAACCACTTTTGCACTTGTATTAGTGTAGAAAAAACACTTTTTGCACTTGTCATAGTGTTGAAAAACCACTTTTCGCACTTGTGTTAGTGAAGGAAACCACTTTTCGCACTTGTGTTAGTGTTGAAAAACCACTTTTCACACTTGTGTTAGTGAAGGAAACCACTTTTCGCACTTCTGTTAGTGTTGAAAACCCACTTTTCGCACTTGTGTTAGTGTTTAAAATCCACTTTTCCCACTTGTGTTGGTGCAGGAAACCACTATTGCACTTGTATTAGTGTGGAAAAAACAATTTTTCCACTTGCGATAGTGTTGAAAAACCACTTTTCGCACTTGTGTTAGTGTTGAAAAACCACTTTTCGCACTTGTGTTGGTGCAGGAAACCACTTTTGCACTTGTATTAGTGTGGAAAAACCACTTTTCGCACTTGTGTTAGTGTTGAAAAACCACTTTTCGCACTTGTGTTAGTGTTGAAAAAACAATTTTCACACTTGTGTTAGTGAAGGAAACCACTTTTCGCACTTGTGTTAGTGTTGAAAACCTACTTTTCGCACTTGTGTTAGTGTTGAAAATCCACTTTTCGCACTTGTGTTGGTGCAGGAAACCACTTTTGCACTTGTATTAGTGTGGAAAAAACACATTTTGCACTTGTCATAGTGTTGAAAAACCACTTTTTCGCACTTGTGTTAGTGTTGAAAAACCACTTTTCGCACTTGTGTTGGTGCAGGAAACCACTTTTGCACTTGTATTAGTGTGGAAAAAACACTTTTTGCACTTGTGATAGTGTTGAAAAACCACTTTTCGCACTTGAGTTAGTGTTGAAAAACCACTTTTTGCACTTGTGTTGGTGCAGGAAACCACTTTTGCACTTGTATTAGTGTGGAAAAACCACTTTTCGCACTTGTGTTAGTGTTGAAAATCCACTTTTCGCACTTGTGTTAGTGTTGAAAAACCACTTTTCGCACTTGTGTTAGTGAAGGAAACCACTTTTCGCACTTGTGTTAGTGTTGAAAACCCACTTTTCGCACTTCTGTTAGTGTTGAAAACCCACTTTTCGCACTTGTGTTAGTGTTTAAAATCCACTTTTCCCACTTGTGTTGGTGCAGGAAACCACTATTGCACTTGTATTAGTGTGGAAAAAACTATTTTTCCACTTGCGATAGTGTTGAAAAACCACTTTTCGCACTTGTGTTAGTGTTGAAAAACCACTTTTCGCACTTGTGTTAGTGTTGAAAAACCACTTTTCGCACTGGTGTTGGTGAAGGAAACCACTTTTCGCACTTGTGTTAGTGTTGAAAACCCACTTTTCGCACATGTGTTAGTGAAGGAAACCACTTTTCGCACTTGTGTTGGTGCAGGAAACCACTTTTGCACTTGTATTAGTGTGGAAAAACACTTTTTGCACTTGTGATATTGTTGAAAAACCACTTTTCGCACTTGTGTTAGTGTTGAAAAACCACTTTTCGCACTTGTGTTGGTGCAGGAAACCACTTTTGCACTTGTATTAGTGTGGAAATACCACTTTTCGCACTTGTGTTTGTGTTGAAAAACCACTTTTCGCACTGGTGTTGGTGAAGGAAACCACTTTTCGCACTTGTGTTAGTGTTGAAAACCCACTTTTCGAACATGTGTTAGTGAAGGAAACCACTTTTCGCACTTGTGTTAGTGTTGAAAACCCACTTTTCGCACATGTGTTAGTGAAGGAACCACTTTTCGCACTTGTGTTAGTGTTGAAAAACCACTTTTCGCACTTGTGTTGGTGCAGGAAACCACTTTTGCACTTGTATTAGTGTGGAAAAACCACTTTTCGCACTTGTGATAGTGTTGAAAACCCACTTTTCGCACATGTGTTAGTGAAGGAAACCACTTTTCGCACTTGTGTTTGTGCAGGAAACCACTTTTCGCACTTGTGTTAGTGTTGAAAACCCACTTTTCGCACTTGTGTTAGTGTTGAAAATCCACTTTTCGCACTTGTGTTGGTGCAGGAAACCACTTTTGCACTTGTATTGGTGTGGAAAAAACACTTTTTGCACTTGTGTTAGTGTTGAAAAACCACTTTTCGCACTTGTGTTGGTGCAGGAAACCACTTTTGCACTTGTATTAGTGTGGAAAAACCACTTTTCGCACTTGTGTTAGTGTTGAAAAACCACTTTTCGCACTGGTGTTGGTGAAGGAAACCACTTTTCGCACTTGTGTTAGTGTTGAAAACCCACTTTTCGCACATGTGTTAGTGAAGGAAACCACTTTTCGCACTTGTGTTGGTGCAGGAAACCACTTTTGCACTTGTATTAGTGTAGAAAAAACACTTTTTGCACTTGTGATATTGTTGAAAAACCACTTTTCGCACTTGTGTTAGTGTTGAAAAACCACTTTTCGCACTTGTGTTGGTGCAGGAAACCACTTTTGCACTTGTATTAGTGTGGAAAAACCACTTTTCGCACTTGTGTTAGTGTTGAAAAACCACTTTTCGCACTGGTGTTGGTGAAGGAAACCACTTTTCGCACTTGTGTTAGTGTTGAAAAACCACTTTTCGCACTTGTGTTAGTGTTGAAAATCCACTTTTCGCACTGGTGTTGGTGAAGGAAACCACTTTTCGCACTTGTGTTAGTGTTGAAAACCCACTTTTCGCACTTGTGTTAGTGTTGAAAATCCACTTTTCGCACTTGTGTTAGTGTTGAAAAACCACTTTTCGCACTGGTGTTGGTGAAGGAAACCACTTTTCGCACTTGTGTTAGTGTTGAAAACCCACTTTTCGCACATGTGTTAGTGAAGGAAACCACTTTTCGCACTTGTGTTAGTGTTGAAAACCCACTTTTCGCACATGTGTAAGTGAAGGAAACCACTTTTAGCACTTGTGTTAGTGTTGAAAAACCACTTTTCGCACTTGTGTTGGTGCAGGAAACCACTTTTGCACTTGTATTAGTGTGGAAAAACCACTTTTCGCACTTGTGATAGTGTTGAAAACCCACTTTTCGCACATGTGTTAGTGAAGGAAACCACTTTTCGCACTTGTGTTGGTGCAGGAAACCACTTTTGCACTTGTATTAGTGTGGAAAACCACTTTTCGCACTTGTGTTAGTGTTGAAAAACCACTTTTCGCACTTGTGTTAGTGTTGAAAAACCACTTTTCGCACTTGTGTTAGTGCAGGAAACCACTTTTGCACTTGTATTAGTGTGGAAAAAACACTTTTTGCACTTGTGTTAGTGTTGAAAAACCACTTTTCGCACTGGTGTTGGTGAAGGAAACCACATTTCGCACTTGTGTTGGTGCAGGAAACCACTTTTGCACTTGTGTTAGTGTTGAAAAACCACTTTTTGCACTTGTGTTAGTGTTGAAAATCCACTTTTTGCATTTGTGTTAGTGTTGAAAAATCACTTTTCGCACTTGTGTTGGTGCAGGAAACCACTTTTGCACTTGTATTAGTGTGGAAAAACCACTTTTCGTACTTGTGTTAGTGTTGAAAAACCACTTTTCGCACTGGTGTTGGTGAAGGAAACCACTTTTCACACTTGTGTTTGTGTTGAAAACCCACTTTTCGCACATGTGTTAGTGAAGGAAACCACTTTTTGCACTTGTGTTGGTGAAGGAAACCACTTTTCGCACTTGTGTTTGTGTTGAAAAACCACTTTTCGCACTTGTGTTGGTGCAGGAAACCACTTTTGCACTTGTATTAGTGTGGAAAAACCACTTTTCGCACTTGTGTTAGTGTTGAAAAACCACTTTTTGCACTTGTGTTAGTGTTGAAAAACCACTTTTCGCACTTGTGTTGGTGCAGGAAACCACTTTTGCACTTGTATTAGTGTGGAAAAACCACTTTTCGCACTTGTGATAGTGTTGAAAAACCACTTTTCGCACTTGTGTTAGTGTTGAAAAACCACTTTTCGCACTTGTGTTGGTGCAGGAAACCACTTTTGCACTTGTATTAGTGTGGAAAAACCACTTTTCGCACTTGTGTTAGTGTTGAAAAACCACTTTTCGCACTGGTGTTGGTGAAGGAAACCACTTTTCGCACTTGTGTTAGTGTTGAAAACCCACTTTTCGCACATGTGTTAGTGAAGGAAACCACTTTTCGCACTTGTGTTGGTGCAGGAAACCACTTTTGCACTTGTATTAGTGTAGAAAAAACACTTTTTGCACTTGTGATATTGTTGAAAAACCACTTTTCGCACTTGTGTTAGTGTTGAAAAACCACTTTTCGCACTTGTGTTGGTGCAGGAAACCACTTTTGCACTTGTATTAGTGTGGAAAAACCACTTTTCGCACTTGTGTTAGTGTTGAAAAACCACTTTTCGCACTGGTGTTGGTGAAGGAAACCACTTTTCGCACTTGTGTTAGTGTTGAAAAACCACTTTTCGCACTGGTGTTGGTGAAGGAAACCACTTTTCGCACTTGTGTTAGTGTTGAAAACCCACTTTTCGCACATGTGTGAGTGAAGAAAACCACTTTTCGCACTTGTGTTGGTGCAGGAAACCACTTTTGCACTTGTATTAGTGTGGAAAAACCACTTTTCGCACTTGTGTAAGTGTTGAAAAACCACTTTTCGCACTGGTGTTGGTGAAGGAAACCACTTTTCACACTTGTGTTAGTGTTGAAAACCCACTTTTCGCACATGTGTTAGTGAAGGAAACCACTTTTTGCACTTGTGTTGGTGAAGGAAACCACTTTTCGCACTTGTGTTAGTGTTAAAAAACCACTTTTCGCACTTGTGTTGGTGCAGGAAACCACTTTTGCACTTGTATTAGTGTGGATAAAACACTTTTTGCACCTGTGATAGTGTTGAAAAACCACTTTTCACACTTGTGTTAGTGTTGAAAAACCACTTTTCGCACTTGTGTTGGTGCAGGAAACCACTTTTGCACTTGTATTAGTGTGGAGAAAACACTTTTTGCACTTGGGATAGTGTTGAAAAACTACTTTTCGCACTTGTGTTAGTGTTGAAAAACCACTTTTGCACTTGTATTAGTGTGGAAAACCCACTTTTCGCACTTGTGTTAGTGCTGAAAAACCACTTTTCGCACTTGTGTTAGTGTTGAAAAACCACTTTTCGCACTTGTGTTGGTGCAGGAAACCACTTTTGCACTTGTATTAGTGTGGAAAAACCACTTTTCGCCCTTGTGTTAGTGTTGAAAAACCACTTTTCGCACTGGTGTTGGTGAAGGAATCCACTTTTCGCAGTTGTGTTAGTGTTGAAAACCCACTTTTCGCACATGTGTTAGTGAAGGAAACCACTTTTCGCACTTGTGTTAGTGTTGAAAACCCACTTTTCGCACATGTGTAAGTGAAGGAAACCACTTTTAGCACTTGTGTTAGTGTTGAAAAACCACTTTTCGCACTTGTGTTGGTGCAGGAAACCACTTTTGCACTTGTATTAGTGTGGAAAAACCACTTTTCGCACTTGTGATAGTGTTGAAAACCCACTTTTCGCACATGTGTTAGTGAAGGAAACCACTTTTCGCACTTGTGTTGGTGCAGGAAACCACTTTTGCACTTGTATTAGTGTGGAAAACCACTTTTCGCACTTGTGTTAGTGTTGAAAAACCACTTTTCGCACTTGTGTTAGTGTTGAAAAACCACTTTTCGCACTTGTGTTAGTGCAGGAAACCACTTTTGCACTTGTATTAGTGTGGAAAAAACACTTTTTGCACTTGTGTTAGTGTTGAAAAACCACTTTTCGCACTGGTGTTGGTGAAGGAAACCACATTTCGCACTTGTGTTGGTGCAGGAAACCACTTTTGCACTTGTGTTAGTGTTGAAAAACCACTTTTTGCACTTGTGTTAGTGTTGAAAATCCACTTTTTGCATTTGTGTTAGTGTTGAAAAATCACTTTTCGCACTTGTGTTGGTGCAGGAAACCACTTTTGCACTTGTATTAGTGTGGAAAAACCACTTTTCGTACTTGTGTTAGTGTTGAAAAACCACATTTCGCACTTGTGTTGGTGCAGGAAACCACTTTTGCACTTGTGTTAGTGTTGAAAAACCACTTTTTGCACTTGTGATAGTGTTGAAAAACCACTTTTCGCACTTGAGTTAGTGTTGAAAAACCACTTTTTGCACTTGTGTTGGTGCAGGAAACCACTTTTGCACTTGTATTAGTGTGGAAAAACCACTTTTCGCACTTGTGTTAGTGTTGAAAATCCACTTTTCGCACTTGTGTTAGTGTTGAAAAACCACTTTTCGCACTTGTGTTAGTGAAGGAAACCACTTTTCGCACTTGTGTTAGTGTTGAAAACCCACTTTTCGCACTTCTGTTAGTGTTGAAAACCCACTTTTCGCACTTGTGTTAGTGTTTAAAATCCACTTTTCCCACTTGTGTTGGTGCAGGAAACCACTATTGCACTTGTATTAGTGTGGAAAAAACTATTTTTCCACTTGCGATAGTGTTGAAAAACCACTTTTCGCACTTGTGTTAGTGTTGAAAAACCACTTTTCGCACTTGTGTTAGTGTTGAAAAACCACTTTTCGCACTGGTGTTGGTGAAGGAAACCACTTTTCGCACTTGTGTTAGTGTTGAAAACCCACTTTTCGCACATGTGTTAGTGAAGGAAACCACTTTTCGCACTTGTGTTGGTGCAGGAAACCACTTTTGCACTTGTATTAGTGTGGAAAAACACTTTTTGCACTTGTGATATTGTTGAAAAACCACTTTTCGCACTTGTGTTAGTGTTGAAAAACCACTTTTCGCACTTGTGTTGGTGCAGGAAACCACTTTTGCACTTGTATTAGTGTGGAAATACCACTTTTCGCACTTGTGTTTGTGTTGAAAAACCACTTTTCGCACTGGTGTTGGTGAAGGAAACCACTTTTCGCACTTGTGTTAGTGTTGAAAACCCACTTTTCGAACATGTGTTAGTGAAGGAAACCACTTTTCGCACTTGTGTTAGTGTTGAAAACCCACTTTTCGCACATGTGTTAGTGAAGGAACCACTTTTCGCACTTGTGTTAGTGTTGAAAAACCACTTTTCGCACTTGTGTTGGTGCAGGAAACCACTTTTGCACTTGTATTAGTGTGGAAAAACCACTTTTCGCACTTGTGATAGTGTTGAAAACCCACTTTTCGCACATGTGTTAGTGAAGGAAACCACTTTTCGCACTTGTGTTTGTGCAGGAAACCACTTTTCGCACTTGTGTTAGTGTTGAAAACCCACTTTTCGCACTTGTGTTAGTGTTGAAAATCCACTTTTCGCACTTGTGTTGGTGCAGGAAACCACTTTTGCACTTGTATTGGTGTGGAAAAAACACTTTTTGCACTTGTGTTAGTGTTGAAAAACCACTTTTCGCACTTGTGTTGGTGCAGGAAACCACTTTTGCACTTGTATTAGTGTGGAAAAACCACTTTTCGCACTTGTGTTAGTGTTGAAAAACCACTTTTCGCACTGGTGTTGGTGAAGGAAACCACTTTTCGCACTTGTGTTAGTGTTGAAAACCCACTTTTCGCACATGTGTTAGTGAAGGAAACCACTTTTCGCACTTGTGTTGGTGCAGGAAACCACTTTTGCACTTGTATTAGTGTAGAAAAAACACTTTTTGCACTTGTGATATTGTTGAAAAACCACTTTTCGCACTTGTGTTAGTGTTGAAAAACCACTTTTCGCACTTGTGTTGGTGCAGGAAACCACTTTTGCACTTGTATTAGTGTGGAAAAACCACTTTTCGCACTTGTGTTAGTGTTGAAAAACCACTTTTCGCACTGGTGTTGGTGAAGGAAACCACTTTTCGCACTTGTGTTAGTGTTGAAAAACCACTTTTCGCACTTGTGTTAGTGTTGAAAATCCACTTTTCGCACTGGTGTTGGTGAAGGAAACCACTTTTCGCACTTGTGTTAGTGTTGAAAACCCACTTTTCGCACTTGTGTTAGTGTTGAAAATCCACTTTTCGCACTTGTGTTAGTGTTGAAAAACCACTTTTCGCACTGGTGTTGGTGAAGGAAACCACTTTTCGCACTTGTGTTAGTGTTGAAAACCCACTTTTCGCACATGTGTTAGTGAAGGAAACCACTTTTCGCACTTGTGTTAGTGTTGAAAACCCACTTTTCGCACATGTGTAAGTGAAGGAAACCACTTTTAGCACTTGTGTTAGTGTTGAAAAACCACTTTTCGCACTTGTGTTGGTGCAGGAAACCACTTTTGCACTTGTATTAGTGTGGAAAAACCACTTTTCGCACTTGTGATAGTGTTGAAAACCCACTTTTCGCACATGTGTTAGTGAAGGAAACCACTTTTCGCACTTGTGTTGGTGCAGGAAACCACTTTTGCACTTGTATTAGTGTGGAAAACCACTTTTCGCACTTGTGTTAGTGTTGAAAAACCACTTTTCGCACTTGTGTTAGTGTTGAAAAACCACTTTTCGCACTTGTGTTAGTGCAGGAAACCACTTTTGCACTTGTATTAGTGTGGAAAAAACACTTTTTGCACTTGTGTTAGTGTTGAAAAACCACTTTTCGCACTGGTGTTGGTGAAGGAAACCACATTTCGCACTTGTGTTGGTGCAGGAAACCACTTTTGCACTTGTGTTAGTGTTGAAAAACCACTTTTTGCACTTGTGTTAGTGTTGAAAATCCACTTTTTGCATTTGTGTTAGTGTTGAAAAATCACTTTTCGCACTTGTGTTGGTGCAGGAAACCACTTTTGCACTTGTATTAGTGTGGAAAAACCACTTTTCGTACTTGTGTTAGTGTTGAAAAACCACTTTTCGCACTGGTGTTGGTGAAGGAAACCACTTTTCACACTTGTGTTTGTGTTGAAAACCCACTTTTCGCACATGTGTTAGTGAAGGAAACCACTTTTTGCACTTGTGTTGGTGAAGGAAACCACTTTTCGCACTTGTGTTTGTGTTGAAAAACCACTTTTCGCACTTGTGTTGGTGCAGGAAACCACTTTTGCACTTGTATTAGTGTGGAAAAACCACTTTTCGCACTTGTGTTAGTGTTGAAAAACCACTTTTTGCACTTGTGTTAGTGTTGAAAAACCACTTTTCGCACTTGTGTTGGTGCAGGAAACCACTTTTGCACTTGTATTAGTGTGGAAAAACCACTTTTCGCACTTGTGATAGTGTTGAAAAACCACTTTTCGCACTTGTGTTAGTGTTGAAAAACCACTTTTCGCACTTGTGTTGGTGCAGGAAACCACTTTTGCACTTGTATTAGTGTGGAAAAACCACTTTTCGCACTTGTGTTAGTGTTGAAAAACCACTTTTCGCACTGGTGTTGGTGAAGGAAACCACTTTTCGCACTTGTGTTAGTGTTGAAAACCCACTTTTCGCACATGTGTTAGTGAAGGAAACCACTTTTCGCACTTGTGTTGGTGCAGGAAACCACTTTTGCACTTGTATTAGTGTAGAAAAAACACTTTTTGCACTTGTGATATTGTTGAAAAACCACTTTTCGCACTTGTGTTAGTGTTGAAAAACCACTTTTCGCACTTGTGTTGGTGCAGGAAACCACTTTTGCACTTGTATTAGTGTGGAAAAACCACTTTTCGCACTTGTGTTAGTGTTGAAAAACCACTTTTCGCACTGGTGTTGGTGAAGGAAACCACTTTTCGCACTTGTGTTAGTGTTGAAAAACCACTTTTCGCACTGGTGTTGGTGAAGGAAACCACTTTTCGCACTTGTGTTAGTGTTGAAAACCCACTTTTCGCACATGTGTGAGTGAAGAAAACCACTTTTCGCACTTGTGTTGGTGCAGGAAACCACTTTTGCACTTGTATTAGTGTGGAAAAACCACTTTTCGCACTTGTGTAAGTGTTGAAAAACCACTTTTCGCACTGGTGTTGGTGAAGGAAACCACTTTTCACACTTGTGTTAGTGTTGAAAACCCACTTTTCGCACATGTGTTAGTGAAGGAAACCACTTTTTGCACTTGTGTTGGTGAAGGAAACCACTTTTCGCACTTGTGTTAGTGTTAAAAAACCACTTTTCGCACTTGTGTTGGTGCAGGAAACCACTTTTGCACTTGTATTAGTGTGGATAAAACACTTTTTGCACCTGTGATAGTGTTGAAAAACCACTTTTCACACTTGTGTTAGTGTTGAAAAACCACTTTTCGCACTTGTGTTGGTGCAGGAAACCACTTTTGCACTTGTATTAGTGTGGAGAAAACACTTTTTGCACTTGGGATAGTGTTGAAAAACTACTTTTCGCACTTGTGTTAGTGTTGAAAAACCACTTTTGCACTTGTATTAGTGTGGAAAACCCACTTTTCGCACTTGTGTTAGTGCTGAAAAACCACTTTTCGCACTTGTGTTAGTGTTGAAAAACCACTTTTCGCACTTGTGTTGGTGCAGGAAACCACTTTTGCACTTGTATTAGTGTGGAAAAACCACTTTTCGCCCTTGTGTTAGTGTTGAAAAACCACTTTTCGCACTGGTGTTGGTGAAGGAATCCACTTTTCGCAGTTGTGTTAGTGTTGAAAACCCACTTTTCGCACATGTGTTAGTGAAGGAAACCACTTTTCGCACTTGTGTTAGTGTTGAAAACCCACTTTTCGCACATGTGTAAGTGAAGGAAACCACTTTTAGCACTTGTGTTAGTGTTGAAAAACCACTTTTCGCACTTGTGTTGGTGCAGGAAACCACTTTTGCACTTGTATTAGTGTGGAAAAACCACTTTTCGCACTTGTGATAGTGTTGAAAACCCACTTTTCGCACATGTGTTAGTGAAGGAAACCACTTTTCGCACTTGTGTTGGTGCAGGAAACCACTTTTGCACTTGTATTAGTGTGGAAAACCACTTTTCGCACTTGTGTTAGTGTTGAAAAACCACTTTTCGCACTTGTGTTAGTGTTGAAAAACCACTTTTCGCACTTGTGTTAGTGCAGGAAACCACTTTTGCACTTGTATTAGTGTGGAAAAAACACTTTTTGCACTTGTGTTAGTGTTGAAAAACCACTTTTCGCACTGGTGTTGGTGAAGGAAACCACATTTCGCACTTGTGTTGGTGCAGGAAACCACTTTTGCACTTGTGTTAGTGTTGAAAAACCACTTTTTGCACTTGTGTTAGTGTTGAAAATCCACTTTTTGCATTTGTGTTAGTGTTGAAAAATCACTTTTCGCACTTGTGTTGGTGCAGGAAACCACTTTTGCACTTGTATTAGTGTGGAAAAACCACTTTTCGTACTTGTGTTAGTGTTGAAAAACCACTTTTCGCACTGGTGTTGGTGAAGGAAACCACTTTTCACACTTGTGTTTGTGTTGAAAACCCACTTTTCGCACATGTGTTAGTGAAGGAAACCACTTTTTGCACTTGTGTTGGTGAAGGAAACCACTTTTCGCACTTGTGTTTGTGTTGAAAAACCACTTTTCGCACTTGTGTTGGTGCAGGAAACCACTTTTGCACTTGTATTAGTGTGGAAAAACCACTTTTCGCACTTGTGTTAGTGTTGAAAAACCACTTTTTGCACTTGTGTTAGTGTTGAAAAACCACTTTTCGCACTTGTGTTGGTGCAGGAAACCACTTTTGCACTTGTATTAGTGTGGAAAAACCACTTTTCGCACTTGTGATAGTGTTGAAAAACCACTTTTCGCACTTGTGTTAGTGTTGAAAAACCACTTTTCGCACTTGTGTTGGTGCAGGAAACCACTTTTGCACTTGTATTAGTGTGGAAAAACCACTTTTCGCACTTGTGTTAGTGTTGAAAAACCACTTTTCGCACTGGTGTTGGTGAAGGAAACCACTTTTCGCACTTGTGTTAGTGTTGAAAACCCACTTTTCGCACATGTGTTAGTGAAGGAAACCACTTTTCGCACTTGTGTTGGTGCAGGAAACCACTTTTGCACTTGTATTAGTGTAGAAAAAACACTTTTTGCACTTGTGATATTGTTGAAAAACCACTTTTCGCACTTGTGTTAGTGTTGAAAAACCACTTTTCGCACTTGTGTTGGTGCAGGAAACCACTTTTGCACTTGTATTAGTGTGGAAAAACCACTTTTCGCACTTGTGTTAGTGTTGAAAAACCACTTTTCGCACTGGTGTTGGTGAAGGAAACCACTTTTCGCACTTGTGTTAGTGTTGAAAAACCACTTTTCGCACTGGTGTTGGTGAAGGAAACCACTTTTCGCACTTGTGTTAGTGTTGAAAACCCACTTTTCGCACATGTGTGAGTGAAGAAAACCACTTTTCGCACTTGTGTTGGTGCAGGAAACCACTTTTGCACTTGTATTAGTGTGGAAAAACCACTTTTCGCACTTGTGTAAGTGTTGAAAAACCACTTTTCGCACTGGTGTTGGTGAAGGAAACCACTTTTCACACTTGTGTTAGTGTTGAAAACCCACTTTTCGCACATGTGTTAGTGAAGGAAACCACTTTTTGCACTTGTGTTGGTGAAGGAAACCACTTTTCGCACTTGTGTTAGTGTTAAAAAACCACTTTTCGCACTTGTGTTGGTGCAGGAAACCACTTTTGCACTTGTATTAGTGTGGATAAAACACTTTTTGCACCTGTGATAGTGTTGAAAAACCACTTTTCACACTTGTGTTAGTGTTGAAAAACCACTTTTCGCACTTGTGTTGGTGCAGGAAACCACTTTTGCACTTGTATTAGTGTGGAGAAAACACTTTTTGCACTTGGGATAGTGTTGAAAAACTACTTTTCGCACTTGTGTTAGTGTTGAAAAACCACTTTTGCACTTGTATTAGTGTGGAAAACCCACTTTTCGCACTTGTGTTAGTGCTGAAAAACCACTTTTCGCACTTGTGTTAGTGTTGAAAAACCACTTTTCGCACTTGTGTTGGTGCAGGAAACCACTTTTGCACTTGTATTAGTGTGGAAAAACCACTTTTCGCACTTGTGTTAGTGTTGAAAAACCACTTTTCGCACTGGTGTTGGTGAAGGAATCCACTTTTCGCAGTTGTGTTAGTGTTGAAAACCCACTTTTCGCACATGTGTTAGTGAAGGAAACCACTTTTCGCACTTGTGTTGGTGCAGGAAACCACTTTTGCACTTGTATTAGTGTGGAAAAAACACTTTTTGCACTTGTGATATTGTTGAAAAACCACTTTTCGCACTTGTGTTAGTGTTGAAAAACCACTTTTCGCACTTGTGTTGGTGCAGGAAACCACTTTTCGCACTTGTGTTAGTATTGAAAACCCACTTTTCGCACATGTGTTAGTGAAGGAAACCACTTTTCGCACTTGTGTTAGTGTTGAAAACCCACTTTTCGCACATGTGTTAGTGAAGGAAACCACTTTTCGCACTTGTGTTAGTGTTGAAAAACCACTTTTCACACTTGTGTTGGTGCAGGAAACCACTTTTGAACTTGTATTAGTGTGGAAAAACCACTTTTCGCACTTGTGATAGTGTTGAAAACCCACTTTTCGCACATGTGTTAGTGCAGGAAACCACTTTTCGCACTTGTGTTTGTGCAGGAAACCACTTTTCGCACTTGTGTTAGTGTTGAAAACCCACTTTTCGCACTTGTGTTAGTGTTGAAAATCCACTTTTCGCACTTGTGTTGGTGCAGGAAACCACTTTTGCACTTGTATTAGTGTGGAAAAAACACTTTTTGCACTTGTCATAGTGTTGAAAAACCACTTTTCGCACTTGTGTTAGTGAAGGAAACCACTTTTCGCACTTGTGTTAGTGTTGAAAAACCACTTTTCACACTTGTGTTAGTGAAGGAAACCACTTTTCGCACTTCTGTTAGTGTTGAAAACCCACTTTTCGCACTTGTGTTAGTGTTTAAAATCCACTTTTCCCACTTGTGTTGGTGCAGGAAACCACTTTTGCACTTGTATTAGTGTGGAAAACCACTTTTTGCACTTGTGTTAGTGTTGAAAAACCACTTTTCGCAATGGTGTTGGTGAAGGAAACCACTTTTCACACTTGTGTTAGTGTTGAAAACCCACTTTTCGCACATGTGTTAGTGAAGGAAACCACTTTTCGCACTTGTGTTAGTGTTGAAAACCCACTTTTCGCACATGTGTTAGTGAAGGAAACCACTTTTCGCACTTGTGTTAGTGTTGAAAAACCACTTTTCACACTTGTGTTGGTGCAGGAAACCACTTTTGCACTTGTATTAGTGTGGAAAAACCACTTTTCGCACTTGTGATAGTGTTGAAAACCCACTTTTTGCACATGTGTTAGTGAAGGAAACCACTTTTCGCACTTGTGTTTGTGCAGGAAACCACTTTTCGCACTTGTGTTAGTGTTGAAAACCCACTTTTCGCACTTGTGTTAGTGTTGAAAATCCACTTTTCGCACTTGTGTTGGTGCAGGAAACCACTTTTGCACTTATATTAGTGTGGAAAAAACACTTTTTGCACTTGTCATAGTGTTGAAAAACCACTTTTCGCACTTGTGTTAGTGAAGGAAACCACTTTTCGCACTTGTGTTAGTGTTGAAAAACCACTTTTCACACTTGTGTTAGTGAAGGAAACCACTTTTTGCACTTGTGTTGGTGAAGGAAACCACTTTTCGCACTTGTGTTAGTGTTGAAAATCCACTTTTCGCACTTGTGTTAGTGTTGAAAAACCACTTTTCGCACTGGTGTTGGTGAAGGAAACCACTTTTCGCACTTGTGTTAGTGTTGAAAACCCACTTTTCGCACATGTGTTAGTGAAGGAAACCACTTTTCGCACTTGTGTTAGTGTTGAAAACCCACTTTTCGCACATGTGTTAGTGAAGGAAACCACTTTTCGCACTTGTGTTGGTGCAGGAAACCACTTTTGCACTTGTATTAGTGTAGAAAAAACACTTTTTGCACTTGTGATATTGTTGAAAAACCACTTTTCGCACTTGTGTTAGTGTTGAAAAACCACTTTTCGCACTTGTGTTGGTGCAGGAAACCACTTTTGCACTTGTATTAGTGTGGAAAAACCACTTTTCGCACTTGTGTTAGTGTTGAAAAACCACTTTTCGCACTGGTGTTGGTGAAGGAATCCACTTTTCGCAGTTGTGTTAGTGTTGAAAACCCACTTTTCGCACATGTGTTAGTGAAGGAAACCACTTTTCGCACTTGTGTTGGTGCAGGAAACCACTTTTGCACTTGTATTAGTGTGGAAAAAACACTTTTTGCACTTGTGATATTGTTGAAAAACCACTTTTCGCACTTGTGTTAGTGTTGAAAAACCACTTTTCGCACTTGTGTTGGTGCAGGAAACCACTTTTCGCACTTGTGTTAGTATTGAAAACCCACTTTTCGCACATGTGTTAGTGAAGGAAACCACTTTTCGCACTTGTGTTAGTGTTGAAAACCCACTTTTCGCACATGTGTTAGTGAAGGAAACCACTTTTCGCACTTGTGTTAGTGTTGAAAAACCACTTTTCACACTTGTGTTGGTGCAGGAAACCACTTTTGAACTTGTATTAGTGTGGAAAAACCACTTTTCGCACTTGTGATAGTGTTGAAAACCCACTTTTCGCACATGTGTTAGTGCAGGAAACCACTTTTCGCACTTGTGTTTGTGCAGGAAACCACTTTTCGCACTTGTGTTAGTGTTGAAAACCCACTTTTCGCACTTGTGTTAGTGTTGAAAATCCACTTTTCGCACTTGTGTTGGTGCAGGAAACCACTTTTGCACTTGTATTAGTGTGGAAAAAACACTTTTTGCACTTGTCATAGTGTTGAAAAACCACTTTTCGCACTTGTGTTAGTGAAGGAAACCACTTTTCGCACTTGTGTTAGTGTTGAAAAACCACTTTTCACACTTGTGTTAGTGAAGGAAACCACTTTTCGCACTTCTGTTAGTGTTGAAAACCCACTTTTCGCACTTGTGTTAGTGTTTAAAATCCACTTTTCCCACTTGTGTTGGTGCAGGAAACCACTTTTGCACTTGTATTAGTGTGGAAAACCACTTTTTGCACTTGTGTTAGTGTTGAAAAACCACTTTTCGCAATGGTGTTGGTGAAGGAAACCACTTTTCACACTTGTGTTAGTGTTGAAAACCCACTTTTCGCACATGTGTTAGTGAAGGAAACCACTTTTCGCACTTGTGTTAGTGTTGAAAACCCACTTTTCGCACATGTGTTAGTGAAGGAAACCACTTTTCGCACTTGTGTTAGTGTTGAAAAACCACTTTTCACACTTGTGTTGGTGCAGGAAACCACTTTTGCACTTGTATTAGTGTGGAAAAACCACTTTTCGCACTTGTGATAGTGTTGAAAACCCACTTTTTGCACATGTGTTAGTGAAGGAAACCACTTTTCGCACTTGTGTTTGTGCAGGAAACCACTTTTCGCACTTGTGTTAGTGTTGAAAACCCACTTTTCGCACTTGTGTTAGTGTTGAAAATCCACTTTTCGCACTTGTGTTGGTGCAGGAAACCACTTTTGCACTTATATTAGTGTGGAAAAAACACTTTTTGCACTTGTCATAGTGTTGAAAAACCACTTTTCGCACTTGTGTTAGTGAAGGAAACCACTTTTCGCACTTGTGTTAGTGTTGAAAAACCACTTTTCACACTTGTGTTAGTGAAGGAAACCACTTTTTGCACTTGTGTTGGTGAAGGAAACCACTTTTCGCACTTGTGTTAGTGTTGAAAATCCACTTTTCGCACTTGTGTTAGTGTTGAAAAACCACTTTTCGCACTGGTGTTGGTGAAGGAAACCACTTTTCGCACTTGTGTTAGTGTTGAAAACCCACTTTTCGCACATGTGTTAGTGAAGGAAACCACTTTTCGCACTTGTGTTAGTGTTGAAAACCCACTTTTCGCACATGTGTTAGTGAAGGAAACCACTTTTCGCACTTGTGTTGGTGCAGGAAACCACTTTTGCACTTGTATTAGTGTAGAAAAAACACTTTTTGCACTTGTGATATTGTTGAAAAACCACTTTTCGCACTTGTGTTAGTGTTGAAAAACCACTTTTCGCACTTGTGTTGGTGCAGGAAACCACTTTTGCACTTGTATTAGTGTGGAAAAACCACTTTTCGCACTTGTGTTAGTGTTGAAAAACCACTTTTCGCACTGGTGTTGGTGAAGGAAACCACTTTTCGCACTTGTGTTAGTGTTGAAAAACCACTTTTCGCACTGGTGTTGGTGAAGGAAACCACTTTTCGCACTTGTGTTAGTGTTGAAAACCCACTTTTCGCACATGTGTGAGTGAAGAAAACCACTTTTCGCACTTGTGTTGGTGCAGGAAACCACTTTTGCACTTGTATTAGTGTGGAAAACCACTTTTCGCACTTGTGTAAGTGTTGAAAAACCACTTTTCGCACTGGTGTTGGTGAAGGAAACCACTTTTCACACTTGTGTTAGTGTTGAAAATCCACTTTTCGCACATGTGTTAGTGAAGGAAACCACTTTTTGCACTTGTGTTGGTGAAGGAAACCACTTTTCGCACTTGTGTTAGTGTTAAAAAACCACTTTTCGCACTTGTGTTGGTGCAGGAAACCACTTTTGCACTTGTATTAGTGTGGATAAAACACTTTTTGCACCTGTGATAGTGTTGAAAAACCACTTTTCGCACTTGTGTTAGTGTTGAAAAACCACTTTTCGCACTTGTGTTGGTGCAGGAAACCACTTTTGCACTTGTATTAGTGTGGAGAAAACACTTTTTGCACTTGGGATAGTGTTGAAAAACTACTTTTCGCACTTGTGTTAGTGTTGAAAAACCACTTTTGCACTTGTATTAGTGTGGAAAACCCACTTTTCGCACTTGTGTTAGTGCTGAAAAACCACTTTTCGCACTTGTGTTAGTGTTGAAAAACCACTTTTCGCACTTGTGTTGGTGCAGGAAACCACTTTTGCACTTGTATTAGTGTGGAAAAACCACTTTTCGCACTTGTGTTAGTGTTGAAAAACAACTTTTCGCACTGGTGTTGGTGAAGGAATCCACTTTTCGCACTTGTGTTAGTGTTGAAAACCCACTTTTCGCACATGTGTTAGTGAAGGAAACCACTTTTCGCACTTGTGTTGGTGCAGGAAACCACTTTTGCACTTGTATTAGTGTGGAAAAAACACTTTTTGCACTTGTGATATTGTTGAAAAACCACTTTTCGCACTTGTGTTAGTGTTGAAAAACCACTTTTCGCACTTGTGTTGGTGCAGGAAACCACTTTTCGCACTTGTGTTAGTATTGAAAACCCACTTTTCGCACATGTGTTAGTGAAGGAAACCACTTTTCGCACTTGTGTTAGTGTTGAAAACCCACTTTTCGCACATGTGTTAGTGAAGGAAACCACTTTTCGCACTTGTGTTAGTGTTGAAAAACCACTTTTCACACTTGTGTTGGTGCAGGAAACCACTTTTGCACTTGTATTAGTGTGGAAAAACCACTTTTCGCACTTGTGATAGTGTTGAAAACCCACTTTTCGCACATGTGTTAGTGCAGGAAACCACTTTTCGCACATGTGTTTGTGCAGGAAACCACTTTTCGCACTTGTGTTAGTGTTGAAAACCCACTTTTCGCACTTGTGTTAGTGTTGAAAATCCACTTTTCGCACTTGTGTTGGTGCAGGAAACCACTTTTGCACTTGTATTAGTGTGGAAAAAACACTTTTTGCACTTGTCATAGTGTTGAAAAACCACTTTTCGCACTTGTGTTAGTATTGAAAAACCACTTTTCACACTTGTGTTAGTGAAGGAAACCACTTTTCGCACTTCTGTTAGTGTTGAAAACCCACTTTTCGCACTTGTGTTAGTGTTTAAAATCCACTTTTCCCACGTGTGTTGGTGCAGGAAACCACTTTTGCACTTGTATTAGTGTGGAAAACCACTTTTTGCACTTGTGTTAGTGTTGAAAAACCACTTTTCGCAATGGTGTTGGTGAAGGAAACCACTTTTCGCACTTGTGTTAGTGTTGAAAACCCACTTTTCGCACGTGTTAGTGAAGGAAACCACTTTTCGCACTTGTGTTAGTGTTGAAAACCCACTTTTCGCACATGTGTTAGTGAAGGAAACCACTTTTCGCACTTGTGTTAGTGTTGAAAAACCACTTTTCACACTTGTGTTGGTGCAGGAAACCACTTTTGCACTTGTATTAGTGTGGAAAAACCACTTTTCGCACTTGTGATAGTGTTGAAAACCCACTTTTTGCACATGTGTTAGTGAAGGAAACCACTTTTCGCACTTGTGTTTGTGCATGAAACCACTTTTCGCACTTGTGTTAGTGTTGAAAACCCACTTTTCGCACTTGTGTTAGTGTTGAAAATCCACTTTTCGCACTTGTGTTGGTGCAGGAAACCACTTTTGCACTTATATTAGTGTGGAAAAAACACTTTTTGCACTTGTCATAGTGTTGAAAAACCACTTTTCGCACTTGTGTTAGTGAAGGAAACCACTTTTCGCACTTGTGTTAGTGTTGAAAAACCACTTTTCACACTTGTGTTAGTGAAGGAAACCACTTTTGCACTTGTATTAGTGTGGAAAAACCACTTTTTGCACTTGTGTTAGTGTTGAAAACCCACTTTTCGCACAAGTGTTAGTGAAGGAAACCACTTTTTGCACTTGTGTTGGTGAAGGAAACCACTTTTTGCACTTGTGTTAGTGTTGAAAAACCACTTTTCGCACTTGTGTTGGTGCAGGAAACCACTTTTGCACTTGTATTAGTGTGGAGAAAACACTTTTTGCACTTGTGATAGTGTTGAAAAACCACTTTTCGCACTTGTGTTAGTGTTGAAAAACCACTTTTCGCACTTGTGTTGGTGCAGGAAACCACTTTTGCACTTGTATTAGAGTGGAGAAAACACTTTTTGCACTTGGGATAGTGTTGAAAAACTACTTTTCGCACTTGTGTTAGTGTTGAAAAACCACTTTTGCACTTGTATTAGTGTGGAAAAACCACTTTTCGCACTTGTGTTAGTGCTGAAAAACCACTTTTCGCACTTGTGTTAGTGTTGAAAAACCACTTTTCGCACTTGTGTTGGTGCAGGAAACCACTTTTGCACTTGTATTAGTGTGGAAAAACCACTTTTCGCACTTGTGTTAGTGTTGAAAAACCACTTTTCGCACTGGTGTTGGTGAAGGAAACCACTTTTCGCACTTGTGTTAGTGTTGAAAACCCACTTTTCGCACATGTGTTAGTGAAGGAAACCACTTTTCGCACTTGTGTTGGTGCAGGAAACCACTTTTGCACTTGTATTAGTGTGGAAAAACACTTTTTGCACTTGTGATATTGTTGAAAAACCACTTTTCGCACTTGTGTTAGTGTTGAAAAACCACTTTTCGCACTTGTGTTGGTGCAGGAAACCACTTTTGCACTTGTATTAGTGTGGAAATACCACTTTTCGCACTTGTGTTAGTGTTGAAAAACCACTTTTCGCACTGGTGTTGGTGAAGGAAACCACTTTTGCACTTGTATTAGTGTGGAAAAAACAATTTTTCCACTTGTGATAGTGTTGAAAAACCACTTTTCGCACTTGTGTTAGTGTTGAAAAACCACTTTTCGCACTTGTGTTGGTGCAGGAAACCACTTTTGCACTTGTATTAGTGTGGAAAAACCACTTTTCGCACTTGTGTTAGTGTTGAAAAACCACTTTTCGCACTTGTGTTAGTGTTGAAAAAACACTTTTCACACTTGTGTTAGTGAAGGAAACCACTTTTCGCACTTGTGTTAGTGTTGAAAACCCACTTTTCGCACTTGTGTTAGTGTTGAAAATCCACTTTTCGCACTTGTGTTGGTGCAGGAAACCACTTTTGCACTTGTATTAGTGTGGAAAAAACACTTTTTGCACTTGTCATAGTGTTGAAAAACCACTTTTCGCACTTGTGTTAGTGTTGAAAAAACACTTTTCGCACTTGTGTTGGTGCAGGAAACCACTTTTGCACTTGTATTAGTGTGGAAAAAACACTTTTTGCACTTGTGATAGTGTTGAAAAACCACTTTTCGCACTTGTGTTAGTGTTGAAAAACCACTTTTTGCACTTGTGTTGGTGCAGGAAACCACTTTTGCACTTGTATTAGTGTGGAAAAAACCACTTTTCGCACTTGTGTTAGTGTTGATAAACCACTTTTCGCACTTGTGTTAGTGTTGAAAAACCACTTTTCGCACTTGTGTTAGTGAAGGAAACCACTTTTCGCACTTGTGTTAGTGTTGAAAACCCACTTTTCGCACTTGTGTTAGTGTTGAAAATCCACTTTTCGCACTTGTGTTAGTGTTGAAAAACCACTTTTCGCACTGGTGTTGGTGAAGGAAACCACTTTTCGCACTTGTGTTAGTGTTGAAAACCCACTTTTCGCACATGTGTTAGTGAAGGAAACCACTTTTCGCACTTGTGTTAGTGTTGAAAACCCACTTTTCGCACATGTGTAAGTGAAGGAAACCACTTTTAGCACTTGTGTTAGTGTTGAAAAACCACTTTTCGCACTTGTGTTGGTGCAGGAAACCACTTTTGCACTTGTATTAGTGTGGAAAAACCACTTTTCGCACTTGTGATAGTGTTGAAAACCCACTTTTCGCACATGTGTTAGTGAAGGAAACCACTTTTCGCACTTGTGTTGGTGCAGGAAACCACTTTTGCACTTGTATTAGTGTGGAAAACCACTTTTCGCACTTGTGTTAGTGTTGAAAAGCCACTTTTCGCACTTGTGTTAGTGTTGAAAAACCACTTTTCGCACTTGTGTTAGTGCAGGAAACCACTTTTGCACTTGTATTAGTGTGGAAAAAACACTTTTTGCACTTGTGTTAGTGTTGAAAAACCACTTTTCGCACTGGTGTTGGTGAAGGAAACCACATTTCGCACTTGTGTTGGTGCAGGAAACCACTTTTGCACTTGTGTTAGTGTTGAAAAACCACTTTTTGCACTTGTGTTAGTGTTGAAAATCCACTTTTTGCATTTGTGTTAGTGTTGAAAAATCACTTTTCGCACTTGTGTTGGTGCAGGAAACCACTTTTGCACTTGTATTAGTGTGGAAAAACCACTTTTCGTACTTGTGTTAGTGTTGAAAAACCACTTTTCGCACTGGTGTTGGTGAAGGAAACCACTTTTCACACTTGTGTTTGTGTTGAAAACCCACTTTTCGCACATGTGTTAGTGAAGGAAACCACTTTTTGCACTTGTGTTGGTGAAGGAAACCACTTTTCGCACTTGTGTTAGTGTTGAAAAACCACTTTTCGCACTTGTGTTGGTGCAGGAAACCACTTTTGCACTTGTATTAGTGTGGAAAAACCACTTTTCGCACTTGTGTTAGTGTTGAAAAACCACTTTTTGCACTTGTGTTAGTGTTGAAAAACCACTTTTCGCACTTGTGTTGGTGCAGGAAACCACTTTTGCACTTGTATTAGTGTGGAAAAACCACTTTTCGCACTTGTGATAGTGTTGAAAAACCACTTTTCGCACTTGTGTTAGTGTTGAAAAACCACTTTTCGCACTTGTGTTGGTGCAGGAAACCACTTTTGCACTTGTATTAGTGTGGAAAAACCACTTTTCGCACTTGTGTTAGTGTTGAAAAACCACTTTTCGCACTGGTGTTGGTGAAGGAAACCACTTTTCGCACTTGTGTTAGTGTTGAAAACCCACTTTTCGCACATGTGTTAGTGAAGGAAACCACTTTTCGCACTTGTGTTGGTGCAGGAAACCACTTTTGCACTTGTATTAGTGTAGAAAAAACACTTTTTGCACTTGTGATATTGTTGAAAAACCACTTTTCGCACTTGTGTTAGTGTTGAAAAACCACTTTTCGCACTTGTGTTGGTGCAGGAAACCACTTTTGCACTTGTATTAGTGTGGAAAAACCACTTTTCGCACTTGTGTTAGTGTTGAAAAACCACTTTTCGCACTGGTGTTGGTGAAGGAAACCACTTTTCGCACTTGTGTTAGTGTTGAAAAACCACTTTTTGCACTTGTGTTAGTGTTGAAAATCCACTTTTCGCACTGGTGTTGGTGAAGGAAACCACTTTTCGCACTTGTGTTAGTGTTGAAAACCCACTTTTCGCACTTGTGTTAGTGTTGAAAATCCACTTTTTGCACTTGTGTTAGTGTTGAAAAACCACTTTTCGCACTGGTGTTGGTGAAGGAAACCACTTTTCGCACTTGTGTTAGTGTTGAAAACCCACTTTTCGCACATGTGTTAGTGAAGGAAACCACTTTTCGCACTTGTGTTAGTGTTGAAAACCCACTTTTCGCACATGTGTAAGTGAAGGAAACCACTTTTAGCACTTGTGTTAGTGTTGAAAAACCACTTTTCGCACTTGTGTTGGTGCAGGAAACCACTTTTGCACTTGTATTAGTGTGGAAAAACCACTTTTCGCACTTGTGATAGTGTTGAAAACCCACTTTTCGCACATGTGTTAGTGAAGGAAACCACTTTTCGCACTTGTGTTGGTGCAGGAAACCACTTTTGCACTTGTATTAGTGTGGAAAACCACTTTTCGCACTTGTGTTAGTGTTGAAAAACCACTTTTCGCACTTGTGTTAGTGTTGAAAAACCACTTTTCGCACTTGTGTTAGTGCAGGAAACCACTTTTGCACTTGTATTAGTGTGGAAAAAACACTTTTTGCACTTGTGTTAGTGTTGAAAAACCACTTTTCGCACTGGTGTTGGTGAAGGAAACCACATTTCGCACTTGTGTTGGTGCAGGAAACCACTTTTGCACTTGTGTTAGTGTTGAAAAACCACTTTTTGCACTTGTGTTAGTGTTGAAAATCCACTTTTTGCATTTGTGTTAGTGTTGAAAAATCACTTTTCGCACTTGTGTTGGTGCAGGAAACCACTTTTGCACTTGTATTAGTGTGGAAAAACCACTTTTCGTACTTGTGTTAGTGTTGAAAAACCACTTTTCGCACTGGTGTTGGTGAAGGAAACCACTTTTCACACTTGTGTTTGTGTTGAAAACCCACTTTTCGCACATGTGTTAGTGAAGGAAACCACTTTTTGCACTTGTGTTGGTGAAGGAAACCACTTTTCGCACTTGTGTTTGTGTTGAAAAACCACTTTTCGCACTTGTGTTGGTGCAGGAAACCACTTTTGCACTTGTATTAGTGTGGAAAAACCACTTTTCGCACTTGTGTTAGTGTTGAAAAACCACTTTTTGCACTTGTGTTAGTGTTGAAAAACCACTTTTCGCACTTGTGTTGGTGCAGGAAACCACTTTTGCACTTGTATTAGTGTGGAAAAACCACTTTTCGCACTTGTGATAGTGTTGAAAAACCACTTTTCGCACTTGTGTTAGTGTTGAAAAACCACTTTTCGCACTTGTGTTGGTGCAGGAAACCACTTTTGCACTTGTATTAGTGTGGAAAAACCACTTTTCGCACTTGTGTTAGTGTTGAAAAACCACTTTTCGCACTGGTGTTGGTGAAGGAAACCACTTTCGCACTTGTGTTAGTGTTGAAAACCCACTTTTCGCACATGTGTTAGTGAAGGAAACCACTTTTCGCACTTGTGTTGGTGCAGGAAACCACTTTTGCACTTGTATTAGTGTAGAAAAAACACTTTTTGCACTTGTGATATTGTTGAAAAACCACTTTTCGCACTTGTGTTAGTGTTGAAAAACCACTTTTCGCACTTGTGTTGGTGCAGGAAACCACTTTTGCACTTGTATTAGTGTGGAAAAACCACTTTTCGCACTTGTGTTAGTGTTGAAAAACCACTTTTCGCACTGGTGTTGGTGAAGGAAACCACTTTTCGCACTTGTGTTAGTGTTGAAAAACCACTTTTCGCACTGGTGTTGGTGAAGGAAACCACTTTTCGCACTTGTGTTAGTGTTGAAAACCCACTTTTCGCACATGTGTGAGTGAAGAAAACCACTTTTCGCACTTGTGTTGGTGCAGGAAACCACTTTTGCACTTGTATTAGTGTGGAAAAACCACTTTTCGCACTTGTGTAAGTGTTGAAAAACCACTTTTCGCACTGGTGTTGGTGAAGGAAACCACTTTTCACACTTGTGTTAGTGTTGAAAACCCACTTTTCGCACATGTGTTAGTGAAGGAAACCACTTTTTGCACTTGTGTTGGTGAAGGAAACCACTTTTCGCACTTGTGTTAGTGTTAAAAAACCACTTTTCGCACTTGTGTTGGTGCAGGAAACCACTTTTGCACTTGTATTAGTGTGGATAAAACACTTTTTGCACCTGTGATAGTGTTGAAAAACCACTTTTCACACTTGTGTTAGTGTTGAAAAACCACTTTTCGCACTTGTGTTGGTGCAGGAAACCACTTTTGCACTTGTATTAGTGTGGAGAAAACACTTTTTGCACTTGGGATAGTGTTGAAAAACTACTTTTCGCACTTGTGTTAGTGTTGAAAAACCACTTTTGCACTTGTATTAGTGTGGAAAACCCACTTTTAGCACTTGTGTTAGTGCTGAAAAACCACTTTTCGCACTTGTGTTAGTGTTGAAAAACCACTTTTCGCACTTGTGTTGGTGCAGGAAACCACTTTTGCACTTGTATTAGTGTGGAAAAACCACTTTTCGCACTTGTGTTAGTGTTGAAAAACCACTTTTCGCACTGGTGTTGGTGAAGGAATCCACTTTTCGCAGTTGTGTTAGTGTTGAAAACCCACTTTTCGCACATGTGTTAGTGAAGGAAACCACTTTTCGCACTTGTGTTAGTGTTGAAAACCCACTTTTCGCACATGTGTAAGTGAAGGAAACCACTTTTAGCACTTGTGTTAGTGTTGAAAAACCACTTTTCGCACTTGTGTTGGTGCAGGAAACCACTTTTGCACTTGTATTAGTGTGGAAAAACCACTTTTCGCACTTGTGATAGTGTTGAAAACCCACTTTTCGCACATGTGTTAGTGAAGGAAACCACTTTTCGCACTTGTGTTGGTGCAGGAAACCACTTTTGCACTTGTATTAGTGTGGAAAACCACTTTTCGCACTTGTGTTAGTGTTGAAAAACCACTTTTCGCACTTGTGTTAGTGTTGAAAAACCACTTTTCGCACTTGTGTTAGTGCAGGAAACCACTTTTGCACTTGTATTAGTGTGGAAAAAACACTTTTTGCACTTGTGTTAGTGTTGAAAAACCACTTTTCGCACTGGTGTTGGTGAAGGAAACCACATTTCGCACTTGTGTTGGTGCAGGAAACCACTTTTGCACTTGTGTTAGTGTTGAAAAACCACTTTTTGCACTTGTGTTAGTGTTGAAAATCCACTTTTTGCATTTGTGTTAGTGTTGAAAAATCACTTTTCGCACTTGTGTTGGTGCAGGAAACCACTTTTGCACTTGTATTAGTGTGGAAAAACCACTTTTCGTACTTGTGTTAGTGTTGAAAAACCACTTTTCGCACTGGTGTTGGTGAAGGAAACCACTTTTCACACTTGTGTTTGTGTTGAAAACCCACTTTTCGCACATGTGTTAGTGAAGGAAACCACTTTTTGCACTTGTGTTGGTGAAGGAAACCACTTTTCGCACTTGTGTTTGTGTTGAAAAACCACTTTTCGCACTTGTGTTGGTGCAGGAAACCACTTTTGCACTTGTATTAGTGTGGAAAAACCACTTTTCGCACTTGTGTTAGTGTTGAAAAACCACTTTTTGCACTTGTGTTAGTGTTGAAAAACCACTTTTCGCACTTGTGTTGGTGCAGGAAACCACTTTTGCACTTGTATTAGTGTGGAAAAACCACTTTTCGCACTTGTGATAGTGTTGAAAAACCACTTTTCGCACTTGTGTTAGTGTTGAAAAACCACTTTTCGCACTTGTGTTGGTGCAGGAAACCACTTTTGCACTTGTATTAGTGTGGAAAAACCACTTTTCGCACTTGTGTTAGTGTTGAAAAACCACTTTTCGCACTGGTGTTGGTGAAGGAAACCACTTTTCGCACTTGTGTTAGTGTTGAAAACCCACTTTTCGCACATGTGTTAGTGAAGGAAACCACTTTTCGCACTTGTGTTGGTGCAGGAAACCACTTTTGCACTTGTATTAGTGTAGAAAAAACACTTTTTGCACTTGTGATATTGTTGAAAAACCACTTTTCGCACTTGTGTTAGTGTTGAAAAACCACTTTTCGCACTTGTGTTGGTGCAGGAAACCACTTTTGCACTTGTATTAGTGTGGAAAAACCACTTTTCGCACTTGTGTTAGTGTTGAAAAACCACTTTTCGCACTGGTGTTGGTGAAGGAAACCACTTTTCGCACTTGTGTTAGTGTTGAAAAACCACTTTTCGCACTGGTGTTGGTGAAGGAAACCACTTTTCGCACTTGTGTTAGTGTTGAAAACCCACTTTTCGCACATGTGTGAGTGAAGAAAACCACTTTTCGCACTTGTGTTGGTGCAGGAAACCACTTTTGCACTTGTATTAGTGTGGAAAAACCACTTTTCGCACTTGTGTAAGTGTTGAAAAACCACTTTTCGCACTGGTGTTGGTGAAGGAAACCACTTTTCACACTTGTGTTAGTGTTGAAAACCCACTTTTCGCACATGTGTTAGTGAAGGAAACCACTTTTTGCACTTGTGTTGGTGAAGGAAACCACTTTTCGCACTTGTGTTAGTGTTAAAAAACCACTTTTCGCACTTGTGTTGGTGCAGGAAACCACTTTTGCACTTGTATTAGTGTGGATAAAACACTTTTTGCACCTGTGATAGTGTTGAAAAACCACTTTTCACACTTGTGTTAGTGTTGAAAAACCACTTTTCGCACTTGTGTTGGTGCAGGAAACCACTTTTGCACTTGTATTAGTGTGGAGAAAACACTTTTTGCACTTGGGATAGTGTTGAAAAACTACTTTTCGCACTTGTGTTAGTGTTGAAAAACCACTTTTGCACTTGTATTAGTGTGGAAAACCCACTTTTCGCACTTGTGTTAGTGCTGAAAAACCACTTTTCGCACTTGTGTTAGTGTTGAAAAACCACTTTTCGCACTTGTGTTGGTGCAGGAAACCACTTTTGCACTTGTATTAGTGTGGAAAAACCACTTTTCGCACTTGTGTTAGTGTTGAAAAACCACTTTTCGCACTGGTGTTGGTGAAGGAATCCACTTTTCGCAGTTGTGTTAGTGTTGAAAACCCACTTTTCGCACATGTGTTAGTGAAGGAAACCACTTTTCGCACTTGTGTTGGTGCAGGAAACCACTTTTGCACTTGTATTAGTGTGGAAAAAACACTTTTTGCACTTGTGATATTGTTGAAAAACCACTTTTCGCACTTGTGTTAGTGTTGAAAAACCACTTTTCGCACTTGTGTTGGTGCAGGAAACCACTTTTCGCACTTGTGTTAGTATTGAAAACCCACTTTTCGCACATGTGTTAGTGAAGGAAACCACTTTTCGCACTTGTTTTAGTGTTGAAAACCCACTTTTCGCACATGTGTTAGTGAAGGAAACCACTTTTCGCACTTGTGTTAGTGTTGAAAAACCACTTTTCACACTTGTGTTGGTGCAGGAAACCACTTTTGAACTTGTATTAGTGTGGAAAAACCACTTTTCGCACTTGTGATAGTGTTGAAAACCCACTTTTCGCACATGTGTTAGTGCAGGAAACCACTTTTCGCACTTGTGTTTGTGCAGGAAACCACTTTTCGCACTTGTGTTAGTGTTGAAAACCCACTTTTCGCACTTGTGTTAGTGTTGAAAATCCACTTTTCGCACTTGTGTTGGTGCAGGAAACCACTTTTGCACTTGTATTAGTGTGGAAAAAACACTTTTTGCACTTGTCATAGTGTTGAAAAACCACTTTTCGCACTTGTGTTAGTGAAGGAAACCACTTTTCGCACTTGTGTTAGTGTTGAAAAACCACTTTTCACACTTGTGTTAGTGAAGGAAACCACTTTTCGCACTTCTGTTAGTGTTGAAAACCCACTTTTCGCACTTGTGTTAGTGTTTAAAATCCACTTTTCCCACTTGTGTTGGTGCAGGAAACCACTTTTGCACTTGTATTAGTGTGGAAAACCACTTTTTGCACTTGTGTTAGTGTTGAAAAACCACTTTTCGCAATGGTGTTGGTGAAGGAAACCACTTTTCACACTTGTGTTAGTGTTGAAAACCCACTTTTCGCACATGTGTTAGTGAAGGAAACCACTTTTCGCACTTGTGTTAGTGTTGAAAACCCACTTTTCGCACATGTGTTAGTGAAGGAAACCACTTTTCGCACTTGTGTTAGTGTTGAAAAACCACTTTTCACACTTGTGTTGGTGCAGGAAACCACTTTTGCACTTGTATTAGTGTGGAAAAACCACTTTTCGCACTTGTGATAGTGTTGAAAACCCACTTTTTGCACATGTGTTAGTGAAGGAAACCACTTTTCGCACTTGTGTTTGTGCAGGAAACCACTTTTCGCACTTGTGTTAGTGTTGAAAACCCACTTTTCGCACTTGTGTTAGTGTTGAAAATCCACTTTTCGCACTTGTGTTGGTGCAGGAAACCACTTTTGCACTTATATTAGTGTGGAAAAAACACTTTTTGCACTTGTCATAGTGTTGAAAAACCACTTTTCGCACTTGTGTTAGTGAAGGAAACCACTTTTCGCACTTGTGTTAGTGTTGAAAAACCACTTTTCACACTTGTGTTAGTGAAGGAAACCACTTTTGCACTTGTATTAGTGTGGAAAAACCACTTTTTGCACTTGTGTTAGTGTTGAAAACCCACTTTTCGCACATGTGTTAGTGAAGGAAACCACTTTTTGCACTTGTGTTGGTGAAGGAAACCACTTTTTGCACTTGTGTTAGTGTTGAAAAACCACTTTTCGCACTTGTGTTGGTGCAGGAAACCACTTTTGCACTTGTATTAGTGTGGAGAAAACACTTTTTGCACTTGTGATAGTGTTGAAAAACCACTTTTCGCACTTGTGTTAGTGTTGAAAAACCACTTTTCACACTTGTGTTGGTGCAGGAAACCACTTTTGCACTTGTATTAGAGTGGAGAAAACACTTTTTGCACTTGGGATAGTGTTGAAAAACTACTTTTCGCACTTGTGTTAGTGTTGAAAAACCACTTTTGCACTTGTATTAGTGTGGAAAAACCACTTTTCGCACTTGTGTTAGTGCTGAAAAACCACTTTTCGCACTTGTGTTAGTGTTGAAAAACCACTTTTCGCACTTGTGTTGGTGCAGGAAACCACTTTTGCACTTGTATTAGTGTGGAAAAACCACTTTTCGCACTTGTGTTAGTGTTGAAAAACCACTTTTCGCACTGGTGTTGGTGAAGGAAACCACTTTTCGCACTTGTGTTAGTGTTGAAAACCCACTTTTCGCACATGTGTTAGTGAAGGAAACCACTTTTCGCACTTGTGTTGGTGCAGGAAACCACTTTTGCACTTGTATTAGTGTGGAAAAACACTTTTTGCACTTGTGATATTGTTGAAAAACCACTTTTCGCACTTGTGTTAGTGTTGAAAAACCACTTTTCGCACTTGTGTTGGTGCAGGAAACCACTTTTGCACTTGTATTAGTGTGGAAATACCACTTTTCGCACTTGTGTTTGTGTTGAAAAACCACTTTTCGCACTGGTGTTGGTGAAGGAAACCACTTTTCGCACTTGTGTTAGTGTTGAAAACCCACTTTTCGAACATGTGTTAGTGAAGGAAACCACTTTTCGCACTTGTGTTAGTGTTGAAAACCCACTTTTCGCACATGTGTTAGTGAACGAAACCACTTTTCGCACTTGTGTTAGTGTTGAAAAACCACTTTTCGCACTTGTGTTGGTGCAGGAAACCACTTTTGCACTTGTATTAGTGTGGAAAAACCACTTTTCGCACTTGTGATAGTGTTGAAAACCCACTTTTCGCACATGTGTTAGTGAAGGAAACCACTTTTCGCACTTGTGTTTGTGCAGGAAACCACTTTTCGCACTTGTGTTAGTGTTGAAAACCCACTTTTCACACTTGTGTTAGTGTTGAAAATCCACTTTTCGCACTTGTGTTGGTGCAGGAAACCACTTTTGCACTTGTATTAGTGTGGAAAAAACACTTTTTGCACTTGTCATAGTGTTGAAAAACCACTTTTCGCACTTGTGTTAGTGAAGGAAACCACTTTTCGCACTTGTGTTAGTGTTGAAAAACCACTTTTCACACTTGTGTTAGTGAAGGAAACCACTTTTCGCACTTCTGTTAGTGTTGAAAACCCACTTTTCGCACTTGTGTTAGTGTTTAAAATCCACTTTTCCCACTTGTGTTGGTGCAGGAAACCACTATTGCACTTGTATTAGTGTGGAAAAAACAATTTTTCCACTTGCGATAGTGTTGAAAAACCACTTTTCGCACTTGTGTTAGTGTTGAAAAACCACTTTTCGCACTTGTGTTGGTGCAGGAAACCACTTTTGCACTTGTATTAGTGTGGAAAAACCACTTTTCGCACTTGTGTTAGTGTTGAAAAAACACTTTTCACACTTGTGTTAGTGAAGGAAACCACTTTTGCACTTGTATTAGAGTGGAGAAAACACTTTTTGCACTTGGGATAGTGTTGAAAAACCACTTTTCGCACTTGTGTTGGTGCAGGAAACCACTTTTGCACTTGTATTAGTGTGGAGAAAACACTTTTTGCACTTGTGATAGTGTTGAAAAACCACTTTTCGCACTTGTGTTAGTGTTGAAAAACCACTTTTCACACTTGTGTTGGTGCAGGAAACCACTTGTGCACTTGTATTAGAGTGGAGAAAACACTTTTTGCACTTGGGATAGTGTTGAAAAACTACTTTTCGCACTTGTGTTAGTGTTGAAAAACCACTTTTGCACTTGTATTAGTGTGGAAAAACCACTTTTCGCACTTGTGTTAGTGCTGAAAAACCACTTTTCGCACTTGTGTTAGTGTTGAAAAACCACTTTTCGCACTTGTGTTGGTGCAGGAAACCACTTTTGCACTTGTATTAGTGTGGAAAAACCACTTTTCGCACTTGTGTTAGTGTTGAAAAACCACTTTTCGCACTGGTGTTGGTGAAGGAAACCACTTTTCGCACTTGTGTTAGTGTTGAAAACCCACTTTTCGCACATGTGTTAGTGAAGGAAACCACTTTTCGCACTTGTGTTGGTGCAGGAAACCACTTTTGCACTTGTATTAGTGTGGAAAAACACTTTTTGCACTTGTGATATTGTTGAAAAACCACTTTTCGCACTTGTGTTAGTGTTGAAAAACCACTTTTCGCACTTGTGTTGGTGCAGGAAACCACTTTTGCACTTGTATTAGTGTGGAAATACCACTTTTCGCACTTGTGTTTGTGTTGAAAAACCACTTTTCGCACTGGTGTTGGTGAAGGAAACCACTTTTCGCACTTGTGTTAGTGTTGAAAACCCACTTTTCGAACATGTGTTAGTGAAGGAAACCACTTTTCGCACTTGTGTTAGTGTTGAAAACCCACTTTTCGCACATGTGTTAGTGAAGGAAACCACTTTTCGCACTTGTGTTAGTGTTGAAAAACCACTTTTCGCACTTGTGTTGGTGCAGGAAACCACTTTTGCACTTGTATTAGTGTGGAAAAACCACTTTTCGCACTTGTGATAGTGTTGAAAACCCACTTTTCGCACATGTGTTAGTGAAGGAAACCACTTTTCGCACTTGTGTTTGTGAAGGAAACCATTTTTCGCACTTGTGTTAGTGTTGAAAACCCACTTTTCGCACTTGTGTTAGTGTTGAAAATCCACTTTTCGCACTTGTGTTGGTGCAGGAAACCACTTTTGCACTTGTATTAGTGTAGAAAAAACACTTTTTGCACTTGTCATAGTGTTGAAAAACCACTTTTCGCACTTGTGTTAGTGAAGGAAACCACTTTTCGCACTTGTGTTAGTGTTGAAAAACCACTTTTCACACTTGTGTTAGTGAAGGAAACCACTTTTCGCACTTCTGTTAGTGTTGAAAACCCACTTTTCGCACTTGTGTTAGTGTTTAAAATCCACTTTTCCCACTTGTGTTGGTGCAGGAAACCACTATTGCACTTGTATTAGTGTGGAAAAAACAATTTTTCCACTTGCGATAGTGTTGAAAAACCACTTTTCGCACTTGTGTTAGTGTTGAAAAACCACTTTTCGCACTTGTGTTGGTGCAGGAAACCACTTTTGCACTTGTATTAGTGTGGAAAAACCACTTTTCGCACTTGTGTTAGTGTTGAAAAACCACTTTTCGCACTTGTGTTAGTGTTGAAAAAACAATTTTCACACTTGTGTTAGTGAAGGAAACCACTTTTCGCACTTGTGTTAGTGTTGAAAACCCACTTTTCGCACTTGTGTTAGTGTTGAAAATCCACTTTTCGCACTTGTGTTGGTGCAGGAAACCACTTTTGCACTTGTATTAGTGTGGAAAAAACACATTTTGCACTTGTCATAGTGTTGAAAAACCACTTTTTCGCACTTGTGTTAGTGTTGAAAAACCACTTTTCGCACTTGTGTTGGTGCAGGAAACCACTTTTGCACTTGTATTAGTGTGGAAAAAACACTTTTTGCACTTGTGATAGTGTTGAAAAACCACTTTTCGCACTTGAGTTAGTGTTGAAAAACCACTTTTTGCACTTGTGTTGGTGCAGGAAACCACTTTTGCACTTGTATTAGTGTGGAAAAACCACTTTTCGCACTTGTGTTAGTGTTGAAAATCCACTTTTCGCACTTGTGTTAGTGTTGAAAAACCACTTTTCGCACTTGTGTTAGTGAAGGAAACCACTTTTCGCACTTGTGTTAGTGTTGAAAACCCACTTTTCGCACTTCTGTTAGTGTTGAAAACCCACTTTTCGCACTTGTGTTAGTGTTTAAAATCCACTTTTCCCACTTGTGTTGGTGCAGGAAACCACTATTGCACTTGTATTAGTGTGGAAAAAACTATTTTTCCACTTGCGATAGTGTTGAAAAACCACTTTTCGCACTTGTGTTAGTGTTGAAAAACCACTTTTCGCACTTGTGTTGGTGCAGGAAACCACTTTTGCACTTGTATTAGTGTGGAAAAACCACTTTTCGCACTTGTGTTAGTGTTGAAAAACCACTTTTCGCACTTGTGTTAGTGTTGAAAAACCACTTTTCGCACTGGTGTTGGTGAAGGAAACCACTTTTCGCACTTGTGTTAGTGTTGAAAACCCACTTTTCGCACATGTGTTAGTGAAGGAAACCACTTTTCGCACTTGTGTTGGTGCAGGAAACCACTTTTGCACTTGTATTAGTGTGGAAAAACACTTTTTGCACTTGTGATATTGTTGAAAAACCACTTTTCGCACTTGTGTTAGTGTTGAAAAACCACTTTTCGCACTTGTGTTGGTGCAGGAAACCACTTTTGCACTTGTATTAGTGTGGAAATACCACTTTTCGCACTTGTGTTTGTGTTGAAAAACCACTTTTCGCACTGGTGTTGGTGAAGGAAACCACTTTTCGCACTTGTGTTAGTGTTGAAAACCCACTTTTCGAACATGTGTTAGTGAAGGAAACCACTTTTCGCACTTGTGTTAGTGTTGAAAACCCACTTTTCGCACATGTGTTAGTGAAGGAACCACTTTTCGCACTTGTGTTAGTGTTGAAAAACCACTTTTCGCACTTGTGTTGGTGCAGGAAACCACTTTTGCACTTGTATTAGTGTGGAAAAACCACTTTTCGCACTTGTGATAGTGTTGAAAACCCACTTTTCGCACATGTGTTAGTGAAGGAAACCACTTTTCGCACTTGTGTTTGTGCAGGAAACCACTTTTCGCACTTGGGTTAGTGTTGAAAACCCACTTTTCGCACTTGTGTTAGTGTTGAAAATCCACTTTTCGCACTTGTGTTGGTGCAGGAAACCACTTTTGCACTTGTATTGGTGTGGAAAAAACACTTTTTGCACTTGTGTTAGTGTTGAAAAACCACTTTTCGCACTTGTGTTGGTGCAGGAAACCACTTTTGCACTTGTATTAGTGTGGAAAAACCACTTTTCGCACTTGTGTTAGTGTTGAAAAACCACTTTTCGCACTGGTGTTGGTGAAGGAAACCACTTTTCGCACTTGTGTTAGTGTTGAAAACCCACTTTTCGCACATGTGTTAGTGAAGGAAACCACTTTTCGCACTTGTGTTGGTGCAGGAAACCACTTTTGCACTTGTATTAGTGTAGAAAAAACACTTTTTGCACTTGTGATATTGTTGAAAAACCACTTTTCGCACTTGTGTTAGTGTTGAAAAACCACTTTTCGCACTTGTGTTGGTGCAGGAAACCACTTTTGCACTTGTATTAGTGTGGAAAAACCACTTTTCGCACTTGTGTTAGTGTTGAAAAACCACTTTTCGCACTGGTGTTGGTGAAGGAAACCACTTTTCGCACTTGTGTTAGTGTTGAAAAACCACTTTTCGCACTTGTGTTAGTGTTGAAAATCCACTTTTCGCACTGGTGTTGGTGAAGGAAACCACTTTTCGCACTTGTGTTAGTGTTGAAAACCCACTTTTCGCACTTGTGTTAGTGTTGAAAATCCACTTTTCGCACTTGTGTTAGTGTTGAAAAACCACTTTTCGCACTGGTGTTGGTGAAGGAAACCACTTTTCGCACTTGTGTTAGTGTTGAAAACCCACTTTTCGCACATGTGTTAGTGAAGGAAACCACTTTTCGCACTTGTGTTAGTGTTGAAAACCCACTTTTCGCACATGTGTAAGTGAAGGAAACCACTTTTAGCACTTGTGTTAGTGTTGAAAAACCACTTTTCGCACTTGTGTTGGTGCAGGAAACCACTTTTGCACTTGTATTAGTGTGGAAAAACCACTTTTCGCACTTGTGATAGTGTTGAAAACCCACTTTTCGCACATGTGTTAGTGAAGGAAACCACTTTTCGCACTTGTGTTGGTGCAGGAAACCACTTTTGCACTTGTATTAGTGTGGAAAACCACTTTTCGCACTTGTGTTAGTGTTGAAAAACCACTTTTCGCACTTGTGTTAGTGTTGAAAAACCACTTTTCGCACTTGTGTTAGTGCAGGAAACCACTTTTGCACTTGTATTAGTGTGGAAAAAACACTTTTTGCACTTGTGTTAGTGTTGAAAAACCACTTTTCGCACTGGTGTTGGTGAAGGAAACCACATTTCGCACTTGTGTTGGTGCAGGAAACCACTTTTGCACTTGTGTTAGTGTTGAAAAACCACTTTTTGCACTTGTGTTAGTGTTGAAAATCCACTTTTTGCATTTGTGTTAGTGTTGAAAAATCACTTTTCGCACTTGTGTTGGTGCAGGAAACCACTTTTGCACTTGTATTAGTGTGGAAAAACCACTTTTCGTACTTGTGTTAGTGTTGAAAAACCACTTTTCGCACTGGTGTTGGTGAAGGAAACCACTTTTCACACTTGTGTTTGTGTTGAAAACCCACTTTTCGCACATGTGTTAGTGAAGGAAACCACTTTTTGCACTTGTGTTGGTGAAGGAAACCACTTTTCGCACTTGTGTTTGTGTTGAAAAACCACTTTTCGCACTTGTGTTGGTGCAGGAAACCACTTTTGCACTTGTATTAGTGTGGAAAAACCACTTTTCGCACTTGTGTTAGTGTTGAAAAACCACTTTTTGCACTTGTGTTAGTGTTGAAAAACCACTTTTCGCACTTGTGTTGGTGCAGGAAACCACTTTTGCACTTGTATTAGTGTGGAAAAACCACTTTTCGCACTTGTGATAGTGTTGAAAAACCACTTTTCGCACTTGTGTTAGTGTTGAAAAACCACTTTTCGCACTTGTGTTGGTGCAGGAAACCACTTTTGCACTTGTATTAGTGTGGAAAAACCACTTTTCGCACTTGTGTTAGTGTTGAAAAACCACTTTTCGCACTGGTGTTGGTGAAGGAAACCACTTTTCGCACTTGTGTTAGTGTTGAAAACCCACTTTTCGCACATGTGTTAGTGAAGGAAACCACTTTTCGCACTTGTGTTGGTGCAGGAAACCACGTTTGCACTTGTATTAGTGTAGAAAAAACACTTTTTGCACTTGTGATATTGTTGAAAAACCACTTTTCGCACTTGTGTTAGTGTTGAAAAACCACTTTTCGCACTTGTGTTGGTGCAGGAAACCACTTTTGCACTTGTATTAGTGTGGAAAAACCACTTTTCGCACTTGTGTTAGTGTTGAAAAACCACTTTTCGCACTGGTGTTGGTGAAGGAAACCACTTTTCGCACTTGTGTTAGTGTTGAAAAACCACTTTTCGCACTGGTGTTGGTGAAGGAAACCACTTTTCGCACTTGTGTTAGTGTTGAAAACCCACTTTTCGCACATGTGTGAGTGAAGAAAACCACTTTTCGCACTTGTGTTGGTGCAGGAAACCACTTTTGCACTTGTATTAGTGTGGAAAAACCACTTTTCGCACTTGTGTAAGTGTTGAAAAACCACTTTTCGCACTGGTGTTGGTGAAGGAAACCACTTTTCACACTTGTGTTAGTGTTGAAAACCCACTTTTCGCACATGTGTTAGTGAAGGAAACCACTTTTTGCACTTGTGTTGGTGAAGGAAACCACTTTTCGCACTTGTGTTAGTGTTAAAAAACCACTTTTCGCACTTGTGTTGGTGCAGGAAACCACTTTTGCACTTGTATTAGTGTGGATAAAACACTTTTTGCACCTGTGATAGTGTTGAAAAACCCACTTTTCACACTTGTGTTAGTGTTGAAAAACCACTTTTCGCACTTGTGTTGGTGCAGGAAACCACTTTTGCACTTGTATTAGTGTGGAGAAAACACTTTTTGCACTTGGGATAGTGTTGAAAAACTACTTTTCGCACTTGTGTTAGTGTTGAAAAACCACTTTTGCACTTGTATTAGTGTGGAAAACCCACTTTTCGCACTTGTGTTAGTGCTGAAAAACCACTTTTCGCACTTGTGTTAGTGTTGAAAAACCACTTTTCGCACTTGTGTTGGTGCAGGAAACCACTTTTGCACTTGTATTAGTGTGGAAAAACCACTTTTCGCACTTGTGTTAGTGTTGAAAAACCACTTTTCGCACTGGTGTTGGTGAAGGAATCCACTTTTCGCAGTTGTGTTAGTGTTGAAAACCCACTTTTCGCACATGTGTTAGTGAAGGAAACCACTTTTCGCACTTGTGTTAGTGTTGAAAACCCACTTTTCGCACATGTGTAAGTGAAGGAAACCACTTTTAGCACTTGTGTTAGTGTTGAAAAACCACTTTTCGCACTTGTGTTGGTGCAGGAAACCACTTTTGCACTTGTATTAGTGTGGAAAAACCACTTTTCGCACTTGTGATAGTGTTGAAAACCCACTTTTCGCACATGTGTTAGTGAAGGAAACCACTTTTCGCACTTGTGTTGGTGCAGGAAACCACTTTTGCACTTGTATTAGTGTGGAAAACCACTTTTCGCACTTGTGTTAGTGTTGAAAAACCACTTTTCGCACTTGTGTTAGTGTTGAAAAACCACTTTTCGCACTTGTGTTAGTGCAGGAAACCACTTTTGCACTTGTATTAGTGTGGAAAAAACACTTTTTGCACTTGTGTTAGTGTTGAAAAACCACTTTTCGCACTGGTGTTGGTGAAGGAAACCACATTTCGCACTTGTGTTGGTGCAGGAAACCACTTTTGCACTTGTGTTAGTGTTGAAAAACCACTTTTTGCACTTGTGTTAGTGTTGAAAATCCACTTTTTGCATTTGTGTTAGTGTTGAAAAATCACTTTTCGCACTTGTGTTGGTGCAGGAAACCACTTTTGCACTTGTATTAGTGTGGAAAAACCACTTTTCGTACTTGTGTTAGTGTTGAAAAACCACTTTTCGCACTGGTGTTGGTGAAGGAAACCACTTTTCACACTTGTGTTTGTGTTGAAAACCCACTTTTCGCACATGTGTTAGTGAAGGAAACCACTTTTTGCACTTGTGTTGGTGAAGGAAACCACTTTTCGCACTTGTGTTTGTGTTGAAAAACCACTTTTCGCACTTGTGTTGGTGCAGGAAACCACTTTTGCACTTGTATTAGTGTGGAAAAACCACTTTTCGCACTTGTGTTAGTGTTGAAAAACCACTTTTTGCACTTGTGTTAGTGTTGAAAAACCACTTTTCGCACTTGTGTTGGTGCAGGAAACCACTTTTGCACTTGTATTAGTGTGGAAAAACCACTTTTCGCACTTGTGATAGTGTTGAAAAACCACTTTTCGCACTTGTGTTAGTGTTGAAAAACCACTTTTCGCACTTGTGTTGGTGCAGGAAACCACTTTTGCACTTGTATTAGTGTGGAAAAACCACTTTTCGCACTTGTGTTAGTGTTGAAAAACCACTTTTCGCACTGGTGTTGGTGAAGGAAACCACTTTTCGCACTTGTGTTAGTGTTGAAAACCCACTTTTCGCACATGTGTTAGTGAAGGAAACCACTTTTCGCACTTGTGTTGGTGCAGGAAACCACTTTTGCACTTGTATTAGTGTAGAAAAAACACTTTTTGCACTTGTGATATTGTTGAAAAACCACTTTTCGCACTTGTGTTAGTGTTGAAAAACCACTTTTCGCACTTGTGTTGGTGCAGGAAACCACTTTTGCACTTGTATTAGTGTGGAAAAACCACTTTTCGCACTTGTGTTAGTGTTGAAAAACCACTTTTCGCACTGGTGTTGGTGAAGGAAACCACTTTTCGCACTTGTGTTAGTGTTGAAAAACCACTTTTCGCACTGGTGTTGGTGAAGGAAACCACTTTTCGCACTTATGTTAGTGTTGAAAACCCACTTTTTGCACATGTGTGAGTGAAGAAAACCACTTTTCGCACTTGTGTTGGTGCAGGAAACCACTTTTGCACTTGTATTAGTGTGGAAAAACCACTTTTCGCACTTGTGTAAGTGTTGAAAAACCACTTTTCGCACTGGTGTTGGTGAAGGAAACCACTTTTCACACTTGTGTTAGTGTTGAAAACCCACTTTTCGCACATGTGTTAGTGAAGGAAACCACGTTTTGCACTTGTGTTGGTGAAGGAAACCACTTTTCGCACTTGTGTTAGTGTTAAAAAACCACTTTTCGCACTTGTGTTGGTGCAGGAAACCACTTTTGCACTTGTATTAGTGTGGATAAAACACTTTTTGCACCTGTGATAGTGTTGAAAAACCACTTTTCACACTTGTGTTAGTGTTGAAAAACCACTTTTCGCACTTGTGTTGGTGCAGGAAACCACTTTTGCACTTGTATTAGTGTGGAGAAAACACTTTTTGCACTTGGGATAGTGTTGAAAACCCACTTTTCGCACTTGTGTTAGTGTTGAAAAACCACTTTTGCACTTGTATTAGTGTGGAAAACCCACTTTTCGCACTTGTGTTAGTGCTGAAAAACCACTTTTCGCACTTGTGTTAGTGTTGAAAAACCACTTTTCGCACTTGTGTTGGTGCAGGAAACCACTTTTGCACTTGTATTAGTGTGGAAAAACCACTTTTCGCACTTGTGTTAGTGTTGAAAAACCACTTTTCGCACTGGTGTTGGTGAAGGAATCCACTTTTCGCAGTTGTGTTAGTGTTGAAAACCCACTTTTCGCACATGTGTTAGTGAAGGAAACCACTTTTCGCACTTGTGTTGGTGCAGGAAACCACTTTTGCACTTGTATTAGTGTGGAAAAAACACTTTTTGCACTTGTGATATTGTTGAAAAACCACTTTTCGCACTTGTGTTAGTGTTGAAAAACCACTTTTCGCACTTGTGTTGGTGCAGGAAACCACTTTTCGCACTTGTGTTAGTATTGAAAACCCACTTTTCGCACATGTGTTAGTGAAGGAAACCACTTTTCGCACTTGTGTTAGTGTTGAAAACCCACTTTTCGCACATGTGTTAGTGAAGGAAACCACTTTTCGCACTTGTGTTAGTGTTGAAAAACCACTTTTCACACTTGTGTTGGTGCAGGAAACCACTTTTGAACTTGTATTAGTGTGGAAAAACCACTTTTCGCACTTGTGATAGTGTTGAAAACCCACTTTTCGCACATGTGTTAGTGCAGGAAACCACTTTTCGCACTTGTGTTTGTGCAGGAAACCACTTTTCGCACTTGTGTTAGTGTTGAAAACCCACTTTTCGCACTTGTGTTAGTGTTGAAAATCCACTTTTCGCACTTGTGTTGGTGCAGGAAACCACTTTTGCACTTGTATTAGTGTGGAAAAAACACTTTTTGCACTTGTCATAGTGTTGAAAAACCACTTTTCGCACTTGTGTTAGTGAAGGAAACCACTTTTCGCACTTGTGTTAGTGTTGAAAAACCACTTTTCACACTTGTGTTAGTGAAGGAAACCACTTTTCGCACTTCTGTTAGTGTTGAAAACACACTTTTCGCACTTGTGTTAGTGTTTAAAATCCACTTTTCCCACTTGTGTTGGTGCAGGAAACCACTTTTGCACTTGTATTAGTGTGGAAAACCACTTTTTGCACTTGTGTTAGTGTTGAAAAACCACTTTTCGCAATGGTGTTGGTGAAGGAAACCACTTTTCACACTTGTGTTAGTGTTGAAAACCCACTTTTCGCACATGTGTTAGTGAAGGAAACCACTTTTCGCACTTGTGTTAGTGTTGAAAACCCACTTTTCGCACATGTGTTAGTGAAGGAAACCACTTTTCGCACTTGTGTTAGTGTTGAAAAACCACTTTTCACACTTGTGTTGGTGCAGGAAACCACTTTTGCACTTGTATTAGTGTGGAAAAACCACTTTTCGCACTTGTGATAGTGTTGAAAACCCACTTTTTGCACATGTGTTAGTGAAGGAAACCACTTTTCGCACTTGTGTTTGTGCAGGAAACCACTTTTCGCACTTGTGTTAGTGTTGAAAACCCACTTTTCGCACTTGTGTTAGTGTTGAAAATCCACTTTTCGCACTTGTGTTGGTGCAGGAAACCACTTTTGCACTTGTATTAGTGTGGAAAAACCACTTTTTGCACTTGTCATAGTGTTGAAAAACCACTTTTCGCACTTGTGTTAGTGAAGGAAACCACTTTTCGCACTTGTGTTAGTGTTGAAAAACCACTTTTCACACTTGTGTTAGTGAAGGAAACCACTTTTGCACTTGTATTAGTGTGGAAAAACCACTTTTTGCACTTGTGTTAGTGTTGAAAACCCACTTTTCGCACATGTGTTAGTGAAGGAAACCACTTTTTGCACTTGTGTTGGTGAAGGAAACCACTTTTTGCACTTGTGTTAGTGTTGAAAAACCACTTTTCGCACTTGTGTTGGTGCAGGAAACCACTTTTGCACTTGTATTAGTGTGGAGAAAACACTTTTTGCACTTGTGATAGTGTTGAAAAACCACTTTTCGCACTTGTGTTAGTGTTGAAAAACCACTTTTCACACTTGTGTTGGTGCAGGAAACCACTTTTGCACTTGTATTAGAGTGGAGAAAACACTTTTTGCACTTGGGATAGTGTTGAAAAACTACTTTTCGCACTTGTGTTAGTGTTGAAAAACCACTTTTGCACTTGTATTAGTGTGGAAAAACCACTTTTCGCACTTGTGTTAGTGCTGAAAAACCACTTTTCGCACTTGTGTTAGTGTTGAAAAACCACTTTTCGCACTTGTGTTGGTGCAGGAAACCACTTTTGCACTTGTATTAGTGTGGAAAAACCACTTTTCGCACTTGTGTTAGTGTTGAAAAACCACTTTTCGCACTGGTGTTGGTGAAGGAAACCACTTTTCGCACTTGTGTTAGTGTTGAAAACCCACTTTTCGCACATGTGTTAGTGAAGGAAACCACTTTTCGCACTTGTGTTGGTGCAGGAAACCACTTTTGCACTTGTATTAGTGTGGAAAAACACTTTTTGCACTTGTGATATTGTTGAAAAACCACTTTTCGCACTTGTGTTAGTGTTGAAAAACCACTTTTCGCACTTGTGTTGGTGCAGGAAACCACTTTTGCACTTGTATTAGTGTGGAAATACCACTTTTCGCACTTGTGTTTGTGTTGAAAAACCACTTTTCGCACTGGTGTTGGTGAAGGAAACCACTTTTCGCACTTGTGTTAGTGTTGAAAACCCACTTTTCGAACATGTGTTAGTGAAGGAAACCACTTTTCGCACTTGTGTTAGTGTTGAAAACCCACTTTTCGCACATGTGTTAGTGAAGGAAACCACTTTTCGCACTTGTGTTAGTGTTGAAAAACCACTTTTCGCACTTGTGTTGGTGCAGGAAACCACTTTTGCACTTGTATTAGTGTGGAAAAACCACTTTTCGCACTTGTGATAGTGTTGAAAACCCACTTTTCGCACATGTGTTAGTGAAGGAAACCACTTTTCGCACTTGTGTTTGTGCAGGAAACCACTTTTCGCACTTGTGTTAGTGTTGAAAACCCACTTTTCGCACTTGTGTTAGTGTTGAAAATCCACTTTTCGCACTTGTGTTGGTGCAGGAAACCACTTTTGCACTTGTATTAGTGTGGAAAAAACACTTTTTGCACTTGTCATAGTGTTGAAAAACCACTTTTCGCACTTGTGTTAGTGAAGGAAACCACTTTTCGCACTTGTGTTAGTGTTGAAAAACCACTTTTCACACTTGTGTTAGTGAAGGAAACCACTTTTCGCACTTCTGTTAGTGTTGAAAACCCACTTTTCGCACTTGTGTTAGTGTTTAAAATCCACTTTTCCCACTTGTGTTGGTGCAGGAAACCACTATTGCACTTGTATTAGTGTGGAAAAAACAATTTTTCCACTTGCGATAGTGTTGAAAAACCACTTTTCGCACTTGTGTTAGTGTTGAAAAACCACTTTTCGCACTTGTGTTGGTGCAGGAAACCACTTTTGCACTTGTATTAGTGTGGAAAAACCACTTTTCGCACTTGTGTTAGTGTTGAAAAAACACTTTTCACACTTGTGTTAGTGAAGGAAACCACTTTTGCACTTGTATTAGAGTGGAGAAAACAATTTTTGCACTTGGGATAGTGTTGAAAAACCACTTTTCGCACTTGTGTTGGTGCAGGAAACCACTTTTGCACTTGTATTAGTGTGGAGAAAACACTTTTTGCACTTGTGATAGTGTTGAAAAACCACTTTTCGCACTTGTGTTAGTGTTGAAAAACCACTTTTCACACTTGTGTTGGTGCAGGAAACCACTTTTGCACTTGTATTAGAGTGGAGAAAACACTTTTTGCACTTGGGATAGTGTTGAAAAACTACTTTTCGCACTTGTGTTAGTGTTGAAAAACCACTTTTGCACTTGTATTAGTGTGGAAAAACCACTTTTCGCACTTGTGTTAGTGCTGAAAAACCACTTTTCGCACTTGTGTTAGTGTTGAAAAACCACTTTTCGCACTTGTGTTGGTGCAGGAAACCACTTTTGCACTTGTATTAGTGTGGAAAAACCACTTTTCGCACTTGTGTTAGTGTTGAAAAACCACTTTTCGCACTGGTGTTGGTGAAGGAAACCACTTTTCGCACTTGTGTTAGTGTTGAAAACCCACTTTTCGCACATGTGTTAGTGAAGGAAACCACTTTTCGCACTTGTGTTGGTGCAGGAAACCACTTTTGCACTTGTATTAGTGTGGAAAAACACTTTTTGCACTTGTGATATTGTTGAAAAACCACTTTTCGCACTTGTGTTAGTGTTGAAAAACCACTTTTCGCACTTGTGTTGGTGCAGGAAACCACTTTTGCACTTGTATTAGTGTGGAAATACCACTTTTCGCACTTGTGTTTGTGTTGAAAAACCACTTTTCGCACTGGTGTTGGTGAAGGAAACCACTTTTCGCACTTGTGTTAGTGTTGAAAACCCACTTTTCGAACATGTGTTAGTGAAGGAAACCACTTTTCGCACTTGTGTTAGTGTTGAAAACCCACTTTTCGCACATGTGTTAGTGAAGGAAACCACTTTTCGCACTTGTGTTAGTGTTGAAAAACCACTTTTCGCACTTGTGTTGGTGCAGGAAACCACTTTTGCACTTGTATTAGTGTGGAAAAACCACTTTTCACACTTGTGATAGTGTTGAAAACCCACTTTTCGCACATGTGTTAGTGAAGGAAACCACTTTTCGCACTTGTGTTTGTGAAGGAAACCATTTTTCGCACTTGTGTTAGTGTTGAAAACCCACTTTTCGCACTTGTGTTAGTGTTGAAAATCCACTTTTCGCACTTGTGTTGGTGCAGGAAACCACTTTTGCACTTGTATTAGTGTAGAAAAAACACTTTTTGCACTTGTCATAGTGTTGAAAAACCACTTTTCGCACTTGTGTTAGTGAAGGAAACCACTTTTCGCACTTGTGTTAGTGTTGAAAAACCACTTTTCACACTTGTGTTAGTGAAGGAAACCACTTTTCGCACTTCTGTTAGTGTTGAAAACCCACTTTTCGCACTTGTGTTAGTGTTTAAAATCCACTTTTCCCACTTGTGTTGGTGCAGGAAACCACTATTGCACTTGTATTAGTGTGGAAAAAACAATTTTTCCACTTGCGATAGTGTTGAAAAACCACTTTTCGCACTTGTGTTAGTGTTGAAAAACCACTTTTCGCACTTGTGTTGGTGCAGGAAACCACTTTTGCACTTGTATTAGTGTGGAAAAACCACTTTTCGCACTTGTGTTAGTGTTGAAAAACCACTTTTCGCACTTGTGTTAGTGTTGAAAAAACAATTTTCACACTTGTGTTAGTGAAGGAAACCACTTTTCGCACTTGTGTTAGTGTTGAAAACCCACTTTTCGCACTTGTGTTAGTGTTGAAAATCCACTTTTCGCACTTGTGTTGGTGCAGGAAACCACTTTTGCACTTGTATTAGTGTGGAAAAAACACATTTTGCACTTGTCATAGTGTTGAAAAACCACTTTTTCGCACTTGTGTTAGTGTTGAAAAACCACTTTTCGCACTTGTGTTGGTGCAGGAAACCACTTTTGCACTTGTATTAGTGTGGAAAAAACACTTTTTGCACTTGTGATAGTGTTGAAAAACCACTTTTCGCACTTGAGTTAGTGTTGAAAAACCACTTTTTGCACTTGTGTTGGTGCAGGAAACCACTTTTGCACTTGTATTAGTGTGGAAAAACCACTTTTCGCACTTGTGTTAGTGTTGAAAATCCACTTTTCGCACTTGTGTTAGTGTTGAAAAACCACTTTTCGCACTTGTGTTAGTGAAGGAAACCACTTTTCGCACTTGTGTTAGTGTTGAAAACCCACTTTTCGCACTTCTGTTAGTGTTGAAAACCCACTTTTCGCACTTGTGTTAGTGTTTAAAATCCACTTTTCCCACTTGTGTTGGTGCAGGAAACCACTATTGCACTTGTATTAGTGTGGAAAAAACTATTTTTCCACTTGCGATAGTGTTGAAAAACCACTTTTCGCACTTGTGTTAGTGTTGAAAAACCACTTTTCGCACTTGTGTTGGTGCAGGAAACCACTTTTGCACTTGTATTAGTGTGGAAAAACCACTTTTCGCACTTGTGTTAGTGTTGAAAAACCACTTTTCGCACTTGTGTTAGTGTTGAAAAACCACTTTTCGCACTGGTGTTGGTGAAGGAAACCACTTTTCGCACTTGTGTTAGTGTTGAAAACCCACTTTTCGCACATGTGTTAGTGAAGGAAACCACTTTTCGCACTTGTGTTGGTGCAGGAAACCACTTTTGCACTTGTATTAGTGTGGAAAAACACTTTTTGCACTTGTGATATTGTTGAAAAACCACTTTTCGCACTTGTGTTAGTGTTGAAAAACCACTTTTCGCACTTGTGTTGGTGCAGGAAACCACTTTTGCACTTGTATTAGTGTGGAAATACCACTTTTCGCACTTGTGTTTGTGTTGAAAAACCACTTTTCGCACTGGTGTTGGTGAAGGAAACCACTTTTCGCACTTGTGTTAGTGTTGAAAACCCACTTTTCGAACATGTGTTAGTGAAGGAAACCACTTTTCGCACTTGTGTTAGTGTTGAAAACCCACTTTTCGCACATATGTTAGTGAAGGAACCACTTTTCGCACTTGCGTTAGTGTTGAAAAACCACTTTTCGCACTTGTGTTGGTGCAGGAAACCACTTTTGCACTTGTATTAGTGTGGAAAAACCACTTTTCGCACTTGTGATAGTGTTGAAAACCCACTTTTCGCACATGTGTTAGTGAAGGAAACCACTTTTCGCACTTGTGTTTGTGCAGGAAACCACTTTTCGCACTTGTGTTAGTGTTGAAAACCCACTTTTCGCACTTGTGTTAGTGTTGAAAATCCACTTTTCGCACTTGTGTTGGTGCAGGAAACCACTTTTGCACTTGTATTGGTGTGGAAAAAACACTTTTTGCACTTGTCATAGTGTTGAAAAACCACTTTTCGCACTTGTGTTAGTGAAGGAAACCACTTTTCGCACTTGTGTTAGTGTTGAAAAACCACTTTTCACACTTGTGTTAGTGAAGGAAACCACTTTTCGCACTTCTGTTAGTGTTGAAAACCCACTTTTCGCACTTGTGTTAGTGTTTAAAATCCACTTTTCCCACTTGTGTTGGTGCAGGAAACCACTATTGCACTTGTATTAGTGTGGAAAAAACAATTTTTCCACTTGCGATAGTGTTGAAAAACCACTTTTCGCACTTGTGTTAGTGTTGAAAAACCACTTTTCGCACTTGTGTGGGTGCAGGAAACCACTTTTGCACTTGTATTAGTGTGGAAAAACCACTTTTCGCACTTGTGTTAGTGTTGAAAAACCACTTTTCGCACTTGTGTTAGTGTTGAAAAAACACTTTTCACACTTGTGTTAGTGAAGGAAACCACTTTTGCACTTGTATTAGAGTGGAGAAAACACTTTTTGCACTTGGGATAGTGTTGAAAAACCACTTTTCGCACTTGTGTTGGTGCAGGAAACCACTTTTGCACTTGTATTAGTGTGGAGAAAACACTTTTTGCACTTGTGATAGTGTTGAAAAACCACTTTTCGCACTTGTGTTAGTGTTGAAAAACCACTTTTCACACTTGTGTTGGTGCAGGAAACCACTTTTGCACTTGTATTAGAGTGGAGAAAACACTTTTTGCACTTGGGATAGTGTTGAAAAACTACTTTTCGCACTTGTGTTAGTGTTGAAAAACCACTTTTGCACTTGTATTAGTGTGGAAAAACCACTTTTCGCACTTGTGTTAGTGCTGAAAAACCACTTTTCGCACTTGTGTTAGTGTTGAAAAACCACTTTTCGCACTTGTGTTGGTGCAGGAAACCACTTTTGCACTTGTATTAGTGTGGAAAAACCACTTTTCGCACTTGTGTTAGTGTTGAAAAAACACTTTTCGCACTGGTGTTGGTGAAGGAAACCACTTTTCGCACTTGTGTTAGTGTTGAAAACCCACTTTTCGCACATGTGTTAGTGAAGGAAACCACTTTTCGCACTTGTGTTGGTGCAGGAAACCACTTTTGCACTTGTATTAGTGTGGAAAAACACTTTTTGCACTTGTGATATTGTTGAAAAACCACTTTTCGCACTTGTGTTAGTGTTGAAAAACCACTTTTCGCACTTGTGTTGGTGCAGGAAACCACTTTTGCACTTGTATTAGTGTGGAAATACCACTTTTCGCACTTGTGTTTGTGTTGAAAAACCACTTTTCGCACTGGTGTTGGTGAAGGAAACCACTTTTCGCACTTGTGTTAGTGTTGAAAACCCACTTTTCGAACATGTGTTAGTGAAGGAAACCACTTTTCTCACTTGTGTTAGTGTTGAAAACCCACTTTTCGCACATGTGTTAGTGAAGGAAACCACTTTTCGCACTTGTGTTAGTGTTGAAAAACCACTTTTCGCACTTGTGTTGGTGCAGGAAACCACTTTTGCACTTGTATTAGTGTGGAAAAACCACTTTTCGCACTTGTGATAGTGTTGAAAACCCACTTTTCGCACATGTGTTAGTGAAGGAAACCACTTTTCGCACTTGTGTTTGTGCAGGAAACCACTTTTCGCACTTGTGTTAGTGTTGAAAACCCACTTTTCGCACTTGTGTTAGTGTTGAAAATCCACTTTTCGCACTTGTGTTGGTGCAGGAAACCACTTTTGCACTTGTATTAGTGTGGAAAAAACACTTTTTGCACTTGTCATAGTGTTGAAAAACCACTTTTCGCACTTGTGTTAGTGAAGGAAACCACTTTTCGCACTTGTGTTAGTGTTGAAAAACCACTTTTCACACTTGTGTTAGTGAAGGAAACCACTTTTCGCACTTCTGTTAGTGTTGAAAACCCACTTTTCGCACTTGTGTTAGTGTTTAAAATCCACTTTTCCCACTTGTGTTGGTGCAGGAAACCACTATTGCACTTGTATTAGTGTGGAAAAAACAATTTTTCCACTTGCGATAGTGTTGAAAAACCACTTTTCGCACTTGTGTTAGTGTTGAAAAACCACTTTTCGCACTTGTGTTGGTGCAGGAAACCACTTTTGCACTTGTATTAGTGTGGAAAAACCACTTTTCGCACTTGTGTTAGTGTTGAAAAACCACTTTTCGCACTTGTGTTAGTGTTGAAAAAACACTTTTCACACTTGTGTTAGTGAAGGAAACCACTTTTCGCACTTGTGTTAGTGTTGAAAACCCACTTTTCGCACTTGTGTTAGTGTTGAAAATCCACTTTTCGCACTTGTGTTGGTGCAGGAAACCACTTTTGCACTTGTATTAGTGTGGAAAAAACACATTTTGCACTTGTCATAGTGTTGAAAAACCACTTTTTCGCACTTGTGTTAGTGTTGAAAAACCACTTTTCGCACTTGTGTTGGTGCAGGAAACCACTTTTGCACTTGTATTAGTGTGGAAAAAACACTTTTTGCACTTGTGATAGTGTTGAAAAACCACTTTTCGCACTTGTGTTAGTGTTGAAAAACCACTTTTTGCACTTGTGTTGGTGCAGGAAACCACTTTTGCACTTGTATTAGTGTGGAAAAACCACTTTTCGCACTTGTGTTAGTGTTGAAAATCCACTTTTTGCACTTGTGTTAGTGTTGAAAAACCACTTTTCGCACTTGTGTTAGTGAAGGAAACCACTTTTCGCACTTGTGTTAGTGTTGAAAACCCACTTTTCGCACTTCTGTTAGTGTTGAAAACCCACTTTTCGCACTTGTGTTAGTGTTTAAAATCCACTTTTCCCACTTGTGTTGGTGCAGGAAACCACTATTGCACTTGTATTAGTGTGGAAAAAACAATTTTTCCACTTGCGATAGTGTTGAAAAACCACTTTTCGCACTTGTGTTAGTGTTGAAAAACCACTTTTCGCACTTGTGTTGGTGCAGGAAACCACTTTTGCACTTGTATTAGTGTGGAAAAACCACTTTTCGCACTTGTGTTAGTGTTGAAAAACCACTTTTCGCACTTGTGTTAGTGTTGAAAAAACACTTTTCACACTTGTGTTAGTGAAGGAAACCACTTTTCGCACTTGTGTTAGTGTTGAAAACCCACTTTTCGCACTTGTGTTAGTGTTGAAAATCCACTTTTCGCACTGGTGTTGGTGCAGGAAACCACTTTTGCACTTGTATTAGTGTGGAAAAAACACATTTTGCACTTGTCATAGTGTTGAAAAACCACTTTTTCGCACTTGTGTTAGTGTTGAAAAACCACTTTTCGCACTTGTGTTGGTGCAGGAAACCACTTTTGCACGTGTATTAGTGTGGAAAAAACACTTTTTGCACTTGTGATAGTGTTGAAAAACCACTTTTCGCACTTGTGTTAGTGTTGAAAAACCACTTTTTGCACTTGTGTTGGTGCAGGAAACCACTTTTGCACTTGTATTAGTGTGGAAAAACCACTTTTCGCACTTGTGTTAGTGTTGAAAATCCACTTTTCGCACTTGTGTTAGTGTTGAAAAACCACTTTTCGCACTTGTGTTAGTGAAGGAAATCACTTTTCGCACTTGTGTTAGTGTTGAAAACCCACTTTTCGCACTTGTGTTAGTGTTGAAAATCCACTTTTCGCACTTGTGTTGGTGCAGGAAACCACTTTTGCACTTGTATTAGTGTGGAGAAAACACTTTTTGCACTTGTGATAGTGTTGAAAAACCACTTTTTGCACTTGTGTTAGTGTTGAAAAACCACTTTTCGCACTTGTGTTGGTGCAGGAAACCACTTTTGCACTTGTATTAGTGTGGAAAAACACTTTTTGCACTTGCGATAGTGTTGAAAAACCACTTTTCGCACTTGTGTTGGTGCAGGAAACCACTTTTGCACTTGTATTAGAATGGAAAAACCACTTTTCGCACTTGTGTCAGTGTTGAAAAACCACTTTTCGCACTTGTGTTAGTGTTGAAAAACCACTTTTCGCACTTGTGTTGGTGCAGGAAGCCACCTTTTGCACTTGTATTAGTGTGGAAAAACCACTTTTTGCACTTGTGTTAGTGTTGATAAACCACTTTTCGCACTGGTGTTGGTGAAGGAAACCACTTTTCGCACTTGTGTTAGTGTTGAAAACCCACTTTTCGCACATGTGTTAGTGAAGGAAACCACTTTTCGCACCTGTGTTGGTGCAGGAAACCACTTTTGCACTTGTATTAGTGTGGAAAAACCACTTTTTGCACTTGTGTTAGTGTTGAAAAACCACTTTTCGCACTGGTGTTGGTGAAGGAAACCACTTTTCGCACTTGTGTTAGTGTTGAAAACCCAATTTTCGCACATGTGTTAGTGAAGGAAACCACTTTTCGCACTTGTGTTAGTGTTGAAAAACCACTTTTCGCACTTGTGTTGGTGCAGGAAACCACTTTTGCACTTGTATTAGTTTGGAGAAAACACTTTTTGCACTTGTGATAGTGTTGAAAAACCACTTTTCGCACTTGTGTTAGTGTTGAAAAACCACTTTTCGCACTTGTGTTGGTGCAGGAAACCACTTTTGCACTTGTATTAGTGTGGAAAAACCACTTTTCGCACTTGTGTTAGTGTTGAAAAACCACTTTTCGCACTGGTGTTGGTGAAGGAAACCACTTTTCGCACTTGTGTTAGTGTTGAAACCCCACTTTTCGCACATGTGTTAGTGAAGGAAACCACTTTTCGCACTTGTGTTAGTGTTGAAAACCCACTTTTCGCACATGTGTAAGTGAAGGAAACCACTTTTAGCACTTGTGTTAGTGTTGAAAAACCACTTTTCGCACTTGTGTTGGTGCAGGAAACCACTTTTGCACTTGTATTAGTGTTGAAAAACCACTTTTCGCACTTGTGATAGTGTTGAAAACCCACTTTTCGCACATGTGTTAGTGAAGGAAACCACTTTTCGCACTTGTGTTGGTGCAGGAAACCACTTTTGCACTTGTATTAGTGTGGAAAACCACTTTTCGCAATTGTGTTAGTGTTGAAAAACCACTTTTTGCACTTGTGTTAGTGTTGAAAAAACACTTTTCGCACTTGTGTTGGTGCAGGAAACCACTTTTGCACTTGTATTAGTGTGGAAAAACCACTTTTTGCACTTGTGTTAGTGTTGAAAAACCACTTTTCGCACTGGTGTTGGTGAAGGAAACCACATTTCGCACTTGTGTTGGTGCAGGAAACCACTTTTGCACTTGTGTTAGTGTTGAAAAACCACTTTTTGCACTTGTGTTAGTGTTGAAAATCCACTTTTTGCACTTGTGTTAGTGTTGAAAAATCACTTTTCGCACTTGTGTTGGTGCAGGAAACCACTTTTGCACTTGTATTAGTGTGGAAAAACCACTTTTCGTACTTGTGTTAGTGTTGATAAACCACTTTTCGCACTGGTGTTGGTGAAGGAAACCACTTTTTACACTTGTGTTTCTGTTGAAAACCCACTTTTCGCACATGTGTTAGTGAAGGAAACCACTTTTTGCACTTGTGTTGGTGAAGGAAACCACTTTTCGCACTTGTGTTAGTGTTGAAAAACCACTTTTCGCACTTGTGTTGGTGCAGGAAACCACTTTTGCACTTGTATTAGTGTGGAAAAACCACTTTTCGCACTTGTGTTAGTGTTGAAAAACCACTTTTCGCACTTGTGTTAGTGTTGAAAAACCACTTTTCGCACTTGTGTTGGTGCAGGAAACCACTTTTGCACTTGTATTAGTGTGGAAAAAACACTTTTTGCACTTGTGATAGTGTTGAAAAACCACTTTTCGCACTTGTGTTAGTGTTGAAAAACCACTTTTTGCACTTGTGTTGGTGCAGGAAACCACTTTTGCACTTGTATTAGTGTGGAAAAACCACTTTTCGCACTTGTGTTAGTGTTGAAAATCCACTTTTCGCACTTGTGTTAGTGTTGAAAAACCACTTTTCGCACTTGTGTTAGTGAAGGAAACCACTTTTCGCACTTATGTTAGTGTTGAAAACCCACTTTTCGCACTTCTGTTAGTGTTGAAAACCCACTTTTCGAACTTGTGTTAGTGTTTAAAATCCACTTTTCCCACTTGTGTTGGTGCAGGAAACCACTATTGCACTTGTATTAGTGTGGAAAAACCACTTTTCGCACTTGTGTTAGTGTTGAAAAACCACTTTTCGCACTTGTGTTAGTGTTGAAAAAACACTTTTCACACTTGTGTTAGTGAAGGAAACCACTTTTCGCACTTGTGTTAGTGTTGAAAACCCACTTTTCGCACTTGTGTTAGTGTTGAAAATCCACTTTTCGCACTTGTGTTGGTGCAGGAAACCACTTTTGCACTTGTATTAGTGTGGAAAAAACACATTTTGCACTTGTCATAGTGTTGAAAAACCACTTTTTCGCACTTGTGTTAGTGTTGAAAAACCACTTTTCGCACTTGTGTTGGTGCAGGAAACCACTTTTGCACGTGTATTAGTGTGGAAAAAACACTTTTTGCACTTGTGATAGTGTTGAAAAACCACTTTTCGCACTTGTGTTAGTGTTGAAAAACCACTTTTTGCACTTGTGTTGGTGCAGGAAACCACTTTTGCACTTGTATTAGTGTGGAAAAACCACTTTTCGCACTTGTGTTAGTGTTGAAAATCCACTTTTCGCACTTGTGTTAGTGTTGAAAAACCACTTTTCGCACTTGTGTTAGTGAAGGAAATCACTTTTCGCACTTGTGTTAGTGTTGAAAACCCACTTTTCGCACTTGTGTTAGTGTTGAAAATCCACTTTTCGCACTTGTGTTGGTGCAGGAAACCACTTTTGCACTTGTATTAGTGTGGAGAAAACACTTTTTGCACTTGTGATAGTGTTGAAAAACCACTTTTCGCACTTGTGTTAGTGTTGAAAAACCACTTTTCGCACTTGTGTTGGTGCAGGAAACCACTTTTGCACTTGTATTAGTGTGGAAAAACACTTTTTGCACTTGCGATAGTGTTGAAAAACCACTTTTCGCACTTGTGTTGGTGCAGGAAACCACTTTTGCACTTGTATTAGAATGGAAAAACCACTTTTCGCACTTGTGTCAGTGTTGAAAAACCACTTTTCGCACTTGTGTTAGTGTTGAAAAACCACTTTTCGCACTTGTGTTGGTGCAGGAAGCCTCCTTTTGCACTTGTATTAGTGTGGAAAAACCACTTTTTGCACTTGTGTTAGTGTTGATAAACCACTTTTCGCACTGGTGTTGGTGAAGGAAACCACTTTTCGCACTTGTGTTAGTGTTGAAAACCCACTTTTCGCACATGTGTTAGTGAAGGAAACCACTTTTCGCACCTGTGTTGGTGCAGGAAACCACTTTTGCACTTGTATTAGTGTGGAAAAACCACTTTTTGCACTTGTGTTAGTGTTGAAAAACCACTTTTCGCACTGGTGTTGGTGAAGGAAACCACTTTTCGCACTTGTGTTAGTGTTGAAAACCCAATTTTCGCACATGTGTTAGTGAAGGAAACCACTTTTCGCACTTGTGTTAGTGTTGAAAAACCACTTTTCGCACTTGTGTTGGTGCAGGAAACCACTTTTGCACTTGTATTAGTTTGGAGAAAACACTTTTTGCACTTGTGATAGTGTTGAAAAACCACTTTTCGCACTTGTGTTAGTGTTGAAAAACCACTTTTCGCACTTGTGTTGGTGCAGGAAACCACTTTTGCACTTGTATTAGTGTGGAAAAACCACTTTTCGCACTTGTGTTAGTGTTGAAAAACCACTTTTCGCACTGGTGTTGGTGAAGGAAACCACTTTTCGCACTTGTGTTAGTGTTGAAACCCCACTTTTCGCACATGTGTTAGTGAAGGAAACCACTTTTCGCACTTGTGTTAGTGTTGAAAACCCACTTTTCGCACATGTGTAAGTGAAGGAAACCACTTTTAGCACTTGTGTTAGTGTTGAAAAACCACTTTTCGCACTTGTGTTGGTGCAGGAAACCACTTTTGCACTTGTATTAGTGTTGAAAAACCACTTTTCGCACTTGTGATAGTGTTGAAAACCCACTTTTCGCACATGTGTTAGTGAAGGAAACCACTTTTCGCACTTGTGTTGGTGCAGGAAACCACTTTTGCACTTGTATTAGTGTGGAAAACCACTTTTCGCAATTGTGTTAGTGTTGAAAAACCACTTTTTGCACTTGTGTTAGTGTTGAAAAACCACTTTTCGCACTTGTGTTGGTGCAGGAAACCACTTTTGCACTTGTATTAGTGTGGAAAAACCACTTTTTGCACTTGTGTTAGTGTTGAAAAACCACTTTTCGCACTGGTGTTGGTGAAGGAAACCACATTTCGCACTTGTGTTGGTGCAGGAAACCACTTTTGCACTTGTGTTAGTGTTGAAAAACCACTTTTTGCACTTGTGTTAGTGTTGAAAATCCACTTTTTGCACTTGTGTTAGTGATGAAAAATCACTTTTCGCACTTGTGTTGGTGCAGGAAACCACTTTTGCACTTGTATTAGTGTGGAAAAACCACTTTTCGTACTTGTGTTAGTGTTGAAAAACCACTTTTCGCACTGGTGTTGGTGAAGGAAACCACTTTTTACACTTGTGTTTCTGTTGAAAACCCACTTTTCGCACATGTGTTAGTGAAGGAAACCACTTTTTGCACTTGTGTTGGTGAAGGAAACCACTTTTCGCACTTGTGTTAGTGTTGAAAAACCACTTTTCGCACTTGTGTTGGTGCAGGAAACCACTTTTGCACTTGTATTAGTGTGGAAAAACCACTTTTTGCACTTGTGTTAGTGTTGAAAAACCACTTTTCGCACTTGTGTTAGTGTTGAAAAACCACTTTTCGCACTTGTGTTGGTGCAGGAAACCACTTTTGCACTTGTATTAGTGTGGAAAAACCACTTTTCGCACTTGTGATAGTGTTGAAAAACCACTTTTCGCACTTGTGTTAGTGTTGAAAAACCACTTTTCGCACTTGTGTTGGTGCAGGAAACCACTTTTGCACTTGTATTAGTGTGGAAAAACCACTTTTCGCACTTGTGTTAGTGTTGAAAAACCACTTTTCGCACTGGTGTTGGTGAAGGAAACCACTTTTCGCACTTGTGTTAGTGTTGAAAACCCACTTTTCGCACATGTGTTAGTGAAGGAAACCACTTTTCGCACTTGTGTTGGTGCAGGAAACCACTTTTGCACTTGTATTAGTGTGGAAAAAACACTTTTTGCACTTGTGATATTGTTGAAAAACCACTTTTCGCACTTGTGTTAGTGTTGAAAAACCACTTTTCGCCACTTGTGTTGGTGCAGGAAACCACTTTTGCACTTGTATTAGTGTGGAAAAACCACTTTTTGCACTTGTGTTAGTGTTGAAAAACCACTTTTCGCACTGGTGTTGGTGAAGGAAACCACTTTTCGCACTTGTGTTGGTGCAGGAAACCACTTTTGCACTTGTGTTAGTGTTGAAAAACCACTTTTCGCACTTGTGTTAGTGTTGAAAATCCACTTTTTGCACTTGTGTTAGTGTTGAAAAGTCACTTTTCGCACTTGTGTTGGTGCAGGAAACCACTTTTGCACTTGTATTAGTGTGGAAAAACCACTTTTCGCACTTGTGTAAGTGTTGAAAAACCACTTTTCGCACTGGTGTTGGTGAAGGAAACCACTTTTCACACTTGTGTTAGTGTTGAAAACCCACTTTTCGCACATGTGTTAGTGAAGGAAACCACTTCTTGCACTTGTGTTGGTGAAGGAAACCACTTTTCGCACTTGTGTTAGTGTTGAAAAACCACTTTTCGCACTTGTGTTGGTGCAGGAAACCACTTTTGCACTTGTATTAGTGTGGAGAAAACACTTTTTGCACTTGGGATAGTGTTGAAAAACTACTTTTCGCACTTGTGTTAGTGTTGAAAAACCACTTTTGCACTTGTATTAGTGTGGAAAACCCACTTTTCGCACTTGTGTTAGTGCTGAAAAACCACTTTTCGCACTTGTGTCAGTGTTGAAAAACCACTTTTCGCACTTGTGTTGGTGCAGGAAACCACTTTTGCACTTGTATTAGTGTGGAAAAACCACTTTTCGCACTTGTGTTAGTGTAGAAAAACCACTTTTCGCACTGGTGTTGGTGAAGGAAACCACTTTTCGCACTTGTGTTAGTGTTGAAAACCCACTTTTCGCACATGTGTTAGTGAAGGAAACCACTTTTCGCACTTGTGTTGATGCAGGAGACCACTTTTGCACTTGTATTAGTGTGGAAAAAACACTTTTTGCACTTGTGATATTGTTGAAAAACCACTTTCGCACTTGTGTTAGTGTTGAAAAACCACTTTTCGCACTTGTGTTGGTGCAGGAAACCACTTTTGCACTTGTATTAGTGTGGAAAAACCACTTTTCGCACTTGTGTTAGTGTTGAAAAACCACTTTTCGCACTGGTGTTGGTGAAGGAAACCACTTTTCGCACTTGTGTTAGTGTTGAAAACCCACTTTTCGCACATGTGTTAGTGAAGGAAACCACTTTTCGCACTTGTGTTAGTGTTGAAAACCCACTTTTCGCACATGTGTTAGTGAAGGAAACCACTTTTCGCGCTTGTGTTAGTGTTGAAAAACCACTTTTCACACTTGTGTTGGTGCAGGAAACCACTTTTGCACTTGTATTAGTGTGGAAAAACCACTTTTCGCACTTGTGATAGTGTTGAAAACCCACTTTTCGCACATGTGTTAGTGAAGGAAACCACTTTTCGCACTTGTGTTTGTGCAGGAAACCACTTTTCGCACTTGTGTTAGTGTTGAAAACCCACTTTTCGCACTTGTGTTAGTGTTGAAAATCCACTTTTCGCACTTGTGTTGGTGCAGGAAACCACTTTTGCACTTGTATTAGTGTGGAAAAAACACTTTTTGCACTTGTCATAGTGTTGAAAAACCACTTTTCGCACTTGTGTTAGTGAAGGAAACCACTTTTAGCACTTGTGTTAGTGTTGAAAAACCACTTTTCACACTTGTGTTAGTGAAGGAAACCACTTTTCGCACTTCTGTTAGTGTTGAAAACCCACTTTTCGCACTTGTGTTAGTGTTTAAAATCCACTTTTCCCACTTGTGTTGGTGCAGGAAACCAATTTTGCACTTGTATTAGTGTGGAAAACCACTTTTTGCACTTGTGTTAGTGTTGAAAAAACACTTTTCGCAATGGTGTTGGTGAAGGAAACCACTTTTCGCACTTGTGTTTGTGCAGGAAACCACTTTTCGCACTTGTTTAGTGTTGAAAACCCACTTTTCGCACTTGTGTTAGTGTTGAAAATCCACTTTTCGCACTTGTGTTGGTGCAGGAAACCACTTTTGCACTTGTATTAGTGTGGAAAAAACACTTTTTGCACTTGTCATAGTGTTGAAAAACCACTTTTCGCACTTGTGTTAGTGAAGGAAACCACTTTTCGCACTTGTGTTAGTGTTGAAAAACCACTTTTCACACTTGTGTTAGTGAAGGAAACCACTTTTCGCACTTCTGTTAGTGTTGAAAACCCACTTTTCGCACTTGTGTTAGTGTTTAAAATCCACTTTTCCCACTTGTGTTGGTGCAGGAAACCACTTTTGCACTTGTATTAGTGTGGAAAAACCACTTTTTGCACTTGTGTTAGTGTTGAAAACCCACTTTTCGCACATGTGTTACTGAAGGAAACCACTTTTTGCACTTGTGTTGGTGAAGGAAACCACTTTTCGCACTTGTGTTAGTGTTGAAAACCCACTTTTCGCACATGTGTAAGTGAAGGAAACCACTTTTAGCACTTGTGTTAGTGTTGAAAAACCACTTTTCGCAATTGTGTTGGTGCAGGAAACCACTTTTGCACTTGTATTAGTGTTGAAAAACCACTTTTCGCACTTGTGATAGTGTTGAAAACCCACTTTTCGCACATGTGTTAGTGAAGGAAACCACTTTTCGCACTTGTGTTGGTGCAGGAAACCACTTTTGCACTTGTATTAGTGTGGAAAACCACTTTTCGCAATTGTGTTAGTGTTGAAAAACCACTTTTTGCACTTGTGTTAGTGTTGAAAAACCACTTTTCGCACTTGTGTTGGTGCAGGAAACCACTTTTGCACTTGTATTAGTGTGGAAAAACCACTTTTTGCACTTGTGTTAGTGTTGAAAAACCACTTTTCGCACTGGTGTTGGTGAAGGAAACCACATTTCGCACTTGTGTTGGTGCAGGAAACCACTTTTGCACTTGTGTTAGTGTTGAAAAACCACTTTTTGCACTTGTGTTAGTGTTGAAAATCCACTTTTTGCACTTGTGTTAGTGATGAAAAATCACTTTTCGCACTTGTGTTGGTGCAGGAAACCACTTTTGCACTTGTATTAGTGTGGAAAAACCACTTTTCGTACTTGTGTTAGTGTTGAAAAACCACTTTTCGCACTGGTGTTGGTGAAGGAAACCACTTTTTACACTTGTGTTTCTGTTGAAAACCCACTTTTCGCACATGTGTTAGTGAAGGAAACCACTTTTTGCACTTGTGTTGGTGAAGGAAACCACTTTTCGCACTTGTGTTAGTGTTGAAAAACCACTTTTCGCACTTGTGTTGGTGCAGGAAACCACTTTTGCACTTGTATTAGTGTGGAAAAACCACTTTTCGCACTTGTGTTAGTGTTGAAAAACCACTTTTCGCACTTGTGTTAGTGTTGAAAAACCACTTTTCGCACTTGTGTTGGTGCAGGAAACCACTTTTGCACTTGTATTAGTGTGGAAAAACCACTTTTCGCACTTGTGATAGTGTTGAAAAACCACTTTTCGCACTTGTGTTAGTGTTGAAAAACCACTTTTCGCACTTGTGTTGGTGCAGGAAACCACTTTTGCACTTGTATTAGTGTGGAAAAACCACTTTTCGCACTTGTGTTAGTGTTGAAAAACCACTTTTCGCACTGGTGTTGGTGAAGGAAACCACTTTTCGCACTTGTGTTAGTGTTGAAAACCCACTTTTCGCACATGTGTTGTGAAGGAAACCACTTTTTGCACTTGTGTTGGTGCAGGAAACCACTTTTGCACTTGTATTAGTGTGGAAAAAACACTTTTTGCACTTGTGATATTGTTGAAAAACCACTTTTCGCACTTGTGTTAGTGTTGAAAAACCACTTTTCGCCACTTGTGTTGGTGCAGGAAACCACTTTTGCACTTGTATTAGTGTGGAAAAACCACTTTTTGCACTTGTGTTAGTGTTGAAAAACCACTTTTCGCACTGGTGTTGGTGAAGGAAACCACTTTTCGCACTTGTGTTGGTGCAGGAAACCACTTTTGCACTTGTGTTAGTGTTGAAAAACCACTTTTCGCACTTGTGTTAGTGTTGAAAATCCACTTTTTGCACTTGTGTTAGTGTTGAAAAGTCACTTTTCGCACTTGTGTTGGTGCAGGAAACCACTTTTGCACTTGTATTAGTGTGGAAAAACCACTTTTCGCACTTGTGTAAGTGTTGAAAAACCACTTTTCGCACTGGTGTTGGTGAAGGAAACCACTTTTCACACTTGTGTTAGTGTTGAAAACCCACTTTTCGCACATGTGTTAGTGAAGGAAACCACTTCTTGCACTTGTGTTGGTGAAGGAAACCACTTTTCGCACTTGTGTTAGTGTTGAAAAACCACTTTTCGCACTTGTGTTGGTGCAGGAAACCACTTTTGCACTTGTATTAGTGTGGAGAAAACACTTTTTGCACTTGGGATAGTGTTGAAAAACTACTTTTCGCACTTGTGTTAGTGTTGAAAAACCACTTTTGCACTTGTATTAGTGTGGAAAACCCACTTTTCGCACTTGTGTTAGTGCTGAAAAACCACTTTTCGCACTTGTGTTAGTGTTGAAAAACCACTTTTCGCACTTGTGTTGGTGCAGGAAACCACTTTTGCACTTGTATTAGTGTGGAAAAACCACTTTTCGCACTTGTGTTAGTGTAGAAAAACCACTTTTCGCACTGGTGTTGGTGAAGGAAACCACTTTTCGCACTTGTGTTAGTGTTGAAAACCCACTTTTCGCACATGTGTTAGTGAAGGAAACCACTTTTCGCACTTGTGTTGATGCAGGAGACCACTTTTGCACTTGTATTAGTGTGGAAAAAACACTTTTTGCACTTGTGATATTGTTGAAAAACCACTTTCGCACTTGTGTTAGTGTTGAAAAACCACTTTTCGCACTTGTGTTGGTGCAGGAAACCACTTTTGCACTTGTATTAGTGTGGAAAAACCACTTTTCGCACTTGTGTTAGTGTTGAAAAACCACTTTTCGCACTGGTGTTGGTGAAGGAAACCACTTTTCGCACTTGTGTTAGTGTTGAAAACCCACTTTTCGCACATGTGTTAGTGAAGGAAACCACTTTTCGCACTTGTGTTAGTGTTGAAAACCCACTTTTCGCACATGTGTTAGTGAAGGAAACCACTTTTCGCACTTGTGTTAGTGTTGAAAAACCACTTTTCACACTTGTGTTGGTGCAGGAAACCACTTTTGCACTTGTATTAGTGTGGAAAAACCACTTTTCGCACTTGTGATAGTGTTGAAAACCCACTTTTCGCACATGTGTTAGTGAAGGAAACCACTTTTCGCACTTGTGTTTGTGCAGGAAACCACTTTTCGCACTTGTGTTAGTGTTGAAAACCCACTTTTCGCACTTGTGTTAGTGTTGAAAATCCACTTTTCGCACTTGTGTTGGTGCAGGAAACCACTTTTGCACTTGTATTAGTGTGGAAAAAACACTTTTTGCACTTGTCATAGTGTTGAAAAACCACTTTTCGCACTTGTGTTAGTGAAGGAAACCACTTTTAGCACTTGTGTTAGTGTTGAAAAACCACTTTTCACACTTGTGTTAGTGAAGGAAACCACTTTTCGCACTTCTGTTAGTGTTGAAAACCCACTTTTCGCACTTGTGTTAGTGTTTAAAATCCACTTTTCCCACTTGTGTTGGTGCAGGAAACCAATTTTGCACTTGTATTAGTGTGGAAAACCACTTTTTGCACTTGTGTTAGTGTTGAAAAAACACTTTTCGCAATGGTGTTGGTGAAGGAAACCACTTTTCGCACTTGTGTTTGTGCAGGAAACCACTTTTCGCACTTGTTTAGTGTTGAAAACCCACTTTTCGCACTTGTGTTAGTGTTGAAAATCCACTTTTCGCACTTGTGTTGGTGCAGGAAACCACTTTTGCACTTGTATTAGTGTGGAAAAAACACTTTTTGCACTTGTCATAGTGTTGAAAAACCACTTTTCGCACTTGTGTTAGTGAAGGAAACCACTTTTCGCACTTGTGTTAGTGTTGAAAAACCACTTTTCACACTTGTGTTAGTGAAGGAAACCACTTTTCGCACTTCTGTTAGTGTTGAAAACCCACTTTTCGCACTTGTGTTAGTGTTTAAAATCCACTTTTCCCACTTGTGTTGGTGCAGGAAACCACTTTTGCACTTGTATTAGTGTGGAAAAACCACTTTTTGCACTTGTGTTAGTGTTGAAAACCCACTTTTCGCACATGTGTTACTGAAGGAAACCACTTTTTGCACTTGTGTTGGTGAAGGAAACCACTTTTCGCACTTGTGTTAGTGTTGAAAAACCACTTTTCGCACTTGTGTTGGTGCAGGAAACCACTTTTGCACTTGTATTAGTGTGAAGAAAACACTTTTTGCACTTGTGATAGTGTTGAAAAACCACTTTTCGCACTTGTGTTAGTGAAGGAAACCACTTTTCGCACTTCTGTTAGTGTTGAAAACCCACTTTTCGCACTTGTGTTAGTGTTTAAAATCCACTTTTCCCACTTGTGTTGGTGCAGGAAACCAATTTTGCACTTGTATTAGTGTGGAAAACCACTTTTTGCACTTGTGTTAGTGTTGAAAAAACACTTTTCGCAATGGTGTTGGTGAAGGAAACCACTTTTCGCACTTGTGTTTGTGCAGGAAACCACTTTTCGCACTTGTTTAGTGTTGAAAACCCACTTTTCGCACTTGTGTTAGTGTTGAAAATCCACTTTTCGCACTTGTGTTGGTGCAGGAAACCACTTTTGCACTTGTATTAGTGTGGAAAAAACACTTTTTGCACTTGTCATAGTGTTGAAAAACCACTTTTCGCACTTGTGTTAGTGAAGGAAACCACTTTTCGCACTTGTGTTAGTGTTGAAAAACCACTTTTCACACTTGTGTTAGTGAAGGAAACCACTTTTCGCACTTCTGTTAGTGTTGAAAACCCACTTTTCGCACTTGTGTTAGTGTTTAAAATCCACTTTTCCCACTTGTGTTGGTGCAGGAAACCACTTTTGCACTTGTATTAGTGTGGAAAAACCACTTTTTGCACTTGTGTTAGTGTTGAAAACCCACTTTTCGCACATGTGTTACTGAAGGAAACCACTTTTTGCACTTGTGTTGGTGAAGGAAACCACTTTTCGCACTTGTGTTAGTGTTGAAAAACCACTTTTCGCACTTGTGTTGGTGCAGGAAACCACTTTTGCACTTGTATTAGTGTGGAGAAAACACTTTTTGCACTTGTGATAGTGTTGAAAAACCACTTTTCGCACTTGTGTTAGTGTTGAAAAACCACTTTTCGCACTTGTGTTGGTGCAGGAAACCACTTTTGCACTTGTATTAGAGTGGAGAAAACACTTTTTGCACTTGGGATAGTGTTGAAAAACTACTTTTCGCACTTGTGTTAGTGTTGAAAAACCACTTTTGCACTTGTATTAGTGTGGAAAAACCACTTTTCGCACTTGTGTTAGTGCTGAAAAACCACTTTTCGCACTTGTGTTAGTGTTGAAAAACCACTTTTCGCACTTGTGTTTGTGCAGGAAACCACTTTTGCACTTGTATTAGTGTGGAAAAACCACTTTTCGCACTTGTGTTAGTGTTGAAAAACCACTTTTCGCACTGGTGTTGGTGAAGGAAACCACTTTTCGCACTTGTGTTAGTGTTGAAAACCCACTTTTCGCACATGTGTTAGTGAAGGAAACCACTTTTCGCACTTGTGTTGGTGCAGGAAACCACTTTTGCACTTGTATTAGTGTGGAAAAAACACTTTTTGCACTTGTGATATTGTTGAAAAACCACTTTTCGCACTTGTGTTAGTGTTGAAAAACCACTTTTCGCACTTGTGTTGGTGCAGGAAACCACTTTTGCACTTGTATTAGTGTGGAAAAACCACTTTTTGCACTTGTGTTAGTGTTGAAAAACCACTTTTCGCACTGGTGTTGGTGAAGGAAACCACTTTTCGCACTTGTGTTGGTGCAGGAAACCACTTTTGCACTTGTGTTAGTGTTGAAAAACCACTTTTCGCACTTGTGTTAGTGTTGAAAATCCACTTTTTGCACTTGTGTTAGTGTTGAAAAGTCACTTTTCGCACTTGTGTTGGTGCAGGAAACCACTTTTGCACTTGTATTAGTGTGGAAAAACCACTTTTCGCACTTGTGTAAGTGTTGAAAAACCACTTTTCGCACTGGTGTTGGTGAAGGAAACCACTTTTCACACTTGTGTTAGTGTTGAAAACCCACTTTTCGCACATGTGTTAGTGAAGGAAACCACTTCTTGCACTTGTGTTGGTGAAGGAAACCACTTTTCGCACTTGTGTTAGTGTTGAAAAACCACTTTTCGCACTTGTGTTGGTGCAGGAAACCACTTTTGCACTTGTATTAGTGTGGAGAAAACACTTTTTGCACTTGGGATAGTGTTGAAAAACTACTTTTCGCACTTGTGTTAGTGTTGAAAAACCACTTTTGCACTTGTATTAGTGTGGAAAACCCACTTTTCGCACTTGTGTTAGTGCTGAAAAACCACTTTTCGCACTTGTGTTGGTGCAGGAAACCAATTTTGCACTTGTATTAGTGTGGAAAACCACTTTTTGCACTTGTGTTAGTGTTGAAAAAACACTTTTCGCAATGGTGTTGGTGAAGGAAACCACTTTTCGCACTTGTGTTTGTGCAGGAAACCACTTTTCGCACTTGTTTAGTGTTGAAAACCCACTTTTCGCACTTGTGTTAGTGTTGAAAATCCACTTTTCGCACTTGTGTTGGTGCAGGAAACCACTTTTGCACTTGTATTAGTGTGGAAAAAACACTTTTTGCACTTGTCATAGTGTTGAAAAACCACTTTTCGCACTTGTGTTAGTGAAGGAAACCACTTTTCGCACTTCTGTTAGTGTTGAAAACCCACTTTTCGCACTTGTGTTAGTGTTTAAAATCCACTTTTCCCACTTGTGTTGGTGCAGGAAACCACTTTTGCACTTGTATTAGTGTGGAAAAACCACTTTTTGCACTTGTGTTAGTGTTGAAAACCCACTTTTCGCACATGTGTTAGTGAAGGAAACCACTTTTTGCACTTGTGTTGGTGAAGGAAACCACTTTTCGCACTTGTGTTAGTGTTGAAAAACCACTTTTCGCACTTGTGTTGGTGCAGGAAACCACTTTTGCACTTGTATTAGTGTGGAGAAAACACTTTTTGCACTTGTGATAGTGTTGAAAAACCACTTTTCGCACTTGTGTTAGTGTTGAAAAACCACTTTTCGCACTTGTGTTGGTGCAGGAAACCACTTTTGCACTTGTATTAGAGTGGAGAAAACACTTTTTGCACTTGGGATAGTGTTGAAAAACTACTTTTCGCACTTGTGTTAGTGTTGAAAAACCACTTTTGCACTTGTATTAGTGTGGAAAAACCACTTTTCGCACTTGTGTTAGTGCTGAAAAACCACTTTTCGCACTTGTGTTAGTGTTGAAAAACCACTTTTCGCACTTGTGTTTGTGCAGGAAACCACTTTTGCACTTGTATTAGTGTGGAAAAACCACTTTTCGCACTTGTGTTAGTGTTGAAAAACCACTTTTCGCACTGGTGTTGGTGAAGGAAACCACTTTTCGCACTTGTGTTAGTGTTGAAAACCCACTTTTCGCACATGTGTTAGTGAAGGAAACCACTTTTCGCACTTGTGTTGGTGCAGGAAACCACTTTTGCACTTGTATTAGTGTGGAAAAAACACTTTTTGCACTTGTGATATTGTTGAAAAACCACTTTTCGCACTTGTGTTAGTGTTGAAAAACCACTTTTCGCACTTGTGTTGGTGCAGGAAACCACTTTTGCACTTGTATTAGTGTGGAAAAACCACTTTTTGCACTTGTGTTAGTGTTGAAAAACCACTTTTCGCACTGGTGTTGGTGAAGGAAACCACTTTTCGCACTTTTGTTGGTGCAGGAAACCACTTTTGCACTTGTGTTAGTGTTGAAAAACCACTTTTCGCACTTGTGTTAGTGTTGAAAATCCACTTTTTGCACTTGTGTCAGTGTTGAAAAGTCACTTTTCGCACTTGTGTTGGTGCAGGAAACCACTTTTGCACTTGTATTAGTGTGGAAAAACCACTTTTCGCACTTGTGTAAGTGTTGAAAAACCACTTTTCGCACTGGTGTTGGTGAAGGAAACCACTTTTCACACTTGTGTTAGTGTTGAAAACCCACTTTTCGCACATGTGTTAGTGAAGGAAACCACTTCTTGCACTTGTGTTGGTGAAGGAAACCACTTTTCGCACTTGTGTTAGTGTTGAAAAACCACTTTTCGCACTTGTGTTGGTGCAGGAAACCACTTTTGCACTTGTATTAGTGTGGAGAAAACACTTTTTGCACTTGGGATAGTGTTGAAAAACTACTTTTCGCACTTGTGTTAGTGTTGAAAAACCACTTTTGCACTTGTATTAGTGTGGAAAACCCACTTTTCGCACTTGTGTTAGTGCTGAAAAACCACTTTTCGCACTTGTGTTGGTGCAGGAAACCAATTTTGCACTTGTATTAGTGTGGAAAACCACTTTTTGCACTTGTGTTAGTGTTGAAAAAACACTTTTCGCAATGGTGTTGGTGAAGGAAACCACTTTTCGCACTTGTGTTTGTGCAGGAAACCACTTTTCGCACTTGTTTAGTGTTGAAAACCCACTTTTCGCACTTGTGTTAGTGTTGAAAATCCACTTTTCGCACTTGTGTTGGTGCAGGAAACCACTTTTGCACTTGTATTAGTGTGGAAAAAACACTTTTTGCACTTATCATAGTGTTGAAAAACCACTTTTCGCACTTGTGTTAGTGAAGGAAACCACTTTTCGCACTTGTGTTAGTGTTGAAAAACCACTTTTCACACTTGTGTTAGTGAAGGAAACCACTTTTCGCACTTCTGTTAGTGTTGAAAACCCACTTTTCGCACTTGTGTTAGTGTTTAAAATCCACTTTTCCCACTTGTGTTGGTGCAGGAAACCACTTTTGCACTTGTATTAGTGTGGAAAAACCACTTTTTGCACTTGTGTTAGTGTTGAAAACCCACTTTTCGCACATGTGTTAGTGAAGGAAACCACTTTTTGCACTTGTGTTGGTGAAGGAAACCACTTTTCGCACTTGTGTTAGTGTTGAAAAACCACTTTTCGCACTTGTGTTGGTGCAGGAAACCACTTTTGCACTTGTATTAGTGTGGAGAAAACACTTTTTGCACTTGTGATAGTGTTGAAAAACCACTTTTCGCACTTGTGTTAGTGTTGAAAAACCACTTTTCGCACTTGTGTTGGTGCAGAAACCACTTTTGCACTTGTATTAGAGTGGAGAAAACACTTTTTGCACTTGGGATAGTGTTGAAAAACTACTTTTCGCACTTGTGTTAGTGTTGAAAAACCACTTTTGCACTTGTATTAGTGTGGAAAAACCACTTTTCGCACATGTGTTAGTGCTGAAAAACCACTTTTCGCACTTGTGTTAGTGTTGAAAAACCACTTTTCGCACTTGTGTTTGTGCAGGAAACCACTTTTGCACTTGTATTAGTGTGGAAAAACCACTTTTCGCACTTGTGTTAGTGTTGAAAAACCACTTTTCGCACTGGTGTTGGTGAAGGAAACCACTTTTCGCACTTGTGTTAGTGTTGAAAACCCACTTTTCGCACATGTGTTAGTGAAGGAAACCACTTTTCGCACTTGTGTTGGTGCAGGAAACCACTTTTGCACTTGTATTAGTGTGGAGAAAACACTTTTTGCACTTGGGATAGTGTTGAAAAACTACTTTTCGCACTTGTGTTAGTGTTGAAAAACCACTTTTGCACTTGTATTAGTGTGGAAAACCCACTTTTCGCACTTGTGTTAGTGCTGAAAAACCACTTTTCGCACTTGTGTTGGTGCAGGAAACCAATTTTGCACTTGTATTAGTGTGGAAAACCACTTTTTGCACTTGTGTTAGTGTTGAAAAAACACTTTTCGCAATGGTGTTGGTGAAGGAAACCACTTTTCGCACTTGTGTTTGTGCAGGAAACCACTTTTCGCACTTGTTTAGTGTTGAAAACCCACTTTTCGCACTTGTGTTAGTGTTGAAAATCCACTTTTCGCACTTGTGTTGGTGCAGGAAACCACTTTTGCACTTGTATTAGTGTGGAAAAAACACTTTTTGCACTTGTCATAGTGTTGAAAAACCACTTTTCGCACTTGTGTTAGTGAAGGAAACCACTTTTCGCACTTGTGTTAGTGTTGAAAAACCACTTTTCACACTTGTGTTAGTGAAGGAAACCACTTTTCGCACTTCTGTTAGTGTTGAAAACCCACTTTTCGCACTTGTGTTAGTGTTTAAAATCCACTTTTCCCACTTGTGTTGGTGCAGGAAACCACTTTTGCACTTGTATTAGTGTGGAAAAACCACTTTTTGCACTTGTGTTAGTGTTGAAAACCCACTTTTCGCACATGTGTTAGTGAAGGAAACCACTTTTTGCACTTGTGTTGGTGAAGGAAACCACTTTTCGCACTTGTGTTAGTGTTGAAAAACCACTTTTCGCACTTGTGTTGGTGCAGGAAACCACTTTTGCACTTGTATTAGTGTGGAGAAAACACTTTTTGCACTTGTGATAGTGTTGAAAAACCACTTTTCGCACTTGTGTTAGTGTTGAAAAACCACTTTTCGCACTTGTGTTGGTGCAGGAAACCACTTTTGCACTTGTATTAGAGTGGAGAAAACACTTTTTGCACTTGGGATAGTGTTGAAAAACTACTTTTCGCACTTGTGTTAGTGTTGAAAAACCACTTTTGCACTTGTATTAGTGTGGAAAAACCACTTTTCGCACTTGTGTTAGTGCTGAAAAACCACTTTTCGCACTTGTGTTAGTGTTGAAAAACCACTTTTCGCACTTGTGTTTGTGCAGGAAACCACTTTTGCACTTGTATTAGTGTGGAAAAACCACTTTTCGCACTTGTGTTAGTGTTGAAAAACCACTTTTCGCACTGGTGTTGGTGAAGGAAACCACTTTTCGCACTTGTGTTAGTGTTGAAAACCCACTTTTCGCACATGTGTTAGTGAAGGAAACCACTTTTCGCACTTGTGTTGGTGCAGGAAACCACTTTTGCACTTGTATTAGAGTGGAAAAAACACTTTTTGCACTTGTGATATTGTTGAAAAACCACTTTTCGCACTTGTGTTAGTGTTGAAAAACCACTTTTCGCACTTGTGTTGGTGCAGGAAACCACTTTTGCACTTGTATTAGTGTGGAAAAACCACTTTTTGCACGTGTGTTAGTGTTGAAAAACCACTTTTCGCACTGGTGTTGGTGAAGGAAACCACTTTTCGCACTTGTGTTAGTGTTGAAAACCCACTTTTCGCACATGTGTTAGTGAAGGAAACCACTTTTTGCACTTGTGTTAGTGTTGAAAACCCACTTTTCGCACATGTGTTAGTGAAGGAAACCACTTTTCGCACTTGTGTTAGTGTTGAAAAACCACTTTTCGCACTTGTGTTGGTGCAGGAAACCACTTTTGCACTTGTATTAGTGTGGAAAAACCACTTTTCGCACTTGTGATAGTGTTGAAAACCCACTTTTCGCACATGTGTTAGTGAAGGAAACCACTTTTCGCACTTGTGTTTGTGCAGGAAACCACTTTTCGCACTTGTGTTAGTGTTGAAAACCCACTTTTCGCACTTGTGTTAGTGTTGAAAATCCACTTTTCGCACTTGTGTTGGTGCAGGAAACCACTTTTGCACTTGTATTAGTGTGGAAAAAACACATTTTGCACTTGTCATAGTGTTGAAAAACTACTTTTCGCACTTGTGTTAGTGAAGGAAACCACTTTTCGCACTTGTGTTAGTGTTGAAAAACCACTTTTCACACTTGTGTTAGTGAAGGAAACCACATTTCGCACTTCTGTTAGTGTTGAAAACCCACTTTTCGCACTTGTGTTAGTGTTTAAAATCCACTTTTCCCACTTGTGTTGGTGCAGGAAACCACTTTTGCACTTGTATTAGTGTGGAAAAAACAATTTTTCCACTTGTGATAGTGTTGAAAAACCACTTTTCGCACTTGTGTTAGTGTTGAAAAACCACTTTTCGCACTTGTGTTGGTGCAGGAAACCACTTTTGCACTTGTATTAGTGTGGAAAAACCACTTTTCGCACTTGTGTTAGTGTTGAAAAACCACTTTTCGCACTTGTGTTAGTGTTGAAAAAACACTTTTCACACTTGTGTTAGTGAAGGAAACCACTTTTCGCACTTGTGTTAGTGTTGAAAACCCACTTTTCGCACTTGTGTTAGTGTTGAAAATCCACTTTTCGCACTTGTGTTGGTGCAGGAAACCACTTTTGCACTTGTATTAGTGTGGAAAAAACACTTTTTGCACTTGTCATAGTGTTGAAAAACCACTTTTCGCACTTGTGTTAGTGTTGAAAAAACACTTTTCGCACTTGTGTTGGTGCAGGAAACCACTTTTGCACTTGTATTAGTGTGGAAAAAACACTTTTTGCACTTGTGATAGTGTTGAAAAACCACTTTTTGCACTTGTGTTAGTGTTGAAAAACCACTTTTTGCACTTGTGTTGGTGCAGGAAACCACTTTTGCACTTGTATTAGTGTGGAAAAACCACTTTTCGCACTTGTGTTAGTGTTGAAAAACCACTTTTCGCACTTGTGTTAGTGTTGAAAAACCACTTTTCGCACTTGTGTTAGTGAAGGAAACCACTTTTCACACTTGTGTTAGTGTTGAAAACCCACTTTTCGCACTTGTGTTAGTGTTGAAAATCCACTTTTCGCACTTGTGTTAGTGTTGAAAAACCGCTTTTCGCACTGGTGTTGGTGAAGGAAACCACTTTTCGCACTTGTGTTAGTGTTGAAAACCCACTTTTCGCACATGTGTTAGTGAAGGAAACCACTTTTCGCACTTGTGTTAGTGTTGAAAACCCACTTTTCGCACATGTGTAAGTGAAGGAAACCACTTTTAGCACTTGTGTTAGTGTTGAAAAACCACTTTTCGCACTTGTGTTGGTGCAGGAAACCACTTTTGCACTTGTATTAGTGTGGAAAAACCACTTTTCGCACTTGTGATAGTGTTGAAAACCCACTTTTCGCACATGTGTTAGTGAAGGAAACCACTTTTCGCACTTGTGTTGGTGCAGGAAACCACTTTTGCACTTGTATTAGTGTGGAAAAAACAATTTTTCCACTTGTGATAGTGTTGAAAAACCACTTTTCGCACTTGTGTTAGTGTTGAAAAACCACTTTTCGCACTTGTGTTGGTGCAGGAAACCACTTTTGCACTTGTATTAGTGTGGAAAAACCACTTTTCGCACTTGTGTTAGTGTTGAAAAACCACTTTTCGCACTTGTGTTAGTGTTGAAAAAACACTTTTCACACTTGTGTTAGTGAAGGAAACCACTTTTCGCACTTGTGTTAGTGTTGAAAACCCACTTTTCGCACTTGTGTTAGTGTTGAAAATCCACTTTTCGCACTTGTGTTGGTGCAGGAAACCACTTTTGCACTTGTATTAGTGTGGAAAAAACACTTTTTGCACTTGTCATAGTGTTGAAAAACCACTTTTCGCACTTGTGTTAGTGTTGAAAAAACACTTTTCGCACTTGTGTTGGTGCAGGAAACCACTTTTGCACTTGTATTAGTGTGGAAAAAACACTTTTTGCACTTGTGATAGTGTTGAAAAACCACTTTTTGCACTTGTGTTAGTGTTGAAAAACCACTTTTTGCACTTGTGTTGGTGCAGGAAACCACTTTTGCACTTGTATTAGTGTGGAAAAACCACTTTTCGCACTTGTGTTAGTGTTGAAAAACCACTTTTCGCACTTGTGTTAGTGTTGAAAAACCACTTTTCGCACTTGTGTTAGTGAAGGAAACCACTTTTCACACTTGTGTTAGTGTTGAAAACCCACTTTTCGCACTTGTGTTAGTGTTGAAAATCCACTTTTCGCACTTGTGTTAGTGTTGAAAAACCACTTTTCGCACTGGTGTTGGTGAAGGAAACCACTTTTCGCACTTGTGTTAGTGTTGAAAACCCACTTTTCGCACATGTGTTAGTGAAGGAAACCACTTTTCGCACTTGTGTTAGTGTTGAAAACCCACTTTTCGCACATGTGTAAGTGAAGGAAACCACTTTTAGCACTTGTGTTAGTGTTGAAAAACCACTTTTCGCACTTGTGTTGGTGCAGGAAACCACTTTTGCACTTGTATTAGTGTGGAAAAACCACTTTTCGCACTTGTGATAGTGTTGAAAACCCACTTTTCGCACATGTGTTAGTGAAGGAAACCACTTTTCGCACTTGTGTTGGTGCAGGAAACCACTTTTGCACTTGTATTAGTGTGGAAAACCACTTTTCGCACTTGTGTTAGTGTTGAAAAACCACTTTTCGCACTTGTGTTAGTGTTGAAAAACCACTTTTCGCACTTGTGTTAGTGCAGGAAACCACTTTTGCACTTGTATTAGTGTGGAAAAAACACTTTTTGCACTTGTGTTAGTGTTGAAAAACCACTTTTCGCACTGGTGTTGGTGAAGGAAACCACATTTCGCACTTGTGTTGGTGCAGGAAACCATTTTTGCACTTGTGTTAGTGTTGAAAAACCACTTTTTGCACTTGTGTTAGTGTTGAAAATCCACTTTTTGCACTTGTGTTAGTGTTGAAAAATCACTTTTCGCACTTGTGTTGGTGCAGGAAACCACTTTTGCACTTGTATTAGTGTGGAAAAACCACTTTTCGTACTTGTGTTAGTGTTGAAAAACCACTTTTCGCACTGGTGTTGGTGAAGGAAACCACTTTTCACACTTGTGTTTGTGTTGAAAACCCACTTTTCGCACATGTGTTAGTGAAGGAAACCACTTTTTGCACTTGTGTTGGTGAAGGAAACCACTTTTCGCACTTGTGTTAGTGTTGAAAAACCACTTTTCGCACTTGTGTTGGTGCAGGAAACCACTTTTGCACTTGTATTAGTGTGGAAAAACCACTTTTCGCACTTGTGTTAGTGTTGAAAAACCACTTTTCGCACTTGTGTTAGTGTTGAAAAACCACTTTTCGCACTTGTGTTGGTGCAGGAAACCACTTTTGCACTTGTATTAGTGTGGAAAAACCACTTTTCGCACTTGTGATAGTGTTGAAAAACCACTTTTCGCACTTGTGTTAGTGTTGAAAAACCACTTTTCGCACTTGTGTTGGTGCAGGAAACCACTTTTGCACTTGTATTAGTGTGGAAAAACCACTTTTCGCACTTGTGTTAGTGTTGAAAAACCACTTTTCGCACTGGTGTTGGTGAAGGAAACCACTTTTCGCACTTGTGTTAGTGTTGAAAACCCACTTTTCGCACATGTGTTAGTGAAGGAAACCACTTTTCGCACTTGTGTTGGTGCAGGAAACCACTTTTGCACTTGTATTAGTGTGGAAAAACACTTTTTGCACTTGTGATATTGTTGAAAAACCACTTTTCGCACTTGTGTTAGTGTTGAAAAACCACTTTTCGCACTTGTGTTGGTGCAGGAAACCACTTTTGCACTTGTATTAGTGTGGAAAAACCACTTTTCGCACTTGTGTTAGTGTTGAAAAACCACTTTTCGCACTGGTGTTGGTGAAGGAAACCACTTTTCGCACTTGTGTTAGTGTTGAAAAACCACTTTTCGCACTGGTGTTGGTGAAGGAAACCACTTTTCGCACTTGTGTTAGTGTTGAAAACCCACTTTTCGCACATGTGTAAGTGAAGGAAACCACTTTTAGCACTTGTGTTAGTGTTGAAAAACCACTTTTCGCACTTGTGTTGGTGCAGGAAACCACTTTTGCACTTGTATTAGTGTGGAAAAACCACTTTTCGCACTTGTGATAGTGTTGAAAACCCACTTTTCGCACATGTGTTAGTGAAGGAAACCACTTTTCGCACTTGTGTTGGTGCAGGAAACCACTTTTGCACTTGTATTAGTGTGGAAAACCACTTTTCGCACTTGTGTTAGTGTTGAAAAACCACTTTTCGCACTTGTGTTAGTGTTGAAAAACCACTTTTCGCACTTGTGTTAGTGCAGGAAACCACTTTTGCACTTGTATTAGTGTGGAAAAAACACTTTTTGCACGTGTGTTAGTGTTGAAAAACCACTTTTCGCACTGGTGTTGGTGAAGGAAACCACATTTCGCACTTGTGTTGGTGCAGGAAACCATTTTTGCACTTGTGTTAGTGTTGAAAAACCACTTTTTGCACTTGTGTTAGTGTTGAAAATCCACTTTTTGCACTTGTGTTAGTGTTGAAAAATCACTTTTCGCACTTGTGTTGGTGCAGGAAACCACTTTTGCACTTGTATTAGTGTGGAAAAACCACTTTTCGTACTTGTGTTAGTGTTGAAAAACCACTTTTCGCACTGGTGTTGGTGAAGGAAACCACTTTTCACACTTGTGTTTGTGTTGAAAACCCACTTTTCGCACATGTGTTAGTGAAGGAAACCACTTTTTGCACTTGTGTTGGTGAAGGAAACCACTTTTCGCACTTGTGTTAGTGTTGAAAAACCACTTTTCGCACTTGTGTTGGTGCAGGAAACCACTTTTGCACTTGTATTAGTGTGGAAAAACCACTTTTCGCACTTGTGTTAGTGTTGAAAAACCACTTTTCGCACTTGTGTTAGTGTTGAAAAACCACTTTTCGCACTTGTGTTGGTGCAGGAAACCACTTTTGCACTTGTATTAGTGTGGAAAAACCACTTTTCGCACTTGTGATAGTGTTGAAAAACCACTTTTCGCACTTGTGTTAGTGTTGAAAAACCACTTTTCGCACTTGTGTTGGTGCAGGAAACCACTTTTGCACTTGTATTAGTGTGGAAAAACCACTTTTCGCACTTGTGTTAGTGTTGAAAAACCACTTTTCGCACTGGTGTTGGTGAAGGAAACCACTTTTCGCACTTGTGTTAGTGTTGAAAACCCACTTTTCGCACATGTGTTAGTGAAGGAAACCACTTTTCGCACTTGTGTTGGTGCAGGAAACCACTTTTGCACTTGTATTAGTGTGGAAAAACACTTTTTGCACTTGTGATATTGTTGAAAAACCACTTTTCGCACTTGTGTTAGTGTTGAAAAACCACTTTTCGCACTTGTGTTGGTGCAGGAAACCACTTTTGCACTTGTATTAGTGTGGAAAAACCACTTTTCGCACTTGTGTTAGTGTTGAAAAACCACTTTTCGCACTGGTGTTGGTGAAGGAAACCACTTTTCGCACTTGTGTTAGTGTTGAAAAACCACTTTTCGCACTGGTGTTGGTGAAGGAAACCACTTTTCGCACTTGTGTTAGTGTTGAAAACCCACTTTTCGCACATGTGTGAGTGAAGAAAACCACTTTTCGCACTTGTGTTGGTGCAGGAAACCACTTTTGCACTTGTATTAGTGTGGAAAAAACACTTTTTGCACTTGTGATATTGTTGAAAAACCACTTTTCGCACTTGTGCTAGTGTTGAAAAACCACTTTTCGCACTTGTGTTGGTGCAGGAAACCACTTTTGCACTTGTATTAGTGTGGAAAAACCACTTTTCGCACTTGTGTTAGTGTTGAAAAACCACTTTTCGCACTGGTGTTGGTGAAGGAAACCACTTTTCGCACTTGTGTTAGTGTTGAAAACCCACTTTTCGCACATGTGTTAGTGAAGGAAACCACTTTTCGCACTTGTGTTAGTGTTGAAAACCCACTTTTCGCACATGTGTTAGTGAAGGAAACCACTTTTCGCACTTATGTTAGTGTTGAAAAACCACTTTTCGCACTTGTGTTGGTGCAGGAAACCACTTTTGCACTTGTATTAGTGTGGAAAAACCACTTTTCGCACTTGTGATAGTGTTGAAAACCCACTTTTCGCACATGTGTTAGTGAAGGAAACCACTTTTCGCACTTGTGTTGGTGCAGGAAACCACTTTTGCACTTGTATTAGTGTGGAAAACCACTTTTCGCACTTGTGTTAGTGTTGAAAAACCACTTTTCGCACTTGTGTTAGTGTTGAAAAACCACTTTTCGCACTTGTGTTAGTGTTGAAAATCCACTTTTTGCACTTGTGTTAGTGTTGAAAAACCACTTTTCGCACTTGTGATAGTGAAGGAAACCACTTTTCGCACTTGTGTTAGTGTTGAAAACCCACTTTTTGCACTTGTGTTAGTGATGAAAATCCACTTTTCGCACTTGTGTTGGTGCAGGAAACCACTTTTGCACTTGTATTAGTGTGGAAAAAACAATTTTTGCACTTGTGATAGTGTTGAAAAACCACTTTTCGCACTTGTGTTAGTGTTGAAAAAACCACTTTTCGCACTTGTGTTAGTGTTGAAAACCACTTTTCGCACTTGTGTTGGTGCAGGAAACCACTTTTGCACTTGTATTAGAGTGGAGAAAACACTTTTTGCACTTGGGATAGTGTTGAAAAACTACTTTTCGCACTTGTGTTAGTGTTGAAAAACCACTTTTGCACTTGTATTAGTGTGGAAAAACCACTTTTCGCACTTGTGTTAGTGCTGAAAAACCACTTTTCGCACTTGTGTTAGTGTTGAAAAACCACTTTTCGCACTTGTGTTTGTGCAGGAAACCACTTTTGCACTTGTATTAGTGTGGAAAAACCACTTTTCGCACTTGTGTTAGTGTTGAAAAACCACTTTTCGCACTGGTGTTGGTGAAGGAAACCACTTTTCGCACTTGTGTTAGTGTTGAAAACCCACTTTTCGCACATGTGTTAGTGAAGGAAACCACTTTTCGCACTTGTGTTGGTGCAGGAAACCACTTTTGCACTTGTATTAGTGTGGAAAAAACACTTTTTGCACTTGTGATATTGTTGAAAAACCACTTTTCGCACTTGTGTTAGTGTTGAAAAACCACTTTTCGCACTTGTGTTGGTGCAGGAAACCACTTTTGCACTTGTATTAGTGTGGAAAAACCACTTTTTGCACGTGTGTTAGTGTTGAAAAACCACTTTTCGCACTGGTGTTGGTGAAGGAAACCACTTTTCGCACTTGTGTTAGTGTTGAAACCCACTTTTCGCACATGTGTTAGTGAAGGAAACCACTTTTCGCACTTGTGTTAAGTGTTGAAAACCCACTTTTCGCACATGTGTTAGTGAAGGAAACCACTTTTCGCACTTGTGTTAGTGTTGAAAAACCACTTTTCGCACTTGTGTTGGTGCAGGAAACCACTTTTGCACTTGTATTAGTGTGGAAAAACCACTTTTCGCACTTGTGATAGTGTTGAAAACCCACTTTTCGCACATGTGTTAGTGAAGGAAACCACTTTTCGCACTTGTGTTTGTGCAGGAAACCACTTTTCGCACTTGTGTTAGTGTTGAAAACCCACTTTTCGCACTTGTGTTAGTGTTGAAAATCCACTTTTCGCACTTGTGTTGGTGCAGGAAACCACTTTTGCACTTGTATTAGTGTGGAAAAAACACATTTTGCACTTGTCATAGTGTTGAAAAACTACTTTTCGCACTTGTGTTAGTGAAGGAAACCACTTTTCGCACTTGGGTTAGTGTTGAAAAACCACTTTTCACACTTGTGTTAGTGAAGGAAACCACATTTCGCACTTCTGTTAGTGTTGAAAACCCACTTTTCGCACTTGTGTTAGTGTTTAAAATCCACTTTTCCCACTTGTGTTGGTGCAGGAAACCACTTTTGCACTTGTATTAGTGTGGAAAAAACAATTTTTCCACTTGTGATAGTGTTGAAAAACCACTTTTCGCACTTGTGTTAGTGTTGAAAAACCACTTTTCGCACTTGTGTTGGTGCAGGAAACCACTTTTGCACTTGTATTAGTGTGGATAAACCACTTTTCGCACTTGTGTTAGTGTTGAAAAACCACTTTTCGCACTTGTGTTAGTGTTGAAAAAACACTTTTCACACTTGTGTTAGTGAAGGAAACCACTTTTCGCACTTGTGTTAGTGTTGAAAACCCACTTTTCGCAGTTGTGTTAGTGTTGAAAATCCACTTTTCGCACTTGTGTTGGTGCAGGAAACCACTTTTGCACTTGTATTAGTGTGGAAAAAACACTTTTTGCACTTGTCATAGTGTTGAAAAACCACTTTTCGCACTTGTGTTAGTGTTGAAAAAACACTTTTCGCACTTGTGTTGGTGCAGGAAACCACTTTTGCACTTGTATTAGTGTGGAAAAAACACTTTTTGCACTTGTGATAGTGTTGAAAAACCACTTTTTACACTTGTGTTAGTGTTGAAAAACCACTTTTTGCACTTGTGTTGGTGCAGGAAACCACTTTTGCACTTGTATTAGTGTGGAAAAACCACTTTTCGCACTTGTGTTAGTGTTGAAAAACCACTTTTCGCACTTGTGTTAGTGTTGAAAAACCACTTTTCGCACTTGTGTTAGTGAAGGAAACCACTTTTCACACTTGTGTTAGTGTTGAAAACCCACTTTTCGCACTTGTGTTAGTGTTGAAAATCCACTTTTCGCACTTGTGTTAGTGTTGAAAAACCACTTTTCGCACTGGTGTTGGTGAAGGAAACCACTTTTCGCACTTGTGTTAGTGTTGAAAACCCACTTTTCGCACATGTGTTAGTGAAGGAAACCACTTTTCGCACTTGTGTTAGTGTTGAAAACCCACTTTTCGCACATGTGTAAGTGAAGGAAACCACTTTTAGCACTTGTGTTAGTGTTGAAAAACCACTTTTCGCACTTGTGTTGGTGCAGGAAACCACTTTTGCACTTGTATTAGTGTGGAAAAACCACTTTTCGCACTTGTGATAGTGTTGAAAACCCACTTTTCGCACATGTGTTAGTGAAGGAAATCACTTTTCGCACTTGTGTTGGTGCAGGAAACCACTTTTGCACTTGTATTAGTGTGGAAAACCACTTTTCGCACTTGTGTTAGTGTTGAAAAACCACTTTTCGCACTTGTGTTAGTGTTGAAAAACCACTTTTCGCACTTGTGTTAGTGCAGGAAACCACTTTTGCACTTGTATTAGTGTGGAAAAAACACTTTTTGCACTTGTGTTAGTGTTGAAAAACCACTTTTCGCACTGGTGTTGGTGAAGGAAACCACATTTCGCACTTGTGTTGGTGCAGGAAACCACTTTTGCACTTGTGTTAGTGTTGAAAAACCACTTTTTGCACTTGTGTTAGTGTTGAAAATCCACTTTTTGCACTTGTGTTAGTGTTGAAAAATCACTTTTTGCACTTGTGTTGGTGCAGGAAACCACTTTTGCACTTGTATTAGTGTGGAAAAACCACTTTTCGTACTTGTGTTAGTGTTGAAAAACCACTTTTCGCACTGGTGTTGGTGAAGGAAACCACTTTTCACACTTGTGTTTGTGTTGAAAACCCACTTTTCGCACATGTGTTAGTGAAGGAAACCACTTTTTGCACTTGTGTTGGTGAAGGAAACCACTTTTCGCACTTGTGTTAGTGTTGAAAAACCACTTTTCGCACTTGTGTTGGTGCAGGAAACCACTTTTGCACTTGTATTAGTGTGGAAAAACCACTTTTCGCACTTGTGTTAGTGTTGAAAAACCACTTTTCGCACTTGTGTTAGTGTTGAAAAACCACTTTTCGCACTTGTGTTGGTGCAGGAAACCACTTTTGCACTTGTATTAGTGTGGAAAAACCACTTTTCGCACTTGTGATAGTGTTGAAAAACCACTTTTCGCACTTGTGTTAGTGTTGAAAAACCACTTTTCGCACTTGTGTTGGTGCAGGAAACCACTTTTGCACTTGTATTAGTGTGGAAAAACCACTTTTCGCACTTGTGTTAGTGTTGAAAAACCACTTTTCGCACTGGTGTTGGTGAAGGAAACCACTTTTCGCACTTGTGTTAGTGTTGAAAACCCACTTTTCGCACATGTGTTAGTGAAGGAAACCACTTTTCGCACTTGTGTTGGTGCAGGAAACCACTTTTGCACTTGTATTAGTGTGGAAAAAACACTTTTTGCACTTGTGATATTGTTGAAAAACCACTTTTCGCACTTGTGTTAGTGTTGAAAAACCACTTTTCGCACTTGTGTTGGTGCAGGAAACCACTTTTGCACTTGTATTAGTGTGGAAAAACCACTTTTCGCACTTGTGTTAGTGTTGAAAAACCACTTTTCGCACTGGTGTTGGTGAAGGAAACCACTTTTCGCACTTGTGTTAGTGTTGAAAAACCACTTTTCGCACTGGTGTTGGTGAAGGAAACCACTTTTCGCACTTGTGTTAGTGTTGAAAACCCACTTTTCGCACATGTGTGAGTGAAGAAAACCACTTTTCGCACTTGTGTTGGTGCAGGAAACCACTTTTGCACTTGTATTAGTGTGGAAAAAACACTTTTTGCACTTGTGATATTGTTGAAAAACCACTTTTCGCACTTGTGCTAGTGTTGAAAAACCACTTTTCGCACTTGTGTTGGTGCAGGAAACCACTTTTGCACTTGTATTAGTGTGGAAAAACCACTTTTCGCACTTGTGTTAGTGTTGAAAAACCACTTTTCGCACTGGTGTTGGTGAAGGAAACCACTTTTCACACTTGTGTTAGTGTTGAAAACCCACTTTTTGCACATGTGTTAGTGAAGGAAACCACTTTTCGCACTTGTGTTAGTGTTGAAAACCCACTTTTCGCACATGTGTTAGTGAAGGAAACCACTTTTCGCACTTATGTTAGTGTTGAAAAACCACTTTTCGCACTTGTGTTGGTGCAGGAAACCACTTTTGCACTTGTATTAGTGTGGAAAAACCACTTTTCGCACTTGTGATAGTGTTGAAAACCCACTTTTCGCACATGTGTTAGTGAAGGAAACCACTTTTCGCACTTGTGTTGGTGCAGGAAACCACTTTTGCACTTGTATTAGTGTGGAAAACCACTTTTCGCACTTGTGTTAGTGTTGAAAAACCACTTTTCGCACTTGTGTTAGTGTTGAAAAACCACTTTTCGCACTTGTGTTAGTGTTGAAAATCCACTTTTTGCACTTGTGTTAGTGTTGAAAAACCACTTTTCGCACTTGTGTTAGTGAAGGAAACCACTTTTCGCACTTGTGTTAGTGTTGAAAACCCACTTTTTGCACTTGTGTTAGTGATGAAAATCCACTTTTCGCACTTGTGTTGGTGCAGGAAACCACTTTTGCACTTGTATTAGTGTGGAAAAAACACTTTTTGCACTTGTGATAGTGTTGAAAAACCACTTTTCGCACTTGTGTTAGTGTTGAGAAACCACTTTTCGCACATGTGTTGGTGCAGGAAACCACTTTTGCACTTGTATTAGTGTGGAAAAAACACTTTTTGCACTTGTGATAGTGTTGAAAAACCACTTTTCGCACTTGTGTTGGTGCAGGAAACCACTTTTGCACTGGTATTAGTGTGGAAAAACCACTTTTCGCACTTGTGTTAGTGTTGAAAAACCACTTTTCGCACTGGTGTTGGTGAAGGAAACCACTTTTCGCACTTGTGTTAGTGTTGAAAACCCACTTTTCGCACATGTGTTAGTGAAGGAAACCACTTTTCGCACTTGTGTTGGTGCAGGAAACCACTTTTGCACTTCTATTAGTGTGGCAAAAACACTTTTTGCACTTGTGATAGTGTTGAAAAACCACTTTTCGCACTTGTATTAGTGTTGAAAAACCACTTTTCGCACTTGTGTTGGTGCACGAAACCACTTTTGCACTTGTATTAGTGTGGAAAAACCACTTTTCGCACTTGTGTTAGTGTTGAAAAACCACTTTTCGCACTGGTGTTGGTGAAGGAAACCACTTTTCGCACTTGTGTTGGTGTTGAAAACCCACTTTTAGCACATGTGTTAGTGAAGTGTGGCCTACGTGTGGCCACGAAGTGAAGTGTGGCCATGTGTGGCCTACTTTTGTTCAACCTGTGTGCTCCCGCACCACAATACTGAACTAACGCCTTCACGTCGCCGTTTCAGTAAAGGTGCCGGGCCGAGTGAAGGAGACAGACACTGTACACTGACGCCATTACAGGACTTCTTTATTATGCGCATGCCCCAGTGTAGCAGTATGAAATGCACGAAAAACAATCTGGAGCAGCATGAAATGCATGCAGAAACGACCTGCAGTGGTATGAAATGCATGCACAAACGACCTGGAGCAGTATGAAATGCACACAAAACAAATTGGAGCAGTATGAAATGCATGCAAAACAACCTGGAGCAGTATGAAATGCATGCACAATAACCTGTAGGCTGCAGAAATATAAAGTGCACGCACAAACAACATGGAGCAGTATGAAATGCATGCAAACCAACCTGGACCAGTATGAATGCATGATGAAAGGACCTGGAGCAGTATGAAATGCATGCAAAACAACCTGTAGCAGTGTAAAATGCATGCACAAACAACCTGAAGCAGTATGAAATGCATGCACAAACAACCTGGAGCAGTAAGAAATGCACAAACAAACAACCTGGAGCAATATGAAATGCACGCACAACAACCTGGAGCAGTATCAAATGCACTCACAAACAACCGGGAGCAATATATATTGCATGGAAAACAACCTGGATCAGTTTTAATTGCATGCACAAACGACCTGGAGCAGTATGAAATGCACGCAAAACAACTTGGGGCAGGATGAAATACATGCAAAACAACCTGGAACAGGATGAAATGCACTAATAAACAACCTATGCAATAGGAAATGCCCGCAAAACAACCTGGAGCAGTATAAAATGCACGCAATATAACCTGGAGCAATATGAAGTGCACGAGTAAACAACCTGGAGCAGCATGAAATGCACACACAAACAACCTGGAGCACTGGAGCAGTGTGAAATGCTCGCATAAACAACCTGGAGCAGCATTAAATGCACACACAAACAATCTCATAGCAGGATGAAATGCATGCACAATCAACTTGTCGTAGTATGAAATGCACGAAAAACAACCTGCAGCAGTATGAAATGCTCCCTGAAAGGACCTGGGGCAGTGCCAAACGCATGCAAAACAAGCTGGAGCAGTAAAAAAAAATGCATGAACAATCAACCTGTAGCAGTATGAAATGCACGCAAAACAACCTGGATCCACATGAAATGCACGCACAAACAACCTGGAGCAGTTTGAAATGCATGCACAAACAACCTGGAGCAGTATGAAATGCACGCAAAACAACTTGGGGCAGGATGAAATGCATGCAAAACAACCTGGAACAGGATGAAATGCACGAATAAACAACCTATGCAATAGGAAATGCATGCAAAACAACCTGGAGCAGTGTAAAATGCACGCACAAACAACCTGAAGCAGTATGAAATGCATGCACAAACAACCAGGAGCAGAATAAAATGCATGCAAAACAACCTGGAGCAGTATGAAATGCACGTAATATAACCTGGAGCAGTATGAAGTGCATGAGTAAACAACCTGGAGCAGCATGAAATGCGCACACCAACAACCTGGAGCAGTATGAAATGCAGGCGTAAACAACCTTGAGCAGTATGAAATGCACGCAAAACAACCTGGAGGAGCATGAAATGCACGCACAAATTACCTGGAGCAGAATAAAGTGCACACACAAACAACCTGGAGCAGTTTGAAATTCATGCTCAAACGACCTGGAGCAGTATGAAATGCACGCATAAACAACCTGGAGCAGAATGAAATGCACAAACAAACAACCTGGAGCAGTAAGAAATGCACGCAAAACAATCAGTAGCAGTAAAAAAAAATGCACGAAAAACAACCTGTAGCAGTATGAAATGTATGCAAAACAACCTGGAGCAGTATGAAATGCACGCACAAATCACGGAGCATTGTGAAACGCATGCAAAGCAACCTGGGGCAGTATAAAATGCATGCATAAACAACCTGGATCAGTATAAAATGTATGCACAATCAACCTGTGGCAGTATGAAATGCACGAAAAACAACCTGGAGGAGTATGAAATGCACGAAAAACAACCTGCAACAGCATGAAATGTATACTGAAAGGACTTGGAGCAGTATCAAATGCACGCAAAACAACCTGGAGGAGCATGAAATGCACGCACAAATGACTTGGAGCAGTATAAAGTGCACACACAAACAACCTGCAGCAGTTTGAAATTTATGCTCAAACGACCTGGAGCAGTATGAAATGCATGCGTAAACAACCTGGAGCAGAATGAAATGCACAAACAAACAACCTGGAGCAGTATGAAGTGCATTAGTAAACAACCTGGAGCAGCATGAAATGCGTACACCAACAACCTGGAACAGTATGAAATGCACGTACAATCAACTTGTAGCAGTATGAAATGCACGCAAAACAACTTGGAAACAGTATGAAATGCATGCAAAACAACCTGGAGCCGTATGAAATGCACGCACAAACAACCTGGAGCAGTTTGAAATGCAGGCACAAACAACCTGGATCAGAATAAAATGCATGTTGAAACGACCTGGTGTAGTATGAAATGCATGCACAAACGACCTGGAGCAGTATGAAATGCATGCAATACAAAGTGGAGCAGTATGAAATGCATGCACAATAACCTGTAGGCTGCAGTAATATAAAGTGCACGCACAAACAACATGGAGCAGTATGAAATGTATGCAAACCAACCTGGAGCAGTATGAATGCACAATGAAAGGACCTGGAGCAGTATGAAATGCATGCAAAACAACCTGTAGCAGTGTAAAATGCAGGCACAAACAACCTGAAGCAGTATGAAATGCATGCACAAACAACCTGGAGCAGTAAGAAATGCACAAACAAACAACCTGGAGCAGTAAGAAATGCACAAACAAACAACCTGGAGCAGTATGAAATGTATGCAAAACAACCTGGAGCAGTATGAAATGCACGCACAAATCACGGAGCATTGTGAAACGCATGCAAAGCAACCTGGGGCAGTATAAAATGCATGCATAAACAACCTGGATCAGTATAAAATGTATGCACAATCAACCTGTGGCAGTATGAAATTCACGAAAAACAACCTGGAGGAGTATGAAATGCACGAAAAACAACCTGCAACAGCATGAAATGTATGCTGAAAGAACTTGGAGCAGTATCAAATGTACGCAAAACAACCTGGAGGAGCATGAAATGCACGCACAAATGACTTGGAGCAGTATAAAGTGCACACACAAACAACCTGGAGCAGTTTGAAATTCATGCTCAAACGACCTGGAGCAGTATGAAATGCATGTGTAAACAACCTGGAGCACAATGAAATGCACAAACAAACAACCTGGAGCAGTATGAAGTGCATTAGTAAGCAACCTGGAGCAGCATGAAATGCGTACACCAACAACCTGGACCAGTATGAAATGCACGTACAATCAACTTGTCGCAGTATGAAATGCACACAAAACAACCTGGAAACAGTATGAAATGCATGCAAAACAACCTGGAGCCGTATGAAATGCACGCACAAACAACCTGGAGTAGTTTGAAATGCACGCAAAACAACCTGTAGAAGTAAGAAATGCACAAACAAACAACCTGTAGCAGTATGAAATGCATGCACAAACAACCTGTAGAAGTAAGAAATGCACAAACAAACAACCTGTAGCAGTATGAAATGCACGAAAAACAACCTGCAACAGCATGAAATGTATGCTGAAAGGACTTGGAGCAGTATCAAATGCACGCAAAACAACCTGGAGGAGCATGAAATGCACGCACAAATGACTTGGAGCAGTATAAAGTGCACACACAAACAACCTGGAGCAGTATGAAATGCATGCGTAAACAACCTGGAGCAGAATGAAATGTACAAACAAACAACCTGGAGCAGTATGAAATGCACGCAAAACAACCTGTAGAAGTAAGAAATGCACAAACAAACAACCTGTAGCAGTATGGAATGCATGCACAAACAACCTGTAGAAGTAAGAAATGCACAAACAAACAACCTGTAGCAGTATGAAATGCACGCAAAAACAACCTGAAGCAGTAAGAAATGCACGCAAAACAACCTGTAGCAGTATGAAATGCACGCAAAAACAACCTGAAGCAGTAAGAAATGCACGTAAGAAACTGCTCCAGGTTGTTTGTGTCTGCACTTTATTCTGCTCCAGGTCATTTGTGCGTGCATTTCGTGCTCCTCCAGGTTGTTTTGCGTGCATTTCATACTGCTCAAGGTTGTTTACGTGTGCATTTCATACTGCTCCAGGTTGTTGGTTTGCACATTTCATGCTGCTCCATGTTGTTTATTCATGCACTTCATACGGCTCCAGGTTATATTACGTGCATTTCATACTGCTCCAGGTTGTTTGTTTGTGCATTTCATTCTGCTCCAGGTTGTTTACGCGTGCATTTCATACTGCTCCACGTCGTTTGAGCATGAATTTCAAACTGCTCCAGGTTGTTTGTGTGTGCACTTTATTCTGCTCCAGGTCATTTGCGCGTGCATTTCATGCTCCTCCAGGTTGTTTTGCGTGCATTTCATTCTGCTCCTGGTTGTTTGTGCATGCATTTCATACTGCTTCATGTTGTTTGTGCATGCATTTTACACTGCTCCAGATTGTTTTGCATGCATTTCATATTGAATAGGTTGTTTATTCGTGCATTTCATCCTGTTCCAGGTTGTTTTGCATGCATTTCATCCTGCTCGAGGTTGTTTCTGCGTGCATTTCATCCTGCTCCAGGTTGTTTCTGGGTGCATTTCATGCTGCTCCACGTTGTTTGTGGAAACATCTCATGCTGACGCAGGTTATTTTGAGTGCATTTCATACTGCCCCAAGTTGTTTTGCGTGCATTTCATACTGCTCCAGGTCGTTTGTGCATGCATTTCAAACTTCTCCGGGTTGTTTTGCATGCAATATATATTACTCCCGGTTGTTTTTGAGTGCAATTGATACTGCTCCAGGTTTGTTGTGCGTGCATTTCATACTGCACCAGGTTGTTTGTTTTGCATTTCTTACTGCTCCAGGTTGTTTGTGTATGCATGTCATACTGCTCCAGGTTGTTTTGCATGCATTTCATACTGCTCCAGGTCCTTTTATCGTGCATTTCATACTGCACCAGGTTGTTTGTGTGCATTTTATACTGCTCCAGCTTGTTTTGCGTGCATTTGATTCTGCTCCAGTGACTTGTGCGTGCATTTCATACTGCTCCAGGTTGTTTGTGCATGCAATACTTACTGCTACAGGTTCTTTTGCGTGCATTTTACACTGCTCCATGTTGTTTTGCGCGCATTTCATGCTGCTCCAGTGATTGCTGCATGCATTTCATTCTGCTCCAGTGATTTGTGTGGCATTTTATACTGCTCCAGGTTGTTTTTCGTGCATTTCATACTGCTCCATGTCCTTTTATCGTGCATTTCATACTGCACCAGGTTGTTTGTGTGTGCATTTTATGGTGCTCCAGCTTGTTTTGCGTGCATTTCAGACTGCCCCATGTTATTTTGCGTGCATTTGTTCTTGTCTTCCGCGTTGTTCTTGTTGGCGTTGTTGGCGTTGTTCTTGTCTTCCTAATTGACAGGAGCTTGCACACATCTTTTAATAATTGGCTTTCAAAATTTCGACCCTGGTCGGTGTGCAGCTCCTCCGGAATCCCATTCCGACATACAAATCCTTCCACGAAGGCCTGTGCGAACACCCCGGGTTCTTGGTTGGGGAGGGCATAGGTCTCCGGCCACTAGGTGAAATAGTCCATAACTACGAGGATGTACTTATTACCTTGGTGGGTGCCGGGTAGTGGTCCTAGAATATCCATAGCCACCAGCTCAAGGGGGGCCAACACCTGGTGTAATTGAAGGGGGGCCCTCATCCTCCGTGCCCTTTTTCGCAGTGCAGGTGTCGCATCTCCGACACCAGTCCGGTATGTCGCGCCCAATATTTACACAATAGAACCTCCGGCGGACCCGAGATGTAGTCTTTGTCCTGCCCAAATAGCCGCCGGAGCGGGTACCATGCACCTGCTGCAAAATGGTGTTCTTAAATTGCTCTGGGACTATCACCAGCCAGGAAGGTTTCTCAGAGGGAATCTCTACCCATTTGTGGTACAAGATGTTATTTTTCAATTCCAGGGTTTGCCACTGAGCCCAATATGCCTTTGTTGGCGCCCCGAGGGGGGTGACCTCTTCCCCACCAGGTCTTCTCCCTAATCGAACCCATTTGTACACCGGTCCCAGTACGGGATCCTCCCGCTGGGCCGTGCTCCATGCCAAAGTTCCAAATTCCTCATCGGCGGTTAGTGGCAAGATTGGCCCTCTCACCCGGATTGCACGGACTACGAGGCTAGGGGTGGAGTCTGCCAATTGTTCCTTGTCCTCTTGTCTCGCACAAAATTTAGAATTTTCCCCCAAACAAGGACGTCGAGAGAGTGCGTCGGCATTCCCATGGGCCTTTCCGGCTCGATGGGTCACACTGAAATCGTACTGCTGCAACTTTTCCAACCACCTTGCAATTTGGCTCTCCAGCTCCTTGAACTGGAGGAGCCATTGCAGGGAGGAATGGTCAGTTCGAACCAAAAATTTCCGCCTGTACAAGTACGAGTGGAAATGGCTCATGGCAGCCAGCATAGCCAATAACTCTTTACGAGTGATGCAATAATTTCGCTCGGGCCTACTCATGGTCCGACTATAATACGCGATCACTCCCTCCACGCCCCCCTGTGTCTGGGACAAAACCGCGCCAAATCCCTCCTGGCTTGCATCCGTGTCCAGGGTAAATGTCCCGTCACTGGTGTTGTATGCTAGAATGGGTGCGGATGTCAAACACCCCTTCAATGCTAGGAAGGCCTCCTGGCACTCCCTTGTCCAATTAAACCTCGTCCCCTTCTCCATAAGCCGGTGAAGGGGCCGGACCATCTCTGCAAATTTTGCCACATAATGCTGGTAGTAGGAGCAGAGTCCCAAAAATCCCCGCACCTCCTTGATGTTACGCGGTGCGGGCCACTCCTCTACTGCTGTAATTTTGCCTGGGTCTGTTTTTACCCCCTCGCGACCAATGACGTGACCTAGATAGACCACCTCTTTCGCAAACAAAGTGCACTTACTCGGGCTCAACTTTAACCCTGCCTGTCTGAGGCACCCAAACACCTGGTCCAAATTAGCTATTGCTTGGGGAAATGTTTTAGCATGCACCAGGACGTCATCCAGGTACACCAGGCATGACTGCCATGGCATGCCGCCCAGCACATGCTCCAACAATCTTTCAAAGGTGGCGGGGGCGTTACACAAACCAAACAGCATCACAGTGAATTGATACAGCCCCCTTACCTGTGGCAAATGCCGTTTTCTCCTTCCCTGCCCTATCCATCTCCACCTGCCAATACCCACTCTTAAGGTCCAAGGTTAAGAACCAATTTGAGCCCGCAACGGCATCGAGGGTATCATCAATTCTTGGCAGGGGATATGAGTCTTTGAGTGTCACGTTGTTTAGTTGGCGATAGTCCACGCAGAACCGCGTGGTTCCATCTTTCTTTTTAACCAACACAACTGGTGACATCCAAGGACTTCCTGAGGACTCAATGATACCTGCATCGAGCATCTTTTCTACCTGTTCATCAGCTTCCTCCCTCTTGCTCCAAGGGAGCCGTAGGGCGGGCTGACGAATAGGCCGGGCCTTACCGGTGTGGATCTGATGTTTCACCAGGCCCGTACGCCCAATATCCTCGGAGGACAAGGAGAAGATGTCCAAATGGGTCTCAATTAATTTGTGTAAGGCCTCCTGCTGGGTCTCCTCCAACTCTACGCTACTCCGGTTTACCATCTCACAAATGGGATTGGGCCAATTCCTACTACTTCCTAGAGACTCCCTCCGGGACCAGCTCGGCTGGACGTCCTCATCCCTCACTGCCACGACTTCATTAACAGGGGTGCAGCCGGCTATCTTCATGCCCCATCCTATAGTGCGTGGTTCTGTACAAACATTGATTACCCGGACTGCCACCACCGGCCCGTCCGTTTTTACGAGGGTGCGGCCCACGACTAAACCCGGGAAGGACTGCACTGTGACCGGTTCGACTAGGCCGCAGGACTCCTGCCAGGTTGGGCGAGCTAGCCATCGGGCCGGCAATATGGCCTCGGCCCTTGGGGGAATGGTCACGGCCTCAGAAGCCTCCAGCTCCGTCCTTTCGGCCGTGCTCACCATGTCCAATGGCAGCTCATCTACTCCCACTTGCAGTGTCCCCCGGCACAAATCGATTTTACAACGGCTGGCAGTCAACAGATCCAGCCCGATTAGGCATGGGTCGCACACTTCCGCCACCCAAACTTCTATTTCCCTCTTTACCGATCCCAACTTGAGGGTTACAAAACCATGCCCTATGATGGGGGCCGTTACCCCGGTAGCCAGCTGCAAACTATGATTTTCCAGACGCTGGATTTTATCCCAGCCGTCTGCACTCGAATCAAGGACCACAGGGCTGATGATCGTGGCGCTAGCTCCTGTGTCCACTACGGCATGTACCCCCACGCCGGGAATTTTGCACAGAATTGTTAAGCTACCTGTACCAATTTGGCCACAATAGATGACCTGTCGCGTCAATGAGGGCTCTTCTCCATCCCCTACTGCCGAACATGGACCTGCATGCTCGGCACCTATTAGTTTCCCGGGCCCTGGCGGGGGGGTGTCTGGGGTTGGCTAATCCAACCCGTTCGAGGCGGAGTTGATGGTCCCGGCTGCCGGGGTCGATCCCGGCGCGGGGCTCGACACTCCCCCGCATGGTGACCCACCCGGTTACAATTATAGCACCTCACCTGGTAAGGTGCTTGCCTCCGGAATTCCAAATTGCCCCCCCTATAGGTCCGAATTGGTGCATTTGTCCGTGGCCTACCGTGTGCCACCTCTGGAGCCGCCTGCCATGGTCCAGATCCCGCTAGGCGCTGGTCCACCAGCCTTCGGACCATGTCCTCCAGGTCCGGGCCTCTTTTGGGGGCGGACCCTCTCAGGAGCCCGCCACCAGCCACGGGCCCTACCTGTCTCATCGCCACTGCGTGGCGCTCGCTCCCCCGGGACAGGGGCCTCGCTGCCTCCCAATGGGCCGCAGCGTCGGCCGCCTGGCTCAGGGTCTGCGGGCACCACATGGCAAGCTGTTGCCAAAGCTCGGGGTCCGGGAAGGCCTGGATGAAATGGTCCAGCGCCTAGCTCTTGGGAGGTCGTGGCCATGTCCGCGTGTGCTATCTCCACTGTGCGGCAAATGTCATAAACCAGCTCCCCGATGGTCTCCTGGGGCTTCCTTTTTCACACTGCGAGCTGAGCTTTAACAAGCCCGCTCTGCTGTTCCACACCGAAACGATTAATTAAGGCCGAGCAGAGGTCTGGCAAGGTGATAGCACCCAGTGGTAAAGCCGTCAGGACCTCCGCTGCCGCGCCGCGTAGGGCTGCCACGAGGTGTACCCCACCTTCGTCCGGGTTCCAACCGTTACCCCTACACACGTGGTGGAATTGCGCCAGATACGCCATCAAATCGCTCTTGCCATCATACGGCGCGAGCGGAACCTAATGGCCGCCCGACGGCCGGACCCCATGCGCTGCTCCCTGCGGGGTTAACGCAGGACCGAACCGTTCAGGTCCCCATTGTACACTACCTCCTGGGGGCTCGCGTGCGTCCCCCGTCCCTCTAAAGACTACCCCGGTCAGTGTCGATGCCTGGGCCGCCTCTTCGCAATCCGCTACCCATTCCATACTCGCACACCCCGGCGCACAAACACCTTTCGCACACCCCATCATCGGACACCCACACGCACACTCTTTCTCCACGCACTCTGTAATGGTCGCACACCTTACCATCGGCCTTTCACGAATGCCCGGGTCGATTCCAACTCCCAAGCTCGTCGAACCTCCCCTCACACCAAACACATTCCCTCATTATCACCACTCACCTCGGTGTTTCTTCCTCCTCGCTTCTCCTCTGCCACCTGCAAACTTTTTATTTGGTCAGCAAGCCCGTCATCACGATGTGAACACAGACCTTGCACATATTCCATCACCTCCTCCTTTATTTCTTTTTTAGTCTCCCTCCGTCTCTTCTTAATTTCACTCATCCCTTCTTCTACTTCCTCTAACTTTTGTTTCACCCCTTCTATTTCCCGGTGCGCCCCTGCAATCTCTCCTTCTATGACCACCCTGGTCGTCTCTATATGTGTCCTAACCTCTCTTTCCCTCGTCCCCAACGGCTCTACCATTTCATCTTTTATTTTTTATTTTGTCCCCCGTCGCACCGCGGAGCGAAAGGGGGACTATGGTTTTCCAATCCGTCCGTCCGTGTGTCCGTCCGTCGGTCCGTCCGTCCATCCGTGCGTCCGGGCGTGCGTGCGTGCGTAAGCGAAGGACCGCATTCGAATTTGGTGTGTGGATGCAACCCACGTCAAAATCCAAGATGGCCGTCGCCATGTATGTCTGATGCCATGTATGTCTGAACCTTGTGAGCTGAATATCTTGAAAAAATAAGCGAAGTACCAACTTCTAATCTGGTGTGTGGGTGTATCTAGGCACAAGGAAGAACGCTGTTGAAAATTGGGTCGCCACGTCAAAATCCAAGATGGCCGCCGCCATATATGTCTGAACCTTGTGAGATGAATATCTTGAAAAATAAGCGAAGTACCAACTTCTAATTTGGTGTGTGGGTGTATCTCGGCATAAGGAAGAACCCTATTGAAAATTGGGTCGCCACGTCAAAATCCAAGATGGCCGCCGCCATGTATGTCTGAACCTTGTGAGCGGAATATCTTGAAAAATAAGTGAAGTACCAACTTCTAATCTGGTGTGTGGGTGTATCTAGGCATAAAGAAGAACGCTATTGAAAATTGGGTCGCCACGTCTAAATCCAAGATGGCCGCCTTGCGTCTTCCACTTTGTCAACTCGCATCACTTCACCGACAGGGGACCTAGGCGTAACGCTTGTTTTATTTTTTTTCTTTTGTATACATAATCGAGGCTCGTGAAAGAGCTAACATTTATCACACAAACAAATCAAACAGACGAACAAACAAAGTGTATAAAAAGGGGAGCGGTAGACAGGATGGGGTGAGAAGGGGAAACACATAAGCACAACATTTGTGAGGGACATCGGGAATGTGTGGGAGGGAGATGGCTTGGGGGGAGGCGGCGTGGGAAGGGGGGGTGGGAGAAGTATAAACACAGGGACACCAACGACTTCCAGGAAAGAAGTTGGTATTTCAAAAAAGAGGATTTGGGGTGAAATTAGCGGGGGTAGACCAGATCAAGGTTTTGGATGGGGGAAGATAAGAGATGGTGGTGAACAGCTGTTTTAAAGACCTGGAGGGAGGAGTGGGATTGAAGGGAGTGGGGGAGTTTGTTCCAGAGGCGGGAGAAAAGAGGAATGAAAGAGTTGTAGCGGTTACCGCTGGATGCACACAATCGCCTTGCACCGGCCAGAACACGGCCAGACGCGCCTCTCCCGGGCATGCCCGGACTCACTGTTCCCGGGCACGCCCGAACCTCCCGGGCACGCCCGGTCTCGTCTTTCCCGGGCATGCCCGCTCTCGCCTTTCCAGGGCTCGCCCAGAGCGTCCGGGCATGTCCGCTATCGCCTTTTCAGGGCTCGCCCAGAGCGTCCGGGCATGCCCGCTATCGCCTTTCCAGGGCTCGCCCAGAGCGTCCAGGCATGCCCGCTATCGCCTTTCCAGGGCTCGCCCAGAGCGCCCGGGCACGCCCAGCCTCGACTTGCCAGGCCGCAGCCAAACACGCCCGGGCAGGTCCAGACTCGCCTTTGCAAGGCTCGCCCTTGACACACGGGCATGCCCGGTATAGCTTTTGCCAGGCAAACTTCCCGACATAAATGTGTATATATATTGCTGCCCGATAAACGGGCTTGTGAGAATACCTGAGCTGTTTTGTTTCAATAAAGCAACTCGGACGAATTCCGTCTTTGGTCGCGTCAATTCTTTTGACTCGCGTTGGAGCGCAGTTCCTTCATTGGTGACCTACCGACATGGATACGGCAGTGACGCTTAAATTGCCTACCTTCTGGGAGGCTCATGCGGCTGTTTGGTTCGCTCAGGCGGACTCTCAGTTCGCCCTGCGAGGCATCACCGCGGACGACACCCGCTTCCACCATGTTGTGGCGGCGCTCGGTTCCGCCACCGCGGCCCGCGCCTTGAGCCTCCTCGAGCACCCGCCGGCTGCTGACAAATACGACGCGCTGAAGACACTCCTCCTCGACGCTTTCGCCCTCTCACCGGCAGCACGCGCACGGCGCCTGTTCGCTCTGCCCGAGCTCGGCGACACACGCCCGTCAGAGTGCATGGACTATATGCTCTCGTTGCTCGGTGAGCACTCTCCGGATTTTCTGTTCCGCGAGCTGTTCCTTCGCCAGCTGCCTCACCCGGTACGCCTCGCCCTGGCTGGCACGTTGATCACGGATTCCCGTGCCCTCGCCAGGGAAGCCGATAAGATCTCCTCGACGGGCCAGCACATCGGCGCGGTTACCTGGAGCCCGCCGCCGTCCGAGGCGAAGCCCACGACGCCCGAGCGCCCTGCGCAGTTGGAGGCCGAACTGCCGGTGCAACTGGCGGCCGCCACGCCGCACCGCCCGCTTCCGACACGACGGCCGGGGCCTCCACCTGACCGGGCATGGTGTTATTACCACGCCAGGTTCGGACACAAGGCTCGGACGTGCCGGCCCCCGTGCACTTTCGGCAGGTCGGGAAACGGCCGGGCCGGCGTTCATTCCCAGCCATGAGCGCCGGCCACTCGGGCAACTTGCTGTTTATTCGGGACAAAGCATCTGGGCGGCGTTTCCTGTGTGACACCGGCGCCCAACTGAGCGTCATACCCGCCTCCGAGCAGGACAGGCGGGACGCCGTTTGCGGCCCCTCTTTGGTCGCTGCTAATGGCTCGGCCATACGCACTTTCGGCCCACGCATCGTCACCCTCTGCTTCGGCAGCCAGCGTTTTCAATGGACTTTTGTGACCGCCTGCGTCCCCATGGCTTTGCTGGGCGCCGACTTCCTCTGCGTGCACGGGCTGCTGGTCGACGTCAAACGTCGTCGCCTTGTCAACGCCGAGACCTTCAGCTCCCTGGCGTGCACGATGAGCAGCTCCGCGCCGACCGAACTGGCGTGCGCCCTCCCGGCAGCGAACGAGTTCGCTCGCCTGCTCGGGGAATTCCCGGCCCTCACGCGGCCGACGTTTTCGGCCGTCGCGGTGCGGCACGGGATCGAGCACCACATACCCACTATGGGCCCACCGGTCTACGCCAGGGCCCGCCGCCTCGACCCGGCCAAGCTCGCCGTGGCGAAGGCCGAGTTCGACGCGTTGGAGCACCTCGGCATCGTGCGGCGCTCCGATAGCGCGTGGGCCTCGCCACTGCACATCGTGCCAAAGCCGGGGGGTGGATGGCGCCCGTGTGGCGACTACCGCCATCTCAACGACGCTACCACCCCCGACAGGTACCCGATCCCGCATATTCAGGACTTTTCCGCCCGTTTGGCGGGACGGGTCATCTTTTCGAAAATTGACCTGATACGGGGCTACCACCAGGTACCTGTCCGGGCGGCCGACGTCCCGAAGACGGCCGTCATCACGCCGTTCGGCCTGTTCGAATTTTTGCGGATGCCGTTTGGCCTCAAGAACGCGGCCCAGGCGTTCCAGCGCTTGATGGACGGCGTGCTGCGCGACCTGCCGTTTCTTTTCGTCTATCTGGACGATATCCTCGTCGCCAGCACGTCCCGCGCCGAGCACCTCCTCCACCTCCGAACACTGTTCGGTCGCCTCAGCGAGCACGGCTTAATTGTCAACCCGGTCAAATGCCACTTCGGCGCGACGACCGTTGACTTTTTGGGCCACCGCATCACCAAGACCGGGGCCGTGCCGCTGCCGACCAAGGTCGAGGCCATCACCACGTTCCCGCGTCCCCGTTTCATCAAGGCCCTCCAAGAGTTCCTCGGCATGGTGAATTTTTATCACTGATTCGTGCCCCGTGCTGCTCAGCTCATGCGGCCCCTTTACGAGGCCCTCCGGGGCAAGCCGGCCAAGCATGACATTGTTTGGTCCGCGGCCATGGACGCGGCCTTCGCCAGCGCCAAACGGGCCCTCGCCGACGCAACGCTGCTGGCTCACCCGGTGCTCAACGCGCCCATCGCCCTCACTACAGACGCCTCCAACTACGCGGTGGGCGCCGTCCATGAGCAATGGGTGGATGGGGTTTGGCAGCCACTCGCTTTTTTCAGCCGGCAACTCCGGCCGAACGAGTTAAACTACAGCACGTTCAACCGCGAGCTGCTCGGGCTATTCCTGGCCGTTCGCCATTTCCGACACCTCCTGGAGGGCCGCCCGTTCACGGCTTTCGTCGACCACAAGCCGTTGGTCTACGCAATGGCTAAGGTCATGGAGCTGTGGTCGGCCCGCCAGCAGCGCCGCCTCTCCGCCGTGTCGGAGTTCACCACGGACATCCGGCACGTCGCCGGCAAAGACAACGCCGTGGCCGACTGTCTTTCTCGGGCCAGCGCGAACGCGGTCCACCTCGGCGTGGACTTCGCGCTCATTGCGGCCGACCAGACCACCGACGCCTCGGTGCAGGCACTCCGTGCGGCGGACACGGGCCTCCGCCTGGCCAACATTCCCTTCACGGGCACCGTCCTGCTCTGCGACGTCTCCCAGGGCCAGCCTCGCCCCATCGTGCCCGTTTCCTGGCAGCGCCGCATCTTCGCCTCCATCCACGGCCTTTCTCACCCGGGCCGGAAAGCTTCTCAGAAGCTGGTGTCGGCGCGTTTCGTCTGGCACGGCCTTCGACGAAACATCCGCGACTGGGCCAACGCCTGCACGGCCTGCCAGCGGGTCAAGGTCCACCGCCACACCCAGGCCCCACTGGTACCTTTCGCCGTGCCTGAACGGCGTTTCGACCACGTCCACGTTGACCTGGTGGGTCCCCTGCCCCCCTCGCGGGGGTTCACCCACCTGCTCACCATGGTGGACAGGACCACCAGGTGGCCGGAGGCTGTGCCCCTCGCCTCCACCACCACCGCCGACGTGGCGCAGGCGTTCATCGCCACCTGGGTCGCGTGCTTCGGCGCACCAGCGGACATCTCGTCTGACCGCGGCCCACAGTTCACGTCTGAGCTTTGGGGCGCGGTCGCCCGTTCGTTGGGGGTCACGCTGCACCGCACCACGGCCTACCACCCCCAAGCCAACGGGTTGTGCGAGCGGTTTCACCGCTCCATGAAGGCCGCACTCATGGCCGGCCTTCAGGACGCCGGTTGGGCCGACTGGCTGCCGTGGGTCCTTTTGGGCCTTCGCACGGCCCCCAAGGAAGACCTCCAGGCGTCTGCCGCCGAGCTCGTCTACGGCCAGCCGCTCCGAGTCCCGGGCGAATTCGTGCCCGACGCTACCAGTCCCTGGTCCGCCGCTCGCCAGCGCTAGGACCTCCAGGAGGCCGCCCGACGATTTGCCCCTGTACCGACGTCCCGCCACGGTGGCCCCCAGGCCTACGTCCCCCCGGCGCTTCGCACAGCGGAGTTCGTCTTTGTGCGTCATGACGCGCACCGGGGGCCACTCCGGCCGCCGTACGACGGGCCCTTCCGGGTCCTGCGACGGGGCGACAAGTCTTTCATCGTCGACTTCGGCGGCCGGCCGGACCGGATTTCTGTGGACTGCCTCAAACCGGCGCACATGGACGTCGACGGACCACCACGGTTGGCCCTTCCTCCGCGGCAAGGCCGCCCCCCGTCCACAGTTCCCCCCGCTCGACCACCCACCACCACGTCGGACCCCTCCCCATGACCCTCCAGGGGTCGGTTCGGCCAGGTCATCCGGACCCCCCTTAAATTGACCCTGCCGGTGCAGGTCGATTCTGGAGGGGCGTGTGTAGCGGTTACCGCTGGATGCACACAATCGCCTTGCACCGGCCAGAACACGGCCAGACGCGCCTCTCCCGGGCATGCCCGGACTCACTGTTCCCGGGCACGCACGAACCTCCCGGGCACGCCCGGTCTCGTCTTTCCCGGGCATGCCCGCTCTCGCCTCTCCAGGGCTCGCCCAGAGCGTCCGGGCATGCCCGCTATCGCCTTTTCAGGGCTCGCCCAGAGCGTCCGGGCATGCCCGCTATCGCCTTTCCAAGGCTCGCCCAGAGCGTCCGGGCATGCCCGCTATCGCCTTTCCAGGGCTCGCCCAGAGCGCCCGGGCACGCCCAGCCTCGACTTGCCAGGCCGCAGCCAAACACGCCCGGGCAGGTCCAGACTCGCCTTTCCAAGGCTCGCCCTTGACACCCGGGCATGCCCGGTATAGCTTTTGCCGGGCAAACTTCCCGACATAAATGTGTATATATATTGCTGCCCGATAAACGGGCTTGTGAGAATACCTGAGCTGTTTTGTTTCAATAAAGCAACTCGGACGAATTCCGTCTTTGGTCGCGTCAATTCTTTCGACTCGCGTTGGAGCGCAGTTCCTTCAGAGTGAAGGTGAGCAGAGAGTCTTGATTTTGGCAGTTTAACCCTAAGAGGGTTGCAGGCAGATCCTGTGCGACCTTTAGGAATATTTGGGGGACAGAGCCCAGAGAGAGCTGGAGGAGCAAGGCCGGCGAGGAGTAGGTAGAAGACAGAAAGACCACCAACCTGCCTGCAGTGAGTAAGTGAAAGGCCCTCGGAGGTAGCTTCATCACGGGAGATTCCATTGATTCTGAACGCTTTGGTTTCAACAGCATGAAGACGAGCTAGGTGTGAGGCAGGAGCACAAGCCCAGAGGGGAGAGCAGTATTCCATTGAGCTGTGGATGAAAGCCTTGTATGTGTTGAGGAGCCCAGGTGTGCCAAGGAAGGACGTCGCACGACGGAGGATGCCCAGTCGGCGACTGGCTTTGGAGGCCAGATTTGAAATGTGGTTTTCCCAGGAAAGATCATGGCAGATAGTGAGACCCAAAAGTTTGAGTGACAGAACTTCTTGGAGAGGATTATTCAGAAAGTGGATGGGAGGGTTTCCAGTCGGTCTTTTCGGAGAGACATCGTAAGAGAGTGAGATTTGTCTGGATTGAAAGACATGTTCCACTTGTTTGCCCAGTCAGTGATTTTGTCCAGGTCTGCAGAGAGTGAGGAGGCTGCAGACTGCCGATCTGAAAGATGAGGAATGGAGCGGCAGAGAGTGGAGTCATCAGCAAAGAGATAGAGAGGATTTTCCAGAGTCGGAGAGATCATTGATGAAGAGCAGAAAAAGCATAGGGCCCAGAACACTGCCTTGGGGAACTCCAGCCTGAACAGGAAAAGGAGATGAGAGAAATCCATTCAGGGCCACACGTTGACTACGACTAGAGAGGAAGTCCGCCAGCCATGCATGGAGATTTCCATGGATACCAAAGGAGGAGAGTTTGCTGAGCAGAACGGGGTGCCAGACCGTATCAAAGGCACGTGATATATCGAGGGAGACAGCTCTAATTTCCTGTTTGCCATTGAGGACCTCCATCCATTGTTGAGACAGCAGAAGCAGCATGTCCAGAGTCGAGTGACCTGGTCTGAAGCCAAATTGATGATCAGAGATCAAGCCATTGGAGAAGAGGAAAGATTTCATATCAGAAGCAATGATGGATTCCATGACATTGCTGATAATTGGGAGAATGCTGATTGGTCTGTAGTTACTAGGATCTGTTTTTGCACCTTTTTGTGTAAAGCGGTGATGTTGGCTGATTTCCAAGCAGATGGCAGTTGACCTTGAGCAAAAGAGAGGGTGAAGAGAACAGAGAGAGGGAGTGAAAGAGCGGAAGAACAGGATTTTAGGACCCGTGGGCTGATGCCGTCAGGTCCAGTTGCAGAATCAGAGTCGAGGGTTGACAGAAACTTTTCCACCTTGTCAGGAGGAAAGGACACAGAGTCCAGGAGCAGCTGGGTACGACTGCGTACGGTGGGTACAGAGAGGGATGGGTTTGGGACACAAGATTTAGAGGCAAACACAGAGTTGAGGCATTCAGCTTTTTCATGTGCGGAGTCAGCTGTGTAGCCATTTGAGGTAAGGGATGGGATGGAGGGGGAACAAACACCAGAAACAGATTTGACCAGACGCCACCAGGATTTGGAAGAGGGAAACAGATAAGAGAGTTCGGTCTTGAGAACGGAGAGATATTGTTTCCTGGCTCTCCTGAGGGTGGACACACACTTGTGTCGGGCTTTGTGAAAGGAAATGAGATTTCCTTCCGTTGGATTTGCTTTCCATGAGACGAAGGCAAGTTGTTTCTGGGCAACAGCCTCACCACAAGATTCCGTGTACCATGGACAGGAGGAGGGGTATGACAACTGAAGACGAGATGGGATAAATCTGTGCATGAGAGAGAGCAATTTACTTTGGAAGAATTCCCAGGATGAGTTGATGTCAGAGGTGGTAGAGATGGGAGACCAGTCCAGATGATTGATGGCTGCTTGAATACCGAGCCAGTTGGCCTGAGTGAAATGCCAGACTCGCCGACCCTGAGGAGGCTCCCTGAGAATGGTCAGAGAGATGTCCACTTTGACAAGCACATGATCAGATGAGCCGATTGGAGCAGAAGAAGAGCAGCGGACATTTTCAGGGAAGTTAGTCATACCCAAGTCCAGAAGAGAAGATTCTCCGTTGACTGAGATCCGGGTCGGGAAATTGACAGATTGTGTCAGTCCCAGTGAGTCGCAGAAGTCCTTTGCTGAGGAGCCAGCCATGGCTGGTGAGAGCGGTACCCACACCCAGCCAACTGGCATGGTGACAATTGAAATCACCACATATGAGGAAGAGAGAGTTGGGATGAGTAGATAGAAGTTGGTCCATATTATCAGACAGCGAGATGTAGCTGGAGTCATCACTGTTTGGTGGACAGTACAACACACATATGAACAAGAGGTGGGAGCGAAGGGGAAGCCGTAGCCAGATGTATTCCTGCATTTGAGGTGGAGAGAGGGCAGTTCAGGGCGAGTGAGAAAGAGAGTTTTTGATAAAGATAGCAACCCCACCTCCAGGACGAGGCTCAGGTCTATCATACCGGAGGAGTGAGTAACCCGGGAGAGATACTAAGGAATCAGAGACATCATGAAGGAGGAAAGTTTCTGTTAAGCAGATCACGTCTGGTTTGTCAGAAGCAACCTGTATGGAGAGATCAGTTAAGTTTGAACGAAGGCCCCGGATGTTTGAGGTCCATACCGTTAATGAAGAGGAAGGGGGGGCATCGGATACAGAACAGGGGGGGGGAGGGGTAGGGTAAGATGTGGAAGAGGAGGAAGAGGTAGGGAGAGCTGTTGGAGGTGTGTCAGAGATTTCAGAATAGCTCAGAGAAAGGGAAGGATGGGGCGGACAAAAGGTTTGATGGTGATTGGGTGAGGCACAGTGAGGTGTTATTTGAGGAGGGGGAAGAGCGAGGCAGAAGGTTGGGGGAGATGGAGGTGAGAGTTGGAAGGGGGAAGAAGCGGGGAGGACGCTTTGAAGAGGAGGAGTGAGAAGGGGGAAATGGAGAAGAAATGAGGGTGGGGAGATTTGAAGGGGAGGGGCGAGGGGGGAGTTTAGGCGGGAAGGGACAAGGGGAGGGATTTGAAAGGGATGGGAGATGGGGATTTGAAAGGGATCTATCCTTCTTGTCAGCCCCTCATGCACCATCTGACATTCTTTCTTTGTCGCTGTAAGTTCTGTTTTTTATTTCCCTTTGTGCTGCTTTCAGCCCCCCTATCACGTCCGTATTCTTCCCCACTTGCTCCCTAAAATCCTGCTGTCCCACTGTCAGCTTCTCTACCTCCCTCGTCAATTCCTCCTTACCCCCATGTAATCTGGCCGTACTCTTCCTCAACTCCTTCTCCACGCGCTTCTCGCACTGCTTCACCTCATTGCGTACCAATGCGACCTCCTCGCTCAACCCGTGCCTTATGTCCTCCCCCATTTCTTTTATTTCTTTTTTTGACGCCACCCTCATTTTTTCCAATTCCCGGGTGGATTTGTCCCCCATTTCTTTCAATTGGTTCTTTTGGATGTCCATTTGGTTTTCCAACCCTAATAAGTAATAACCCATCTTTCATCTCCTGGGTGGATTTGGCCCCCTGGGCATCTATTTTTTTTTTCTTGGATGTCCATTTTTTCATTCAATTCACTGAAGCATGCCCTGAGTTGCGCCATCATTATGCCCATATCTACTGGCGCTGCGGGCTCGGCCCTCTCCGACACGTGTGAGGTGCCGCCATTTTCTACCCCTGCTGCCGGCATTCGACCGTCTTGGCTAGCCATGGTACGAATATAAATTTGGTTTTTATACTAAATTTAGTCCACTCGTAATTTTGAGTGTGTGAAGCGCACTGCAGGTCCAATCCCACTCCTGACACCAATTGTTACGGTTTTCCGCCGCCCTTCTTACCCTTACCAAGGGGGGATTAAGCCCCTTGTTCTTTCTGGGCCTGGCGGAACCGAGAGACTTGAAACGCCTCTACCGGGCAAACGCAAGGTAGGGTTTCGGGACCAAGTCTCGCTCGTACCTAAATACCCGCGCCGCCATGGAAGCGGGGAACCAAGCCTCGCACGAACCACGTGTAATTTGAGTACACCATGCGGATTGCGTACCACGTGGTCTGTGCAGTCACCGTTAATATTGGACCCCGATTAGAGTGGTTTTACTCGTACCACGCTTAGCCAATGAGGGAAATCACAAGAACGATCGAATGGAAGGAAGAACACAGGTTTAATTATTATTCCCAATATTATGTGCAATGATCGGTAGAAGCAGAGACACAGAGCAGAAATTAAGCAGTCTTATTCCAAAATCCCAGACTCGGGCCCATTCACACTCACACAGGGAATTGCAGGCAGGATGATATTCAGGCCAAACGCGCCGACTTGGTCGTCCAGGAACGGCCCCGTCCAGCTCTCCACGGTCCCAGCACGTCCCGCGATGATGGCAAACAGGCGGTGGAAGGATCCTTGTAGCGCGTCTCCCGAACAGAAGCAGATGATGATGAGGCAAGAAGGTGGGAAATGTACGCATCTCTCCGCGCGGCTGGCGGTTCCACACCTTGTTCAATAACCAGAGCGCGATCACTCACGTAACTCAATGCACTATATCGGCTCGGCTTCATGCTCAACCGAACGTCACTTTCATATGAGCGTGTATCCTGGTTCATGCGCGTCTTTCGCCAATCTCGTATCCTTCAAAGTCCTCTACCGCTGACCGCGCTCCTTCAACTTCTCACTCAATGCCAACTCAGTCCTCGTCCCTCAATTGCTGGTGGGGGCTTTGCGCGACGGGTTATATCGACACGCCCTGAACCTTCTCGAACCTTCCAACCACGCCCTGTGAGGCAGTGCTGCCGCCACACCCTCTGAGCCCTGATTGGCGGCTCGCGCTTACCGTCAGCTTCTTTGCCGCCCTCATTCGGTCCCGACCCGACCCTCCTAAACCTGCCTCGTGTTAATTCGCGCCAAAAGAACCAAAGGCAGCACAAAGAGGCATGAGGCAATGGAGGCGGGATAAGGCAATGGAAGTACGAGAAGGACCTATTCTCCTTACTCTACTCAACGCAAAACTAACAGAGGAAAAGGACTATGCTCACAAATACTAATAGATAACTGCACTATCGCGAGGCTACATGTTGCTTGTGTGACTAGCTATGGGGGGCAAACTTTAACCTTCATTAAACTCACATGACAGACTCAAAACCGCAACAATATATATATATATATATATATATATATATATATATATATATATATATTGTTACAGACGCGGTTTTAGATGTTATTTTACCGAGCGGTTGGTATTACCGCGTCCGAACAGTTACTCCCCGATTAGCCCGATTCCACCCGACGTTGACCAGATCGCCCCACAGATATTCAATCGGGAAACCTCTAAAGCGACCGAAAGAGAATGAAAAGAGAAGAAGAAGACAGAGTACGGAGGAAGAACAGATTTATTATACACACACAAGCAATGGATGGAAGAAGCAATCACACAGCGAATCGTTAACTTACACTATTCATTTTACTTAACCCCAAGACAACGAGTAGGACAGACGACGTTCACACTTACTCGGGGAATATTTCAGGCAGGTAGGGCTTGAGGTGGATTGCTGGAGAGGGAGGCGGGGTCGGAGGCAGCAGCTCTCAATTCCCCGCGGTTTTTGGCGGGAAAACCCTCCGTCGCGTATCCGCTGCTGTAGACGTCACGCGCTGGTTCGGCACACCTGCTCCTCTTCTTCTGGTGGAGCCGTCTCCCTCCTTTCAGCGCGTCTCTCCAAAGCTGGTCTCCTTCCCGAGTACCTCTCCTCTTTGGCTTGGAGCGTTTCGCATCTCACCGCTCCTCTTGGTGCCGCCTCTTCGCTCATCTCCCAGGTCATCTGGTCATCTGGTAAAGCAGTCCCTTACAGTCCCTTTTATAACTCGGGGCGGAATCAAGCCGCCGGCTGCGAGGGCACGCCTACCGGGTCACTCACCACGGTGCTGATTGGCCATGCGACCCTCTGGCTCACTCCTCCCCTCTATGACGAGGTGGAGACACGCCTTTCTTCTCCGAGATTAGCACATGGGCAATGGCGGCTTGCGGGATTGAACACAACTCGCACCCTTTTGAAAGGAACTTTGGAGAGCGGAGATGTTTGGGGAAATTGCAAGGGCCTGTCAGGGAATTTGTAGTGGGGGACTCACAGGACTCCAATGACCGGACACAGGTTACAAAAGGTCTAGTTTATTAAACTGTATTCACTTCATCCAATTACCAAAATGATACCGCATAATATAATGGATCAGGTTAACTCTTTTCGCTGGTCCTTCTCGTTCATCCGACACTCCCGTTCGGTCAGCGCTTCACGTAGCAAGTACTCTCGACTCCAGCCGCAGCTCCCGCTTATATGGACCAACTCGACTTAATCCTCTGTCCGCTGAACTCGTAATCTCTTCTCCGCTGACGTTACTGGTCGCCTTCCTGGCGCCAGCTAGCCCCCCCTGTTGTGAGTTCCATTTATCAAACAATAGGGGGGTGCTCCAGCCTGGGGCTGTGACCAGGTGTTTCAAGAGATTATCATGTTCGTGCACATTCCTAACTCATTTACAAACTCGTCCTTCACAGAGTTTGCATGTAAAATGTATTTGCTTTGTTACCAGGTTAATTAATAAGTTACCAGTGCCAATTAATAAGTTACGCTGAGTTACACTTCCACAATTCCCTCATCTTTTTGTTTTTTGTTTATATTAACCATTAATCTAAACATCAATATAAGTAAATAATCAATCACTACAAGTAAACATCATTACAAGTATAAGTAAATAATCAATCACTACAAGTAAACATCATTACAAGTATAAGTAAATAATCAATCACTTTGGTAATCAAATTCCCTTGGGCATACACCGTCATCCTGCAAGAATCACAAAACATTTCGTTGGTCATTGACTCCTTCCATATCGTTCAATCTATTGCATTTGCATCACAAATATATTTTCAAAACAACACTTCACCATCACCAAGATACAACAATTTCACTTCATTTTCAAGTTTTGTAAAGCATCTGCACCATCTGGCAAAAAACGTTTTCCTCCACACAAATGTTGACTTTGTTTGAAAGGAAGGGCTGATCACTTGTGTTTGAATCCTGGTATGAAACATTTTCTCCTAATGTCTTCATAGCTCCTGCACTACTTCGTGTAGGATTTCGCTGTTGTGGTAACATTGCGGAGTCATAGGCTGACCCTGCTCTCCTTGTAGCATTCTTGCCACTTTTTGCTGTAAACCATAGTAATTCCTGAACACGGCCTTCACCCAGTTGTAGTCGACTTGCCTCCTCCCTCATTGTGAGTGGGCAGCAAGTATTGGTGTGACGTTGATTGGCCAGCAAGATGTGGAACAGGGATGCCGGATGCATCCACAATGATGTTGGGACCATGGTGTTCAGGTCATTCATGGTCCTTACCAGGAGCAACCAGCAGAATCGTGCACAGCTGTTGTGACAAGGGCACAGCCGTTTTTTGCAGCTCCATGCTGGTTCCCCGGACGTTGGTGAAGTAATAACATATGTCCCCGCATTTCACAGAGGTTGCAGGTAAAATGTCGTTGTCCTGCAACTTCTGATGTGGTGAATGTTCGAAGCCTTCGAACAAGAGTAAGTGATCGCCTTTCTTTCATATGTTGCAGTGTGATCCAGGCAAATGGTCACATAAATTTCCTTGGTGAAGGTAAGCATTCATCTCCAAGTTACACGGGAGAATGTCTTCATCATTCTTTGAGAAAGAGGGTGTATGCCACGATTAACTTCATTTTTTAGCCACAAATTTTCTTTCTCGACCTTCTTCCCAATTCCGTTAGCAATCCCTCCAAACTGTGATCTCGTCTTATCCTTATGCTCAGTCACATCTGAATCTGCTTTCCGCACACACTGGATCAGATAGGGTACATCTTACCATGAAATCAGCATAATCATGTATATCTTCCGACAGTTTCACATTCAACAATTTGTTGTTTTTTCCTTAACACAAACGTTATATTCATTTATATGCGTCACACAAATAATATTCAATCAGGTATGTATTTTATTACTAATCTAAGAATAGCATTGTATATGATTACAATCACAAACGGGAATATCTAATTCCCAACAACAATTTTCCCAAACCAACAAATTAAGCATAATGTATTATTACCATAATTCCTCTCCACTTTTTCTTTTCCCTCTGTTTTTCTAACAGTGTGTCACTCGTGGTGATATGAGTTCACTGATATTGTAATTGACACAACTCATAACATTGTCGTTATGCCATTATCTTAATTCTACTGTTTATGTCGCCATAAAAGTCTTCCTTTTCTGGTTTCACATTTCTTTCCTCATTTGTCACTTCATGCGTTATCATCGTGTTGTTGGTTACCTTATTCAAACACACCGTCACTAAGGCTTTCAAGCAAGCCACCACTAAAACAATTGCCAATATAACTACTAAACCAACAAACAAGTCTGCTACTCCTTGTATATATTCATACCTATGACATAGTTATATGTCGATGACATTTAACATTATATACCAAACTAACAAGCTTCCTAAAGGGTAAATAAAGAAAATCCCTTAATATGTAACATAATCAGATTATTTGTCTTGCCCTGATCCCCCTATCTCCCGGGGTTGAACTCAATCCCCTGATCATGAGTGTAGTTGTGATACATTTTTCACTCATGTTGTATTAATATCAGCAGGTAATTGTATGTCATGTAGGCAAATAAATGTCACTATCCCAAGTAGGAATATCACATGTTGAAAATGTAATGTTTAACAATGCAAGGGGTGTTAAAATGTAATTCAAATGACTGTAAATCACGACTATCATTTATCTACCACTGAATGTTCTGCTGGGCTGCTAGGTGCAGCCTCATTTTCTGTGGGATCGTCCACCTTAGCCCCATGTCCTTGTTTGCAATGAGGGGCATGAATCCAACTTTCTATTTTGGGTCCATATTTTTTTTTTTTTTTCTATTCTTATCAATCTCCTATGGTTTATCAATTTGTTCCAAAACACTGCAACCAAAGGTTTTAACCAAAGCTCTACCAAACTATTTCCAATTTGAACTCAAAATGCTAATTAAACAACAATTCAAAGAATTAACTTCAATGGGTCAACAAACTCATTTTATAAACAGATCTAATTTTCCCATCCAATAATTTTCCTTGCCAAATGTCATATTGCAACACTTTAATAAACCTTCGAAAAATGTCTCCCAAATCAATAAATTCCCTTTTTACTTCCCAAATACTCATCTGTAAATTACATATTCAATTACAGTTTTTTCCTATTTGTTCGGCCTAAATGGCCACTGAAGTGGCTGCCAACATGCAGTACCGTTTTTATCTACCAAGCAAGTATTCGTCCGCATAAGATCTCTACCAAAATGTTGTTTGTAAAAACAAATCTGGGATTTCTGATTACATGGATGCACACTCTCAGGACATTTCAGGCTGCTTGTTAACAATCCACTACGATTAATTAATTCCTTTACCCACAATCAAATAATTAGTACAAATTGAGGATATTATCCCTATCACATTCATTTATAGATTCATTATGTTGGATCTAAATTTTCTCCCACTGCTGCAAGGAAGAACAATAGCTCTAATAAGTCTTTGTAATATCTCACTTCATTTACCCAGCATCGAAGAATTTATTTACTATCCATTCCCATCTGTTAACCAGTGACTTTGTTTGAACTCCAAAACTTAATTTGATGAATCCCATGTGTATGGTACCACTTATTGAAACCCCTACTTTTGTAGAAAGTATCCAAGTAAGTGTTTTAATACACCCCCTTAACTGTTGCTCATCCATTTCTATGCACCCAGTGAGTACTACTGACACCAGTATGCCAATATAGGTGTGCGAGATTAACAAATATGTTGCAGGTACATGTAACAGCGCGTTCTGAGTATAAATAACGTAACAGCGCGTTCATGTCTGCCCCTTGGTTTAAGATGCACAATGCATTCCGTTTTAAAACTCACAATAGTTCCAATCAGCAAGATTTTCTTTACTATTTTCCCATATCATCTATGCCTAATACACATCCATACATGCAGCACAATTTATATGCTGATAAAATTCAAGTTTATATATATAAATCCATGAGCAGAGTATTCTGGGAAGTCAGTGTAAGACCTCTCCCAAATTTGGATAATTTTGTACTCCCTCATTTCCTTTTATGAAGCTCATATCCATAAATAGCTGTTATTCTCATATAAATTCTATCAAAATGGAATCCCCAAATTACTCACAATTTTACTATGAATGAATAGCTGCTCATAACCCAGCACATCAAATCTTTATATTCCATCTCCCTTGACAAAAGAGATAATGTTCATAATCAAATTTTATTTCTGTTTTATTTTACGGATTCTCTGCATATTCAATCCCATCCACATAAAACTATCCATTTCCAGACAGGCACACTGTCGGTGTCAACAATCTTGTAAGATTGATACACAAAACAATAAAAACACTAACATTGACACACAAAGATACACACACACCTGCATTATGCGTATTTGTTTGCGTTGGAACTATTATTTACAGATCAAGATGGGTGTCAATTTTATTTCAATTTCATAAAATTTGTCCTTCAATTTTAGAAATGCTAATACACAAATGGACCAAAAGCTTATTCTTAGAAAACCCCTATGATGTCACATTGAAATTACCCTTTCAGTTCCCACAATAATTTATCCAAATTTGACTACACACCCATTTGCATGTCAGTCGACCACTGACCTATCAATCATGCGGAACACTAGTCCGAAATTCCCACCTGATCATCATGTGACTCTTGTCACTTAGTTTCAAAAATTTGCAAAGCAATTGTTCCAACTTTGTAAATTTAAAATTGTGTGCCCAACATAAAAGATCCAATTTCGGCATGTGATCAATTAATTACTAATTTGCTTACAAGCAAAAGAAAAAATGAATAATTCTTGCTCCGAAAACTTTTCAGACCCAAGAATCATTGACAGTTATTCATGTTTGTCCAGTAATCGAATCTGTTGAGGCCAATCATCATTTGGGATTTGCAGCAATGAAGGCCTAATCATTGTCTGAGGTACCGGTACGTACTGGTACCCTTGATCTTGGTTTGCCCCATGACCTTGTCCTCCTGTTGACATACGGACATCTTCTTCTCCAATGTCCCATCTTTCCACACTCGAAACACCGGTTTCTGTCGTTTCCTGGTCTGTGCACCTGTGCATTTGTATTGCTGGGCTGCATCTCTACATTCCTGAGTTGCCACTGCAATCTCTCGTTGTCTCCTGAAACACGAAAAAATTCTCTGTACCATCCTTTTTTGGGGAGACAACTGGAAATCAGATGGGACAACCGTCACTTTCATTCCTAATTTCGAGGGCAGTTGTGCATTTGTCTCGTGCACTGTATCCTGTATCCTTTTTATTTTAAGTTCTAGATCCGTTATCCGTTCTTGCTGTTCCCGTTGTCTGGATTCACCATCCCAAAGATGGAATGCAAGCCAGTCTATCGTTAGATTCTGTCTCTTCCTGGCTTTCAATATTTGTTCCAATCTTTCCAATCGACTTCGCTCAAATGTACCATCTCTTGGAAACTCCTTATCATGTCCCTTTGTCCACAAATACCAATTCTCGACCTGCCTTATAGCTTCTGCACCATAACGGTCGTACATATGATGTGTACAAGTACCTTTTGGTGGACTCTCTGGTTGTCCTTGTGTATTCTTGCAGGCTCCATTTCCCATTCTGCCTTTTATCAAAGTAGCGTTGGATGTGTTGTAGTTTGTTCCTCTAAAGCTTCACTCGTACCTCCAGGAAGGGTCTCTCCACCTGTTCACACGGTGATTTCCAGAGAATCTCCCTCAGCCGTGGCTTTTGCACAATCCAATCTCACAGATCAGTATTTGCAGATGAGCCGGAGGGTCAGTATGAAATGGGTGAATCCTCAGGTGTCCGCTCTGTTGACGGGGAAATCACACAATGGTAACCGCACATATATATCTGTATATAAACTCACCACCTTGCTCAATTTTCCCAGGTTGTCTCCACATTGATAATATCTCGCAAAGATATCAAAGCTTCTTTCTTGAGACCGCATTTTCATCAATCAAACAATCAATATATTCAATTCAATTTATTCAGTTCAATTTATTCAGTTAAATTTATTCACTTAAATTCAATCAATTAGATTCAATCAATCGACAATTCAATCAATTATTCAATTTCAATTAATTCATCAATATTCATCAATAAATCAAATTAATCACTTTGGATGTCTCTTTGCATAGGCCCTTTCCCCAATGATGTCAGGACAGGTCCATCCATTGACTGAGATCGAATTTCATCGGTCGTCACCTCGGGTTCGTACCTCATGTCAATTGATGAATCACCGTCCTGTCCTAGGGTCATATCTGACATATTTTCCCATTTTGCCTGGTCTCCACAAATTTTCTTTGCAACCACTAAAGGCAACTCATCCTTCATTCGTGAGACAGCCAAAATGGATGGCAGATATTAAAGTTCATTGGGAAAAATATCTCATCATTTTTTCTTTTAATAGTATCCAAAATCTCTTGGCAATATAAATTTCGTAAAACTCCTGAAATAAGACTGTAAAATTTCTTCAATCATGCTAAATTTTGAAACTCCATCGCTTGTAATACCCAATTTATCCCATAGGGCTTGAAAGTTCTTTCCCAAGTTCATGCAGCATTCTGCATTTGAACCCTATGATATCATTCATAATAATCATCATGATTTTATAGTCATGGTCCTATCATAATCATCTATTTAAAACGAACATTTCCTTTATCACCACAGCTATGTGGTATAATCAACAATAGAATAAAACTGTACATAGCAACAGGCTACCTCATGGCCACTTAGTATACCTATTGACAATAAGTCATAACAATATCGAATAATCACTGAACAATTCAAAAATCGCTTCCCCTGCTCCAGCCGCAGCATCCGTGATATTTGTTTGCTCATTCACTATTCCTGATTCGTCATCAAGGATCTCCATCATCACACAGCGTACTTAATTCCGCATTCTAATGAGAATTCAACAGGATTTTACGACTCAAAGGAAAAGAACGAGCAGACCTTTTGCAGGATGATCGTTACAAAAATCGTTACATATATTAAAGTATTTATGATGTCGACAATTCATATCTTAATTCCTACAAGATTTTGGTTCTTTGAATAAATCACAGCACCGGGAGAACCAGCTCCAAAAATGGATCTTTGTGTTTATTCAGCACCCTAGTAATTGGTTCTTTGTGTACTAATTACACAGCACCCAGGCCCCGCTCATATGGATCTTTGTGCAGCGCTACACAGCACCTGAGCAAAAGGGGTTTCATCTACATTTTCCCTATCTGGTGTACCATCCGTGATATTTGTCTGCTCATTCACTATTCCTGATTCGTCATCAAGGATCTCCATCATCACACAGCGTACTTAATTCCGCTTTTTAATGAGAGTTCAACAGGAATTTACGACTCAAAGGAAAAGAACGAGCAGACCTTTTGCAGGACGATAACTGGAATTAGTCGTGAAAATATATCCAAAATACTCAAAAATAGACACCCACAAAAATAAACAACAAACCCAAACAAACCCAAGGTCGACCATATTACACAATAAATTACATCATTTCAGCATCGTATTGATTGCTGAAATATTCCAGGGTTTATACACACCTTAAAAGAGGTATGCGTGGTGTTGCCCCCTCCCACGTTTATTCCAGGGTTTATACACACCTTAAAAGAGGTATGCGTGGTGTTGCCCCCTCCCACTTTTAATTACTCATTAATTTAATGAGTAATTAAATTACTCATTAAATTACTCATTAAATTACTCATTAAATTACTCATTAAATTACTCATTAAATTACTCATTAAATTACTCATTAACTTAACTTACATAGTTTCAGCATTGTATTGATTGCTGAAATATTCCAGGGTTTATACACACCTTAAAAGAGGTATGCGTGGTGTTGCCCCCTCCCACTTTTAATTACTCATTACATCGTTTGCATTTTAAAAAACATCGCTTTTACTGCTCCAGCCGCAGCATTTGTCACTTTGTTTGCTCATCCGCATGACCAAAACGAAATAAAGGGAGCTCAACCATTACACAGCGCTTTTAGTGGCGCATGCCATAGAAACTCAACGCAATTTCGACTCGGCCAACAAACGAGCAAATTTTGCAGGATGTTAACTGGAATTAGTCGTGAAAAATATATCCAAAATACACAAAATACACCCCCACACAAATAAACAACATTTATTCCGTTCAACAGAACAAACATTTCCTCTATCATGATATGCATGTCTTCAAAATTATATGACCAAGAGAAAAAGTAAAATTAATTAAAAACTGCGGGCAGTGATGATCCGGGGACCATACTGCTCCATCCTGATTGGACGAGTGCGTGCTAGAGTCGTTAACAGCGACAGTCCAGATCCGATTGTTCAAAATTTCAACTCAATCGATCGAAAAATGAACGCAGGGATGCATTTTAAAGGTGCAGTGGCACTAACTGAGTTGCCACGAATATGGCCACGAAATTGCCAATATGGCCATCACAAAATATTTTCCTTAATCAATTGGCTCATAGCATAACCAATCTGCAAGTATTTCATCCGAAGATGTGTCTCTCAGGAATTTTAATTAAATAAGTCATTTATAAATCAACGAGTTAATTTATTAAATGATTAATCAATAAATCAATATTTTCCTTGACAGCCACATCACTTGGTCAGTGTCATGTCCAAATATCAGCTTCCTTACTCAAAAGGTGCCTGAGTTAATGTAATGTAATTACTGTAATAAGATTACTGCAATTACTGTAATGATTACTGTAATTACTGTAATTACCGGAACTGTAATTACTGTAATTACCTCAGGTAATTACTGTAATGTAATTACTGTAATGTAATAAGAAATGTAATTAATTAAATAAGTACTTCATTAATCGTTAATAATGAAATAATTCCTGAATTCTCATTCGATTCACTTGACATTCGAATGTCCCCAAAACGTTGGAGCAAAACGTTGCAACAACGAAAGTGAAACGTTGTGGCGACGTTGTGGAAACGTTAGCAAAACCCAACATTTGAATGTTCCCAAAACATTCCAACAACAAGTTCCAACAACAAGTTCCAACAGCAAGTTCCAACAACAAGTTCCAACAACAAGTTCCAACAACAAGTTCCAACAAGTTCCAACAACAAGTTCCAACAACAAGTTCCAACAACAAGTTCCAACAAGTTCCAACAGCAAGTTCCAACAGCAAGTTCCAAGAACAAGTTCCAACAAGTTCCAACAACAAGTTCCAACAGCAAGTTCCAACAACAAGTTCCAACAACAAGTTCCAACAGCAAGTTCCAACAGCAAGTTCCAACAACAAGTTCCAACAGCAAGTTCCAACAACAAGTTCCAACAGCAAGTTCCAACAACAAGTTCCAACAACAAGTTCCAACAACAAGTTCCAACAGCAAGTTCCAACAACAAGTTCCAACAACAAGTTCCAACAACAAGTTCCAACAACAAGTTCCAACAGCAAGTTCCAACAACAAGTTCCAACAAGTTCCAACAGCAAGTTCCAACAGCAAGTTCCAACAACAAGTTCCAACAAGTTCCAACAACAAGTTCCAACAACAAGTTCCAACAGCAAGTTCCAACAGCAAGTTCCAACAACAAGTTCCAACAGCAAGTTCCAACAACAAGTTCCAACAGCAAGTTCCAACAACAAGTTCCAACAACAAGTTCCACCAACAAGTTCCAACAGCAAGTTCCAACAACAAGTTCCAACAACAAGTTCCAACAACAAGTTCCAACAACAAGTTCCAACAGCAAGTTCCAACAACAAGTTCCAACAACAAGTTCCAACAACAAGTTCCAACAAGTTCCAACAACAAGTTCCAACAGCAAGTTCCAACAACAAGTTCCAACAACAAGTTCCAACAACAAGTTCCAACAAGTTCCAACAGCAAGTTCCAACAACAAGTTCCAACAACAAGTTCCAACAAGTTCCAACAACAAGTTCCAACAGCAAGTTCCAACAACAAGTTCCAACAACAAGTTCCAACAACAAGTTCCAACAAGTTCCAACAGCAAGTTCCAACAACAAGTTCCAACAAGTTCCAATAACAAGTTCCAACAGCAAATGGTCACAAGTCATTATCACATTGCAATGACCTCTAAACATTCCTAAACCAATATCCCATTTAAAAAATCCCATTAAAATCCCATATTTTGTCACCCTTTGCATTGTTGAAAGCAATTAATTCCATAACTTAATATTACCTCAATTTATATATACTAGCGCGTGCCCGCACGTACGTGCTCGCCCGTACGTGCTTGCAAAAAAAACATGCGTGCAAACAACAACAACAAAACTTTGAAACCACGTGGCAGTAACGACCACAGAACCACCCTCCTATTTGCATGGAATGGTTTGGTCCATTCGCAAAGCCAAAACGAACGACCACAGGACCACCCTCCTATTTACATGGAATGGTTTGGTCCATTCGCAAAGCCAAAACGAACGACCACAGAACCACCCTTCTATTTGCATGGAATGGTTTGGTCCATTCGCAAAGCCAAAACGAACGACCACAGAACCACCCTCCTATTTGCATGGAATGGTTTGGTCCATTCGCAAAGCCAAAACGAACGACCACAGAACCACCCTCCTATTTGCATGGAATGGTTTGGTCCATTCGCAAAGCCAAAACGAACGACCACAGAACCACCCTTCTATTTGCATGGAATGGTTTGGTCCATTCGCAAAGCCAAAACGAACGACCACAGAACCACCCTCCTATTTGCATGGAATGGTTTGGTCCATTCGCAAAGCCAAAACGAACGACCACAGAACCACCCTCCTATTTGCATGGAATGGTTTGGTCCATTCGCAAAGCCAAAACGAACGACCACAGAACCACCCTCCTATTTGCATGGAATGGTTTGGTCCATTCGCAAAGCCAAAACGAACGACCACAGAACCCCCCTTCTATTTACATGCAATGGTTCGGTCCATCCGCAGAGCCAAAGCGAACGGCTTGCGAGTACGGTGACCATACCTTGGGACCCCCTTGTCCGATTAATTTCAAACCTTGACAAATTTTCCATTCCTTCCCTTCCTGATCTTTCGATGTAGGGCTGGGTTCTTTTTTTAGGATCATGTTGCATCGAGCATTATTTTCCAAAACAGTGTGAACATTAACCCACACCAAAACCTCTGACATCCCACCATAAACACCTATTGTAAGCGTGCCGAATCAGTAAGCATCACCCCTTCTATGAGCCTCGACCAGAGGGTGGTTGTTACTCACAAACACCATTTCCTGTAATTATCTCTCACTAGGGCATGCCCGTACTATATATATATCTAAAATTATATCCCCCGCCGAGCAAGTCGCTGGCTCCAAGTCGAGTGCTTTGAACAAAAAAAAGAAGTACTCTAAACGGTGGTTTTTTATTCAACCGTGAAGCATGTCTCAAAGGCTTCTTGATGGACCTGGACAAAATTTGATGCAATTTTTTTTCTCAATCGCCATCTTTCATCATAATTCTGGACCGGCATGAGGGGGGGTTGTCTGTCATGAATTTATAGGCATGGCGGGAAAACTGAAAAAAATTATTTATTTAAAACGGGTGTACACGATTGTACACGTGTACGGACGGACCTTACCGAACCGGCAAACAAGTCGCTTCATGCACATCAGTGGTGCGTTTCTTCGTGGCGCGTGTCAGAAGAATTACACAGCGCAGGAAAAATACGTATTTACAGAAATCGTTTAAAAAAAAACTCGGATAATCGCTAAAATCGTTGTGGCCGGTGTACCATATTGGAAATATATATATATATAAATATAATTCCGTTTCCCGGTTCCCTGTCGCTCGCCGAGCGCCGAGCAAGTCAAGTGCTTCGAACAAGTGCAAAAAAAAAAGTAGTACTTTATCCGTGTGCGGGTGGGTAAACGAGTGTACCGGCCTTACACGTCCTGGAAGCAAGCGGTCGCAAGGTGCACACTTGCTTCGTTTGCTTCCAGGTTACAGTAAGGCCCTTTAATAACCAGCGCAAAAATACGTATTTACAGAAATCATTTAGAAAAAAAACGAATAAATTGCTACAGTCGTTTATCGAAATCCCATTCGTGATGGCTCACGCCACCTATATCGCGGCATCGGTGCGCAAAGAAGCCCCAGACCACCTGCTCCCCCATGTATGTACCCATAACTTCCAAGTTCGTAAATCATATTGGACCAAACAAGACACACTCACCTTTTAAAGACTTGTTTGTGTCCAGTTGATCCCAGCGGTGCCTCCAAGATTGTCAGGGAATTTGTAGTGGGGGACTCACAGGACTCCAATGACCGGACACAGGTTACAAAAGGTCTAGTTTATTAAACTGTATTCACTTCATCCAATTACCAAAATGATACCGCATAATATAATGGATCAGGTTAACTCTTTTCGCTGGTCCTTCTCGTTCATCCGACACTCCCGTTCGGTCAGCGCTTCACGTAGCAAGTACTCTCGACTCCAGCCGCAGCTCCCGCTTATATGGACCAACTCGACTTAATCCTCTGTCCGCTGAACTCGTAATCTCTTCTCCGCTGACGTTACTGGTCGCCTTCCTGGCGCCAGCTAGCCCCCCCTGTTGTGAGTTCCATTTATCAAACAATAGGGGGGTGCTCCAGCCTGGGGCTGTGACCAGGTGTTTCAAGAGATTATCATGTTCGTGCACATTCCTAACTCATTTACAAACTCGTCCTTCACAGAGTTTGCATGTAAAATGTATTTGCTTTGTTACCAGGTTAATTAATAAGTTACCAGTGCCAATTAATAAGTTACGCTGAGTTACACTTCCACAGGCCTATGCTTATTTTGTTTGATACAATGCAAAGTCAATCTAGTGGGAAACACATATTTAGCCTACATAGAATAAGGAAATACACTATTTAAAAAGATATATCGTGACCTGCGTGTAAGTTTCATGGAATTAACTAGGAGGACGGCTGCGACCATTATTTACATTAACAGGGTGTTACACATAACAAAACCATACTTTTTACATTCGTTACACTTCCTCCAAAATTGTTGCACTTCTCAAAAACCGTTACACTTCTCAAATTCGTTACACACTTCTCAAAACCGTTACACTGCACCCTCCTTTCTTCAGGCCCGTGCTCGGGCCTACTAAACTTTAACTTAGTGTGACACGTAGGTGTAATTCCCTCTACAATTAACCTGACCCTGAGTGTGACAATCTTAAAACACAAATAAGTATGTCCCCCTATTGCATTGCACCCTGTCTAACAGACTCAAGCCCACAGCTAACCGAATTATGGAATTATTCTCAAACTATACATTTACGGTGGGGAGCATTATTTACAATGACATGATTTCTTATTTACAACGCAACCCAGGACCTGTGTTTTTTTTTTTCTTTTTTTTTCTTAGGGAACAAGAAAAAGAAATTCCTGTTGGGAGGGAGGAGACAGCACGCATTGCATCGATGCACCAGTACCAATACCACCAAAGCACCCAAAAGCACCAAAAGCACCACAAGCACCACAAAGCACCAAAAGCACCACTTGGTGCGCAGTCACCATGGTTCTTAATAAACACAACAAAACAACTGGTGGTGGTCTTCACTTTCTCTGCTGGGCCGATGTTCTTCCCGACGTCTTCTGGCTTCATGCGGCCTATTTGGACATAATAAAAAGCACAACTTGTGTTCGTTTTTTATTTAGGGCAACAGGGGCCAACTAAGGGTGGTCCACCTGTTTGGCATAGGTGCCACCTTACCGAGGTCCGCAAGCAAGATTCCCTGGCCACTATGGCCGGTCTCCAACAGAGGTGCCCTGCCCCAGAACCTGGGGTCCATCAAGTGGTACTTGGCCGCAGAACAGCGGTCCATAAAGTGGTACATCAACGCAATGCATGCTGGTTCTGGGAATCTCGGGCGCACAATGGCCACCTCACGCACGCTCCCCTCGGCACCCAATGGCGCACAGGTCCTCATGTGGGAGACAAAAGGGGGGAAGACAATTGAGCGAGGGGTAAGGTCACAAGGGTACACGTCAATAAGGCAATGCAAGGCGAAATGCGTACGGAGGGCGAAGTGAGAAAGCTCGTCCCTACCGTACGTCACCCCCCTGTCACCTACACTACCCTTGCCCTTACCCCATATTTACAAAATCTACCCATTACCAATTCGTCACTACTGTCACGTCTTCCCCATATTTCCCCTATACCAAATTCGTCTCCACAATCCCTCGACTTCAAAATTTGCCATCACCAATTCATCATCAATCCTCATAAGGAGGGAGAGATGGAATTACGCACAATGTCACACCCACGTCATGATGCGTCTCACAATCCAAACATTTGCACAGTAAAAATAATTAAACATGGCATGGTGCGGAGTACCTGTCACCTCAGGTGAGTGGATGCAGATGGTGCGAGGAGATCCTTCATCCTAACTATCCTCTAAATGATTTTAACACACTTTACACTACCCGGGGTCTTTCCCTGCCAATCCATTGGCCACTTACACTATGGGTTCTAAAAACCAATTCCCATTGACCAAACTGTGGTGCTTCTCAATTTGGGGTCTCACTCCCCCGATTCATCTCCCGGTGCCTTCGCACAATTTCTGGGCTGCGACGTGTAGCTCTCCCAGCAGGTCTACCCACCTGCACACCTCCACCACTGTAGTTGCCACCCGAGCTTACCTGCTCCTCACCCTAACCTAACTAACTGGGGAAGGCCCTCTCCTGGCTCTGTCACCCCACTGGTGCCCTCTGGCACTGGGCTACCCGGGTCCGTCCTCCGGATCCTCGGGCCCCATCCACAACAACTACTACCGGCTCCCAGAGCCCACCTGCGGCCTCACCTGGCCGACATCCTCACAGTGGTGGAGCGCCCAACCAACTACACACACTAACAGGCTACACGCCCAGCCATTTCCACAACACTAATGCACCCATCCAAAGACCATTCTTTCACCCGCACCACAGATGCCAATATCCAACCACAATTTACCTGTACCCTCTACCTAACACTTACACTACCCGCCCCGGGTATCCGTGATGGGGGTCCACTCTTCCCCCATTCACACCTTCGCACCATCCACTCCACTCCACAATTTCCACCATTCTCACTCCACGACCATCCATTCCAATACTCCAGATATTCCACACTACCATTTATTCCACACAGCCACATACACCTGTTGTTGCACACCTGTGCCCTCACACCTGGTGCCACCTGCACCCTCCTTTCTTCCTGGACCATTTGGTCAACACAACACGCAATCACCACTACTCCCTCATACACTGCTCCATTCACCTGTTCAGTTGCACACCTGTGCAATCACACCTGTTCAATTCTCACCTGTTCAATCTTCACACACACGGATTCATCTCAGCTAACTACTCCCTTCTGAAACTTGCGCTTCCCAGTCGTCCCTTTAAACTATTGCGCTCCCACATCATTATCAACCACACTAAACTACCTGCGTCCCCACTACAGGTATCAGTCACTATCTAAACCTTAACGTTACCTAATGTCATCTTCGCTAGATCCCTATCAATATAACCAAGCCCTCCCTGGCTCGGTTGTCATAGCCACCCCATAAACTATTGCGCATTTGCCCCCACCTGTGAGGGATGGTGGATTTGCCATCCCACCACATCGGGGAGGTCCTACTATCAATTTGGCACACCAAATTCCAACCAATTCAAAAATTTTCCATTTACTGCCAATTCTACCGTACCAATCATCAAATTTCGCCTTTTTCTAATTTTGAGTCCAAAACACTATCCTCATCACCCGTCTACTTATTACATCCTCTCGGTGCGCCAATTCACGTCTACAGCCCGGCTTCGTACAGCCGAGCAATGAACGCGGGTTCTTTGGTGCCAGCGGCTGGATACGTCCCGCATTCGGGGCAGGGACGGGGGCTTACCCGGGCCGAGATCCCATGCACCACCTCGGCGTGGAGCCATCCAATATCCCGATCTCGACCTGCCGGCACATCTCAATAGAAAGTGGTCGCCATGACGACCCTTCCTATCGGGCTGCCCGCTCCGCCTAGTGGAGCCCGGACGCGGCCGTTCCAAGCGAGGCACAGCGTGGATCGCGTACGGCGGTTCTTTCGAAACCGCCGTGGTTCGGATCCCCGCTGGTCCTCGCGGCACGCGAAGCTGCCCGACGCGCACCGAGGGCCCGATTCGGCTATAAGTCGTTCTAACCTCTAACCCGGTTACCGTCGATGCCTCACCTGGATGCTTATACGCATACGCTACCCCTTTCTTGCTCATACATGCAGCCGTTTCCATGCTCCTCGTCGTACCTTTTCTTACACACCTCGGTACACTCATTCCGCTCACCGACTTGGTCACACACCTGACCACCGAACACCTTGGCACACATTCGTCGCTCGCACACCTCACCAACACACCTCTTCGCGCCCCCTCCTCGGTCACCTCCTCTGTGACAATCACAGGTGTGCTCTCACTCGCACACCCAACCACGTGCCTCACTACCAATTCCAGCGTGCATTCCCACTCACGCTCTACCATTCCAGGTGTGCATCCTTCCATTCCAGGTGTACATCCTCGCTCACCTGTCACAACCAACTCACGCTCCGTGTCACTCTCACTACTTTCACCACCACTCTTGACAACGCGCTCACCCTTACTCTCGACAGCGCACTCTTTCCTCATGCACCCGTCCGTTACACACCTTTCTCGCGCACACTCTTGCGCACACTTTTCCGTTACTTCCTCCGTAACACTCACCACACCGCGCTTCCATGTGCTCCCTCGCACACGCGCTACGTCCAACTCACTCTTGACAGCACACTCACTCCTCGGCGTGCACTTTTTCCTCACACACCCCATGGTCGGACATTCTCGCACACCTCTTTTTTCGCACACCAGACCTGTCGCACACTTCACCAACGGCCTCTCACGAACACCCGGATCCATACCAATCCCCAAGCCGACTGAAGCTTTCCTCACATCATGTACATTGCCACTCACCTCCGTACCTCGTCGTCGCACCTCCTTTGCCACCTGCAAACTCTTTATTTGGTTAGTGAGCATCACATCATGAGTTGAGCACCGACCTTGCACCAATTCCATTACCTCCTCCTGGATTTCTCTCTTAGTTTCTGTCCGTCTCTTCTTAATTTCACTCACCTCTTCTTCCACTTCCTCTAATTTTTGTTTAACCTCTTTTATTTCTCGGTGCGTCTCCTCAAGTTCGTCCTCTAAGGCTACCGTGACCGTCTCTATGTGCATCCTCACCTGCCGGTCCTTTGTCTCCATTATCTCTGTCACCTCGTCCACCCTCATTGTCAGTTCCTCACGTACCACCTGACATTGCCTCTGCGTCGCTATTAATTCGTTTTTAATTTCTTTTTGTGTCGCCTTTAACCCTCCTAGTACTGCAGTGTTCTTTTGAACCTGCTCCACTAGTTCTTTTTGTCCCTCCGTCAGCTGTTCCACCTCCTCCGTCAGATCTTCTATTCCCCCTTGTAACTTTGCCGTCCCATTTCTCACCTCTTTCTCCATACGCTTCTCACCTCGCTTTACCTCCTCGCGTAGCCCCGAAACCTCCTCACCCACACCTCGTCGTATCTCCTCCTTCATCTCCTCCCTTTCTTTTGTAGATGCCGCCCTCATCTGTCCCAATTCATCCCTCTGAGCATCCAGTTTGGTTTCTACCCCGATTTTTACCTCCTCTATCTGCTCTCCCATTTGTTTAATTTCTCGGGCGGATTGCTCCCCTATCTCCCGCAATTTGCCTTCCATCCTGTTTTCTAACCCCTCTAACCCCTTTTTCATCCCTTCCATTTGATTCTCTTGAGCGGCCATTCTGTTTTCTACCCCCGTTAACCCATTCTTTACCTCTTTTATCCCATTGTCTAACCCCTCAAAATTATTGTCTAACTTCCCAAATTTCTTGTCTAACTCCTCAAAATTATTGTCTAACTTCTCACCGGTACCCCTCGCTTCGTCCCTCATTACCCCCATCATTCTGCTTTCCATTTCTTCGCTATTCTTGTCCATAAGGGCCTTCATTTGTATAAAAAAAAGGTTCAAATCCACCAACGGCGCTGCTACGGTCGCGGCAAAATTTGGTGCCGCTACACCCACGTGCACGAGGACGCCACTTTGCGCGTCTGATACTTCCGCAACCACATTGCTATTTTTCTCCTCCTCCCTTTCCTCCACATACATTTCCCCGAGGTCCTGGGTCGATTCCACCCTGTCTATCTCTCCCACCGACATCCGATTGCCTTGATTGTCCATGGCGCGATCTCAAAATTCGGGTTTTATAAAACAAAATAAATTTCGGCAGCTTGTAATTTTGAGCGCGTTAAGCGCGCTTCGGGTCCGATCTCACTCCTCGACACCAATTGTTACTCTAATAGTACAATTGGTGTTCCAAAATTTGGGCCTAACAAATTTAGTCCCAGGTCCGAATCCAACTCCTGACAACCAATTGTTACAGACGCGGTTTTAGATGTTATTTTACCGAGCGGTTGGTATTACCGCGTCCGAACAGTTACTCCCCGATTAGCCCGATTCCACCCGACGTTGACCAGATCGCCCCACAGATATTCAATCGGGAAACCTCTAAAGCGACCGAAAGAGAATGAAAAGAGAAGAAGAAGACAGAGTACGGAGGAAGAACAGATTTATTATACACACACAAGCAATGGATGGAAGAAGCAATCACACCGCGAATCGTTAACTTACACTATTCATTTTACTTAACCCCAAGACAACGAGTAGGACAGACGACGTTCACACTTACTCGGGGAATATTTCAGGCAGGTAGGGCTTGAGGTGGATTGCTGGAGAGGGAGGCGGGGTCGGAGGCAGCAGCTCTCAATTCCCCGCGGTTTTTGGCGGGAAAACCCTCCGTCGCGTATCCGCTGCTGTAGACGTCACGCGCTGGTTCGGCACACCTGCTCCTCTTCTTCTGGTGGAGCCGTCTCCCTCCTTTCAGCGCGTCTCTCCAAAGCTGGTCTCCTTCCCGAGTACCTCTCCTCTTTGGCTTGGAGCATTTCGCATCTCACCGCTCCTCTTGGTGCCGCCTCTTCGCTCATCTCCCAGGTCATCTGGTCATCTGGTAAAGCAGTCCCTTACAGTCCCTTTTATAACTCGGGGCAGAATCAAGCCGCCGGCTGCGAGGGCACGCCTACCGGGTCGCTCACCACGGTGCTGATTGGCCATGCGACCCTCTGGCTCACTCCTCCCCTCTATGACGAGGTGGAGACATGCCTTTCTTCTCCGAGATTAGCACATGGGCAATGGCGGCTTGCGGGATTGAACACAACTCGCACCCTTTTGAAAGGAACTTTGGAGAGCGGAGATGTTTGGGGAAATTGCAAGGGCCTATGCTTATTTTGTTTGATACAATGCAAAGTCAATCTAGTGGGAAACACATATTTAGCCTACATAGAATAAGGAAATACACTATTTAAAAAGATATATCGTGACCTGCGTGTAAGTTTCATGGAATTAACTAGGAGGACGGCTGCGACCATTATTTACATTAACAGGGTGTTACACATAACAAAACCATACTTTTTACATTCGTTACACTTCCTCCAAAATTGTTACACTTCTCAAAAACCGTTACACTTCTCAAATTCGTTACACACCTCTCAAAACCGTTACAATATATATATATATATATATATATATATATATATATATATATATATATATATATATTGTTACGGACCACGGAGAAGATGTTGTTTGGCCGAGCGGATGGCACCGCGGCCCTAACAGTTACCCCGACTAACCCGATTCCTGAACGTTGGCCGAATCGTGCCACAGATATTCAATGGGGAAAAGACTAAAACGAAGGATGTGAAGAAGAAGAAAGACAAAGGGTAAGGAATACAAATATAATTTATTACTATTTACAGGATTGAAAGAAACCAAGGAAGAAGGAAAGATAAGAAAATAATTTACAGAAGAACTCAGAGACACAGTGCAACGCTAGCTTACCTACAGTCTTAATTAAACCCAGGACAGAACAAACAAAAGACAGACTCACATGGGGAATGATGATAGGAATGGCAGGAGGTGGATGGCTGGAGGGGGAGGAAGGTTCACCTGGAACCGCAGCACGGTCGGGTCGGGGATTAGCAGCCGCCGCCCTTTCTCGATCGGCGCGTTTAGCAGCCGCCGTTCCTTCGCGGCCCCGTTCGAAAACTGCCGTCAAGGCCCCGAAGCTGCTGGGGCTGAAGCTGCGGTGGCTGAAACTGCTGTGGCTGAAGCTGCTGTGGCTGCTGCTGTGGCTGAAGCTGCGGTGGCTGCTGCTGTGGCTGAAGCTGCGGTGGCTGAAGCTGCTCTTTCAGGGATCCCTTACTCAACTCTGGTCTCAACTCAACTCTCTTCAACTCAACTCTCTTCAACTCAACTCTCTTGCTTAGTCCAACCACACTCACTCGGCTCTTGCGCGCGCGCTTTTATAGCGCCTCAGGCGATCAAGCCGCCGGCCTTCAGGACACGCCCCCCAGTGAGCTCGCTTCGGCCCTGATTGGTGGGCACAGGCCCTCTGACTCCACCCTTGATGACGATGGGCGGGCACGCCCTTCTTCCCCGACCTTACCTCGTGGCTAATGGTGGTTTTGGGGCGAAATCAACAACCCACAGCTGTAGCAAACCTGGCAAACTGCCCAGTGCAGTTGGCAATTGAGGCTTGGAGGGGATGTAGCTGGCAATTGAGGCTTGGCAATGACGCAGTTGGAAATGGAGGTTTTTGGGAATGGGAATGAAAGGGGATCTATCTTATTTCACTTGGTGCAATGGAGTATTTCAATTAATGGAAGACAAAGCCTTAACCTAATACACAGAATAAGGAAATAAACTACTGAACAGGGATATTATGGTGTCCTTCATGTATGCTTTATGGAACTAACTACGGGAACGCCCTTTGACCTTTATACAACACTGGAGTAAGGAGGGCGATATTTTAACAACAATTTACGATACAATAAAAACACAATTAAAAAAACACAATCCTCATATCCACAACACTGCACCCTCCTCGTCTTAGGCATGTCCCGGGCCTCTTACCTTAACTTTTAGTGTGGCACGTAGGTGTAGTTCCCTCTACATTTAACCTGACCGTGAGTGTGACAGTTTTAAAACATAAATAAATATGTCCCGCTGCTCCATTGCACCCTGCCTAACAGATTCACGCCCACAGCTAACCGAATTGCGGAATGGTCTTCAAACTATACATTGACGGTGGGGAGCATTATTTACAATTGACGCTACTTTTATTTACAAAACGCAACCCAGGACCTGTGATTGTTCTTTCTGGGGGGGGGGGGGGGGGAGACAGTCTGCTCTGCATTGACGCACCATGAGGCACCCAAAATGCACCAAAGCACCCTCAAGCACCAATCGGTGCACAGTCACCATTGTTCAATAATAAAAATAAACCAACAACCCCTAACCCTGCTGGTGGTCTCTTGCTCTTCGGCTCCCTCTGCTGGCTATTTGCTTTCTTCCAGATGTTGTCATCTTCTTTGCTGGCGGCCTATTTGCACTAATAAAATGCACCCAACGTGTCCATTTTTATTTATTTATGGCCCACAGGGGCCGACTAGTGTGGTTCACCTGTGGGGCATCGGTGCCCTGTGGCCAAGGTCCGCCAGCAAGATTTCGGGCCTTCATGGCCGGTGCCAGCAGAGGGGCCATGCCCCAACCCATGGGGTCCATAAGTGGTGCTCAGCCACAGACATGTGGTCCATAATGTGGTGCATCTATGCAGACAGCTGTGGTTGCGAGAGGTTCGGGCGCACAATGGCCGACTCACGCACGCTCCCCTCGGCGCCCAGTGGCGCACAGGTCCTCATGTGGGAGACAAAAGGGGGAAAAGACAGATGAGCGAGGGGCAAGGTCACAAGGGTACACATCAATAAGGCAATGCAAGGCGAAGTGCGTAGGGAGAGCAAAGTGAGAAAGCTCGTCCCTACCGTATGTCACCCCCCCCCCCCCCCTGTCACCTACTCTACCCTTGCCCTTACCCCATATTTACAAAATCTACACATTTACAAATTCGTCGCTAATGTCACGTCTTCCCCATATTTCCCCTACACCAAATTCGTCTTCACAATCCCACTAACCAAAATTTGCCATCACCCAATTCATCATCAATCCTCATAAGGAGGGAGAGATGGAACAACAAGCACAATGTCACACCCATGTCATGATGCGTCTCACATTCCAAACATTTGCATCATAAAAATAATTTAAAAAAACACCTGGCATGGTGTGGAGGTACATCATCCCATGGTGAGTGGATGTAGATGGTGCGAGGAGATTCTTAATCCTAACTACCTTCTAAATGACTTTAACACACTTTACACTACCCGGGGTCTTTCCCTACCAAACCATTGGCAAACTTACACGATGGGTTCTAAAAACCAATTCCCATTGACCAAACTGTGGTGCCTCTCAATTTGGGGTCTCACTCCCCCGATTCATCTCCCTGTGCCCTTGCACAATTTCTGGACTGGGTCATGTAGCTCTCCCAGCAGGTCTACCCACCTGCACACCTCCACCACTGCAGTTGCCTCCAAGCTTACCTAGCTCCTCACCCTAACCTAACCAACTGGGGAAGGCCCCTCCTGGCTCTGTCACCTCTTGGTGCTCTCTGGCACTGGGCTACCCATGTCTGTCCTCCGGATCCTCGGGCCCCATCCACAACAACTCTACCGGCTCCCAGAGCCCACCTGCGGCCCCACCTAGCTGACATCCTCACAGTGGTGGAGTGCCCAAACCAACTACACACACTAACAGGCTACATGCCCAGCCATTTCCACAACACTAATGCACCCATCCAAATACCATTCTTTCACCTCGCACCACAGATGCCAATATCCAACCACAATTTACCTGTACCCTCTACCTAACTCTTAGACTACCCTCGCTGGGTATTCGTGATGGGGTCCACTCTTCCCCCATTCACACCTTCGCACCATCCACTCCACTCCACAGTTTCCACCATACTCGCTCCACGACCATCCATTCCAATACTCCATATACTCCACACTCCATGTCTTCCACACAACCATTCTCCATACACCTGTCGTTGCACACCTGTGCAATCACACCTGGTGCCACCTGCACCCTCCTTCCTTCCTGGACCATTTGGTCAGCACAATACACAATCACCTTCTCTCACTCATACACTGCTCCACACACCTGTTCAGTTGCACCCCTGTGCAATCACACCTGTTCCTCTCACACGGCATCATCTGATCTACCTGTTGCCCTGCTAACTTAGTGCTCCCCGTCTTACCTTTAAACTAAGCACATACCACGTCATTATCATCCACTCTAATCTACCTGCGTCCCCACTACAGGTATCATTGTCACTACCTAATCTTAACGTTACCTAAGGTCATCTCTCTAGATCCCTACACACGATATCCTAACCCACCCGGGCTAGTTTTCACTGCCATAAACCCATAAATCTAGTGCTCCTTTGCCCCCGTTGTGAGAGATGGCAAAGTTGCCATCCCACCACATCGGGCATCTCCCACTACCATCCCCCCCAGTCCTCTGACGCTACGAGCCCCCGTCGCAAGAGGTACTGGGTCCTGCCTCGGCATCTCGAGCCGAGGTGATCCACGAGGGCACCTGCTCGCCGGCATAAGGTCTTATCCGGTCGGCATGGACGATCCGAGGGGGGGCCCGTGGCCCCATTTTGATCTTAATGACCAAGTCACAGATTTGCGACAGGACGACTCCTGGGCCTTGCCAGGGGGAGGTGAGTTTTGGGCACCTACCCTTCCGCCTCCGGGGATTAAAGGACCAAATCTTCATCCACGGAGCGTACTGACTCCCCTGGCTCCGGTCGTCGTACCTGCGCTTCATCTTGGCCCCCGCCAGATGGAGCTGGCGGTGGGCGAAGGCATGGACCCACTCCATGCCTTCCTCCAGGTGACGTGCGTAACCCTCCCTCGGCGGTGTATCCGTGGTGTCTGGCACGGGACCGCATAGCAAGTCGGCGGGAGCCCGTAACTCCCGCCCATACATAAGCAACGCTGGACTGCATGCAGTGGCCCCGTGCTGGCTGTTTCGGTAGGCCATCAACAAGTATGGGAGATGTTCGTCCCAGTCATCCTGACGGGTGGTGGTGAACAATGCCAGTTGTTGTATCAATGTTCGATTGAACCGTTCCACCATCCCGTCAGATTGTGGCCGCAAGGGCGTGGTCCGTGTTTTCCGAATTGACAGGAGTCTGCACACATCTTTTCATAATTGGCTCTCAAAATTTCGTCCCTGATCGGTGTGCAGCTCCTCTAGAATCCCGTGCCGACATACAAATCCTTCCACGAAGGCCTGCGCCACAACCCCGGCTCCTTGGTTGGGGAGGGCGTAGGCCTCCGGCCACTTGGTGAAATAGTCCATCACAACGAGGATATACTTATTACCTTGGTGGGTGCGGGGCAGCGGTCCTAGAATATCCATAGCCACCCGCCCAAGGGGGGCCCCCACCTGATGTAATTGAAGGGGGGCCCTTATCCTCCGTGCTGGTCCCTTTTTGGTAGAACAGGCGTCGCATCTCCGACACCAGTCCTGTATGTCGCGCCCCATATTCACCCAATAAAACCTCCGGCGGACCCGAGATATTGTCTTTGTCCTGCCCAAATGGCCGCCAGAGCGGGTACCATGCACCTGTTGTAATATGACGTTCTTGAATTTGTCGGGGACTATCACCAGCCAGGAAGTCCTATCAGAGGGAACCTCCACGCACTTGCGATACAAGATGTTATCTTTCAACTCCAGGGTCTGCCACTGAGCCCAATACGCCTTTGTCTGCGCCCCGAGGGGGGTGACCTCTTCCCCTTTTGGTCTTTGCCCCAATTTGACCCATTTGAACACCGGTCCCAGGACAGGATCCTCCTGCTGGGCCGTGCTCCATGCCAAATTTCCAAATTCCTCGTCCGCGGTTAGTGGCAAAATTGGCCCTCTCACCCGGGTTGCCCGGACGATGAGAATCGGGGCAGAATCGCCCAATTGCTCCCTTTCCTCGTGTCTCGCACAAAATTTGCAGTTTTCCCCCAGACAAGGACGCCGAGAGAGTGCGTCCGCATTACCATGGGCCTTCCCGGCCCTATGGGTCACATTGAAATCATACTGCTGCAACTTTTCCAACCACCTTCCAATTTGGCCCTCCGGTTCCTTGAACCGAAGGAGCCATTGCAAGGAGGAATGGTCAGTTCGAACCGAAAATTTCCGCCCGTATAGGTACGGGTGGAAATGGTTCATGGCAGCCAGCATAGCCAATAACTCTTTGCGAGTGACACAATAATTTCGCTCGGGCCTACTTAAGGCCCGACTATAGTAACCAACCACTCTCTCCACGCCCTCCTGTGTCTGAGACAAAACTGCGCCCAATCCTTCCTGGCTCCCATCCGTGTCCAGGGTAAATGTCCCGTCACTAGTGGGGTACGCTAGAAGGGATGCGGATGTTAGACACCCCTTCAATTTTTGGAAGGCCTCGTGGCACTCCCGTGTCCAATTAAATTGCGTCCCCTTCTCCGTAAGCCGGTGGAGGGGACGGGCCAACTCCGCAAATTTCGCCACAAAACGCCGGTAGTAGGAGCAGAGTCCCAAAAACCCCCGCACCTCTTTGATGGTACGTGGTGCGGGCCACTCCTCTACCGCTTTAATTTTGTCTGGGTCCGTTTTTACCCCCTCGCGGCCGATCACGTGACCTAGATAGGCCACCTCTCTTGCAAACAAAGTGCACTTACTCGGGTTCAGCTTTAACCCTGCCTGTCTGAGGCACCCGAACACCTGGTCCAAATTAGCTAACGCCTGGGGGAAGGTCTTGGCATGTACTAGGACGTCATCCAGGTATACCAGGCATGATTGCCATGGCATGCCGCCTAGTACATGTTCCATTAATCGCTCAAAGGTGGCGGGGGCGTTACACAAACCAAACGGCATCACAGTGAACTGATACAGCCCCTTACCTGTGGAAAATGCCGTTTTCTCCTTCCCTGTCCGATCCATCTCCACCTGCCAATACCCACTCTTGAGGTCCAAAGTTGTGAACCAATTTGAGCCCGCAACGGCATCGAGGGTGTCATCAATTCTTGGCAGGGGATATGAGTCCTTGAGTGTCACGTTGTTTCGCTGGCGATAGTCCACGCAGAACCGCGTGGTCCTATCTTTCTTTTTGACCAGCACAACAGGTGACATCCAAGGACTTCCCGAGGGCTCGATCACGCCTGCGTCGAGCATTTTTTCAACCTGCTCGTCAGCTTCCGCCCTCTTGCTCCAAGGGAGCCGTCGGGCGGCCTGACGAATAGGCCGGGCCTCACCGGTGTGGATCTGATGTTTCACCAGGCCTGTACGTCCAATATCCTCGGTGGACAAGGAGAAGAGGTCCAAATGGGACCCAACCAGTTTGTGTAAGGCCTCCCTCTGGGTACCTCCCAACTCTATGCTACTTCGATTTACCATCTCGCAAATGGGATCGGGCCAATTCCTAGAACTTATTGAAGGCTCCCCCTGGGGCCGGCTCGGCTGGACGTTCTCGCTCCTCACTGACGCGACTTCTCTAACTGGGGTGCAGCCAGCTACCTTCGTGCCCCTCACTATAGTGCGTGGTTCTGTGCTAATATTAATTACTCGGACGGCTACCACCGGCCCGTCCGTTTTTACAAGGGTGCGGCCCACGATTAAACCAGGTATGGATCGCGCTGCCACCGGTTCGACCAGGCCGCAGGACTCCTGCCATGTCGGGCGAGCTGACCATCGGGCCGGCACTATGGCCTCGGCCCCCGGAGGGATGGTCACGGCCTCAGGAGCCTCCAGCTCCACCCTCTCAGCCGTGCTCACCCCCCTCCAATGGTAGCTCTTCCACTCCCCATCGCAGGATCCCCCGGCTCAAGTCGATTTTACAACTGCTGGCAGTCAACAAATCCAACCCTATTAAGCACGGGTCGCACACCTCCACCACCCAAACCTTTATCTCTTGCTTTACCGATCCCAACTTGAGGGTCACAAAACCACGCCCTATGATCGGAGCCGTTGCCCCAATAGCCAACTGCAAACTATGATTTTCCAGACGCTGGATTTTACCCCAGCCGTCTGCACTCGAATTAAGGATCACGGGGCTGATGATCGTGGCGCTGGCTCCCGTGTCCACCACGGCGTCTACCCCTACGCCGGCAATTTTGCACCGAATTGTCAAACTACCTGTTCCAATTTGGCCACAATGAATGACCTGTCGCGTCAATGAGGGCTCCTCTCCATCCCCTACTGCCGAACACCGCCCTGCATGCCCGGCACGTTCTAGTTTCCCGGGCCCTGGCGGGGGGGGGTGTCTGAGGTCGGCTAGGCCGATCGATACGGGGCGGAGTTGAGGGCATCGGTTGGCGGGGAACGTCCCGGCGCGGAGCTCGACACTCCCACGCACGGTGACCCAACCGAGCACAATTATAACACCTTACCTGGTAAGGTGCTTGCCTCCGGTATTCCGAATTTTCCCCCCTGTATGTCCGAATTGGGGTACTCTGTCGGGGACTACCGGGTGCCACCGCTGGAGCCGCCTGCCACGGTCCAGGTCCCGCCAGGCGCCGATCCACTAACCTCCGGACCATGCTCTCCAGGTCAGGGCCCCCGTCGGGGGCGGGCCCCCTAGGGGGGCCGCCCCCCATCACGGGCCCTACCTGACGCACCGCCACCGCGTGGCGCTCGCCTCCCCGGGCCAGGGGCCTCGCTGCTTCCCAACGGGCTGCAGCGTCGGCCGCCTGACTCATGGTCTGCGGGCGCCACATGGCGAGCTGTTGTCGGAGCTCCAGATCCGGAAGGGCCTGAATAAAGTGATCCAGCGCCAGGCTTTCCTGGGAACTCGCTGCCATGTCCGCGTGTGCAATTCCCACTGCGCGGCGAATGTCGTGCGCAAGTTCCCCGATTGTCTCCTGGGGCTTGCGTTTTCGCTGCGCAAGTTGAGCTTTAAGGTGAGTTTTCACGGGACTCGCGAAGGATGCGAATGTCGAAAAAATGGCAAAGTCCAACATTCGGAGAAGTTTTTCTCCAAATGTGTCGCGACAATGGAGCCGTAAACCATTCTTGCGCAGTTTGTGCGTAGTTCTCACAACGTATGGGCGAATGTCGTGTGTAGCGTTGCCGAACTATGGCCAGTCCACATACACGAAGAACACGCGACTAAAATGCGAACAACACGAATGTTGGACGAATCTCGGGCAACATTCGTGCGGACATTTCGCGACACATGCGAACGTTTTGCGCATATTTCGCGAATAATGAACGTCGTGCGACATTCATGCGAAATTTGTACATATGTCGCGCGATTATCTTGCGACCGGCGATCCGACCGACACTTGGGCAGTATATAAATGCCTTGAAATGTATTGCCAGCAGTTCTTGCCCATAGGTCAGTAATGCAGATTTGCCACCAGACACGTGCGCCAAACGTTCATGAGAACTTCGCACGAAGACGGACGCGAACAGTTCGTGAATAGGTCGAGAAATGATCGGACGAACTTTGCTGCTTTCGCGAGACATGCGCGAGACATTATCCAAACAGTCGGAATCTGTTTGGGGTTTAACGAAGATTTTGCGAACATCACGCACGTCGTGAGTAGGTCGTGCGCATATGACGAAGCTTTTTAGACATTTTTGAGAGCAAATCACGACCCGGGATGCTGGAAACGTTCGCTATAAATTTCAAACTTTTTTGAAATACACGCCGAACAAAAAACAACTCCTGCGAACAATTGACGACGCTTCCAAACCCCCGCGCATGTTTGGCGAACTTTTGGAGCCTAACATACGAATGTTGGACTTTGCCATTTTTTCGACATTCGCATCCTTCGCGAGTCCCGTGAAAACCCACGTTTAACAAGCTCGCTTTGCTGTTCAATGCCGAAACGATTAATTAAAGCCGCACGGAGAGCTGGCAGGGTGAGAGCACCCAGTGGTAAAGCTGTCAGCACCTCCGCCGCCGCACCGCGCAGTGCCCCCACCAGGTGTACTCCACCTTCGTCCGGATTCCAACCGTTGCCTTTACACACGTACTCAAACTGCGCCAGGTACGCCCTCAAATCACTCTTGCCGTCATACGGCGCGAGTGGGACCTTGTGGGCGCCCGAAGGTCGGACCCCGCGCGTCACTCCTTGCGGGATCAACGCGGGACCAAACCGTTCGGGCTCCCACAGTACGCTATTCCCGGGGGGCTCCCGCGCATCCCCCGTCCTTCCAAACACTACCCCTCCTGGTTTCGATGCCTGGGTCGCCCTTCCGCAACCCGCTACCCACTCCATACCTGCACATCCTTGCTCACCAACACCCCCCTCACTCCCCACAGCCAGACCTCCTTGCACACCTCCTCTTTCCATACACTCCGGACCAGTCATACATCTCACCATTGGTCCCTCATGAACACCCGGGTCTACACCAACCCCCAAGCCGACTGAATCTCCCCTCACACCATATACATTTCCTCGTATATCGCCACTCACCTCGGTACCTCGTCGTCGCACCTCCTCTGCCACCTGCAAACTCTTTATTTGGTTCATGAGCACATCTTCATGATTTGAACACAGACCTTGCACATACTCCATCACTTCCTCCCTTATCTCCTTTTTAGTTTCCCTCCGTCTCTTCTTAATTTCACTCACCCCTTCTTCCACCTCCTCTAATTTTTCCTTTACCTCCTTCATCTCCCGGTGCGCCTCCTCTATCTCTTCCTCCAACGCCACTTTAACCGTTTCTATGTGCATCCTCACCTCTCGGTCCTTCGTCTCCATTACTTCTGTCACCTCTTCCAACCTCTTCGTCAACCCCTCATGTACCATCTGACATTCCTTCTGTGTCGCTATTAATTCATTTTTAATGTCTTTTTGTGTCGCTTTTAACCCCCCGATTATTGCAGTGTTCTTTTCCACTTGGTCCACTAGTTCATTTTGTCCCACTGTCAGCTGTTCTACTCCCTTCGTCAGACCCTCTATGCCCCCCTGTAACCTAGCCGTATTATTCCTCACCTCTTTCTCCATACGCTTCTCACCTCGCTTTACCTCCTCGCGTACCCCCGAGACCTCCTCGCTTACACCTCGTCGTATTTCCTCCTTCATCTCCTCCATCTCTTTTGTAGATGCCACCCTCATCTGTCCCAATTCATCCCTCTGAGCATCCAATTGACCTTCTAACCCGATTTTCACCTCCTCTATCTGGTTCCCCATCCGTTTGATTTCCCGGGCGGAATGCTCCCCTACTTCCCGCAATTTGTCGTCCATTGTGTTTTCTAACCCCCTTAACCCATTTTTCACCCCCTCTATCTGATTCTCCTGGGCAGCCATTCTATTTTCCACCCCCGTTAACCCATTTTTCACCTCTTTTATCCCGTTGTCTAACCCCTCAAATGTATTGTCCAACCCCTTAAAATTATTGTCTAACCCCTTAAAATTATTGTGTAACCTCTTAAAATTATTGTCTAACCTCTTAAAATTATTGTCTAACCCCTCAAATTTAGCTTCTAGCCACTCCCCCATTTCTCCCATTTTGCCCCCCAATCGCTCACTATCAGCCCTCGCTTCGTCCCTCAATCGCTCACTATCAGCCCTCACTTCGTCCCTTATTCGCTCACCCATTTTGTCCATAAGGGCTCCCATTTGTAGCAAAAAAAGGTTCGAATCCACCGGTGCTGCTACGGTCACGGGCGCCGCTAAATTTGGTGCCGCTACACCCACGTGCGCGAGGAGGCCATTTTGCACGCCTGACACCTCCTCAACCACCTCCTCATAGTTCTCCTCCCTCTGATCCTGGGTTACTCCTAACCCCTCTTCTAGTTCCCCCACCGGCATCCGATCGCCTTGACTAGCCATGGCGCGATTTCAAAATTCGGGTTTTTTAAAACAAAACAAATTTCAGCAGCTCGTAATTTTGAGCGCGTTAAGCGCACTTTGGGTCCGATCCCACTCCTGACACCAATTGTTACGGACCGCGGAGAAGATGTTGTTTGGCCGAGCGGATGGCACCGCGGCCCTAACAGTTACCCCGACTAACCCGATTCCTGAACGTTGGCCGAATCGCGCCACAGATATTCAATGGGGAAAAGACTAAAACGAAGGATGTGAAGAAGAAGAAAGACAAAGGGTAAGGAATACAAATATAATTTATTACTATGTACAGGATTGAAAGAAACCAAGGAAGAAGGAAAGATAAGAAAATAATTTACAGAAGAACTCAGAGACACAGTGCAACGCTAGCTTACCTACAGTCTTAATTAAACCCAGGACAGAACAAACAAAAGACAGACTCACGCGGGGAATGATGATAGGAATGGCAGGAGGTGGATGGCTGGAGGGGGAGGAAGGTTCAGCTGGACCCGCAGCACGGTCGGGTCGGGGATTAGCAGCCGCCACCCTTTCTCGATCGGCGCATTTAGCAGCCGCCGTTCCTTCGCGGCCCTGTTCGAAAACTGCCGTCAAGGCCCCGAAACTGCTGTGGCTGAAGCTGCTGTCGCTGCTGCTGTGGCTGAAGCTGCGGTGGCTGCTGCTGTGGCTGAAGCTGCGGTGGCTGAAGCTGCTCTTTCAGGGATCCCTTACTCAACTCTGGTCTCAACTCAACTCTCTTCAACTCAACTCTCTTGCTTAGTCCAACCACACTCACTCGGCTCTTGCGTGCGCGCGCTTTTATAGCGCCTCAGGCGATCAAGCCGCCGGCCTTCAGGACACGCCCCCCGGTGAGCTCGCTTCAGCCCTGATTGGTGGGCACAGGACCTCTGACTCCACCCTTGATGACGATGGGCGGGCACGCCCTTCTTCCCCGACCTTACCTCGTGGCTAATGGTGGTTTTGGGGCGAAATCAACAACCCACAGCTGTAGCAAACCTGGCAAACTGCCCAGTGCAGTTGGCAATTGAGGCTTGGAGGGGATGTAGCTGGCAATTGAGGCTTGGCAATGACGCAGTTGGAAATGGAGGTTTTTGGGAATGGGAATGAAAGGGGATCTATCTTATTTCACTTGGTGCAATGGAGTATTTCAATTAATGGAAGACAAAGCCTTAACCTAATACACAGAATAAGGAAATAAACTACTGAACAGGGATATTATGGTGTCCTTCATGTATGCTTTATGGAACTAACTACGGGAACGCCCTTTGACCTTTATACAACACTGGAGTAAGGAGGGCGATATTTTAACAACAATTTACTATACAATAAAAACACAATAAAAAAAACACAATCCTCATATCCACAACAATATATATATATATATATATATAAACACATTAATACAACACGAGTTGCCGTAGGTAAATACTGTATGATACAGTTATGATACACACCCCACCCCCTCGCTTTTTTATTGTTCTCTTTGTCCTCCTTTTTGAAATTTAAGTATGGTAACCGTAACCTTATCTTAACGTTTAAGGTGGCTGGCTTAAGATCATAGGGTGCCGAGTTTGAGCCCCTGTCAAGTCGTTGAAATAACACCAGGTGGGTTGACTCAATCTGTCATGCTTCCGAGGTTGGAAAAATAAGTAACAAGGGCACTGCACCAGCGGCCCAACCGCACTTCCGGAAAATAATGCAACCAGCAGCCACAGCTCCACACACACACAACAACAACAACAACAACAACAACAACAACAACAACAACAACAACAACAACAGAGGGACAGATGGACTGATAAGTCCAGCGAGTTTAATCCATAGATGGTTGTGACATTGTTTGTATATCTCATGGTGACTCATGGTCCCAGATTGCCATTCATTCATTCAAGTTAAGACCCAAACTATAGGCGATAGGTTTCAGACACTGCAGAGCTCAATTAACCACTCACGTGACCTGTGAATACCCTCCGGTGCGACCTTTGTCCATTTTAAGACCATCATGGCAGATTTCCATTATTTGCATTGAAGATCACACCTTGGTAATTGATTATATTTTAAGTTAAGACCATCTTGGTTTATTCCCACAGCATCTCGTAAGTCAGAGTAGTGTCTGATAAAGCAAAATTAAATAGTTGCTAGACCTGAAGAACCTTTGCTGGACACACGGTCTCATTAATGCGAGTCCATGTTTTTGTTGATATAACAATGTGTTTCGTTCGATTAGCTCTTCTGATCACAGCCACGGCCACCAGGGGGATCCGCCGAGCTATAAGGTCACCATTTGGACCTTGCCCGGGTGTAAATGGGTCTCAACCGCCGCACAGTTTAGGGTGCAGCATCTGGTGCTGACGGTGCAAGACGTGCGGACAAGCTAGGGCAGCCATGCCTCTTGGACGCGACTCTCGGTCTTCGTGGATGTGCCGGGTACCCTCCTAGCGGAGGGAAACCGAGCAAAGGTACGGATCGGGTACACACAGGGATCGACAAAGGGAAACCGTATGAATGGGAAATGCAAACGTCTCGAATATGGATGATGGTTCGCTCGGTCGCTTTCAATCAGCACCATCCGTAGCGCTTGAACAACATTTGTGACTTTGGGCACCGATTTTGATCCGACATCACGTGACCAGTCTCGTTTTATTACAATCATTCATTGACTGTGATTCCCAGACAAAGCATGGAATGTGTCCTCAAACGGACAAAGAGCTTAGCCGTTGTCAGGCTCGTGGAACCGATTTATTTTCAAGGTACGTGACTCCATGTATGTATATATATATATATGTGTTTACCTGTGCGTTGTGACATTATTCAGGGTGAACATCATACGTGTAATGCGTCTGAAAATTGAGAAATCCCAAACCGTAATCAGAATTATATGTTATTCGCAAAAAATCTCTTGTGCTTCATTTGGAAGGTTTGATGCTTTGGTTTAAATCTCCGCTAAAAATAAAAATTTTCATTTTGATTTATTCTCCTTCAGATTTCAACATCACCGCAACGCTTATTATCAAGTTATAGAAGTGGTGACCTCCGTCAAAGAAGGTGGACCGAGGTTAGGTACATTCACCCCTGTTTTTTTTTTTGGGTCTGTGAGCTGGATATCTCAATAAGTTGTGCACGGATTATGGCGACAATTGTGATGTGATTGGGTATGAGACAAGGACGAATTGATTCAATTTTGGTGAAGATATGGATCCGATAAAAAAATTAATGAGCCATCCATCATTGAGAGATAGGGCAAAAAACGATATACAGCACGATATCTCAAAAAGTTGTGGACCGATTCGGACGAAACTTAGTGTAAATGTTCCGTGTATGACAAGGACGAATATGTTCGATTTTTGGGAAGATGCGGATCCGATTTTTTTTTAGTAAATGACTCATCACCATTGAATATATATATGTGCAAAACAATAGGGCAAAAAATTGCAAAATAGGGCAAAAAATAATATATAGCAAGATATCGCAAAACGTTGGGCACGGTTTAGGCCGAAACATGGTGTAAATGTTCGGTGTATGACAAGGACTAATCTATTCGATTTTGGTGAAGATGCGGATCCGAATTTTTTTTTTTAATGACTTATCACCATTGAGAGATCGGGCAAAAAACAATATACAGCAAGATATCTCAAAAAGTTGTGCACAGTTTAGGACGAAACTTGGTGGAGAGGTTGGGTGTGTAAGAGGGACGAATTGATTCGATTTTGGTGAAGATCCGAATACAACACAACAACAACAGGCATTTTAAGGCCATTTCCCCTGCTAGAGCAGGGGTTTAGCCTTGCGGTCCCCATGATAATCTTCTCCATTTTGCCCTAATTTCTGCATCTCCCATTGTTAACCCCCTTGCCCGCATTTCTTCTTCCACCACCTTTAGCCAAGTCTTTCTCGGTCTTCCCCGTCCTCAACTTCCTTCAACATTCATTTCCATCACTCTTCTCAACCAGTCACTTTCATCCTTCCTCAACACATGACCAAACCATCTCAACCTGTTTCTCTTCACAGCATCCATCACAGGCTCAATTCCCATCATCTTTCGCAATTCATCATTTGTCTTCCTCTCTCTCAACGATACTCCACACATCCACTGAACCATTCGCATTTCCACCCTTTCCAGCCTTCGTTGCTGCTCTACGTTCATTACCCATGTCTCGCTCCCATAAATCATAACACTTCTCACACATGCAGCATACACCTTTCCCTTCAGCTTCAATGACACTCCCCTCCTCGTCAGCACGCCACTCAGTTCCCGAAACTTCTTCCATGCACATCTCACTCGAGCAACCGTTGCCGAGTCTGATCCACCTTCTCCATTCAGTATGTCTCCTTGGTAGCAAAATGTTTTCACACCTTCCAGCTTCACGCCGTCTCCAAGATCCAACTCAACATTTCCTCCATCCGCAGCTCCCTCTGTGCACACCTTACACTTGAATGTAGCTGCCACACTGGTTAATGACCCTCTCAGACCACTACATTTTTGATGAACTGACTCAGCGCACATTGTACGTTGAATGGAGTTCACTCCGACTCCCTTCCTGCACACAGCACACGGCCACTTCCCAGTTCTTTCCACCTCACCACATGCTTTACCACTTTCCATCACCATCGTCTTTCCGATATTTACCTTTAGACCTTTTGCCTCCATACATTCCTTACGGATCCTTCGGATTCGGATCCTATATTTTTAGAAGTGATTCTTTATATTGAGTGATACATTCGTGGCCAAAAATATTGGCACCCTTGCACTTTTTTCACTGTTAATATTGCAGAACCTTTGTTTTTGATTCAGAACTTCATATATCCTTTTAAATCAGAAAATAAAAAGAAATGGCATTGACATAATTATTGACACCCTTGACTTAATATTTGATAGCAAAGCCTATGGACAAAATAAATGCAGTCGAGCGCTTCCCATGGCCATGAATGAGCTTCCTACACCTCTCTACTGGCAGTTTGCCCCACTCTTCTTGTGCAAACTACTCCAGCTCTCCCACATTTGGGGGGTGTCTTCTCCCAACTGCTGTTTTCAGATCTCCTCACAGGTGTTCAATGGGATTTAGATCTGGACTCATTGCTGGCCACTTCAGAACAGTTCAGCGTTTTGTCTTGAACCATTCCTGGGTGCTTTTTGAAATGTGTTTGTGGTCATTGTCCTGCTGTAAGACCCATGACCTTCGACGGAGACCCAGCTTTCTGACACTGGGTTGAACATTTCACTCCAAAATGCCTTGTTACGGATTCGTCACTTCCGTTGTTGTGGTTTTCCTCCACTTGAAATATTTCTGATTCTATGTACTATTATTGTCTTCAAAAGGTTTATTGTTCATGAACTGTTTGCAAAGGATAAAAGCATTAATGTTAAAAAGAGACAGGAAGCCGGATCGGGAGCCGGAAGAAGAAGAAGAGGAGGAGAGAAACGTAGGTGGAGCGAATGAGTCGGACAAGAAAGCCGAGTTGCTCCGGTTCTGAAGCGAACGTTGGCGAGCCAGAGTCACTAGCGAACTTTCAGGTTTCCGGGAGAGGAATTCCTACGATGGAGTTGTTATCGCTGTGACCGGTCAACCTGCATGTCTGGTTTTGCGATCGATTCAGGAGAGAATTTCGCCGTGCCCTGTGCCATGAGACCGGGTCGTCGGCCATTTTGACTCACGCAGGACTTGTGCTTTGCTCGGGGTTTCGTCTCTTCTCGACCATTTCACCGCATCCAGACGTCGATCTGTGGCGTGTGTGTGACGTGGCTTTTTGAAGGTTAATTCGTCCATACCCGAGGGTGTGATCTCTCAGTCGCCTGTAGGGCGCCTTTGGATATCCCAGTCGCCTTGGGGGTGCCTTTGCACAGCTGTGGCTGTGGGACTGCATTTGCCATCCGAACGGGATTCTGGTCTCGATCGGACATCGTTCTGTCGATCGCTGGAGCGAATCAACTTTGGGCTTGAACCCGGGAATAAGAGACATTGGGGATGTTCGTTTTTCACTCACTTGGAGCACAGTGAGTTCTATATTACCAAACCTGATGGTACCATCATAGGACATGGATTGTACTATTGAATACTATTATGGTTGGACTGTTATTCTTGTGTGATCTTCATACAATATTTGTTTGTGAGTAACAATTGGGGTGGCTTCTCCATTGATCTTTGACATACAGAATAACACATTTTTCTGCCGTGACTCCTCTCGGGGCTCGGAGGTACATCGTGACCAGGGGGTCGGGGAGGAGCACGTAACAGAAATTGGGGGCTCGTCCAATTGACTCAGGGGCTCGAAATTGGGTCTTCGTCCGGGATAGAATTCCCTAACATTCCCAGAATTCCCAAATTTTGAATTTTTCTAACATTCCCAAATTTTTCAAAAAATGTGGAAATTTTTGTGTGAAGGTAAACAGGCGTTAACGGATAGTCACCATGGTGCTTGACGCAGAACAGTTTGCGGCGTCCCCTAGTGAGCCACAGTTCCAAGCATTAAAAAAATCGGCACTCTTGATATTGGCCAGGCATTTTAACTTGGAGGTCCGAGTTAATATGAAGAAAGCAGAGATGCAGACATTGGTGGTAGAATCTCTGGTGGGACAAGGAACATGGACAGAGGTAGCCTTGGATTGGTTGCCTGAAGAAAAATAAAATGTGGAGCTCCAGAAACTGGAGATGCAACTGCAGATCCAGGAAAGGTTTTTTTTTTTTTTTTTTTTTTTTTTTTTTTGTATACTGAATCGAGGCTCGTGAAAGAGCTAACATTTATTTCACAAACAAATCAACCAGACAAACAAAATATACAAAAAGAGGGAGCGGAAGACAAGATGGGGAGAGAAGGGGAAGCACACAACCACAACATTTGAGAGCAGGGAGAAGTGTGGGAGGGAGAGGGCTTGGGGGCAGGAGGCGTGGGAAGGGGAGGGGGGGTTAAAAGGTTCTCGGAAAGGTTAAAAGCAGAGGAAAGGAAGGCAGAAAAGGAAAGAACAGAACAGGAACGAGAACTCGAGGAGAGAAGAGCAGAGGAAAGAGCAGAGGAAAGGAGAGCTGCAAGTGAACTCGAGGAGAGAAGGGCAGAGGAACGAAGAGCCGAAAGGGAGTTAAAGGAATGTGACATGGAGTGCCAGAGGGAACTTAAACTCAAGGAGCTGCAAATAATGGAAGAACGGGGAGAGGTAACATCCATGCCGGCTAGTTCGACAACTTGTCAGAACACCTGGGATGTTGGTAGGCATGTGAGGCTGGTTCCACCCTTCAATGAAAAGGAGGTAGCCAACTTTTTTTTACACTTTGAGAAAGTGGCTCGAATGCTAAAATGGCCTGAGGAGTCCTGGACCATGTTAGTGCAAAGTGTTCTGGTGGGTAAAGCTCAGGATATTTTTTCGGCTCTACCAATTGACCAATGTGCAGATTATGAGATAGTGAAGAAAACCATTCTCCAAGCCTATGAATTGGTCCGTGAAGCTTTCTGGAATGCCAGGAAGAGGGAGAGTGAGACCCATGTGGAGTTTGCCAGAATGAAGGAAACTATGTTTGATCGGTGGTGTGATTCGAAGGGGATTGGGAAAGACTTCGAACTGTTGCGACAATTGATCTTGGTGGAGGAATTCAAACAGTGTGTCCACGAGGACATTAAAGTACATATGGAGGAAAAGAAGGTACCAGAGTTGTATGAGGCAGCAACCGTGGCAGATGACTATGCCTTGACACACAGGATGTGGTTCCACAAACCTAACTTCTCGCCTAGAGTTAGCCAGGGGAGTTATGGTAAATCAGGTGCGGAGAACAAAAATTCGTGGAGGCGGCCTAAAGAGGACTATGAGGACAAATCTGATACCGCGACTTTTAGGGATCAGAAGACTACAGTTCTAAGACAGACCTATCTTCCGGGGGGCTCGAGGCAAACCACGAGTTTCTCCTCTGGGCCTACTTGCGCTTTTTGCAAGAAACCTGGACACTTGATGTCCCACTGTTATGCCCTGGAAAGGAAAAATCAAGAGTGGAGTCAGACTAGTACAACTCCGAATGCATTGGCAAATGTGAGAAATCGCCCTCAAAAGGGTTACAAACCATTTATTTCAGAGGGGTTTGTGTCACTGGATGGAGACTTGACTAACCAGAGACCTGTTAGGGTGTTGAGGGACACAGGAGTACATCAATCTTTGATGCTTGAGGGCATTTTGCCATTGTCAGAGAAGACGGCAACTGGTGTTTGTGTTCGTTTACAGGGGGTTGGTGGCTGTGTTAAAGCTCCACTTCATGTCATCCATTTAGAGTCTGATTTGGTGTCAGGACCGGTCACAGTACGTTTACAAGCCACTCTTCCTGTAGAGGGAGTACCTTTTGTTATCGGGAATGATTTGGCCGGTGGTCAAGTTTCTGGTAACCCGATGTTTGTTGAAAAGCCAAGTATGGAAAATAACACCGCACAGTTAGAGCAGGAGATTCCGGGTATCTTTCCATCTTGTACCGTGACTCGTGTTATGAGTAGGAAGCGCCCTGGCGAGAAGAGGAAGTACCCTGAAACTAAGGGTCAGCACACACAAGTCAGGGATGGAGGCAGTGTTGGCAAGCTCTTTGTAGGTGGACTGAACTTCAACACAAAGGAAGATGTTCTGGACTCTGTCTTCGGCAGATATGGGCTGCTCTTGGAAGTGCTGCTGATAAAAGACAGGGAGACGCAAAAGTCAAGAGGGTTTCGCTTTGTCACGTTTGAAAACGCAAAGGACGCCAAAGATGCAGAAAAGGATTTGGATGGCAAGGATTTGGAGGGTCGGACCATAACAGTAGAGAAGGCAGGCCATAGGCGTCGAGGGGGCTACAGAGGAGGAAAACGTGGAGGTAGTTTCAGGGGTGGCTATGGTTCCCAGGGTGGGAGTAGTAGTTTTGGTGGTGGCCGCAGTCAATATTACTATGGAGGCTCCCAGAGTTACGGCAGCTCCCGAAGGGATGATTATCAGGGGTAGTGGCCGAGAAGGAGACCGCTATTCACGTGACTACAGCGACAAGCGGTCCAACCGTGATTATTATGAAAGTTAGGAAGAGTTGAAGCACTGAATGCTGCGGAGCAGCCGAGCCAAGATTCCTACACGGATTAACCGTGAATGCCACGTTCCCATGTAGTGAACTTTCCGACACGGATTAACCGTGAACTCCACGTTCCTAAAGGCGTCCATGTAGTGAACCTTCCTACATGGATTAACCGTGAACTCCACGTTCCTAAAGGCGTCCATGTAGTGAATACTTCCAGGCCTCACCACCCAACAACCATGGAACCTGGCTCTCAGCTCGGCCTCCCGGAAAAGTGCTATCGATTTGTTTGCCTTTGGATTTTTGATTACAACCCCTTAACCTTCATTAAAAAGAAACTAAAAATAAAAATCAGAGGTTGATGAGATGGAGTTTTGCTTTGCAGGGGTTCAACTTGGAAATTGAGCATGCAAAGGGCAGGGACAATGTCATTGCTGATGCTTTGTCCAGAGTGAATTAACTTTGGAAATCCCTGTAAGTTGTTTGAAATTTTGTTGCTTTATTTTTGGGAAATATTGATTATCGTTGCTCACGGGAATTGATGATTTGGGGGTGAGCTTACTTTTGTTTGTTGAAAAGAGTTTTGCCGATAAAGAAAGTTTTCACAATGTTCAAACTTTCTTTATTGAGGGGGGGAAGTGTTACGGATTCATTACTTCCGTTGTTGTGGTTTTCCTCCACTTGAAATATTTCTGATTCTATGTACTATTATTGTCTTCAAAAGGTTTATTGTTCATGAACTGTTTGCAAAGGATAAAAGTGTTAATGTTAAAAAGAGACAGGAAGCCGGATCGGGAGCTGGAAGAAGAAAAAGAGGAGAGAAACGTAGGCGGAGCGAATGAGTCAGACAAGAAAGCCGAGTTGCTCCAGGTTCTGAAGCGAACGTTGGCGAGCCAGAGTCACTAGCGAACTTTCAGGTTTCCGGGAGAGGAATTCCTACAATGGAGTTGTCATCGCTGTGACCGGTCAACCCGCATGTCTGGTTTTGCGAACGATTCAGGAGAGAATCATCGCCGTGCCATGCGCCATGAGACCGGGTCGTCGGCCATTTTGACTCACGCAGGACTTGTGCTTTGCTCGCGGTTTCGTCTCTTCTCGAACATTTTCACCGCATCCAGACGTCGATCTGGGGCGTGTGTGTGACGTGGCTTTTTGAAAGTTAATTCGTCCATACCCGAGGGTGTGATCTCTCCGTCCCCTTAGGGCGCCTTTGGATATCCCAGTCGCCTTGAGGGCGCCTTTGTACAGCTGTGGCTGTGGGACTGTATTTGCCATCCGAACGGGATTCTGGTCTCGATCGGACATCGTTCTGTCGATTGCTGGAGCGAACCAACTTTGGGCTTGAAGCCGGGAATAAGAGACATTGGGGATGTTCGTGTTTCAATCACTTGGAGCACAGTGAGTTCTATATTACCAAAACTGATCGTACCATCATAGGACATGGATTGTACTATTGAATACTATTATGGTTGTACTGTTATTCTTGTGTGATCTTAATACAATATTTGTTTGTGAGTAACAATTGGGGTGGCTTCTCCGTTGATCTTTGACATACAGAATAACACATTTTTCTGCCGTGACTCCTCTCGGGGCTCAGAGGTGCATCGTGACCAGGGGGTCGGGGAGGAGCACGTAACACTTGGTAATCTCCTGTTTCATGATGCCATGCACACATTCAAGGCACCCATGCCAGAGGCAGCACAGCAACCCCAAAACATCACTGACCTCCATGTTTGACTGGAGGGAGGATGTTCTTTTCTTTGAAGGCTTCATTTTGTTTTCTGTAAACATGGAGATGTGCTTTCCCAAAAAGCTCTAATTTGGTCTCATAAGTCCACAGGAAAATTCTCCAGTCGGGTTTACAAATTTTGGCAAACTCCAGTCGGGCTTTCTTATGTCTCTCTCTCAGCAATGGGGTCCTCCTGGGTGTCCTACCATAGAACTCCCTTTCATTGAGTTGGCGACGGATGGTGCGAATTGAAATTGTCGTACCTTGTGTCTGAAGGTCAGCTTGAATCTGTTTGGCAATTGATCGAGGTGCTTCCTCTACCATTCAAACAATCCTTCTCTGCAATCTTCGATCAAGTTTTCTCTTGCGGCCACGTCCAGGGAGGTTGGCTACAGTGCCATGGGCCTTAAACTTCCTGATAACATTGCGTGTGGTAGACGCAGGAACATCAAGGTCTCTGGATATGGACTTGTCGCCTTGAGATTGTTCATGCTTGGCTACAATCTTGTGTCTGACCTCCTCACACAATTATCTGGTGACAATGACACAAAACAGCATAATGACTCCTTTTCTCTATTCAAACTGGTTGAATGAGTGATTTTTATATTGCAGGCACCTGCAACTCACCACAGGTGAGTTCATTTCCAAAGTAAAAGACAATTACCTGCTAGAAATCTATTTATTTCTAACAACTTCTAAAAGGTGGCAATAATATTGTCCGGGCCATTTTAGGATTGCTTTGTGGAATAAGCTAAGATTTAGTAATTTTTTCAGCTTTTTTTGTTTTGTTCCACTGCAAACCAAAGAAATACATATGTGGATATCAAAAGTTTTTTTTACTTCAACTACTTTAGGGAAGAAATGGTACATTATTTGAAAAAAGTGAAAGGGTGCCAATATTTTTTGCCACGTCTGTGGGGCTAAAAAAACGGCTGCCAAAGCAGTTTCTTGACTATTGGGCTCAATCCTGGTTGGGGCGTCACTCCTATGCATGGCACTCGAATGGCTCATTCATCCCAGTAAGCTGGTGCTCATTTTGCCGACCTCGAAAGGATGGCAGGCTGAGTGCACCCCAGCTGGTGTTAATTTAACGACCGACCGGGATTTGAACTCAGGAGCTCTAGAATCCCAAATCAGCATCCTAACTCTTAAGCCAATACCAGGCGTTAAAAAACAACAACAACAAAAAAACGATATATATAGCACGGTATCTTAAAAGGTTATGGACGGATTCAGACGAAACTTGGTGGACTGTTTGGGTGTGTGACAAGGACGAATCGATTAAATTTTGGTGAATATCCGAATCCGGATCTGGATACGAGAATTTTTTTAAATTGCAAGTAATTCTTCAACATTGAGACATGGGGCCAAAAACGATTTATAACATGATATTATAAAAAGTTGTGGACGACTAATGACAAACGAGGTGGATGAGTTGGTTAGGTGACAAGAACAAGCCGATTAGATTTTGGTTCATGTCCGGATCCAGATCTGACCTATCATTGGGATACAAAACGTAAACTGTTCAGCCTGGTGGGGGTGTGCTCTCTACCGAGTGCCGTTCTCGGTACCTCCGCCACAAAAGGTGGATGGAGGTTATGTTTTCACCCCTATCTGTTTGTTTGTTTGTTTGTGAACAAAATATCTCAAAAAGTTGTTGACGGATTCGGAGGAAATTTGGCAGAGATGTAGAGCATGTCACAAGGACGAAATGATTAGATTTTGGTGAAGATCCGGATCCGGATCCGGCTACTAGAATTTTTTAAGTGATTCTTCACCATTGGTATATAGGGCCAAACACGATACATAGCAGGATATCTCAAAATGTTGTGGACGGATTTGGACGAAACTTGGTGGACCGGTTGGGTGTCTGACAAGGATGATTCGATTCGATTTTGGTGAAGATTTGAATATGGATTCGGATATGAGAATTATTTAATTTCTTAAGTGATTCTTCACCATTGGGAGATAGGGCCAAAAACGATACATTGCGGGATGTCTCAAAAAGTTATAATAATAATAATAATAACTAGCCGAAACCCGTGGAACATCCACGGAAGGGAGGATGTGGTGTATGGATAGAGTGTACCATAATGGATGGCATAGGGGAGCGCTCATGGGATCTTCTTCTTCCGTTAATCTCCAATTTTTTCTCTTTAAGTTAAGTCCAATCAGTCCTCTCTGCTCGAAGTGCTCAGGCCATGCCCTCCCGCTCTCATACTTTTATTTCCGTTCGGTGTAGAAAGAGATTGACATATCGTTCGTCTGTTTTCAGCTCGTTATCTTTAAGCTTCCTTACGTCTCGCCACTTGCTACACCTCTCTGAGTTACGAGGATTTATGCAACGCACCCCGAACATCGCAACGTCACTCCATTTAACTTTATTAAAATGACGATAAAGACGTTTCCTTATATATCCTAATTTAAAATGTTCAAGGGAATAAAAAGACCATTTGGATCACACTACCCATGCTCACACCACTCGACTGTCCAATCAGCGGACGGCTCGCTTCGCCTTCGCCCAGCAGACGCCAATACAATGGCGTCGTAAGATGGCGTCATATCGGCCGTTAATCGGATGCTTTTGGGCCCCAACGTCGGCTAATTCAGATTTTTCGAGTATGTCTATACGTGATAAACAAAGGGCGCGGTTCGTAGATCGTAAATCCATTAGTGCCGTGGGCATCGGGTCACTGGGTGCAGCATAAAAGGGATAACAAAGTCGAGTCCTTACGGTATTATTATATAGATACTGTTACGGTCCGCGGTTAAGGATGTTGGTTTGCCGAGCGGATGGCACCGCGACCTAACAGTTTCCCCGATTCACCCGAATGTTGGCCGTATCGCGCCACAGATATTCAATAGGGAAAAGACAAAAGCGACACGGATGTGAAGAAGAAGGAGGAGACGAAAAGGTTGGCAATACTACTAAATTTATTTACTATTTACAGGCTCAAAATAACCAAGGAGAAGGAAAGATAAGAAAATAATATACAGAAGGTATTAGAGACACAGTGAAAATTACTAGCTTATCTAAACAGGCTTAACTAAATCCCCAGGGACAAAACAAACAGAACAAACTCACGTACACGAATGGGGAACTTGCAGGCAGGAATGACAGGAGGTGGGTGGCTGGAGCGGGAGGAAGGCATGGAGCTGGCTGGAGCTTGATCCCGCACGGGACGTCGGGCTGGACCTCGACGGCCGCTGATGCCACCGATCCTGTCGTGTGCGTGGAGTAACGGGTCGGAGCTGCTTGGTGGAGCCAAGCCAACGCTGCTGGTGGGGGGTCTGGCGTGATGGGTTCGCTCTCCCTCTCTCACTAACTCCAGGACTCTTTCTCTCTTGCTTAGTCCAACTCTTCCTCTCTTGCTTAGTCCAACCACTCCACACCACCGACAACTCAACGCAACCACTGACCACCACTGACGACCAACCCAGCTCTGGCCAAAACCACACAACTCAGCTCTTCGCAACTTCTTGCACGCGCGCCTTTATAGCGCCTCCGGCGATTAAGCCGCTGGCCTTCAGGACACGCCCATCGGGGTGCTCACCTCGGCCCTGGTTGGTCGCGCGACCCTCTGGCTCCGCCCTTGATGACGACGGGCGGGCACGCCTTTCTTCCCCGACCCGAGCACATGTTCAATGGCGGCTTTGGGGGTGAAAACAACCCACAGCTGTAACAAACTGGCTTGGCCATGACGAAAGGGGAAATGGAGGTTTTGGGAATGGGAATGAAGGGAATCTATCTATTTCACTTGGTGCAATGGAGTGTCATTTTAATGGAAGACAAGGCCTTACCCTGATACACATAATAAGGAAATAAACTACTGAACAAGGGTTTTATAGTGTCCTTCAATGTATGCTTTATGGAATTAACTACCAGGACGCCCTTTGACCTTTATACACACTGGAGCAAGGAGGGCTCAGACTAAATAATAATTCATAACAATTTACAACATAATACAACACAATCAAAAAAACACAATCCTCAATTCCGCAACAATACATTTATTTTATATAGCGCTTTTCAAGTAGCCCAAAGACGCTTTGACAGAGTACTAAAAAACAAGTGCAAAAAGACAAAAATCAACAGGTAAATAATCAAAGCAAAAGGAAGGAGAAGAGATAGTCAGGGGTTAAATGCTGTGGGTTAAATGTTGAATGCAGTGTTGAACAGGTAGGTCTTGAGTGATGTTTTGAATGTGGTGAGTGAGGAGGAGTCTCTGATGGTGTGAGGTAGTGAGTTCCAGAGGGTGGGAGCAGCGATGGACAAGGCCCTGTCCCCCCAGGATCTGAATTTGGTCCGCATGGGGGGGGGGGTCAGGAGGTTGGTACCAGCAGAGCGGAGGTTGCGGGTGGGAGTGTGTCTGGAGAGGAGGTCAGTCAGGTAGGATGGGGCCAGGTTATGGAGGGCTTTGTAGGTGAAGAGGAGGATTTTGTACTGGATTCTCTGGGGGATGGGGAGCCAGTGAAGCTTGTAAAGGACGGGGTGATGTGGTCACGGGTCCGGGAATGGGTGAGTAGACGGGCAGCGGAGTTCTGAATGTATTGGAGTTTATTGATGATTATTGAGGGTGAACCAAAGAGGAGGCTTTTGCAGTAGTCCAGACGGGAGGTGATGAAGGCGTGGATGAGGGTTTCTGCAGCCGTGGAGGAGAGGGATGGACGGAGACGGGCGATGTTTTTCAGGTGAAAGAAGGCTGTCTTTGTGATCTGTTTAGTGTATTTGTCGAAGTCGAGGGTTTGGTCAAAGATGATGCCAAGATTCCGGATGTGAGGGGAGGTGGATACTGGGAAACCGTCGATGTTGAGGGCAAAGTTATGGGTGGATTTGGTGAGCGTTTTTGGGCCAATGATGATTATTTCAGATTTATCATAGTTAAGTTTGAGGAAGTTGATTTGAAGCCAGGATTTTATTTCAGTGATGCAGTTTGTCAGGATAGAGTGGGTGGCGGTGGAGATGGACTTGGTGGAGATGAAAAGCTGGATGTCATCGGCGAAGCAGTGGAATTGGAGACCATGACGGCGGATTAAGTGACCAAGGGGGGACAGGTACAGGATGAAGAGGAGGGGGCCAAGAACTGAACCTTGGGAGACACCTTGGGGGAGGGGAGCAGTGGGGGATTTGCAGTTATTGATGGAGATGAACTGGCGTCTGACGGAGAGGTATGATTTGATCCAAGAGAGGGCAGTGCCGGTAATGTTAACGGTGGTTTCAAGTCGGGTGAGGAGGATGGTGTGATTGATGGTGTCAAAGGCGGCGCTGAGGTCGAGGAGGATGAGAATGTTGAGGTTGCCAGCGTCAGAGGAGAGGAGAAGGTCGTTGGTGATTTTGAGGAGAGCAATTTCAGTACTGTGGTTGGAGCGGAATCCGGATTGGAATGTTTCATACAGGTTATTGGCAGAGAGGTGATGTTTAAGTTGAGTGGCTACAGCGCGTTCCAAAACTTTTGACAGAAAGGGTAGGTTGGAGATGGGTCTGAAGTTGTTTAGGGTGTCAGGGTTGAGTCCAGGTTTTTTCAGAATGGGGGTAACAGCAGCAATTTTGAGGGATGGTGGGACGATGCCTGTAGACAGGGAGGAGTTTATTGTTGCAGTGATAAGTGGAGAGAGAGCAGGAAGGGAGGCCTTGACAAAGCTGGAGGGGATGGGGTCAAGAGAGCAGGTGGCAGTTTTCATTCCTATGAGGAGTTCAGAGAGGTCAGTAGGGGAGACTGGGGAGAACTGAGACAGGGGTTGGCAGGATAAAGGGGGGGGGCAGGTGGTTTGAGGGGGAGCAGGTGCGGTGGTGGTTAAGCTGCTGTAGATGTTGTCAATTTTGCTTTGGAAGAATGAAAGGAAGGAGATGCAGTTGTCTACTGTGAATGACTGGGTGGTGGTGTCCAGGGGGCTGAGGAGTTTGTTTATTGTATAGAAGAGTGCTTTTGGGTTTCCAGAGCCAGAGTGGATAATTTGAGAGTAGTAGGCGGAGCGGGCGTGGGAGAGGGCATCTTTGTAGTGCTGTAGGTGGTCCTTGTAGGCTTGGGAGTGAATTGTGAGACCTGTTTTATTGTGGAGTCTTTCAAGTTGGCGAGCACGAGTTTTCATCAGGCGGAGTTCAGGGGTAAACCAGGGAGCAGAATGGGTGAAAGAAACTGTTTTGGTTTTCACGGGCGCAAGCTGGTCAAGGCAGGAGGAGAGAGTGTGGTTGTAGTAGTCAGTGAGGTCAGAAGGGGTGTGGAGGTCAACGAAGGGAGAAGTGGACATTTTTTCAGAGAGGGTGGATGAGAATGAGGTAGGTGAAAGAGCGTTTAGCTTACGGAAATTGATAGTGCGATAATGCCTTTGTGCTGGGGTGGGGATGTTGATGGTCATAGTGATGGCTAAGTGGTCAGAGAGGGTGAGGTCGGAGCCAGAGAGATGGTGCAAAATTAATCCAGTAGAGCAGACAAGGTCCAGAATGTGCCCACGGTTATGGGTAGGAAAGTTGACATGTTGAGTGAGGTTAAAGCAGGTGAGTAAATAAGTGAAGTCAGTGGTTATTGTGGAGTCAGTGGAGTCTATGTGGATATTGAAATCACCGAGGAGGAGGATTGAGGGGGAGAGGGAACAGAGCTGGGTCAGAAAGTAGGAGAAGTCAGACAGGAATGATGGGTGTGGTTTGGGAGGGCGGTAGACGACAGCCATGACTGACTGTGTGTGACCAGAGAGTTTAAAAGCCAGGTGTTCAAATGATGTAGCAGATGAGATGGAGATGAGGCTGGTCTTGATGTCCTGTCGGTGAATTACGGCAATTCCACCACCTCGGCCCTCCGAGCGTGGTTTATTGATGTAAGAATATCCATTGGGTGTAGTGAGGTTGAGTGAGAAGTAGTCCAGAGGTTGTTGCCAGGTTTCAGCGAGACAGAGAAAGTCCAGTTTATTTTCCAGAATGTAGTCGTTCAGGATGAGGCTTTTGTTGTTGAGGGACCGGGTATTGAACAGGGTGAGCTTGATGTTGCTTTGTACGGTGGGGATGAACTCAGGTGATTTAGCCAGGGTTTGCAGACAGGAGGTGCGATCGTGTGCGTTGCTGTGACCAGGTGCGCTGGGACGATGAGTGGGAGTGCGCTGAGCCGACCAGAGTACGGGAATGAAGTGACCTGTTTGTAAATAAACAAACTTACGACCAGAGCCTCTATGAATGTATCTGGGTCATCGCAGGAGTCCGTGGGATTTGATTGCAGAGATGCATGATGGGGTGGAGTGAGTATTGAGCAGAAGAAGCCTTGCGGCAGAGTACCTTAGAGCCATGCCAGGCAGGAGCGAAGGGACGAGTAAGAGGCCAATGTTGAGGAGGACGAGTAGGCCTTGCCGCAGCGGCAATCGACCACAGCCGCTAATCAAGACAGCAAAGGCCGCAGCGGCAAACGACCGCAGCCGCTAATCAAGCAAACCAAGACCGCAGCAGCAAACAGCCACAGCCGCAAACAATGGCCACAAACAACGGGAGCGGGCCTGAGGGAACAGTGGAAGAGCCGGGCAGGTGGAGCCAGGAGCAGAGCCGGGACCGAGCAGAGGGCAAACCCAACGGCCAAAAATCCGCCACGGCCACCAGAAAAGCAGAATATATACAATGACCCAGTCGGAGAAGCGGCGAACAAGTAACGCCAGCGTCCTCTCCAGACCGGACCAGAAGCGGAAGCCAATCAATGGATTTGGACTCAATCAATGGTTATGGATGGATTTGGACGAAACGTGGTGGACAGGTTGTGTGTGTGACAAAGAAGAATCGATTCGATTTTGGTGAAGATCTGAATATGGATTCCGATATGAGAATTATTGAATTTTTGACGAAATTTTGATTCTTCACCATTGAGTGATATGGCCAACCAGGCGGAGGTGTGCTCTCTACTGAGTGCCGTTCTAGTTTATTGACTGCATTGGTTTGCTCATTTATTGGAGAAAGTGCCGAGCCCTTTCAGCCAGACAGTCTTGCTTGCTGTTGTTGTTTTCAAGACATGGCTAAACAGCGTCTTTGAGGATTTCATTTACTGTAGTAACCATACCCAATTCTTCATGAAGGGTGACTGATTGTCCATTCTCTGGATTATCTTCTTATTCACCACCAACAACAACAACAACAACATGCATTTTAAAAGGCCATTTTCCCTGCTAGAGCGGGGGTTAGCCTTGCGGTCCCCATGACAATCCTCTCCATTTTGCCCTATTTTCTGCATCTCTCCTTGTTAACCCCCTTGCCCGCATTTCTTCTTTCACCATCTTTAGCCAAGTCTTTCTCGGTCTTCCCCGTCTTCTACTTCCTTCTACATTCATTTCCATCACTCTTCTCAACCAGTCACTTTCATCCTTCCTCAACACATGACCAAACCATCTCAACCTGTTCCTCTTCACAGCATCAATCACAGGCTCTATTCCCATCATCTTCCGCAATTCATCATTTGTCTTCCTCTCTCTCAACGATACTCCGCACATCCGTCGAACCATTCGCATTTCCACCCTTTCCAACCTTCGTTGCTGCTCTACGTTCATTACCCATGTCTCGCTCCCATAAATCATAACACTTCTCACACATGCAGCATACACCTTTCCCTTCAGCTTCAACGACACTCCCCTCATCATCAGCACGCCACTCAATTCCCGAAACTTCTTCCATGCACATCTCACTCGAGCAACCGTTGCCGAGTCTGATCCACCTTCTCCATTCAGCATGTCTCCGAGGTAGCAAAATGTTTTCACACCTTCCAGCTTCACGCCGTCTCCAAGATCCAACTCAACATTTCCGCCATCTGCAGCTCCCTCTGTGCACACCTTACATTTGAATGTAGCTGCCACACTGGTTAATGACCATCTCAGACCACTACATTCAGTGCACATTGTACACTGAATGGAGTTCACTCCGACACCCTTCCTACACACAGCAGAGGGCCACTTCCCAGTTCTTTCCACCTCACCACATGCTTTACCACTTGCCATCACCTTCGTCTTTCCGATATTCACCTTCAGACCTTTTGTCTCCATACATTCCTTCCACGTGTTCATCTTTTCCTTCAGTCCATCCATACTTTCCGCAATCAACACCAGATCATCTGCATGCAACAACTCCCACGGTAAACCCTCCTTTACGTTCTGAGCCAGCACCTCCATCACAGCTACAAATAGTAGTGGACTTAGTACCGACCCCTGATGCACTCCCACCTTCACCTCAAACTCACCACTGTTCCCGTCCTTCGTCCTTACAGCTGTGCATGCTCTTTTGTACATTGCCATCACTACTCTGATCAACCATTCCTCCACTCCTAACTTCCTCAATGCCCATGTCAATACTTTGCGTGGAACCCGATCGAATGCTTTCTCCAGATCAACAAACCTAAGAAACAACTTCTTCCTCTTCTCCATGTACTTCTCCTGCAACTGCCTCACAATGAAAAGCACGTCTGTCGTTCCTCTTCCTGGCATGAATCCAAACTGCATTTCGTCGATCTTCACTTTCTTCCTTATCCTCCTCTCCAACACCCTTTCCAATACCTTCATTCCATGCTCCAATAACTTTATTGCTCGGTACGAGCCACACTCCAGAGAGTCACCTTTCCCCTTGTAGAGAGGGACGAGGGTACTCAGTTCCCAATTCACTGGAATGTGGCCTTCTTTCACCACCAGATTACAGATCTCTGTCATTCTCTTCACACCCCAACTTCCTGCTGCCTTCAACATATCTCCCACAACTCCCGTCGGCCCTCCCGCTTTTCTCCCCTTCATTGCTTTTATCGCTTCCTCAACTTCCTTCTCAGTTATCTTCTCTGCCGGTCCTAAAACTGGGTTGCTCTCTATGTTGCCATCCCATTCATTCTCTGTATTCAACAGCATTTCCATATATCTTTTCCATCTTCCTTTAATTCCATCTGGGTCGACAACGATTTGTCCCACTTCATCCTTCAAGCAACTCACCCCCATCACATCACACCTCTCTTTCGCTATCTGCTTTGCAATCGTGAATACTGCTTTCTGACCCTCTTCCAAATCCAAGCGTTGTCCGAACATTTTCCTACATGCCTCCTGCGCCTTTGCTACCTCTTTCTTTGCAGCCTTCCTTGCTGCCTTATAACTTTCATGCTCTGCTGTTTCTGCTCCCGTACCCTTCGCCTTCTGCCACTCCTTGAACTTCTTCCTCTTCTCGTCAATCCTCTTTCCAACTTCATCATCCCACCACCATGTTTCCGAGTGCCTCGGTGGTCCTTTTGTCCATCCACATACCTCACCAACGGCTCCCAACAGACTAGCTTTCATTGACATCCAACCACTTTCAAGCTCAACCACATCATCCTCGACCCTACTCAGCCTCTCTTTTAATGCCTCCCTTACTGTCACCTCTTTCAACCTCCACACCTTCATTCTCGGTTGGTACTTCACCCGCCGAGCTCTCCTCGCACCTTTCACCCTTACGTCGCAGACAACCAAGTGGTGCTGTGAAACAGCCTCCTCCCCCGGGATCACCTTTGTGTCCCGGAGGTGCCCCCTATCTCGCCTACGCACCATCAGGTAGTCAACGGTTGTCGTCGACCCACATGACGTGTATGTAACAAGCTTATTATCTTCTTTCTGGAACTGAGTATTACAACTCAACAAATCAGCTCCATCAGCAAACTCCAAAATCCTTTCACCTTCTCCATTTCTCACACCATATCCGTAACCCCCATGAACTCCGTCAAAACCATCCATACTCCTTCCCACATGTCCATTTAGGTCTCCTCCTACCACAACAACTTCCTCATCTTTCACGTTTTCCATCAGCTTCTCTATCGCACACCAGAACTTGTCCTTCTCTTCATCGCTTCGACCAACCTGCGGAGCATATCCCGAGATGACGTTCACCAAGAGCTTTCCAATCATCATTTTCACCATCATCAACCTATCTCTCACTCTAGTCACACTCACCACACTGTCTACAAACTCCTCAGAAAAGAGGACACCAACACCATTCACGCCCTCCAGGCACCCTTGCCACACAAACTTGTATTTCTGTCCCTGCCTACCCTTCACCATTCTCACACCACTTCCCTTCCATCTCGTCTCTTGCACACAACATATGTCCACTCTTCTTCTGACCAATACTTCCACCACTTCTCCTGATCTCCCTGTCATTGTCCCTACATTCCATGTCCCAAACCTCAGAAACCGATCTCCACTTCGGGCTGTACCCTGCCCACATGTAGTTGTAATTGTCATGGTTCTCTTTTTGAGGCAATGTTTTTATGGCCGGATGCCCTTCCTGACGCCAACCCTCTTAGTCGCCTCTTACGACACGCAGGGATACGGGGTACCTATTCTTATCCAGGGTACACACTGGGTACACAATATCTTCTAATTCACCATTTCCAACAATTTGACGAGGCATTCTGAAAATTGTCCCGCTTCTTGATCATTCTTCAAGTGGACTTCCATATTGGTTTCAAGATGCAGTTTTGATTGTGTGCCTCTAGAGATAAGACTTGGACCTCATACGAGGAATGACTTGACCTCATCAGCAGGGGTCCCACATTTGACAATTGTCAAGGTTTGACGGAAACCACCTGATAGGAGTACCAGCGTGCCACCCATTACTTCATTAGGTTTATTTCTAATTTCTCACACTGTCCTGTCTAGTGTCTCAAAACCTTTCTTTTTGGCCATTATGCAATATGCATTCATCCCAAACAATAAGTTTGCAATCTTTAAGGACCTTAACAAATGGGCTCTCCTTGCTGATGTCGCATAAGGAGTTTTCTGAGCCTTGCGAATCCAATGGCAGTTTGAGGGCTGAGTATGCTGTCCATCTACCAGTAAGTAATGTTGTAACAATTCCTGATGATGTGCAGGCAGAAGCTATCCAATTTTCCATTTGTCTAATTTTACCAAGCGACAGTTTGATTAGGATCATCTTTGCTCTGCCACCAGATGCATCAGGGAAATGCAATTCAGATTGATGTCTCTGAGCCGTCGTCGAAATTGTCACATAGGCCTTGTGCTGATCTTCAACCAATTTTGTTTCCATGTCCACAATAAATATTTTAAATTCTGTTCGATTATAGGAGAACTCTCTAAGATATTCCTTTGGCACACTTCAATCATCAGCATCTCCTGGTGATTTGGAGAGCCCATAACCCCCCTAATGCCTTTGCACCCATCAAAAGTACTCTGTCTTCGTCAACTATCGGGAACGCCTCTTCGTCGTGTTTGTACCCCCCAACCCAAGTCGGGGACCAAATCTTCCCCATTTTTCCCTGCTCCCTGGATTAGTCAGCGAGGCTGATGATCAACTGTGCACAAAGCTTGATATGGAATGGGTCCTCTCACATTGTGCAGCAGGAAAGGGAGAGAACGGGCTTCCATTTCACCTTTGGGATTGATAGTCAGTCAATTGATAGTCAAGTCAATTGTGTTTGACAGTCAATTGTGTCAAATTGATAGTCAATGTGTAGTATTTGGGCACTTCTGAATACAAGTGTTTTTGCAAAGTCGCCATTGCTGCACAGTTCGAAAAAGGGAGGTCAATGTGGAGCGAGGTTGAGTCTAAGCTCTTTCCAATGCATTCCATGGGGCATAGTAAATGTGCTCACCATTTTCCAAATAATGCCTTAGCACTGTTGGAGACCTTTCATGAATTGGTAGTGTATATGTCCTCCAAGCTGTGTATCGTTGCTGGAAAAGTAGCGACCGATTTGATACGTTTCAATTTAATTTCTCCAGGAATGCGCACTGAATATTGCTTGGTCACTTCCCTTGTTTATGTATTTGCATGTGTATCTTATAGCTTTAACAGAGTGACAATACTCAACATTGATGTGTGACTTAAATATCTTAGATAGAAAAGGACAAGAAGGAACAACCCACTTGTTGTCAATTGTGAGCTCATGTGCTGCCTGTTTAATTGTTGTTGTGAAGCCTCCATCAACCAGTCACCATCTTTGATGTTTCGAGTAACCGTCCTCTCTGGTTTGAGTGTCTTGAAGAAATATTCTTGGATACTCAGAAAAACCCGAAGAAGGGGTTGTAACCTGCAGCTGCGGTTGGGCACGCGAGGCCAAATTTTTTAAAATGAAATTTTAATGGGAGTTTGATTTGGCGCAGCCTTGGAGGGGGTTGGTCCCCAGGCTGCGGAATTTGGACCAGGAGAGGTCATTGGGGTCTGTCTTGTGTAAAGTTTTCTTTCACTGAAACAGGAGTGCGTTGATTCAGTGGACCACAAGGTTCATTTATCATATTGCTTGAATACTCTTTTATGCCCGATGATCATCAATGAAGTAAACTTTGAAGGAACGCGGCCTCTTTGTCATTTACATGTTGCATAGTTCCAATTCCATGGTAAACCTGGCCTTCAAACTTTTGAATGTCGACCATTCTTGACATATCTTTTCTGCACCAAATGTTGGCATTTGGAAGCAGCAGTTGTAGTTGCTAATATTATTGAGGAAGTAGGTATCTGACATCAGCTGATTTAATGGCTCTGGCAGTTCAGGTAGAAGATCTAATTTCCCATTTCAACCACTACAACACAATTCCTGGAGCCTCACCTTTCCTTTTTAATGCCTGACAATGCTTGCACACTCAATCCATTTAATCAATATCTGATGGTTCTATTGAAGGATCAAAGGATGGGTCATAATTAACGGCATCTCTAAACCATGGAGATGATGTTCTTTTTTGGATTCTTGATGATCTAGCATTCTGAGCTTGCACACAATCTCTTTTTACCTCTGGATGCTCATTGTGAATGTGAGTTTGTGCTCTTTGACTATTGATACGTGGTCCTCCCTGGGACCACCTGGTCTCGGTGACCCCCGGACCTTGAGAGGAACCCCGCCAGAAAGATATATGATTTATACGCTTTCGTAACGCAATCAATACTAAGTAAACCCTCCAGTGGACCAACGAAGGAAACAATCCAAATCAATAAGGAAACCACACCAAGGATCTGGATCAATCAACAATATATTCACCCCTGAGTAGAATCATGAACAACACAATACTTCAACCCTCCATATGCATTCCTACAATACTTCTAAGATGGCCATCTTATATATTCCCACCTTGCCCCCTACTTACGGCACCCTCAATGGTCAATGTCTCTCACAATGTCTCTGGGCCCCTCCCGACCCCTGTGAAGGTTGATTCGCGCCGGCGAATCGCGATCTCAAGTCAATGGCCGAACAAGGTCAACTAGGATGGCGATGTTCGCGCCGACCCTGCGCCTTAGTAGCTCGATCTCCACACGCGGGCGGTTGAACAGACACCTTCCTGACGTGCTCCAAACGTGCACGTCCCGTGACGGGAACAGCTGCTGCAGCGGACCCCTTCTCGGCAAGCCACCGAGGTCGGAGCCCATGATCACGGCCTCTGGGCTGTGAACGGCTCGCCAAGCGCACGAAGCCCCAGGCGCCACCCGTACTCGTTCTCGTAGACGTTGAGGCGAACTGTGCCGGACGCTTGGTTCCGTCCAGGAACCCACGGCAACCGGACACGTAACGGGTAATTACCCCGCGCAGGTAACTCCTCTCGCCAGCCGGGCTTTTCCAACTCAGCGTTCCACAGCAGGTAAAGGGCGACTTGACTCGCGTTGGAGCTGGTCGAAGATGATGGCCGCTTTTCTCTCCAGACCTTGTCTTCCTTTTTTCTTCCGGTTCACGATCCCGTTTCCGGTTGCGTTGTTACCAGGAGCGCTTCTAACCATTTAACCACAACAACCTTTAATAGAATAAACATTAATAAGAAATGACCTGAATAGTAATTCACATAAATCCGGAATTCGTAACACTCCCCCCCTTTAAGAAAGAAAGTATGAACACCGGGAAAACTTTCTTTGCAGGCCAACTTTGATAAACAAACAAGATAACTCACACCCCAAATCATCAGTTCCCCCGGGCAACAATTCACATCTCAAAAATAAAGCAACAAAATTTCACAAAACCCCCAGAGATTTCCAAAGGTAATTCACTCTGGACAAAGCACCAGCAACGACATTGTCCCTGCCCTTTACATGTCCAATTTCCCATTGGACTCCTGCCAAGCCAAACTCCATCTCATGACCCTCTGACTTTGACTGTCAGTTTCTTGTGAATGAAGGCTAAGGGGTGGATCAAAGAGCCAAAATTAAGCAACTCGATAGCACTTTTTCCGGGAGGCCAAGCCGAGTATTCACTACATGGACGCCTTTAGGAACGTAGAGTTCACGGTTAGTCCGTGTAGGAATCTGGGCTCGGCGGCTCCGCCGTATTCAGTGCTTCAACTTTTCCGGACTCCTAATAATTACGGTGGGACCATTTGTCACAGTAGTCACCTGACTGGCGGTCTCCTTCTCGGCCAGTGCTCTGATAATCATTCTTTCAGGAGATGCCGTAACTCTGGGAGCCTCCATAGTACTATCGGCTGCGGCCACCACCAAAACTACCGCCCAGTTGTCCTCTCCTGTAGACCTCTCGACGCCTACGAAACGCCTTCCCTACTGTTATGGTCCGACCCTCCAAATCCTTGCCATTCCAATTCTTCTCTGCCTCTCTGGCGTCTTTTGTGCTTGCAAACGTGACAAAGCTGAACCCTCTTGACTGTTGCATTTCCCTGTCTTTTACCAACCGCACTTCCACCAGCGGCCCATATCTGTTGAAGACAGAGGTCAGAACTTCTTCCTCTGTTTTGAAGTTCAGTCCCCCTACAAATAACTTGGTACTTTTGTCACCATCCCGAGCTGGGGTGGTGTTATTTTCCCTGCTGGGCTCTTTACCAACCCTCGGGTTACCATAAACTTGACCCCCGGCCAAATCATTCCCGATAACCACAGATACACCCTCTACAGGAAGCGTGGCTTGTAAACCGACGGTGACCAGTCCTGACACCAAATCGGACTCCAAATGGATGACATGAAGTGGAGCACTAACACAGCCACCGATCCCCTGTAAACGAACACTATCCCCCGTTGCCGTCTCCTCGGACCATGGCAAGATGCCTTCAAGCATTAAAGATTGATGTGCTCCTGTGTCCCTCAATATCCTAACCGGTCTCCGGTTAGTCGAGGCTCCATCCAGTGACACAAACCCCTCTGAAATAAATGGTTGGTAACCCTTTTGATGGCGATTTCTCACAATGGCCATTGCATTTGGAGTCGTACTAGTCGAACTCCACTCCTGATTTTCCTTTTTCATGGCATAACATTGGGACATCACATGTCCAGGTTTCTTGCAAAAAGTGCAAGTAGGCCCGGAGGAAAAACTCGTGGTCTGCCTCGGGCCCCCCGGAAAATAAGTTTGTCTTGGGCTCGTAGCCCCCTGATTTCGAGCAGTTGGAGTATCAGAGTTGTCCCCATAATCACCTCGAGGCCGCCGCCATGCATTGTCGTTCTCCGCACCGGGTGTTCCATAACTCCCCTGCTGAAGTCTAGGCGAGGAGTTAGGTTGGTGGACCCCTATCCTGTGTGTTAAGGCATAGTCATCTGCCATGGTGGCTGCGTCCCACAACTTTGGTACTTTCTTTTCCTGCAGGTACACTTTGATGTCCTCGTGGACACACTGTTGAAATTCCTCCACCAGGATCAAGTCTCGCAATGATTCGAAGTCTTTCCCGACTCCCTTTGACTCACACCACCGATCAAACATGTTTTCCTTCACTCTGGCAAACTCCACATGGGTCTCACTCTCCCTCTTCCTGGCATTCCTGAATTTTTGCCGGTAAGCTTCAGGAACCAACTCATAGGCTTTGAGAATGTGCTTCTTCAATACCTCATAATCTGCACATTGGTCCATTGGTAGCGCCGAATAAATATCTTGAGCTTTACCCACCAGCACACTTTGCACTAGTATGGTCCAGGACTCCTCCGGCCAGTTTAACTGTCGAGCCACTTTCTCAAAGTGTGGAAAAAATTTAGCGACTTCCTTTTCACTGAAGGGTGGAACCAGCCTCACAAGTCTGCCCACATCCCAGGTGTTCTGGCAAGGTGTCGGCCCAGGCAGCAAGGGTGGTACCTCTCCCCGTTCTCTCATTAAATCCAGCTCCTTGAATTTAATTTCTTGCTGAAGCGCCATGTCACGTTCCTTTAACTCCTTTTCGGCTTTTCTCTCCTCTGCTTCGAGTTCCCTTGCAGCTCTCCTCTCCTCTGCTTTTCTCCCTTCTCTCCTTTCTTCTGCTTTCCTTTCCTCTTCTGATCTTTCCTTTTCTGCTTTCCTTTCTTCTTCTGCTCTTTCCTTTTCTGCTTTCCTTTCTTCTTCTTTGATCCGTTCCTGGCTCCGTAATTGCAGCTCCAGTTTCCGGAGCTCAACGTCTTCTGGTTCTTCGGGTAGCCACTCCCAGGCTAACTCGTCCCATGTTCCTAATCCCACCATAGACTGTATCACCGTGGTCTGCAACTCTGCCTTCCTCAAATTAGTTCGGACCTGCAAGTTAAAATGTTTGGCCAATTTCAAGAGGTCCGATTTTAGTAATGCTCGGAACTGTGCCTCACTAGGGGTTACCGCAAAGTTCAGTGCAACAAACGCCATGGTGACTACTGGTAACACCTGTTAACCTTCACACAAGACTTTACCACAATTTCCCAAAATTTTTTACCAGACTAAATTCAGGGAATCTTATAATTTTCCTAATTAATAATTAATTAATAAATATTAATTAATAAAAATATTATTTTATTATTTATACAATTTTATATCCCGGACGATTCAATTGGACGAGCCCCCAATTCTGTTACGTGGTCCTCCCTGGGACCACCTGGTCTCGGTGACCCCCGGACCTTGAGAGGAACCCTGCCAGAAAGATATATGATTTATACGCTTTCGTAACGCAATCAATACTAAGTAAACCCTCCAGTGGACCAACGAAGGAAACAATCCAAATCAATAAGGAAACCACACCAAGGATCCGGATCAATCAACAATATATTCACCCCTGAGTAGAATCATCAACAACACAATACTTCAACCCTCCATATACATTCCTACAATACTTCTAAGATGGCCATCTTATATATTCCCACCTTGCCCCCTACTTACGGCACCCTCAATGGTCAATGTCTCTCACAATGTCTCTGGGCCCCTCCCGACCCCGGTGAAGGTCGATTTGCGCCGGCGAATCGCGATCTCAAGTCAATGGCCGAACAAGGTCGACTAGGATGGCGATGTTCGCGCCGACCCTGCGCCTTAGTAGCTCGATCTCCACACGCGGGCGGTTGAACAGACACCGTCCTGACGTGCTCCAAACGTGCACGTCCCGTGACGGGAACAGCTGCTGCAGCAGACCCCTTCTCGGCAAGCCACCGAGGTCGGAGCCCGTGATCGCGGCCTCTGGGCTGTGAACGGCTCGCCAAGCGCACAAACCCCAGGCGCCACCCGTACTCGTTCTCGTAGACGTTGAGGTGAACCGTGCCGGACGCTTGGTTCCGTCCAGGAACCCACGGCAACCGGACACGTAACGGGTAATTACCCCGCGCAGGTAACTCCTCTCACCAGACGGGCTTTTCCAACTCAGCGTTCCACAGCAGGTAAAGGGCGACTTGACTCGCGTCGGAGCTGGTCGAAGATGATGGCCGCTTTTCTCTCCAGACCTTGTCTTCCTTTTTTCTTCCGGTTCACGATCCCGTTTCCGGTCGCGTTGTTACCAGGAGCGCTTCTAACCATTTAACCACAACAACCTTTAATAGAATAAACATTAATAAGAAATGACCTGAATAGTAATTCACATAAATCCAGAATTCGTAACACTATGGTCATGTAATCATAGTCAGGTTCACCATGTAATTTCGTTGGAATTTTTGGGGGATTTGGAAAACTATATATTTTTGGAAACTATATTGTATATTCAGTCAGAAAACCAATGTTGCTATTTGCACAGACTCCTGTATGGCGGCCATCTTGGATTTTCAAAATTGCCGCCGTATAACTAATTTTTCTCAATATCTCAGCTTCTAAATAACATAGAGCTTTGATTCTAAAGGCTAAACATACATTTTCAAGGGCCCCGAATCAAATGGTAACAAGTTCGATAAGCTAGACATGACCATAGAGCTCCTATGTGGCGGCCATCTTGGATTTTTCAAACTGGCTGCCGTAAACTTGATGTTTCTCAATATCTCAGCTTCTAAACAACATAAAGCTTTGATTCTAACGGCTAAACATACATTTTCAAGGGCCCCGAATCCAATGGTAACAAGTTCGATAAGCTAGACATGACCATAGAGCTCCTATGTGGCGGCCATCCTGGATTTTTCAAACTGGCCGCCGTAAAACTGATGTAACTCACCTTCTAAAGAGCACAGAGCTTTGATTCATCATTGAGTAAAGTCATCATCATCCTCATCATCGCTTTTGTTCATCACATCTTGAGAGTCCTCATCATTTTGGCACTGGATGTCACACTGACAAAGGTCTGTACAAGCCAAGTTGTTTGTTCTGCAGGAACATCTAGATGAAGAACAGTCTGTTTTGCACTGACATCTAACCATTTGAATGATGGCCTTGGGGGCTGGAGGCTCCTCAGTTGTGGTTGGTGTCTTTGTAAAAGCCGTTTTGCAGGGATTCAGCTGAGGATCCTGTTGAGCAATGCTTGCCTGACCCCACACTCTGGCTTGGATATGGACTCTAAGGATGTGCTGCTTGAGAGCTCCAAGAGTAGGAGGAAGCCTGTCACTTTCTGCCATGTGTTTGCAAAAGAGATACCATCGTAGTTCGGGGATGCTGTCGATGTGGATGCCATTTGGAGAGTAAGCAGCACATGCAAAGTTAGCTAGTGTGGACAACATGTCCTCCGTCACTTCAGTTGCATCTGAAAGCATTCGCACGGTGTCTATGACATCTTCACTTGCTTTGAGGTAGACATGCAGCCAGGTTGCTTTGCCTATTCGAGAGAACCTCCCAGTGTTGTCTGCCCCTGTGAAAGCATGAAAGGCTTGCAACGCCTTTGCTCTTTCGACCCCTAGAGCTGTCCACAGTGGCTCTATTTGAAGTATTCCAGAGGCCATGGAAATGGATGTATTCCTCAGCAGTAGGTCATAGTTTGCTCTGACTAGTACCAGGACATCTGTGTCAGGAGAGAGAAAACACCAACTGCGCATCATGTGGGTTTCGCTGGGATGCCAGCACGGCCTGGTGGATCAACAGGGTGTCAGCTTCTTCATGGTTGTTGTCCTCGAAGAGCAGGTCACTGTTGCTCCTAGTATGCCCTGAAGCAGACGTGATGATCAACTTGGATGAGTGACTGTTGTATTCTAGAGTTTTCGCTGCCAGATAGTCAGTCAGATCAGCCTTTGTTTTGTCATGAGAAAGGAATCTGCTCATTGGGATGTGTTTGATGTTGGTGTCATTTCTGACTTGATACTGTACTGCATCCTTTCCTTGCCTTCTTTTATCCCTGGTAGCACTCTTCAGAGAATCGTTTTTGTACGTGTCAAAGACCAGTATGATCTCATCACAATCTTTTGTTAGAGACATGAGTCTGTCATTGAAGCATTCACCCAGATCGTTGACTTTCACTACAGTGGCTGGTTTCTTTGTCAGCTTATGCACAAGTACCATCCCATCCACCAGTGCAATCTTCCGACTTGTAGGTTTACTAGATGTGGATGCCATAGTTCTTGTGTCCATTGGATCTTCTTGTAGAACACTTGCAGCTGGTGTCTGCTGCTGATCTTCGGGGTGAATTTCTGCTCTTGCTAACTTGTCGAGGAGATGAATTAACTTCGACTTGTCAGTGCATGGAAGAATTGTCCCATCTGGAGCGAACAGTGTTCTTGGTGTCACAGTGAACTCGTAATTTCCGATGGCATATTTCTGGTTGACGTCTCTGTTTGACTTGGCAAGGACCATGAGCCTTCCGTACAGTTCCTTAGTCTCCTTCAGATCCACAGTCCTGTCTCTGAGTTTCACTGTGGTTCTCTTGTTCCCAGACGTGAACATCTTGTTGTTCTCCTTCTTGACTGGTGCCCAGAGGCTAACATCTCCATTGATACGCTCCGACACGTAGTCTTCATACAACTTCTGACCAGTGACATCAATGTTCAAGATCTGTGGTACATACTCGTCTGGGATGTAAGCATTCGTTATCACATTGTGCAGCTTGTCACCTTCAGTGTCAAATGGATTCCCGTGACTCAGTATCGCAGCCTTGATCTTGTTGATTGCTTCATGCTCCCTCTTGACTGCACTTGGACCAAGGTCATGATGTTCTGTGATCTTGTCACCTTCCAGGCCAAACTGACTCTTGAAGTCTTTTGACAGGCGTGATAATTCTGGTGTAACCATGAAGAATCTCTGTCTAGCATTGGCATTGTTAGAGATGCCAATCAGTCCAGAGTGAATCTTCATCAGCTTGTTCAGATGTTCACATGCATGATCTGGTCCAATGGATACAAACGGGATGTCATTCTTGGTTACTGATAGATTGCCAGCTCCTAGTTCTTCCCAGGTCCTAGGGTGATTGGTTCTTAGGTCATACATGTCTGCGATGTATCGGGGCCAGAGCCGCTTGTATTTGATCCGGTCCATGGCAAAGAATAACTTGCTCAGTTCTTCTCCAGCTTGGAGGTGAAGCACCAGGTCAGCACTCCGTGATGCTGCCACGAATAACAGGATTGTCTCCACCCGATGTAGATAGTTCATCATTGACTTGAACATTGCATTCTTGGATCTCCGTGCTTCCCACTCCTCGAGTGCCGTCACCACCCCATCAGATGTCAAGACTTGAAGGAGTTTGGTGTTTGCTTGTTTTACAGATTCAGCTTTCGTGCACTTGTTCGTCTCAGCACAGGCAGCTTCTACTCCCTCTGTTGCCTCGAAACACACATCCTTTACTTGTGGGTTGTCCTTCAAGAACTCCTCCAGAACCATTTCATAAAGTGCTACATATGAATATATATGGGCACGGAGAGACCGCTTGTAGTGTGTACATTTCAGGATTTGCCGCATCGTGGCTGGACCATAGACATCAGCTTCTACCCAAGCATCATCAATGCCTGAGTTCTCCATGGAGGCTCCGAGGGCTCGGAGAGCCGCCATGACAACATGCAGCTCACCCAGTCTGGGGACGACTGTGCGTTTCAAGTCAGGTCTTGCATCCAGCAGTTGCACCACCTTCTCGTAGAGGGCCATGTCAAATGAAATTACAGTGGGATGATCTTCACCAACTGCCAACATCCTTAGCTGACTGGCTTGCATGATCATGGTCAGTAGGGTTGGCCACTCATGCGCCACCTCTGGAAGTAGTGGCAAGGCACCAACCCGAGTCATCGACTGGCGTTCAGACAAGAGCGAGTTGTATCCTGCCCAACCTGGAATCTTGCTGGAGTGTTCCCTCGCTTTCATCCTGGATAGAGCAGAAGCAACAACCCATCCCAGTTGTGTCAGTTGATAGGATCTGGAGACCCCCTTGTTGATGACAAACCCCTCTGTTCTCTTCGTAAGCTGTGGTTTCGGCTTGTCACAGTGCAGCACATCTACATGGTATGGAGTGACCGATAGACTCTGTGCATCACCGATGATCAGAGGTTGCGCAACTGGTTCTCCAGGGACATCTGACTTCTGGTACACTGCAGTAATCGTTGCGTGAGTGGTTCCTTTCCCGTCAGGAGTATCCTCGGCAAAGTCCATGTTGTCTGCAGCAAAGAACACAAAGGCTTTTCAGGAATGGTGGCACTTACAGACCTTCAAACTGCCTGGTGTTTTCTACGACAGCATTGGCAAGAGCAGTTTCCATGAGGAGGGCGCGGACAATCGAAACACAGTAGCCATGTGCATTGAGAAGTCCCATCAGCTTTTTGTTGCGTGTGTCATGATGGACAGTCAGAGCCAATCCCAGGACTTGGGGGTTTTCTCTTGAATGGGGTGGCCTGAATGTTGCGGATTCGCTGCTTGGTTTGTACTTCACCTGTCTGTTGGATTTGAATCCATACATGATGTTCTGACTCACAGTGAGTGATGATCTGTCAACAACACTGGTCCTCTTCTCAGTTTCCAGCTTGTCGACAGGCCCTACCATTACCCAGCAGATCATGGTGTATAGTTCAGCCGGAACATCGTTGATATCGCTGGACACCTGTATGGTATTTGCTTCCTGGTCCTTCTTAATGAATTCTGCGATGCTCTTCCGTATCACTTGTGCTGCTTTGTAGATTGTCTTCATGTTGTTCTCGTCATCGCCATCACTTGTGATTGCAGAATGAACCATGCTTTCCTCACATGCATCTGGACAGTAGAGGATGGCCGATTTTCTTTGGTCTTTTTGGAGAACAGATGTCACGCTTGGCAACTCAGTGACGATTCTTTCTTTCAGCCACTTTCTATTGAATGTAGGTACATGCTTTTCCAAGTGTTCTGCGCCAATCATATTGACATAAGTGGTTTCAATGTCATCCATGGAGAGATAAGCTTGGTTTTGTGTTTTGACATCTATCAGGTTGATCATCTCAATCAGACTTGCCCGTTGCAGCAATAGTTCTTTGTCTGCGCTGCTTCTGTTTGCGCTAGGTCTGTCTCGTACTACATGGAACACATGTCTTCTCCAACAAGATTTGTGGTACCGAAGGTCAATTGCGTGTGCATCACCTGGTGAGATACATGTGTTGAATCGTGTTTTCAATAATGCATCTTGGGACTTCTCTACAGCCTCTCTAAGCTCTTGACCAGCATTTTCAGTCCTAACCTGGTAGAGTAGTTGGCCATCATCTTTTTGGCAGAAGAAACACTGCTCTTTATCCAGTGGCACTGTACACGAGCGTGTGAACGGGGATGTTGCATCAGATGTTGATGAGCCTGGCTCGTCCATTTCTGTGCTTCCTCTCTTCTGTCCGCGTTTTTTTTGCATTATAGTGTCCAGTTGTTACTGCATGCGCATGGCGGTCTCTGGCACGTTGTATCTCGCTCTTGTTAGTTGCACTGGAGTAACAAGTGCGATGCCAAACTGCCTTCTCTGTAGAGGGTGTTTCTTTTGTGCTGTTTTGGAGTCGTTTATGGACTTGAACGTAGATGCCATCATGCAAACTGGCCCTTTCTTCTATTGTCTTCAATAAATGTTGGTAGGAATCTATTCTGGGGTTTAACACCAAGGATCCTTTCTTGACATCATCAGCCTTGCATAAAATGCACTGCTTACAGTTCGTGGACTCCTGGGCTTGCCCCGCCCCTTCACCATCTTGTTGCATCTCACTCATAATGTGACATGTAGAACCTGCAAAGACAGCAAAGCAAAGGGAACCGTCACCGATATATACAACCACCACCACAGACATATTGATGTATAATAGGCTACAAATACACTACCACCATCACCACAATATCAGGTATATTGCTCAGTATATAAATAATACAAAAACACACGCTGTAAACTAATTATTTTCCTCAGCTGTACCCTGGGGATAAAACTTATTACTTTAGTAGCTTGTCCACCCGTAAACAGATTTTAAGTTCTCATGAACATTAGGAGTATCTGTGTGTTATTTGGCAGTATGCCACAAAGGCCCACAAAGGGCAAAACACTCGCAGTAGAATAGTATTTCTCATTACAGTCAACACAGTCAGGTTCAGCATGTCCAGATTTTAGATTTCGTTGGATTGTTCTGGGGATTTAGAAAAATCAAAGCTCCGTCTTATTTAGAAGATGAGATCCTGAGAAACATCAATTTTACGGCGGCCAGTTTGAAAAATCCAAGATGGCCGCAACATAGGAGCTCTATGGTCATGTCTAGCTTATCGAACTTGTTACCATTGGATTCGGGGCCCTTGAAAATGTATGTTTAGCCGTTAGAATCAAAGCTTTATGTTGTTTAGAAGCTGAGATATTGAGAAACATCAATTTTACGGCGGCCAGTTTGAAAAATCCAAGATGGCCGCCACATAGGAGCTCTATGGTCATGTCTAGCTTATCGAACTTGTTACCATTGGATTCGGGGCCCTTGAAAATGTATGTTTAGCCGTTAGAATCAAAGCTCTATGTTATTTAGAAGCTGAGATATTGAGAAAAATTAGTTCTACGGCGGCAATTTTGAAAATCCAAGATGGCCGCCATACAGGAGTCTGTGCAAATAGCAACATTGGTTTTCTGACTGACTATACAATATAGTTTCCAAAAATATATAGTTTTCCAAATCCCCCAAAAAATCCAACGAAACTTTAAATCTGGACATACTGAACCTGCCTATCAAAGTCAGGTTCATTATGTTCAGATTTATAATTTCGTTCTTTTTTTGTGGAGATTAGCAAACCTATACATTTTTGGAAAGCTTATAGCACCAGGAATCCGAAAAACCATGTTTCCATTTGCGCAAATTTTTCTTTGGCGGCCATATTGGATTTTCAAAATGGCCACCATCGGAAACCTATTTTTCGCGATATCTCAACATCCGAACCACCTAGAGTGCTGATTCCAACACCTATACCCACATTTTTGGGGATGAGGAATCACATGAAGCCATCTAAAATAATCTACACCTACCCTGGGATACCAGGTGGCAGCCTACAGCGGATTTTCAAGATGGCCACTTTCAGGAAACATGTTTTTTTCTGAATATGTATACCACATTGAGTGATGTTTCGCCTCAGTACAGTCATAGTCATAAATGGGATCATTTCAACATGTTCAGTTCATGTACATGGAAAGTCATTATATCAGACCTAATAGTTCATTTAAAATAAACCTCATGAAGCTCACAATTACTTACCTGTTGTCGTTTTATATATTTGCAGGTCTTGAGAGAAGATGAGTGAAGTTACGACTCAGCCCACACAGTGGCAGCACTGCATAATTTGTCAAACCGCTTCAGCAAAATATGGAACGCTTGTCCAGCAGCCCAAACCGGACTCGTTTGAACACTTGCTACAAACCCTTAATGATAGAGCAGCCTACCATGATGGAAAATATGTTAAAATTCACAGTCGCTTAAAGGATGAAACAAGTGAAAGTCTGCAATTCAATAATGCAGTTTGGCATCGTATCTGTTATTCAAATGCAACCAACAAAGAGAAGGTACAACGTGCCAAAGACCGCCATCAATATCACATTTCAGCCGGCTCCTACACAGAGAAAAAACGTGGACAAAAGCGAAAAAGCACAGAACTGGACGAACCATCAACTTCCACCACCAGTCCGTTTACACGTTCTGCAACAGCTCCATTCATTAAGGAACATTGCTTTTTCTGCCAGGAAGATAACGAGCAAAAATTGTACACATTGAGAACAGAAAACGGTGGGAAAGCATTACACGATGCTGTGGAGCTGTCTGGAAATCTCACCCTGCAAACTAGGTTAAACACATCCATCTCACCCACTGATGCACATGCAATCGATGTTCAATACCACAAGTCATGTTGGACAACAAATGTATTCCATGTGTTACGTACCAAGGATAACAAGGGAACAACAGAGAGAGGTCATCCGTTTCAAACATCATGTTTGATTGAGTTGATTAGCCTTGTCGACTGTCAAACTCAGAATAAACAATACTTATCCATGGCACATATTGAAACAACATACATCAACTTGCTTGGTGGCACAGATGCATTGGCGCACCACTTCCCTGCATATAGTAGACACTGGCTCAAGGAGAGAATTCTTCTAGAACTACCACACGTAACGTCTGTTAGGCAAAAGGACAGGAGAAAACCTTCTGTTCTTTACTCCCCAGATGCATGCGAATCCGATATGGTTCAGTCTGCCATGATAGAAAGTGAAGTAGACGATCTGAATATTATCTATAAAGCAGCAAAGGCATTGCGCAGAATTATCAAGAACTTCCACCAACAGGAAAACTCATCCGATGCTATACAGGTCACTAGCAGCACAGATGATGTTCCAGCAGCACTCCACGCAATGATCAGATGGGTTATGGTGGGGCCAACAGAAACACTAGAAACTGAAAAACGAACCACTCACGTTAACAGAGAAGTACTCACTGTTAGTCAGATGCTATTGGGTGGATTCAAATCTGACAAGCAAGTGAACTATAGGCCCAAAACTGATTCTGCGACCTTCCGATCAACCAAATCACAAGAAACTCCACAGTCTCTAGGATTAGCCTTGGCAGTTCACCATGACACAAGAAACAAGAAACTCCTGGAAAGTCTCTGCTCTCAAGGTTACTGTGTCTCGTACAGTCGTGTTATGCACCTCGAAACAGCCCTAGCAAATGCCATTGTGGAAAACACCCTGAAGTTCCAAGGACTTTATGTTCCTCCATTTTTGAAGAAGGGAACTTTTGTGTTTTTTGCAGCTGATAACACAGACTTTGCTGAAGACAGCGTGGATGGCAAAGGGACAACCCATGGAACAATCATTGCTGTTTATCAAAAACGTGACACTCAAGGAGAAACATTGGCGCCACAACTGAGCATAGCTGACACTACCAGTTTGTCAGTGACCCCGTACCAGGTTCCTATGCTTCATTGTGACAAGCCGGTGCCGAAAACCATAAAGAGAACAGACACATTCCACATCAGCAAGGATGGTATATCACCAGCGTATCACCTTACACATCTAGGATGGTTGGTTGCTTCTATGATCACCAGAATGCAGAAATCAAACAGCACATATATACCTGGTTGGGCAGGATACCACTCATTGCTGGCGGGTAGTCACAGTTTGACACAAGTCGGAGTCTTACCACTTCTACCTGAAGTAGCACACGAGTGGTCGACTCTTCTGACCGTCATCTCTCAGACAACTCAGCTAAAGAACTTAGTTGTTGGTACAAGCCACCCTACAGTCATTTCCTGGGATATGGCCCTCTATGAAAAGGTGATAAGGCTGCTGGATGCAAGGCCAGACCTGAAAGGTACCGTTGTACCTCGGCTTGGCGAGCTGCATGTGGTCATGGCTGCTTTGAGAGCCCTGGGTACTTCCATTGAGAACTCAGGTATTGATGACGCGTGGATAGAGGCCGACCTCTACGGACCTTCAACAACAAGGCAGATCCTGAGATGTTCGCATTACAAACGCACTCTCCGTGCTCATATTTATTCATATATAGCACTTTATGAAATGGCGCTGGACCTGTTCTTCAAAGATTATCCACAGTTGAAAGCCGTTTGCTCAGATATGTCAGAAGAAATAGACGAGGCATGTTCAGAAAAGGACAAGTTCACCAAAGCCACAAGTGTGAAAGAAGCCAACACAAAACTGTTGAATGTCATCACTACAGCTGATGTTGTGAACATATTCAAGACTTGGGAAACAGAACAATCCAAAAAAGCCATGTTCAAGTCCTTGATGAATTACCTGCATCGAGTGGAGACAATTCTGTTCTTTGTGGAAGCTTCTCGGGATGCAGATCTCAAACTCCACCTCGAATCTGGTGAGGCACTCAGCAAGCTATTTTTCTCCATGGATCGTATCAAATACAAACGTCTTTGGCCGCGATACATAGCAGATATGTATGACCTGAGGAAGACGCATCCGGCCACATACAGGGAACTCGAGAATGGAAATATCTCAGTAACGAAATCTAGCATCCCCTTTGTATCAATCGGTGCAGACCACGCTTGTGAACAGGAAAACAGAGCAATGAAGGTTCATTCTGGACTTCCAGGCATCTCCAATAATGCCAATGCAAGGCAGAGATTCTTTATGGCCTCTCCAGAATTGTCACGGCTGACCAGAGAATTCAAAGATCAGTTCGACACCAAAACAGACAAAGTGACAGAACACCACGAACTTAGTCCGAGGGCAGTGAATCTGAACAATACAGCGGTTGAAAAGATCAAGGCTGCTATCATGAGTCATGGCAATCCATTTACCACAGAAGGAAATAGCATATACAACTTGATCACACATGCCTATGTCCCAGAGGAGCACACGTCACAAATCCTGAATATCGACAACATTGGTCAACACTTGTACGAAGAGTATGTTGACGAAAGAATCAACGGAACAGTCAGCTTATTTGCACCCGTGAAAAAAGAAAACAACGCGATGTACTTGTCTGGTGTGAAGAAGACCAAGATCATGCTCAGGGACAAGTCAGTCGACTTGAAGGAAACAAAAGACTTGTATGGAAGGCTGATGATATTGACAAAATCAAGCCGTGATGTTGACCAGAAAGACGCAATAGGCAACTACGAATTCACCCTTACACCTCGCGCCTTGTTCGCACCAAACGGTGACCTGCTTCCTTGCCTTGACAAGTCAAAGTTAATCCATCTCCTTGTGAAACATGGAGACTTAGCTCCGGGTGACTTAGCTCCGACCTCAAGTCCTCAAGCTCAAGTCCATAACTCTGCAGCTATGAAAATAGCAGTAGTCGACGCCATGGTTCTTGTACAGAAATTGTCGACAAAACCAGCTGCAACAGTAACCGTTGAAGATCTCAGTGTCAGCTTTAATACCAGATTGATGTCACTGACAAGACATTTTGACGAAGTTATCCTCGTATTTGATACTTACAAGGCCGATTCGTTGAAGCAAAGCACAAGACAAAAAAGACGAGGGGGGCACAATCCAGTCCAGTACCAAGTGAAGGACAATACCAAGATCCAACACATCACCATGAAGCGGTTCTTGTCACACGAACAGACAAAGTCAGATTTGGCAGAATATCTGGCTGAGAAAACGTTGGAGTACAACAGAGATGCCTCCAAGCTGATAATTATATGTGCAGCAGGAAAGGCCAAGAGTAACAAAGGCGTGCATTTTGAAGACAATAATCATGAGGAGGCAGACACTCTGATGATTCACCAAGCAGTGCTGGCAACTCGCCGCAATCCCAACGCAGAACAGCTTACCTTCTTCTCTCCTGATACGGATGTCCTGGTCTTGGTCATAGCTAACTATGATGTTCTGCTCAAAAACACTGCTGTCTCCCTTGTGTCGGGCCTTGTGCAAGTACAACCAATCTGGAACAATCTTGGCGTCGAAAAGGCCAAGGCATTGCCAGCATTCCACACATTCACAGGAGCAGACAATACTGGACGGTTTTCGCGAATAGGCAAAACAACATGGTTTGAAGCTTTCGTCAGAGCCGATAGTGACGTGATACAGGCCATGAGAATGCTCGGTGATGCTGCAGATGTGACCGCAGATCAGATGTCCAACTTGGCAAGATTTGTATGTGCAGTGTACGTACCAAAGGGAATATGTATCAACAGCATTCCGGAGTTGCGCTGGTACCTCTTCTGTAAACACATGACTGAAAGTCACAAGTTACCTCCAACGCTAGGGGCTCTAAATCAGCATGTTGATCGTGTACATCTTCAGGCAAGGGTATGGGCTCAGGCTACTATCGCACATCAAGTGTTCCTGGATCCACAGCAACATGGCTACTTCAAGGACAACGATGGGGAATTGAAACCACTAATGACAGATGTACCACCAGCACCGAAAGCAATACTTGAGATGGTCAGATGTCAGTGCAAAGGAGACTGCTCATCGAGACGGTGTTCGTGCCGTGCCAATGACTTGGCATGCACAGACTTGTGTTTGTGCAGCTCCGAATGTGAAAACGACGATGACTGTCAACCTGTTCTCTGCTCTGACGACAGTGATGAGGACATTTGAAAACCTATGAGGACAAAATGTTGATGAATGTTGACAAAGATAAAATTTCATCTATGGGAAATATTCTATGTTCAAATAAAAGTAATTATTACATGTATAATTATGGATTGTATAGCCTCATCTCTATATACTTACCTCTTTAATACATAAATCACCTGTTTAGGATATATGAGGGATGTGGTTTCATAATTATGATCCGTGTGCCACAATGTAGCGAAACATCACTCAATGTGGTATACATATTCAGAAAAAAACATGTTTCCTGAAAGTGGCCATCTTGAAAATCCGCTGTAGGCTGCCACCTGGTATCCCAGGGTAGGTGTAGATTATTTTAGATGGCTTCATGTGATTCCTCATCCCCAAAAATGTGGGTATAGGTGTTGGAATCAGCACTCTAGGTGGTTCGGATGTTGAGATATCGCGAAAAATAGGTTTCCGATGGTGGCCATTTTGAAAATCCAATATGGCCGCCAAAGAAAAATTTGCGCAAATGGAAACATGGTTTTTCGGATTCCTGGTGCTATCAGCTTTCCAAAAATGTATAGTTTTGCTAATCTCCACAAAAAAAGAACGAAATTACATAACAAACCTGACTATCATGTACTTATTTCCTCAGGCTCTTCATTTTCAATGCGAGTTCGTGCTCTATGGCCAAGGTCGTCTAATGGTACTCTTCATTCCTCAGGCTCTTCATTTTGAAGGTGGCTTGAGGTCTAGGACTAAAATCATCCAATAGTGCCCTTCTTTCTACTTCCAATCCGTTAGATCTCATCCGTTGCATGCACCTTGCTGCAGGGGTACCATGTCCAATATTTTGCCATTTATGAGGTACATTTTTTGGGTTAAGCTTACCCTATGGATAGCCATTAGAACCGCCTCCCTCATGTTAAGCGTGCCGTGGGGTTGGCATGCATTTTAATTTCAGCTGTTTTCTTATTCTCCTTACTGTGAGCCATCCCCATCTAAAGTGAGGAACTGTGCATTTGTGCCACAGAATCGTTCTCCAGCGTAATCAAATTCCCCTGTAAAAGCGAATAATGATAACCACACCATAACATATAGCACACCAATGGATGTGCGGTCTTGAGAGTTCTACTCTGGCCTTTATCTATCTATAATTCCAGTAATCTGTGTGTGTGTGTGTCTGTGTGTGTGTGTGTTTGTCTGTGACCGCTGTTTCTCGACAACCACGGGTCCGATATACTTGAAACTTGCCAGGTATATTGCTGGGGACCTGAGGATGTGCCTTTTCAAGGTTTCATATTAATCGGAGAAGTAGTTACCGAGCTATGGCGATTTATTTACCAAACTCCGCAAGCCGTTCGCTTTGGCTTTGCGAATTGGACCAAACCATTTCATGTAAATAGAGGGGGGGATTGTCACCGTACTCGCAAGCCGTTCGCTTTGGCTTTGCGAATGAACCAAACCATTTCATGAACCAAACCATTTCATGTAAATAGAGGGGGGGGGATTGTCACCGTACTCGCAAGCCGTTCGCTTTGGCTTTGCGAATGGACCAAACCATTTCATGTAAATAGAGGGGGGGGGGGGGGGATTGTCACCATACTCGCAAGCCGTTCGCTTTGGCTTTGCGAATGGACCAAACCATTTCATGTAAATAGAGGGGGGGGGATATAATTTTAGATATATATATAGTACGGGCATGCCCTAGTATTATAGAACCCGAGGAAAGAAGAGCATGATTGAATGGAGGAATAGTGTTTTGCGATTCGATTGAAGGCAATCTTTTAATGCAATCCCCTAATGCAATCTCATAGATGGGGCTGGATTCCTCTTATACTGTTTCAAATCCCAAACTCACCCAGATATGCTACCCAATCAGAAACCATATTTGGGGCACCCTTAGGCAACAAGCAAAATTTGGTTGGATTTGGTTCAGTAGTCTCTTAGTTTTTGAAGCATATATCTATTCTATATATTATAAACCTATATAAAACACAGTGTGTATTTGTCTGTCCACCTTCATCAGGACGATTTGAGTAGGGTTTTAAAGATAAATCTTTTAACATGACTGTGTGTTCATTACGGGCTATTTTATGAGGATGAAAACTCGAAACACATTTTCCATAAAAGAGTAATTATGTCTCTTTTATTGTAATTATAGACGGTGACTTGTAAACTTAGCTTCGAGTGTACAGAACAGAAACGTATAAAATTTTCAAAAAAACAATGAATATAAGGTGCAGAGAGGTGAAATTTGCTGCACGTGATGTGCAATGTACCCTAGAGTAAATTCATTTATGTCCATAGGACCTTCAATAAATGAAGAAGATATAAGCACACCTTTATGCTAGGCTGAGGATTCATACTTTGGCATGCTCATGAGTCTGTACCGCCCATCATTTTGACAGGCTTTCATACTAGTATTGGCTGTGGGCAGTCTGCCGCTATCATTTCATTTCGTTCCGTGGAAGAGGTACGACTTGTGTAACTGAGAATATGGATAAAATGATATTTCCCGCTGTGTGTGTAAATTTCTCCACGTGAACAAAGCCCAAGGATTAGCATTGGGTACGAGTTACAAGCACTCATTTCTCTAGGTGGAGGCATGTCAGGTGCCTGTGAGCAGTGGAGTAAGTCGGCCAGTCAGCCTAGCAATAGCACTCCAAGCCAACCAGGCACCGTAGTTTTGTGAACACATGCACTACTTGTACTGCATTGGCGGCCCCCATGTCGGCGTGAAGCGTGTCATGTCCGAAGCAAAATCCACTGGGAAGTCGCGCTGATTCTGTGTTTTGCATCTAGCTTCGGTAAAAGCACAGAGTGTGTGTCCGTTCCCTGAGGGTAGATGAATCAAAGGTTGGCGTAAAGCACCCCTCCCTTTATATAAGGGATCGTTTCTCTGTATGCAGCTTTAACATGGGGACTGAAAATACGTTTCTCGGCTTCTACCGGATGAAATTGGCTGCAAATTACAGAAGTAAATGCTTTGTACATCGAGGTAATATGTTCCGAATTTAAGCAACGTCTGTTTCCACATTCTAGAGTTTTATTTAGAAAACCCTCAAAATCACGTTGATGTCTGTCCGTCCCTCCATCTGTCCATCCGCCCAAAATGTGTTGGTGCTCATATCGCAAGGGCTATACATTGAATCTAGCTGAAACTTGGAATATACATCGGCCAATAGGTCTAGTTAATGGCTTTCAAAACAAATTCCACGTAAGTGCTATGGATTTTGCTTAAAAATTCAATATATATAAATACATATAAATAAATAAATATATAAAAATATATACATACTTTTACGTTTGTGGGGGTAGCAATGGAATACCTTAGGCCAGGTAGGATTGTATAGGGTAGTGTGCTCCGAATGTCACGAAGAAGAAGAAACCTTCCTGTAATTAAGGCAGGCCCAGATGTCGCGTAAGTGTATATTTGTCTCCATGGTGAGGGTGAAGCTATGCTATTTAGTTAGGGTATAAGGGTAAATTCCCTGTGTGTAGTCGCCTCTGTATTTTTCCCTTCGTTCCTTATGACACACACCACAGCCAAGCGATCAGCGCCTGAAGTAAATAACGCAATCGCCGACCGGATCCGGACACCACTACTAACACCACTTAGCCGAATATGCTCAATGGGTACCGGGTGTGGCTGTGAGGCCACGCCCCAAAGAACGATTGGTTGGAGCGATGCGATGGCGTGGCACGATTGGTGAGAGTGGGACGTCATCATAGAACGTTCCAGCACAAGGAACAAAAAGGAAGATGACAGCCATTTTCGCTCTTTGGTCCTGGCTTTCATCCTGTCATGGTCACAGTTATAGGCTCTCTTTTGGTTCCAACATTCATTACAAACAGTCACGCTTATTATTTGCACTCTCTCTCTCTCTTGGTCCGGCCTTCCTCGCGAGTGGTCCCAGTTGTTTGCTCTCTCTTGTCCTGGTCGTATTTTCGCTCTCCCTGTTCCGGGCTTGGGGAAAAGCGGACGCAACGCTCTCTCTCTCTCTCTCTCTCTCTCTCTCTCTCTCTCTCTCTCTCTCTCTCTCTCTCTCTCTCTCTCTCTCTCTCTCTCTCTCTCTCTATCTCTCTCTTGGTGTTGGAACGTGGTGGTTGCGCTTGGTGCCTTGTGCGCCTGAGAGGAACATCGGGGCTCGGTGCAGCCGAGCAGGAAGGTCGAGGAAGGAGTGCGGGCCTGTTTGCTTCACGTCGGCAGCTGGCGGGGAACGTGACTTCGTGCCCAGGCGTGGTTTCCTGCGCAGAGACTCGAAGACCCATTCGCCTACCGACGGTGTTTGAGGGCCGCTTGAGGGGACCAGAGTTGAGTACCAGCTAACATTACACACTACATTTTTACTTTCATTTATTTCTCCCTGTGTCTATATTTGAGTTTGTATGGGGGATTGGGGGCACCTCAATTAGGAATTCGTTTTACTGCACATTCTTTGTTATCCTGGCATTTATTTTATTAAACCATTGTTTGTTACATTTTCAATTCCTTGTCTTGTCCATTTATTTGTTTGTGGTTTGGAAAACCATCGTTGCATCCGGCCGTACAGGTAAGGATCTCTCTGCCCTCCACTATCCTCCACGCGTGTCACTACCACCGTAGTTGAGAATACGCCTCAGAGCTAAAGCTCGGTCAGCCATCCGTCACCCTGCGGTGTTCACTAAAGGGTAGACACACGACAATACTTTATAAATCTTCAAAATATTATTACCCAAATCTAATGTGCTGGCTTAATGGCCTAATGGATAAGACATCAGACTCCCAAGCTGGGGAGTGTTAACATGGGGACTGAAAATTAGTGTGGTGTGCAGTATATAGAGTCTGATACAGGCGCCCTGCATCTGGCAAATAAAATACATTTATTTCTTCAAGAAGGTGTATAAATCAAATTGGCACCCCTTTATAAGAAATTTTCTAGAGCATTACTTGTTCCTCCTAAGAACACAAGGGTAGTTCAGCATGCACACGAGATTTTTTGAATGGCTCTTATTTTGTATTGTTCGCCATTTTCTACAAGCGATGGAATGTCCCTTCTTTTCTATACTTTGCCACATGGCACATACCCTTATACAAAGGGGCCTTTTCTATGCCCCTGGCATTTTACCCAATATAAGTATTGTGAATGCTTTAGGAAATGGCTAGATTTAGACGGATAAGTGGTGACATCGCCCAATCACAGTATCACAATCATCATGCACTCTGCACACCACACTCCATATATGGACTTTTCACACCACACTCCATATACTGCACATCAACCTTCATATACTGCGCATCAACCTTCATATACTGCACATCAACCTTCATATACTGCACATCAACATCCATATACTGCACCCCACACTCCATATACTGCATATCAACATCCATATACTGCACATCACACTCCATATACTGCACTCAACACTCCATGTACTGCACATCACAGCCGCGATCACAAAGTTCAAGTCAGTGGAAGAAAATTCTCGCTGGGGGTGAGAATGAAAATCACTGATTGATTTTTCTCTTCACCACTTGGCGGTCAAGCAAACTCCCTGATCTGGGGTGAGATGACAACATTTATGTGACACATTCTGATGAACGTCACGTGTTGAAAGTGTCAACAGGTGAGATATACATATAGGTAATGGATGAGGTGCAGTGTGATCACGAGGAGGCTGGCACCCGTTTCCTCCTCCATGCAAAGCACGCCAGTTCCAGTCATCGTGATATTGTCATTCACAGTCCAAACACTGATGTCGCAGTGATCAATATTGCTCTCACTTCACAAATACCACCAGTGCAGATACTAATGTCACAGTGATCAATATTGCTCTCAGTTCACAAATACCACCAGTCCAGATACGAATGTCACAGTGATCAATAGTGCTCTTATGTTCACAAATACCACCAGTCCAGATACTAATGTCACAGTGATCGATAGTGTTCTCAGTACACAAATACCACCAGTGCAGATACTAATGTCACAGTGATCGATAGTGCTCTCAGTTCACAAATAGCAGCAAACCTTTTTTTTGAATGACGTCAATAATCACGCCCATGTGATTGATAGAGGGGGCATCAAAGATGGCCTTACAGAGCCATTGTCTCAGAGTCTCTGGGTTTAATACTCTAATCCGGTGTGATTCCACAAGCTTGTTTTATGGGAATGGTAAAAGGAGAACATTTTCCATCATGTGCAAAAGTGAGACTTCGTGCAAGTCTTGACACAATTGGGGGCTGATTTCGACATGGCAACCTATATTGGAGGCTCTATTGGAGAGGTTTGTTTGTGCTATTTACACTCAAGACTTGGCAGCTGATGTGAATGATGCACGATTCAAAGTATTTTGGTTGGCTTCCTCACCAGGAGAACAGTGTATGCCATTTACAAAAGACACACTTGGTTGAGGCTTATATAAGAACTAAAATGTGCCATTGGGTAGAAGGGCATTGGGTAGCTAGTACCCCCTTTTTTGGATATTGCCATTGATTGGTCAGTGTTTAATATCCAGTATGGTTGCACAATACAATAACCTTGCGCTTTTTAGTGCATTGCTTCCATAGAGGCCACTTTGCAATCCATAACATGCGGGTTAAGTGGATCTACAAGCATGGTTGGTTCATTTGAGAACTTCACGATGGTCTATCTTAGAAGGGTTCATGTTCTCAACGTTTTCTACCATAAAATATACTCTTTCTCTCTTCTGTAGAATCGGTTTGACTTTGTCATCTTAGGATTCCAACTCAAATGGGTTTGGCATCCGTTCCTGTCTCTACCCGATACCAATTGCTATCTTTTTCTTCCTTCAGAAACCTTTCCCGTTTTGCCAATGCCATGGCCGCGCATGCTGGAGATGGGGTGGAAGACCCGGTGGTCGGTGTATCCACAATCGTGCCAGCTCGTGCCATGAACCAACACAGCGCAGAGCCGCCGGTGTTGGTCCGTCACAGATGGACTCCTCACTGCGATATATCCTACATATGTTCACTGCCTGGTGCTCTAAAAATCATGGAAATGGTACATGGTGGATGTGGCAATTGTGGAAGGATGTGTGAAGAAGTGTGTGAAGCCTCAAAGGCTGACGTAGTGGGATGCAGGGGCTCTGTCCTAGATGGTAGAAAGATTTGGGAAGGGAAGAAGGTAGTTAGGAGCCATGAGAGTCATGGCGGCGAGGTGGACAGGTGGCGTAGAGACAAGTCAGAGCTACTTTTCCAAGATTCTGTGCCCATTTGATATCTCTTTAACACTGAATACTATATCTGTCGTCAGGTACTGTTATTCCTTGGGTTCATTTGCTCAGCATCTGCATCGTCATCTGCGTGTGTCCACTGTTCAGCACTCTTCTTCTCTCTCTTCACCTTCAACATCATTTTCGTCGTCACTGGAGCAATGCTGCTCACCTTTGCAATTTCCTTACACGTCCGTCTGCCTTTGGTCAACTGGCCTTTTGTGGTTCGTAATTGTCACGTATGCACATTCACTCACTTACACGCACACAATTGTACTTGTGGGAGAGTTTTTGCCGACACCCTGAACAAAGTAAAGAATTTCTGGAACCTTCAGTCAATGTCAGATCTGGCCAGCAGGTTTGTGAAAGATTTTGGCCAAAAGCATTCCCAAACCGACCCCGAAAGATGGTGGCAATAATTTGGCCCACAGTAATAGTAGTCGTCGCAAATTTTGTCCTAATTTACTTTAGAAAAGCCAAATGCTACTGGGTCGCTACAAATTTGCATCTTCAATTTCACGTGGGTTCTTTGCAGGATTTGGGGAACATGGCAATCTCAACAGGACTATTGTTCATCCTCAGCATACTGCTCTCAGCTCTGTCCGGTCGCAGCACATCTGAAGTTGCAGCCATGGTATGTATAATGTTAATGTTCTGCCGCACTTGTGCTGTGCAACTATAAAGGTACCCTGTCTGCCTTTATCAGTGTCTGCAATTTCTTTTCTGTGTTGTCATGATGTTTTATTCTTGTCCACAACCTGACAACTAATTATAGGTTCTCTGTCATCTGACCACTTGTGTGTATACAAAGTCTAGGCTCATGGAAGAGTGAGGTGACACAGGGTAAATGCAATGACAGTGAGGCAGCAGGGCAACACATGCTGCACTGCAACAAGGGGATAAACTAGCAGGTAGAGGAAAGAGAAGCGAAGGAAACATTTTGTTGTCCCCCCTCCTCTTCCCTTTATAAGGGACTAGGGCGTGCCCGTACTATATATATATCTAAAATTATATCCCCCCCCCTCTATTTACATGAAATGGTTTGGTCCAAAGCGAACGGCTTGCGGAGTTTGGTAAAGAAATCGCCATAGCGTGCACAAACGCGCAGGAAAGCGAAAGAATCGCAAATTAGTTTTAATTAGTTTTAAAACATAGTTTAACGCCAACATAGCGGCAACATAGTTTGCCAACGTGAAATAAATGAATACGCTCTCAAATGTGCCGTCCGAGGCAGAGTCTGTTCGCCACGTTCGGCACACGTGATAACTCGCTGCTCTCTGATTGGTTGAATCGTTTTTTGGACATAGCTCGGTAACTACTTGTCCGATTAATATGAAACCTTGAAAAGGCACATCCTCGGGTCCCCAGCAATATACCTGGCAAGTTTCAAGTATATCGGACCCGTGGTTGTCGAGAAACAGCGGTCACAGACACACAGACATACAGACATACAGAGATTACTGGAATTATAGATAGATGAGGTCCGATGGCATCAAGCTCCTGCCCTGCCTTGACCACAATACTCCCCCTTCCCCTCAGCCAACTCTATCCACTCTCCAGCCACACACACCTTACTGACATCCCTCTTCATACAATCCTTCCATCTAAACCGTGGTCTACCTCTTTTCCTGATACCTTGTTCCCTCAACCTATCCGCACTCTGCCATTCTCCCTTCCCCGTCCTCACTTATCCAGCCTATCTCAGCCGGCATCTGCACACCAATCCCACCCCCCTCAGTTCATCCATTCAACCTCTTCACTCCGGTAATCCTCCTGAACCAGTTGTTCTCACAGTCTTGCAGCCTCTGTTGTTGTCTCTCTATCAGTGCCACTGTCTCCAGATCGTAAAGGTAGGCCGGCGTTACACATTACATCAGAACCTTTCCTTTCAATCACCTTGAAATCTTTATGTCTGCCATTAGACACTCCACCCTCCTCCACGCATTCGCATCCACCCAGGGGCGCCGCCAGGGATTTTTGGCCCCATGAAAAGATATCACAATGGGCCCCTATGAAGCACGTGCGCACATTTTTACCTAATGTTCTCATAATTTTTAGGGCCCCTGTCAGTGCAATCATCTGGAATCATCCTAATTTGGAATCATCCTAACTTTTCCCCCCCTTATGGCATGCCTGCATCCACCTGAATCCTCCTCCGCACCTCTCTGCACCATGCCAGGTCACTGTTCCACCCAGATACTGAAACCTATTTTGTTTCCTCATCTCCTTCCCCTCTAACTTGATATTCATTTATTTTCTCTGCTGCCCGACCCACATCACCTCCATCTTCTCCATGCTCATTTTCATCACATGTTTCTCAAATGCCTCCTTCCACTCCCCAGGTACTTCCTGCATCTCCTGCCCACTCTCCACCACAACAACATCCTCCCCAGAATATCTTTCACATTTACCTTCCTGCTTACCAGCTCCGTCACCAGGAAAAACAGGAGTGGGCTGAGAGTGCTTCCCTTCCTCAAACTGATGTTCACATTGAACTTCCCCCACATCCCAGGACCAACCAAGATTAATTGATTAATTGCGTAATTAAAATAAAATAATAATAATCGTAAGATAATTAATTTCTAAATGAATTGGCTAATAGCATACCTAAACCACCAATGTTTCATCCGAATCTGTAAATTTAGAAAATTAATTAATCAACTAATTAATCAAAAGAAAAAATACTGTTTTTTCCAAAGCATGTGCTCGATATTGTATCCAAAATTCAGCTTCCTATCTCAAAGGATGGCTGAGATATTACCCAGACAAACAAATAAACGGAGTGAAAACTGAGTATGCCCGTCCAGCGTTCATAATCTCCGAGCGCCGAAGACGACGACATCGGACAGCTCCTGGAGATGGAATCGGGAGTGGTGGTGTACAATAAGAGGAGACATGTGGAGACATGCCTTTAGCATGGTGACACAATACACAGCAATGGCAAAGAAAGTGCTGTAATTGTCCACTGCACCTTCTCCCATTTTTATTGCACCAGTGTGACAGATATTTTCGTCCGAGTGGGAGGTTTCGTCCGAGTGCCACCATCTTATTTTCATCAAATGCCCTTTTTTTTTTTTTAGTTGATATTAGAGGAGAGAGGTAAGACCCATAGTCATTCAGAGCAACCTCCTGCACCAAGGTAATGGACTAAGAGTCAACAACAAAGAGTGAATTGACACCACATAGTGACGAGGCAAGATGGAGCAGGCAGATAGATCATCCTACCTTGAAGATCGTTTCAGCCATTGGGACAACAGTTTGGGGGAGCAGTGGAGAAACATTGCTTTTTACTGACAGTGCAATAGTGATGTGACAGTGCTTTTGAGACAAGCTTAACTTTCTGAAGATTGCAGTACAGATCCTTAATACTTTTGCTGCATTTGAACTCATAACCTCCAGGATCCCAATCGAGAGTCCTCACTAAGAGGTTAGCACTGCACCTATCCTGTTATAGCCTAAAGTAAGTTAATTTATCTTGTTAACTCGAAGCATGAGATTATATATGATGCATATTGCGTTTTGTAAAGGATTTTATGATCATTACTTGCAAAATTGAAGATTTTTCTAGTGTATTGGTTGATCTTGTGCGTTATTCTGTTTATCTGTTTGTCTGTCTGTCTGTCAATCTCCTATGTCAAATGGGTCACAATTTTAAACTGATCTTCACGAAACTTCACCAAAGGGTAGAGTTGGTTAAAAGAAGACGCCTATTGATTTTGAGGTCAAAGGTTATCTTGAGGTCAATTTTCTAACATTGTCACTTTTCATATAATTGACTTGAAAGTTGAACATCATTTGCATATTGAGTCACTAAATAGGGAAACCAACTTTTTTTGAGGTCAAAAGGTCGAAGGTCAACTCAAGGTCAAACTGCTAAAATTATCAATTTACATCTGAAAATCGTCACTTTTCATCCTATTAACCTGTAGATTGAAGAAAATACCATAGTGCATCACTGAATTGAGAAACCAACTATTTTTGAGGTCAAAAGGTCAACTCAAGGTCAAAAGCTTCCCTCCCCGATTGTGACTACCACTTTGATCGTAGTGGGGAGGCTTGCGTGCCCCTGTGACCCTTTGGGCTATACTTGTGGGAGCTTTGCTTCTGGTAGGTCTTATCTAGCCAAGCAGGTCAAGGGGTAGGAGCAGATTAAGAGTAGTCACACATTTTTGGGGGTAGGAAAAGTCATTTTTCTGCCTGGCCTAGTCACCCCCACCTTCTCAGTGGTCCTGTGAAGAGGGTTTTCCTTGTTTCAGGACTAGTTGAATAGTACCAGCCAGTCCTCTTCTTTTTCTTCTTGTTCTTTGTTTTCGTCCTAATCTTCTTTCTTTTCTTATATTCTATCATTTCTAGTCTTAGTTATGTTGCACATTTCTTGTCCGTGACTCCCTGTGGGATCTGATGAATTCTGCCTCTCTGAAGGGTACCGGAAATAAACATGTCGCAGGTCATGGCCGCCTGGTAGTACAGGATCCCCAACTCTTTGGTAATGCTCTGAGAGGCTGATCTATCAACAGGTGTAAAATGTCGAAATGGTTGTGCTGCCATGGACATGCATGGGGGTGGTCCGTACAGCCATTTTCGGTTGCATTCCCGAGGCCATCAGAGTGGCATTGTTATGACAATGTGTTCGCATGGGTTCGTGGGACCCTATTGAGTGTCTTGGACTGCTCTGTAAATTTGTTTCGGTAACTATGACTGTCCTCTCCTTCGTTTTCTTCTTCTTCCTTGGCTGGCTTGTCCACTCCCTTTCAATGTTTTATGTACTTCTATCACTATGAATATGAATATTGCTCTACAATTTAAGAATAACAGATCTCTACCTGCACGTGCTAATCCACCAGCCCGTGCGGTGCGACGCTCAAATCCTTTTAATATTTGCTTTTCCAATGTCAGGGGCTTTCGCTCTAACTTTTCTTCTGTGCAATCATTTGTTCAGCTTAACTCACCTGACCTGCTGGCTCTATCTGAGTGTCGGTTGAACAGTGGTATCTCCTCTATTTCTTTAAAGCTAACTGGTTACATTTTTCATCGACTTGATCATCCTCCTTCTCATGGTCTTGGTATCTATGTTAAGGACTCTCTACCTTTCGCTCGTGAAAACTCTCTTGAAACTGGCTCTCATGAGTTTATGTGTTTCCGCCTTGCTCTCCTGCATTCAAAAACATATCTCTTCTTTCTGTATCGCTCACCTTCCTTTCCATCTTGTGCCGTGCTCGATGCAATCTCAGACAGCATTGACAGGTCTATTTTACTCCACCCTTCTGCATACATCATGGTATTTGGTGACTTCAACGTTCACCACAAGGAGTGGTTGGTAAACTCTCACAATACCGACCCTCCTGGTATCAATGCCTATAATTTCTCAATCTCTCAAAACCTCACCCAAATTGTTTCCTCTCCCACTCATATTCCTGACTGTGCTTTTGATGGAAGATACCTGCTTGATCTCTTTCTGTGTTCTAACCCCGGAGATTGTGTTGCCATTTTCTGCCTCCAATCGGTAACTCGGATCATTCCACTGTTTCTGTTTGTGTCTCCGACTCCTCATTCTCAATTCCAGTGCATCCTTTTCACCACACTGTGTTTCAGTTTGGGAAAGCTGATTGGGATGGATTCCGTTCATTTCTTGCTGATGTGCCATGGACCTCAGCTTTTAGCCTTGGTCCTGATATGGCTGCCGAGAAAATATCCCAATGGATTTGCACTGGTATGGGCATTTATATTCCCTCACGTACCTATCAAGTGAAGGTCCATTCCCATCCATGGTTCACTCCGGCTTGTACATCAGCAATTGCTCATCGCAACCACTATTTCAAGCAGTACCATGTGCAAGGGTCTCTGGAGTCCAAATGTCTGTTCCGCAAAGCAAGTAACCACTGTAAAAGATTTCTTGAGGATGCCAAGCAACAATATGCTGCTTCTGTAGCCGATAACATTACGACTCAGCGGATTGGCTCTCGGGACTTTTGGTGGATTGCCAACAGTGTACTCAACTGCAATAAATCTTCTATACCTCCTCTTTTTCATGGACCAGAAGTTGTTACTTCACCTCTGGATAAGGCTAACCTTTTTTCAAACCGCTTTGTTTCTAATTCAACACTCAATGATCAGGGATACCCTCTTCCCGATTTTCCATCTCATACAGACTCTGATAATCTTGTTCCATTTATCACTCCTAAGAAGGTTGCCAGAATTATTCGTACCCTAGATGCCTCAAAAGCGACTGGTCCTGATGGAAATCCCTGTGATTGTATTGAAGATGTGTTGTCTTAAACGGTCACCGATTATTTCCAAGCTATTCAACATGTGCTTGTCTGCTTCAGTGTTTCCTTCATCATGGAAAGTGTTTTCTGTTGTCCATGTTTTGAAGGGTGTCAGTGAGCATTCTGAACCAAGTAACTCTCGCCCCATTAACCTGCTTCCTGTAATAAGTAAGGTATTTGAATGCTTAATCAATGAACAACTTCTCTGCCATATGGAGGACTATTAACTTCTCACTGACTGCCAGTATGGCCTTCGCTATTCTTGCTCTACTGGTGATCTGCTTATTCTTAATTACAGATCATTTCAACAGGGCATTGGTGAAACTCGGTGAAGTTCACGGGTGAAGCTCGATTAGTTGCTTTGGACATCTCAAAAGCCTTTGATAAAGTTTGGCACAAGGGTCTGCTCCACAAGCATCAGTCACATAGTGTATCTGGAGTAATGCATTCAATCACCTCAGCTTTCCTTACAAATCGCAAGATGATTGTGGTACTTGAGGGATGAGGGTCAATCTTCTCCTACTTGCTCCATCAATTCTGGTGTTCCACAGGGTTCTGTCCTTGGTCCCACATTGTTCCTTGTTTATAACAATGATCTTCCTGATAATGTTCTGTCTCAGTTAACCATGTTTGCTGATGATTCCTCACTCTACTGCACATCTGCTGATTCACTCAATGCCACTCGTAATGAGGTTGGAGTTTCTCTGGACAATGATTTGGAGAATGTGTTCAAGTGGGGACATGATTGGCTGGTAACCTTCAATGCAAAGAAAACTAAACTGTTGTCCATATCTCGTTCTAGACACAGGTATTTCCCTTCTGGGCACATGGGATCTTCAACATTAACAGAATCATCAGAGCTTCGGCTTCTTGGTCTGGACATGTCTTCTAACCTCAGTTGGGATAAGTACATTTCTGGTATTGCTAAGAGTGCTTCCAGGCGAGTTGGTTGTCTTTATCAAGCACAGAGGTATTTACCTCCTGATGCGGTTTTGTACCTGTATAAGGCAGTTGCCTTATATACGTCCCCTCATGGAGTATTGTTGTCACATTTGGGCTGGAGCACCAGCTTGCCACTTATCTTTACTTGATAGGCTCCAGAAACGCATAGTTAACCTGGTTGGTGTGGAGATGGGTTCAACTCTTCAACCACTCTCTCACCGTAGGTCGATTGCCACTCTCTCACCATAGGTCCATTGTCACTCTTGGTTTGTTCTACAGATATTTTAATGTCAACCGTTCTGTTGGACTTTCTAACTTGGTTCCTCCCATACGAGTGTTTGGACGCAAGACTCGGTTTGCCATCTCCGCTCACCCATACACTATAGATGATCCAAGATGCATAATTGAAGGCTATGCAGATAGTTTTAACCCTTGTGCTGTCTCGCTCTGGAATTCACTACCTGTAACATGCTTCCCATTATCCTATAATTTACTCTGCTTTAAGAGGAATGTCAATTCATACTTCCTACATCTTTGAGGTTTAATCGCATTTTACCCGACCTATGCTACTTTTGATGTTTTGGATGTTTTCTTGTTATTTTTATTTATTTATTTTTATTTTGCTTTATCCTTATATTTTCTAACTTTTTCTTAGCCCCTTACCTAGAGTGGCTGTATGCCTTGTCTGGGGCGTATCAATAAAAAATAAAAATATAAAAAGGTCTAAAATTATCAATTTTCATCTGAAATATCATCAATTTTTATCTGATTAACCTGTAGATGAAAGAAAATTGCATAGTGCTTCACTAAATTTGGAAACCAACTATTTTGAGGTCAAAAGGTCAAAGGTCAACTCAAGGTCAAACTTCTAATATCATCGATTTTCTTCTGAAAAATAATCAATTTTCATCCAATTGACCTGAGCTCCGAGATTGCATTAAGATCGTTAGTTTAATTTTAATCTTAATGAAATGGACAATTTTATGTATCCATGGCAACTTTTTTGGGGGAAGGGGTGGATTTTGCAAGTACCATGCTCTGCATAACGTCTTTCTTGTTTTTTCTCCATCCTGTTTCCTCCAGATATTTGCCTGGTTGGTGTTTCTCACTTACGCAGCAAACTGTGCGTTGTTCTGGCATCTATGGCGGCAAGGCTGTGCTCTGCATAGAGTTGCGGGGGGGTCTCCAGGAGAAGGGAGTGAATACTTCCGAACATGCACTATCACCAGGGAAATGACCAATACCACTCAATTGAACAGAAATGATGATGAAGCTATGACTGCGGCCTGGCAAGCATCATCAAGCCTCGTAAAATTGTCATGAGCTTTAAACCAGGGTTGATAACTTTTGAAGCTCTAGTGAAATATTGATGCTTCTGCGTCACAAAGGATGTCATGCCAACTTGCACTTCCAGATTTCATTGTCAAAGACTTTGTGAAATCCTTGGCCTAAAGAACACACAAACGTTTGATCAGCATATAGGTCTAGTTATGTGAGATAGTATTGTGAAAACACCATCGCGTGGAGCTACCACAACGATGATGAAGTATATGCTTTCCTTTTCCTGACGTCCTTCAATAATGCTCTAAGTTATCATCAGGCAGTGACCAATCTCAGACAAAGACCGAGTGTTCTTGTTGATGTTGGTCGACATTGCACAATTTGTTCTCTGGGAGGGACTGCCAATGGTCCTTGTTCATTCGAATTAAATAACCTGCCGCAATTTGTATCAAATATTGTTGAAGTTAGATGAATAGTATGCATGATCTTGGATCATCTTTACAAATAAACCCTTTAATACTGTCGCATATACAGGGTTTCCCCCCCCCCCCCCCCAAAAAAAAAGGGACAACTTTGGTTGTTAATATACTATATTTCGAAACACAAATGATACAACAAGGCCCTTTGGTTTATATGATAAAGAAAATCATAAAGTTTTGTGCACACCATCAATACACTTCAATGTGAGCTCCATTGTTGCGAGCAGGACATCAAGAGGGTACATGAGTTCTTGCCATGTTTGGCTCAGCATGTTTGCATCCACCATTGCGCATGCAGCTGTGATCCAAGAACGAAGATCCTGCAGGTTTGCCACATTGGTGTTGTAGACAACATATTTGACAAACCCCCACAGATATAAAATCAAGGGGGGTTATGTCTGGTGATCACGGGGAGCTGTTGGTCTATCTCGGCCAATCCAGCAACCTGGAATTTTTTCATTCAGGACGGCTCGAACGACGAAGGCCCCATGAGGGGGAGTGCCGTCCTGTTTAAAATGATATCGGTTTGCCGGTCTTCAATCTGTGGGAAGGCGAATTCTTCCAACATGTTCAGGTAAATTGTTGAGGTCTCTGTATCCTCCGCAAAGGAAAACGGACCCACCAAGCAGTCCTGGAGAAGGCCACACCACACATTTTGAACTTTGGATTGTCATGTATGTGCCAATGGCTACGTGGGGTTTTTCAGAGACCCATATTCTCACATTGTGCCAGTTAACTTTCCGCAATACAGGAAAGCAAGCTTCATCTGTGAACATGACCTTTTTCAGGTAGTCGTCATCATCCTCTTGTGCAACTGAGCATTTCCAAGGCAAACGCCTTGTGTTTGGGCCCTTCATTTTGTTTGAGTTCCTACAGAACTTGAGTTCCTCTGCACCTTATAGGCATAACACTTCAGCCTTTTATGCAAAATTAATTATACAGTGGTGGTTGGTAGTCCCAGTTCTCTGGATGCGTGTCAGATTTATTTTCTGGGATTTTATTTAAAATGTTTCACGCACTCGTTCAACGTCTCCTGCACTTGTGCTTGGTCGACCGGTACATTTCTGTTTCTGACCACTTCCAGTCTCACCAAACCTCTTGTAGCAATCTCTGATACTAGTCCACAATGGTGGATTCCTTCCATACCTTGTATGGAAATTACGCTGAACTTGCGTGTCGAATCTCTTCTCGATGAACCATTCGACGCACTGAGCTTTCTCCTGTAAAATCACCCTTTTATCTTACATTAAACCATCAGACCAGAAAAAAATGACTTTCTGTATCATATAAAACAAAGTGTATCATTGTATCATTTGTGGTATGAAATATATTAACAACCAAAGTTGTACAAGTCTTTTTGGAACAAGCTGTACAAGTAAGTGCTCTGCCATAGTGGATTGTAGTCATATATAGAATGTGGGACTTTGCTCAGGTTGACTTTTTCTTTGTCTTCTTCTTCACCAAAAAGCAGTTTAAAAGCATTTATGAACCGCTTTGAAGTTTTTAAAAAACATTAATATCATGTAAGGGTCGTTGGGCCGATCTCAAATAACAACTAAAGTTTTCAAAAAGCACTCCAGAGGTGTATAAATGCAGAGAAATAATTAATTATCTGCCTCAGCCAAAAAATTGAGATGGTGCTTTATGTGACGTGACATGATGACGTTAGCTGTGGAAGTGGAATGGCTCCAGATCTCAGTGTCAAGGTAGCAGTGTGAGCAAACGTTGCAAAGGAATTTGTGTCATTTTGGAAGGTGATGGTAAAATATTATCAACATCAAAAGAAACTTATCAAATCTTTAGAGGGACACTCATTGAAATCCTCCACGCAAAAATAAAAAATATTTGAACATCGAGGTAAAGTTCAGCTATCTTTACTAAACACATGTCAATAAACAAGAGGTTACCTCAATCACAAAAAAACAAAAAACATGAACATCACAAGGGGTGGTGCAACAAAAGTCACAGCACTGCAACACAAAGGCACGCACCTGAATACAGTCAAAACAAAATGACACAGCAATGGACACAACACTCCTAACAGTCAAGGACAGAATGACAGCAGTCCTCAATATCGTGTGTGTCCTCCCTGAACTGTGATGCAGGCTGCACACCTCCGACGCATGCTCTGTACCAGGCATGCTCTGTACCAGGCGTCTGACGCAGTCCTGAGGAAGTCTGTCCCACTCCTCCTGCAAGCCTTGAATGAGCATTTGCCGATTGACAGCCGTTGATCTCGATGCAAGACGTCGACCAAGCTCATCCCATAAATGCTCAATGGGATTGAGGTCAGAGGAATAAGGCATCCAAGGCATCACTTCAACACGCTGTTCCTGGAGGAAGTTGGTGGTCAGGCGAACAGCATGGGGTCGAGCGTTGTCCTGCTGGAAAACTGCGATGTCAGGATGAGCCTGGAGAAATGGCAGCAGATGAGGTCTCAAAACTTCATTGACATAACGCTGACCCGTGAGATTGTCTTCGATGATGACCAGAGGTGTCCTGAAACAGGTGGACATGCTGGCCCATACCATCACACTGGGTCCTCCCCAACGATTGATCTGGCGAATACAGCATGATGCATACCTTTCCCCACCTCTGCGACATACCCGTTGACACCCATCAGCAGCATGGAGGCAAAATCTGGACTCATCGCTGAACAAGACTGCACTCCAGCGGCGATGCTGCAGACACCATCTTGGTCTGTTCCACCGATGCACTGCGTTCAACACTGGACCTCTGCAAGGACATCTTGACACCAGGCCCCGACTTCTCAAGCACCTCCGCACAGTAGAGACTGATGCGGTTGTTGTGGCGACCTTTTGTCACTGCAGCTGTTTGCGTCGCTGGGTGGAAACGATCACGAATATGCTGCAGCACAATCCAGCGGTCTTGGTTTGGGGTGGTTACCCATGGTCTTCCTCTTCGTGGACCATCATTCACAGTTCCAGTTTCACTGTAACACCTGGCCAGGTTGGAAATTGCAGGCTGTGAGCAACCAAGACGTTGGGCAATTGTTCGCTGGCTTAAACCAGCCTCAAGCATCCCAATTGCCCTTAAACGTTGTTCAGATGTCAGGCATGGCATTTGAATTTTCTTGTTGTTTTCCCTGTCAGAAGCCTCGAGAATGACTATAGACAGCAGTAAATGAATGTCTAACCATGAGAACTGAAGGATTTCATTATGAGGGTCATTATTTAAAGGGAAAGATCCCTATACAGAACCACTCAAGCATGCCATTGTTGATCAACCAGGTGATTGAAGTGAAGTTCCCGTTACATAATCAGCCATTACAATTGAAGAAACATGTTTGTAAAGCTGCACATTTCAAAAATTAAAAGTAATAAGTTTATTTTGATGTTCAGTTTACATAATGCAACAATTTGTCACATGTAGGATAAAATTATAAAACTTTTGCTATTTGTCATTTATCATAATTTTTGCGTAAACGGTTGAGGCTCGTGGACGAGCTAGTACACTGAACCAATCAGGAGGTCACAGGACAAAAGGAACAGTTGGGAAGGGGGGAGTGACACTAGCAACAGAAGTGAAGGCTAAGATAGAGGGAAACTTGGACAAATAATTGGTGAAGGGAGGAATTGGGGACAGGAGAGGACAATATGGATTCAGAAGCAAACTCAAAGGAGGGCAAAATTGGAAAGTGAAGGGCTTGGGGTGGGGTTATCTAGGGTAGAAAAGATCATGGTTTTGGATTGGGGATGATCTGTTTCTTGCCAAAAATGGACAAAAGCAGAGAGCAGATTTACTTCATTCAATACTGACAGCAACAGTGCACAATATATTCAAGTGTGTGCTTTTGCCTTGTTTGCAAAGACAGCATACACATGTTACACTTGAGGGTACAGGCTGTTCATTGGTTGAGCTCTGTTGTGTACAGTGTTAGCTCGTTTTTTTACAATAATAAAAGTATTTGTTTTCAAGATTTGTTTTTACTCATGAACATATGAGTAAACACCAGGCCCCGACTTCTCAGATACTGTATATAGCAGGAAAGTAAAATTTATCCTTCACTTGCTTGAGGGACAACCAAGTTTGAAAGTCAATGTCTTCCATGATGAAGCTGAGTCCATGGGCCGATCACCATCGCAGACAGGTCGGTGATCTCTCTGTCTTCTACCTCCTCCTTTCTAGTTTTATCCTCTTTTTTTTGCTCTTTCCATGCTTTACACCCCCTCCCTCAGGTTTCTGCAGGGCACACACGGTCCACCATCACTCTCTTCGGGTGAAACTACCTAAATCCAGGATTACTGCTCACCTACAGTCATCTGCTCCTCTTTTTTCCCACCTGTAGTGGAACCAACTTCCAAATCCTCTTCAATCTCATTCTTCTCTCCAGATATCCAAGACGGCTGTTCACCACCATCTCAGATCATCCCCAATCCAAAAGATCCATGATCTTTTCTACCTTCGTCAACTCCTCCCCCACCCCCCGCCCCCTCGCACGCCACCGCAATGCCTCCTCCTTTCAAATTTCCAGTTTTTCCTCCTGAGAGTTTCTTTCTCTATCCATCTTGTCCACCCCAGGCATCCTCTCCTGCCCCCCATTCCTCCACCCATTCCTTCCCACACCCATTGTTTGTCCACCTCCATCTGTCTTGGGCTTCAGTTCCTGCTGTTGGTGTTTCCCCCCCCCCCCCCCCCCCTCTCTCTACTATTCCTTTTGTCCTGTTGCATCCTGATCCGTTCTGTGTAATAGCTCTAGCTCTTCCACGAGCCTCAACTATGTATGCAAAAAACCCTGTACTGCATAAATAATTATCTTGTTTGGAAAGTGTTGTCACATATATTGAAACTTTGTATATGTGTGTAAGCCAATTTGCACAGCTTCAGAAACCATCACATTCTTGGACAGAGCAAGCTGGTAGAGAATTGGTTGAATAGACAAATGGATGTACCTTGGGGGTGAGGGGTGAGTGGGAGTGGGCCTTGAATAGATCTATCCTTCAATTGCTGCTTGGTTCTTTGCGTGTGCCAATCTGTTTTCCACCTCCCCTCTCTCCCGCTCTCCCCTACCCGCATCCCCTCCTCCCTCCACTTCCCACTTCTCTCTCCCTCCACTTCCCACTTCTCTCTCCCTCCACTTCCCACCTCTCTCCCTCCACTTCCCACTTCTCTCTCCCTCCACTTCCCGCTTCTCTCTCCCTCCACTTCCCACTTCTCTCTCCCTCCACTTCCCACTTCTCTCTCCCTCCACTTCCCACTTCTCTCTCTCCCTCCACTTCCCACTTCTCTCTCCCTCCCCCACCATCCATACCCCACTCCCCACCCTGCGCCATCCCCACCCCTTCTCTCTCCCCTCTTCATAATCCCGTCAAGAAGCGACTTCGTGTTACCCGGCAACGCCGGTACCTTTACTAGATATAAAAAATATCACTCTGAAGCGCGGTGCTACGCGCGCTACTTGCTTACCAAGGAGGAAGCAGACAACGCGGTAAATCAAAAGAGTCTTTATTGAAAGAGCCCTACTGTAGCACTGAGGAGCTCGGGGCTGCGAGCCCCGTGTATATCCCGAGGCCACGCCTACCCCTCGGGCGTGGCCGACGCCCACTTGGTGCGCGGAATGATGCCATCACGCCAGTGAGCTTTCGTGTCTGCCACACGCGCGCCCCCAGAATTCCCGCGCACCTGGAGGGCCAGTTTGCGGGGCAAACGGATGACCCGGCCGAAGCGCCCTCTGGCGACTGGCGGTGTCTGGGGTGCAGGGATGCCAGCGGGGATGCCTCCGGCTGCACCCGGGATGGGGGCAGGACCGGGGGGCGGCGTGCCGGCGGGGCTGGGCGGTGCCGGGGGTCCGCCCGCAGGGGGGCGGCCCCGACGCGGGGGCCGAGCCACCGGCGGTGGGTGGTCCACGTCGAGGTGGGCTGGCTTGAGGCGGTCCACTGAGACACGGTCGGGAGTACCGCCGATGTTCAAGGTGAAATGTTTCACCCCGGTCTCCAGCACACGGAAAGACCCATCGTATGGGGGGCGCAGTGGTGTCCGGTGGGCGTCGTGCCGGACGAAGACGTACTCCACGGTGCGAAGCTCCGGGGCGACGTGCGTAGGTGGGTGCCTGTGGTGCGCCGTCGGCACCGGGGCGAACCTACGGTCTGTCTCCTGCAGTGCGGAGCGCTCCTGCGCTGCGGGCCATGGTGCCGTGGGGTCGGGGAGGAACTCGCCCGGCACCCGCAGCGGTTGTCCGAAGACCATCTCCGCCGCGGATGCGCGCAGGTCGTCCTTGGGCGCGGTCCGGAGGCCCAGCAGGACCCAGGAGAGCCTGTCGACCCAGCCGCCGTCGCAGAGGGTGGCCCGGAGCACGGCCTTCAATGAGCGGTGGAACCGCTCGCACAGGCCGTTGGCCTGGGGTGGTAGGCCCTGGTTCGGTGCAGCTGGACCCCGAGCCCCCGCGCGACCACCCCCCAGAGCTCCGAGGTGAACTGGGGGCCGCGGTCGGATGAGACGTCCAAGGGGGCGCCGAACCGGGCGACCCAGGTGGCGATGAACGCCTGCGCTATGTCCACCGCCGTCGTCGCCGCCAAAGGCACGGCCTCCGGCCACCGGGTGGTGCGGTCCACCATTGTGAGGACATTGGTGAAACCCCGCGAGGGGGGCAGAGGTCCCACCAGATTCAACGTGAACGTGGTCGAACCTACATTCCGGCACCGTAAACGGGGCCAATGGGGCCTGGGTGTGTCGGTGCACCTTCGCGCGCTGGCACGCGAGGCATGTCCTGGTCCAGCCGCGGACGGCCTTCCGGAGGCCATGCCAGACAAACTTGTTGCGACCAACCTCTGGGAGGCCTTCGTGCCCGGGTGGGACAGGCCATGGATGGCGTCAAAAACCTGGCGCTGCCAGCCCGCGGGCACGATGGGGTGAGGCCCCCCGAGGGAGACGTCGCACAAGAGGGCCATGCCCGCGCCGTCGAACGGCACCTCGGTGACGCGGAGGCCCATGACGGCGGTCCGCAAGGCCTGGACGCTGGGGTCGGCGGCCTGGTCCGCCGCCATCCGGGCATAGTTGATGCCGAGGTGGACTGCGTGGGCGACGGCCCGGGAAAGACAATCCGCAACCGGGTTGTCCTTCCCCGCGACGTGCCGGATGTCCGTCGTATATTCGGACACGGCCGAGAGGTGACGCTGCTGCCGGGCCGACCACGGCTCGGTGACCTTGCCCATCGCGAAGACCAGTGGCTTGTGGTCGACGAAGGCCGTGAACGCACGGCCCTCGAGCAGATGGCGGAAGTGCCTGACCGCCAGGTGAAGCCCGAGCAACTCGCGGTCGAAGGTACTATAACGGCGTTCGGGCGGGCGAAGCTGCCGGCTGAAGAACGCCAGCGGTTGCCAGGCACCACGCACCCATTGCTCGTGCACCGCGCCCACCGCGTAGTCCGAGGTGTCGGTGGTGAGGGCGATCGGTGCATCGGGCTCCGGGTGCGCGAGCATGGTGGCGTTATCCAAGGTGAGCTTCGCACCCGCGAACGCCGTGTCCATCTGCTCGGTCCAGGTAACGTCACCTTTGCCCGGCTTCCCTCGGAGGGCCTCGTGCAAGGGGCGCAGGAGCTGGGCGATGCAGGGCAGGAACCGATGGTAAAAGTCTACCATGCCCAGGAACTCCTGGAGCCCCTTGATCGTGCGGGGGCGCGGAAACCCCTTCACAGCCTCCATCTTGGCCGTTAGGGGGACGGCCCCGTGCCTGGTGACGCAGTGCCCCAAAAAGTCGATGTCGGCGACGCCGAACCGGCACTTGGCGGGGTTCACGATGAGGCCATGCTGGCCCAGGCGTTCGAAGAGCGTGCGGAGATGGTGGAGGTGCTCTTCGCGGGATGCGCCGGCGACGAGGATGTCGTCCAGGTAGACGTACACGAAATCCAAGTCGTGCAAGATGCTGTCCATTAGTCGCTGGAACGCCTGAGGCGCATTCTTCAACCCGAAGGGCATCCGAAGAAATTCGGACTTCCGAATGGCGTGATGACGACCGTCTTCGGGATGTCCTCCGGCCTGACGGGGACCTGATGGTAGCCGCGTATGAGGTCCACCTTTGAAAATAAGGACATGCCCGCCAACCGGGCGGAGAAGTCCTGAATGTGGGGGACGGGGTAGCGGTCGGGGGTGGTGGCGTCGTTGAGGCGCCGGTAGTCCCCGCACGGTCCCCATCCCCCGCCGGGCTTTGGCACGATGTGGAGCGGCGACGCCCAAGCACTCTCGGAGCGCCGCACGATGCCGAGCCGCTCCAGCGTAGCGAACTCCGCTTTAGCTACCGCGAGCTTCGTCGGCTCGAGGCAGCGTGCCCAGGCGTAGACCGGTGGCCTGGCGGTGGGGATGTGGTGTTCCACCCCATGCTTGATGGCCCCCGCCGAGAAGGTGGGCCGCGTGAGGGCCGGGAAGCCGGCGAGGAGGCAGGTGAATTCGTCCGCTGCCGGAAGCATACAGATCAACCTGGCCGGAACCGAACCGCTCAGCAAGCCGCTCGGCGAGCCGCTCGATGAGCCGCTCCGGGAGCTGCTCAACGAGCCGGGCAGCGCGCAAGCGAGCGAGCTGAACGTCTCGGCCTGGACGAGCCTTCTGTGCTTTACGTCCACCAACAGGCCATTTGCACACAGGAAGTCCATGCCAAGCAGTGCCATGGGCACGTCGGCAGTGACGAACGACCACCGGAAAACCTGCCCTCCGAACTGCAGAGAGAGGCAGCGTTTTCCGTATGTGTGTATGGACGTACCGTTGGCAGCAAGCAGCGCAGGGCCCCGGCCCGCGGTCTGCTGGTCGGACGTACCGGCGGGAACGACACTCACCTGCGCTCCCGTGTCACACAGGTAACGGCGCCCGGACAAGGTGTCCGTTATGAACAGTAGGCTGTTTGAACGGCCGGCGCTCAGTGCCACTACCGAGGGCCGGCCCGGGCGTTTCCCGACCTGCTAAATGAGCACGGCGGGCGACACTGCCGAGCCTCGTGGCTGAACTTGGTGTGAAACCAGCACCAGGCTTGCGGTTTTTTCCGCGGCGGCGGAGGTGGGCGTGGCGTGGCGGCCGCCACGCGGCGCCCCTCGGAGTAGGGGTGGTCACCCGCAGGAGGTTCAGCGGCCAGGCGGTGCGTCGCGTAATAGGGGTGGTCACCCGCAGGAGGTTCAGCGGCCATGCGGCGCGTCGCATAGTAGGGGTGGTCACCCGCAGCAGTTTCAGGCTCGGAGTAGGGGCGCGCAGCCGCAGCCGCCGCGGCCGCACCGAAACTCACCCGCATGTCTAAAGCCGCGAAGAACTTGTCGGTCTCGGCAGCGAGAGCTCGGGGTTCCGTTATCATGGAACCGGCCAACGCGAGGCGTACTAGTGCCGGCAGCTGGCGTCGAAATAACGCTTGGAATAGAAAATCCGGGGTTTCGTCGCCCAGTAGCGACAGCATATGGTCCATTCGGACCGAGGGTCGCGTGTCGCCGAGCTCGGGGAGGTCCAGGAGGCGGTCGGCCCGAGCGTCCACCGTGCGAGGCCGAACGAGGCGAGGAGGAGACGCTTGATCGCCTCGTACCTGTGGTCGTCTGGCGGGTTCCTCAGGACAGACACGACCCGGGCGGCTGTGCCGGGCCCGAGGGCGGCGACGACGTGGTAGTATCGCATCGCGTCGCTCGTGATGCGCCGAAGCTGAAACTGGGCTTCAGCTTGCACGAACCAGAGCTCGGCTTGGGCCTCCCAGAACTCGGGGAGCTTGACCGTGTTGTTTGCCATTGCTATGGCGTGTTCGGATGGTCAGCGACGGCTGATCCAACGTCGGGGTCACCAAATGAAGCGCGGTGCTACGCGCGCTACTTGCTTACCAAGGAGGAAGCGGACAACGCGGTAAATCAAAAGAGTCTTTATTGAAAGAGCCCTACTGTAGCACTGAGGAGCTCGGGGCTGCGAGTCCCGTGTATATCCCGAGGCCACGCCTACCCCTCGGGCGTGGCCGACGCCCACTTGGTGCGCGGAATGATGCCATCACGCCAGTGAGCTTTCGTGTCCGCCACAACTCCACCTTGAGGTATGACGTCATGACTCACCTCTCAGTTTATGAGAAAGTTTACAAGGACGTTCAAATTTTCTGCGTTGGCGGCTATTATTCTGCGTTGAACTTGTCTGATGTTAAGCACAGCAGCAAAGACCAAAGTAAAAGGCAAACCGCTGTACAGTCTATTCAAAAACCATGGTTGTGTTCCGTGAACAATCAGCTTGTGGAGCGCTCGCCAAGCGGCTTAAGCATTCAAGCAGACACTCCATTCGAAACTGTTGATAAGGAACGGCAGGCTTGGCAAGCGTAACTAACTGCATGGTACACGTGGGCTGAACATACACGTGGGCCTGCGCAACTTATATTGGGCGGAGCGCCAGAAATGGGGGTTTTCCTCTTCGACCTGAAAGCCACGCCCCATGCGAGAAGCCTCTTCTTTCAAAATGTATGTTTAATATATCGAAAATAGAATATTCTTCTTCCTCAACAAACTATTCTCATCCCCACTCCCACTTCAATTAAATTAAGAACTCATTTTGATGGATTTATTTAATCTGGTGTTGGTGTGGCGCAAGTATGAAGGGCCGAATGGAATGGCCTCTCCTGCGTCTAATTTCCTTGTTTATATTCATTGTAATGAGCAGCGCGTGTGCCCCCTGTTCCCCCACTGACACTGTACTCCCACCCACACTAACCACAATACCACATAGATCGAGTCGATAATCCGCTATATTGCAATGTGTTTGTGTCCATGTACTGCGCGCATGATCAATCACATGTTCTCGTAAGTTCGAGTTCTTTGTATTGCTTTGAAAAAAAAAAAAAGGCACGTTAACGGCCGCGGTGCATTGCGCATGCGCGGGAATTTGAAAGCCGTCTGAGGGAAGAATCGACTCGTGCGAGCGGCCGGCGGTTGTCTCAGGTGGCGGTTTCCGGCGATCACGGCTTCGACAAACCATTTATAAGGTCTTTTCGGCCACCGAGTCAGACGGTACGGGCTTATGATGCTTAGGTCTCTGGCGATGAATGAAGTCGGATGTTTGTGTCATAATGTGTCGATTAGATTTCCGAACGCAATTTCAATGTTCTCCGGGATGGTCTCACATTAGAATCTAGATACACTCAAAGGTAAAAGTCTGCAATGCTTTGGTTTTGCTTAACACGGACGTTTTTCTTTCTCCCTCTGGCTCTTCCCCTATTTACCACCAAAAATTGAATTGTAACCAACGTAAGTAATTAACGAGTTTGTTCAATTTAAATGGGTTCTGAAAGTGAAACGTTTCCTCGCTGATTCCCACACTTGAAGCTTGTTATTCATGAAATTTGTGCTTCATCTTTCTTCTGTTCTTTTCGGACATCCAAGATCTGGTTTTGTTAGGGTTAGGATAATGAAATGTCCGTCCCACGAGGATTCTTTTAATTCCCCATTGTTATATAATATACCAGCAGAGGTATCAGCACCTTGGGCGGAAGAGGGAGGGGAAGTGGGAAGGTGGGGTGGAAGAGGGAGGGGAAGGTGGGGTGGAAGAGGGAGGGGAAGTGGGAAGGTGGGGTGGAAGAGGGAGGGGAAGTGGGATGGAAGGAGAGAGCAGAAGAGGGAGGGAAGGTGGGGCGGAAGAGGGAGGGAAGGTGGGGCGGAAGAGGGAGGGAAGGTGGGATGGAAGGAGAGAGGGGAAGAGGGAAGGTGGGGTGGAAGGAGAGAGGGGAAGAGGGAAGGTGGGGTGGAAAGAGAGAGGGGAAGAGGGAAGGTGGGGTGGAAGGAGAGAGGGGAAGAGGGAAGGTGGGGTGGAAGGAGAGAGGAGAAGAGGGAAGGTGGGGTGGAAGGAGAGAGGGGAAGAGGGAAGGTGGGGTGGAAGGAGAGAGGGGAACAGGGAAGGTGGGGTGGAAGGAGAGAGGGGAAGAGGGAAGGTGGGGTGGAAGGAGAGAGGGGAAGAGGGAAGGTGTGGTGGAAGGAGAGAGGGGAAGAGGGAAGGTGTGGTGGAAGGAGAGAGGGGAAGAGGGAAGGTGGGGTGGAAGGAGAGGGGGGAAGAGGTGGGAGTAGGGATGGGTGGGAGTGCAAGTCTGGAAGGAAGGAAGGAAGGAAGGAGGATGGGGTGGGATAGGAGGATGAGGTGGGATAGGAGGATGGGGTGGGATAGGAGGATGGGGTGGGATAGGAGGATGGGATGGGAAAGGAGGATGGGGTGGGAAAGGAGGATGGGGTGGGAAAGGAGGATGGGGTGGGAAAGGAGGATGGGGTGGGAAAGGAGGATTGGGTGGGATAGGAGGATGGGGTGGGGTGGGATAGGAGGATGGGGTGGGGTGGGATAGGAGGATGGGGTGGGGTGGGATAGGAGGATGGGATGGGGTTGGGTTTGGAGGATGGGGTGAGGTGGGATAGGAGGATGGGGTGGGGTGGGATAGGAGGATGGGGTGGGGTGGGATAGGAGGATGGGGTGGTGTGGGATAGGAGGATGGGGTGGGTTGGGATAGGAGGATGGGGTGGGGTGGGATAGGAGGATGGGGTGGGGTGGGATAGGAGGATGGGGTGGGGTAGGATAGGAGGATGGGGTGGGGTGGGATAGGAGGATGGGGTGGGGTGGGATAGGAGGATGGGGTGGGGTGGGATAGGAGGATGGGGTGGGGTGGGATAGGAGGATGGGGTGGGATGGGAAGATGGGGTGGGATGGGAGGATGGGGTTGGGTGGGGTAGGAGGAAGGGGTGGGGTGGGATAGGAGGATGGGGTGGGGTGGGATAGGAGGATGGGGTGGGGTGGGATAGGAGGAAGGGGTTGTTTGGGTTAGGAGAAAGGGAAAGCGGTGGGAGTTGGTGACGGTGGTGGGGGATGGAGTGGTGGTTAGGAGGTTTAACCTTCCCCTAGCAGAGGAACCCGCACCTTGTACAGACAGAAGGGGATGGGAGGAGCGGACGAGGGAGGTGGGGGGACTGGACGAGGGAGGTGGGGGGACTGGGAGTCTGGAAAGAGGGAGGTGGGGGGACTGGGAGTCTGGAAAGAGGGAGGTGGAGAGGAAGAGGTGGTTTGGGTTAGAGAGGGGAAGGGTGGGAGTTGATGGTGGGGGGTGAGGCGGGTTGGGTTGGGAGTGCGCGTCTGGAAGGAGGGTGGGATGAGAGGTGCCCGCATGCACCCACACCTTGCAGAGGAACCCGCACCTTGTATGGAAGAAGAAGAAGAAGAAGAAGAAGAAGAGGAGGAGGAGGAGGAGGAGGAGAGGAGGTGGATGAGGGAGGGGAAGAGGTGGATGAGGGAGGGGAAGAGGTGGATGAGGGAGGGGAGGAGGTGGATGAGGGAGGGGAGGAGGTGGATGAGGGAGGGGAGGAGGTGGATGAGGGAGGGGAGGAGGTGGATGAGGGAGGGGAGGAGGTGGATGAGGGAGGGGAGGAGGTGGATGAGGGAGGGGAAGAGGTGGATGAGGGAGGATAAGAGGTGGATGAGGGAGGGGAAGAGGTGGACGAGGGAGGGGAAGAGGTGGACGAGGGAGGGGAAGAGGTGGACGAGGGAGGGGAAGAAGTGGACGAGGGAGGGGAAGAGGTGGACGAGGGAGGGGAAGAGGTGGAGGAGGGAGGGGGAGAGGTGGACGAGGGAGGGGAAGAGGTGGACGAGGGAGGGGAAGAGGTGGACGAGGGAGGGGAAGAGGTGGACGAGGGAGGGGAAGAGGTGGACGAGGGAGGGGAAGAGGTGGAGGAGGGAGGGGAAGAGGTGGACGAGGGAGGGGAAGAGGTGGACGAGGGAGGGGAAGAGGTGGACGAGGGAGGGGAAGAGGTGGACGAGGGAGGGGAAGAGGTGGACGAGGGAGGGGAAGAGGTGGACGAGGGAGGGGAAGAGGTGGACGAGGGAGGGGAAGAGGTGGACGAGGGAGGGGAAGAGGTGGACGAGGGAGGGGAAGTGGTGGAAGAGGGGGGAGGAGAGACCCGGTGTTGCCTGGCAACGACAATGCCAGATACCCTTGCAAGTGAAAAATAAAAAGGCGTTTTTCCTTTGATTATGTTCCATTTTTATTTGGGTTCTTGGGTGAGATCCCTTTATTTTCGTGAAGTAAGTTAAAAACGACACCACGGGATCTTGCCAATACATAAGTTGATGCGGATGAGGAATGGAAAGCTCCACAATGTAGCACCCCCTGCTGCCATAGGATGCGGATGGCAGTTTTAACATTTGGGTTGCCTCAATCTGGATTCGATTTATGGTCAAAACTAGACCAGCAGGGGTACTCGGTGCTGTCATAATCCTGTTGGTTTTTTGAAGAAATATTTTTGTGGGGGCCTCAAACACTTCCCTACACCCACGAAGGCTTAGGCACAGTAGAGCAATTAAAAAAAAAAAAGTTTATGCCTCCGCCCACGAAGGTGGTTGCAGGCATTATGTTTTTGGGTTGACCGTCCTTCCATACGGGCTAAACCTCGTTTTTCTCAGCAACTACATGTCCGATTGAGACAAAACTTTCAGGGTAGGAGTGACACCCATGCAGAATGTTTTTATGATAATTGTGATGTCATAGGTCACGTGGTATGGCAGCCATCTTAGATTAAGGGTGTAGTACTGGTGAACAGGTGATTTTATTTTTTTTATTTTTTTTATTTTTTAAGCTGAACAGTTTCCTTATAGTCTTATAAACAAGAATCATGCTATTAGAGGTCATAGAAGTACCCCTAATTATTGAAAAATTCAAATTTCAATTCAATTCAATATAATATTTTGCATGAAATTTGTTATAACTTGGGAAATGCATCATTCTTTTGGGCTGAAATTTGGACAGGATATTCAGAATATCACTTCCTTTAAAATGATGAAGGCTTTTGTTTATAGGAGTAGCCATTGTGGATTTATTGAAGGACAACCAAGTTTTATCTGGTAATTGGCATAATTAGCTAATTAGTGAACATTTGACATAATTTCACAAAATCCTCTCATCAGGTAGTAGAGTAACACATGTATAATACATGTACCAAGTTTTGTGTGAAAAGAATGAGAGGTGACATAGAAGATAGAAGTAGAAATGTGTTCTTTGTTTTTCCTTGTTTTTTATTGACGGTCTAATTTATGCAAATTATATGCATGTAATATGACAAAGAAGCGTTGAAACTGGTCTGAGTTAAAGCCAAGATTATATCTTTCAAGAAAAACTGAAAATTAGATATTAACTTGACTTTGTTTTTGTGTAAAGGCCTCTCAAAGGTACCTATGTAGTTTTCTCAATTTTTCACCAGTACTACACCCTTAAAGGCAAATTATTTCTCGTAAACCGCTGAATGGAAAAATTTGAAACGGGGCACATTGTCAAGTACTCCTAATGGGGAACAAAAGCATGATAATTATGACATCATAGGTGAAGTGGTATACCAGCCAAAAATGTTTTAATCGAATTCCTTATCCTAAAAATCTGAAATTGCATGCACATTATCCATGACCAATTTGTATTGAAATATTAAATTTATGACATCATAGGTCACATGGTTTGGCAGCCATATTGGATTTAACCTAAAACCTTAAAAAAACATCTTCTCCCAAACCACCAAATTGATTGACTCAAAACTTTGTGTGTCATTGACTAGGCATGGTGATTAAAAGATGATCACGAAAACATCATTGGTCACATGGTGTGGCAGCCATTTTTGATTGGAAATTATTAAATAATTATATTTCTGAAACCGCTTACCCTATCAATGCCAAATTTTACAAATATCTAACACCATTGTTGCATATAGTTTGACAATGATGACATCGTCGGTCATGTGGTTTAGCAGCCATCTTGGATAGAGAAACGAACCTTATCCGATCAACAAGAAACTTCACAAACGTGATCCCCTACCTATACATATGCAGAGTGTACATTTTTAAAGGTCACATGTCACGTGGTGTGGCAGCCATGTTAGCTTGAAATCTGATATTTAAAAAAATCCCTTCTCTGAAACCGCTTCACCGATCGATGTGAAACCTGTCGTGGCTGGTGAAATTGTGATATTTGAAAACAGCTGAAGGGATTTAAATCAAACTTGTTTATTTTTAGGACAGTGAACGAGGGCATCCACCTGTTGTGGGACTATACGGAGGCATATTGGCAACACAGTCAAGTTTTTCAAGATTTTCAAATTTATTTTGCCTAAAACGCTCCCCTAGCACTGACTGATTAACCTCTGAAAGTTTGACGAAGATCTGTTTTGGCATCTCTGAGGAAAAATGGTGACAAACGGCTCTCTTGTAGCAAAAATTAACAGCTCTTTTCGGTTTTTTGGTTTCTTTCCGCTTTTTCTTGACAGATCTTTCCGCTTTTTGGTTTCCGGTTTTGCCAGTGAGGTCATGTGTTTTTCCAAGCTCTCCACGCTACCAAAGTGAAGAAATTTTCCCATTTGTATTTTTGTCAAAACTGTATTTTTATTTTATGGTGTGAGTGCCTACTGTGCGTTTCGAGTTATATCTCGATGTAATTCGTGCATACCTGTGTATAATCGTCGGTTGGTTCCTGCCGTGTTTTTCAGGCCTGGCAGGCCTCAAGGCTTTGTTGTCTCATCTCGGCGGTCATTTGTGGTCCATTTACTTTCGTTCTCTCACTGTTTTTCCAGTCTTTTTTTTTTCACCCGATACTTCACCGAACATCTTACCCTTTGTTTAAAGTCTTAATTCAAAACAAAAAAAAACTCAAAAAAAAATATATATATATATATAATTTCCTTCTCTCCCTATGTTCGTTCGTTCTTCGACCACGTGTTTCGCGCCACCCGTTTTTTTTTTTTCCTCTCCTTCCTTCATAACTCGATCTTCTCCAGCCGACACCTTTCCAATGCCAGTTCTCACCATACTTCTTCAACTTTATCCTTATTCCTCTGATCCACTTTCACTTAACCTTCAAAAAAAACATTAACGAAGAATTTAAAAAGTATGCTCTCCTCCCATACAAATCCATTTGCTTATACACCTCCCTATTCCTTCATTCTCTGCTCTCCTTTCTGTCGATCTCCTATTCTTCTGTTCCCCCTTCTGAAACTGTGCTGGAATCCTTAATCCCCCTTAGGAATCCTTCATGGCCTCATTTAGGGAATTTCTCCTGAAGTGTTGGATTCTGTTGTATATTATAACACACTTTTCTTCTTCTTCTTTAAAAGGTTGTTTTTGATTTGCTCACCAAATCTCTTCATTTCAAATAAAAATTCAATGTCTTGCAGTTCTTCCTTCCGACATTCCCGAAAATCACCTGCATTCCACCCCTCCTCCAACGTTTTCAAACGGATCTCTGACTTGAAAATCACAAGAAACTCATTTTGCAATAAATGTTCCTTTTCCATTAATCGTCCAACACTTTCTAAAATCCAAACTCTTCCTTCCCCTCCTAAACTCCCTCCTCACCCATCCCTTTGAAATCTCCCCCCTTGCTCCTCCCCTCCCAAACTTCCCCCTCACCCTCCCCTCCTAAATTCCCTCCTCACCCCTCCTTTTCAAAACTCCCCCTTCCCCCCTCCCCTTCAAATCTCCCCACCCTCCCTTGTTCTCCAATACCTCCCCTCTCACCCCTCCTCCTCAAAGCGTCCTCCCCGCTTCCTCTCCCTTTCAACTCTTAACTCGATCTCCTCCAACCTTCTTCTTCGCTCTGCCCCCCTCCCCCTCAAACAACACCTCACTGTGCCTCATTCAATCACCATCAAACCTTTTGTCCACCTCATCCTTTCCTTTCTCCTAGCTCTTCTGAAATCTCTGACACACTATCAACAGCTCTCCCTACCTCTTCCACCTCTTCCACATCTTACCCTACCCCTCCCCCCCCCTGTTCTGTATCTGATGCCCCCCCCTTCCTCTTCATTAACGGTATGGACCTCAAACATCCGGGGCTTTCGTTCAAACTTAACTGATCTCTCCATACAGGTTGCTTCTGACAAACCAGACGTGATCTGCTTAACAGAAACTTTCCTCCTTCATGATGTCTCTGATTCCTTAGTATCTCTCCTGGGTTACTCCCTCCTCCGGTATGATAGACCTGAGCCTCGTCCTGGAGGTGGGGTTGCTATCTTTATCAAAAACTCTCTTTCTCACCCGCCATGCACTGCCCTATCTCCACCTCAAACGCAGGAATACCTCTGGCTACGGCTTCCCCTTCGCTCCCACCTCTTGTTCATATAGTGTGTTGTACTGTCCACCAAACAGTGATGACTCCATCTACATCTCGCTGTCTGATAATATGGACCAACTTCTATCTACTCATCCCAACTCTCTCTTCCTCATATGTGGTGATTTCATTTGTCACCATGCCAGTTGGCTGGGTGTGGGTACCTCTCTCACCAGCCATGACTCCTCAGCAAAGGGCTTCTGCGACTCACTGGGACTGACACAATCTGTCAATTTCCCGACCCGGATCTCAGTCAACGGACCATCTTCTCTTCTGGACTTGGTTATGACTAACTTCCCTGCAAATGTCTGCTGCTCTTCTTCTGCTCCAATCGGTTCATCTGACCATGTGCTTGTTAAAGTGGACATCTCTGGCCATTCTCAGAGAGCCTCCTCAGCATTTATGAGTCTGGCATTTCACTCGGGCCAACTGGCACGGTCTTCAAGCAGCCAACAATCATCTGGACTGGTCTCCCATCTCTACTGCCTCTTACATCAACTCAACCTGGGAATTCGTCCAAAGTAAACTGCTCTCTCTCATGCACAGACTTATCCCATCCCGTCTTCAGTTGTCATACCCTTGCTCCCGTCCATGGTACATGGAATCTAGTGGTGAGGCAGTTGCCCTGAAACAACTTGCCTTCGCCTCCTGGAAGGCAAATCCAACGGAAGGCAATCTCATTTCCTTTCTTAAAGCCCGGAACAAGTGTATCTACCCACAGAAAAGCCAGGAAATAGTCAGGGGGCCAGGAGCTGAACCTGGAAAGTGGTTCCAAAGTTTTTTTCTCAGTGTTTTCATGTTATATAGGTATTGTACTCTATGAAACTGCATGATGGCATTCTCCCATCATTGAGCATTTTCATATAACAGGTTTTATACAATTGCGGCTATCAGGACACAAAACACTGGTTTTAGGGTGGGGAAAATAGAAACACCCTTATATTATATCTTTACAAGCATTCAAGCTAGGGTCTTGATTTTTTGCATATGGGTGTAAGGTGTATCTTGACCATACCTATTCGTGGGTCAGTCATAGGTCAAGGTCAAAGGTCAAATATCTGGGTCAAACGTGTACAACTCAGCATTGTTTATACACTGTGATATATCTCTCATTATACTGAACCTGTATCCATTGTTATAACGTCTAATGTCTTGTTATAAGGTCTCATGAGCTCAATACTGAATGAAGTAATGCTGGACTACGTAATATTTATTGAGTTCTTTATGATTTTATGTTCAAAGATTACATCAAATCTGGTTACGTAAATGATCTGTATATGGTGTACCTATTCATAGGTTACTAACCCACCAAAATTGTACATATTCTGTATTTGGTTTTAAAATCTTTCTTATATCATAAACATCATCAATCATCAGTGTTATTGTAATCATCACCATCTTCCCCTTGTGAAGAAGTGAAGTGAAGTGAAGATGGCCCAGTGCATACCACCACTTGACCACCAGCAGCACCCAGAGGGATCAATTGTGAACATAGTTACTGGAAGGGTACAATCATCTTCAACAGTTAATGTTCACAAATCAATTGAAATCAGGAGCAAACAATCCGGGGAATTTACAGAGGCTTTAGCTCGAGGCTTTCATCACAAGATTGAAAGAAGGATAACTTCAATGGCAGACACGAAGAAGTCTGTAAATATCGGCACACAGAAGGTTTTTGATACAAACCTAATCTACAGTCGTGTCATATGTCTGCAGGCCAGTAATAGGGATATAGACATTGACAATCTGATGTCCTATGAATTGGCTCCACTGCCAACGGCTCTCTTTGCAGACTCTGGTGATATGCGGATATCCACATCTAAATCCATCTTGAAAAGAGATATGAAAATTGAGGTGTCATCAAGAGTAGCCCATGAAGAAATAGAAGTCACTGCCATTGATGGGTGTGCCCTTCTCTGGATACCTGGTTGGCCTGCTGTTGGAAATGTGCAGACTTACATTGATGCCTTCAAGCACAAAATAGCAGAGAATCTCTCCAAATGTGATGTCTATCTCGTCTTTGATAGATACAATGAATTCAGCACCAAAGATTCAACACGATTAGCCAGGGGTGCTGGCAGGGTGCATCAGTTGACACCCTCAACACCAATCCCCACACAGAAAGCAGTATTGACTGTTACAGGCAATAAGAAGCAGCTCATCAAACTGATATGCGAGGACTTGCAAAGAGATGAAGACTTTGTTCAGAACTATACACAGGAGCACACACTTTTGATAACAGGACAGGAGGAAACTATCGAGATTAGCAAGGGCATTGTCATAGAAAGACGAGATCTGTATACCAGTCATGAGGAAGCTGACAATATTATAGTGCAGCAGGCATTTATGGCAGCTTCAGAGGGGGCATCCGGTGTAGCTGTGGTGGCTGATGATACAGATGTGTGGGCCCTTCTGTTGCACCACTATCTGGAGCAGAATCTTGACATCCCAATTATAATGCAATCTCCTATACATGGAATAAGTGTCATAGACGTCAAGGCAACCGCTGCCCAATATGCAGACCTCATTCCAAACCTGCTTGCAGGACACTCCTTATCTGGATGTGATACTGTAGCAGGATGCTTTGGCATCGGGAAGAAGAAGATGTTGAACACTATAAAACAACACTCACTGAGTCTTCTTGGAGAAATTGAGGCCCCCTGGCCTGAAGTAGTGAAGCAGGCAACTCAATTCACTGTTGCTACTTACTGTCAGAAAAACTGCCATACTCTCTGTGAGGCTAGAGCAAAGGTATGGAAAACCAGAATAGGCAAGGGGAGCAGCACAATGCCAAAACTCTGTTCACTCCCACCAACTGATGCTGCTTTCCAGGAAAATCTGAAAAGAGCACACCGACAAACTTTCTTGTGGAAGAATGCCTTGAGGTCTGAGCCTCAGAAGTTAGACCCGTTAGAGTATGGATGGAGCAAAGATGGGGACATGCTCTGCCCAACTACAGTTCCAGCAGGAAGTCAACTGGTCCCCGAGTACATCCAAAAGATCATCAGTTGTGGCTGCTCCAGTGACACACCATGTGAAAGTATTCGATGTGGATGCAACAAAGCAGGAATGACTTGCTCAGTCTTCTGTGCCTGTCAGCAACAGGACGCAGCATCAGTACGTCACAACAGAGTGAATACTATATCACCTGATAGTGATGATGAAACAAGTGATGAAGGCGAAGATGGTGATGATTACAATAACACTGATGATTGATGATGTTTATGATATAAGAAAGATTTTAAAACCAAATACAGAATATGTACAATTTTGGTGGTTTAGTAACCTATGAATAGGTACACCATATACAGATCATTTGCGTAACCAGATTTGATGTAATCTTTGAACATAAAATCATAAAGAAGTCAATAAATATTACGTAGTCTAGCATTTCTTCATTCAGTATTGAGCTCATGAGACCTTATAACAAGACCTTAGACGTTATAACAATGGATACAGGTTCAGTATAATGAGAAATATATCACAGTGTATAAACAATGCTGAGTTGTACACGTTTGACCCAGATATTTGACGTTTGACCTTGACCTATGACTTTGCCCTTTGACCCACGAATAGGTATGGTCAAGATACACCCATATGCAAAAAATGAAGACCCTAGCTTGAATGTTTGGAAAGATATAAGGGTGTTTCTATTTTCCCCACCCCCTAAAACCAGTGTTTTGCGTCACGATAGCCGCAATTGTATAAAACCTGTTATATGAAAATGCTCAATGATGGGAGAATGCCATCATGCAGTTTCATAGTGTACAATACCTATATAACATGAAAACACGGAGAAAAAAACTTTGGAACCACTTTCCAGGTCAGGCCAAAATATGCATTTGACCCCCTGACTAAAACATCTCTCTACTCTCAAGAGTAGTTGTAATTGTCATGGTTCCCTTTTTGAGGCAATGATTTTATGGCGGGATGACCTTCCTGCCGCCAACTCTTTTAGTCGCCTCTTACGACACGCAGGGATACGGTGTACCTATTGTAAACCGGGGTACACACCGGGTCTGGTAAACACACACTGGTAAAGCATGTGGTGAGGTGAAAAGAACTGGGAAGTGGCTGTGTGCAGGAAGGGTGTCGGAGTGAACTCCATTCAATGTACAATGTGCGCTGAGTGGGTTCATCAAAAATGTAGTGATTTGAGAGGGTCATTAAGCAGTGTGGCAGCTACATTCTGTATACCAGTTTCTGTATACCAGTTTCTGTATACCATTCTGTATACCATACCATACCATACCATACCATACCATACCATACCATACTATACCATACCATATACTGTATACCATACCATACCATACCATACCATACCATATACCATACCATACCATATACCATACCATTCTGTATACCAGTAAGGTGTGCACAGAGGGAGCTGCAGATGGAGGAAATGTTGAGTATGATCTTGGAGATGGCGTGAAGCTGGAAGGTGTGAAAACATTTTGCTACCTGGGAGACATGCTGAATGGAGAAGGTGGATCAGACTCGGCAACGGTTGCTCGAGTGAGATGTGCATGGAAGAGGTTTCCGGAACTGAGTGGCTTGCTGACGAGGACGGGAGTGTCGTTGAAGCTGAAGGGAAAGGTGTATGCTGCATGTACGAGAAGTGTTATGATTTATGGGAGCGAGACATGGGTAATGAACGTAGAGCAGCAACGAAGGCTGGAGAGGGTGGAAATGCGAATGGTTCGGTGGATGTGTGGAGTATCGTTGAGAGAGAGGAAGACAAATGATGAATTGCGAAAGATGATGGGAATAGAGCCTGTGATGGATGCTGTGAAGAGAAACAGGTTAAGATGGTTTGGTCATGTGTTGAGGAAGGATGAATGTGACTGGTTGAGAAGAGTGATGGAAATGAATGTAGCAGGAAGTAGAGGACTGGGAAGACCGAGAAAGACTTGGCTAAAGATGGTGCAAGAAGAAATGCGGGCAAGGGGGTTAATAAGGGGAGATGCAGAAAATAGGGTTAAATGGAGAAGATTGTCATGGGGACTGCAAGGCTAACCCCCACTTCAGCAGGGAAAATGGCCTTAAAATGCCTTTTGCTGTTGTCTCAAGAGTGAACTCTCAAACCTGTCTCCCTCTTCCAAATCCTGGTGGCATCTTGTCAAATCTGGTGTTTGTTCCCCCTCCATCCCCTCCCTTACCTCAAACGGCCACACAGTTGACTCCACACAGGCACTCGTTGAAAAAGCTGAATGCCTCGACTCTGTGTTTGCCTCAAAATCTTGTGTCCCAAACCCGTCTCTCTCTGTACCCAGTCGTACTCAGCTGCTCCTGGACTCTGTGTCCTCTCCTGACAAGGTGGAGAAGTTTCTTTCAATCCTCGACTCTGATTCTGCAACTGGACCAGACGGCATCAGCCCACGGGTCATAAAACCCCTGCCCTGCCGCTCTTTCACACCCTCTCTCTGTTCTCTTCACCCTCTCTTTTGCTCAAGGTCATCTGCCATCACCTTGGAAATCAGCCAACATTACCGCTTTACACAAAAAATGAGCAAAAACAGATCCTTGTAACTACAGACCAATCAGCCTGCACCCAATTATCAGCCAAGTCATGGAATCCATAATTGCTTCGGATATCAAATCCTTCCTCTTTTCCAATGGCTTGATCTCTGATCATCAATTTGGATTGAGATCATGTCACTCCACTCTGGACATGCTGCTTCTGCTGTCTCAACAATGGATGGAGGTCTTCAATGTCAAACAGGAAATTAGAGCTGTTTGCCTTGACATATCACGTGCCTTCGATACGGTCTGTCACCCCGCTCTGCTTACCAAACTCTCCTCCAATGGTATCCATGGAAATCTCCACGCATGGCTTGCGGACTTCCTCTCTGGTCCTCGTCAACGTGTGGCCCTGAATGGGTTTCTCTCATCTCCCCTTCCTGTTCAGGCTGGAGTTCCCCAAGGCAGTGTTCTGGGGCCTGTGCCATCAATGATCTGGTCTTCATTAATGATCTCGCCGACTCTCTGGAAAATCCTCTCTATCTCTTTGTTGATGACTCAACTCTCTGCAGCTCCATATCCCAACCCTCAAATTGGCAGGCAGCAGCCTCTTAACTCTGCAGACCTGGACAATGTCACAAACTGGTCAAACAAGTGGAACATGTCTTTCAATCCTGACAAATCTCACACTCTCACGATGTCTCTCTGAATAGACCGTCTGGACAACCCTCCCATCTACTGTCTCAACAATCCTCTCCAATAAGTTCTGTCACTCAAGCTCTTTGGTCTCACAATCTGCCATGATATTTTCTGGGAAAAACGCATTTCCAAGCTGGCCTTCAAAGCCAGTCGCCGACTGGGCATCCTCCGTCGTGCGAAGTCCTTCCTTGGCACACCTGAGCTCCTCACCACATACAAGGCTTTCATCCGCAGCTCAATGGAATACTGCTCTCGCCTTTGGGCTGGTGCTCCTGTCTCACATCTAGCTCTGCTTCACGTTGTTGAAACCAGACCTTTCAGAATCATTAGAATCTCCTGCGATGAATCTAACTCTGAGAGCCTTTCACTCACTCACCGCAGGCAGCTTTGTGGTCTTTCTGGCTTCTACCGACTCCTCTCTGTCCTTGCCCCCCCCCCCCCCACCCCAGCCCTATCTGTGTTCTGTCCCCCAAATACTCCTACAGATTGCACAATATCTGCCAGCAACCCTCTTCTGGTGAAACTGCCAAAATCAAGACTCTCTGCTCACCTTCACTCTTTCATTCCTCTTTCCTTTCCACCTCTGGAACAAACTCCCTCACTCCCTTCAATCCCACTCCTCCCTCCAGGTCTTTAAAAAGCTGTTCACCACCATCTCTTATCTTCCCCCATCCAAAACCTTGATCTTTTCTACCCCCACTAATTCACCCCTGATGTACTTTTTTGAAATTCCAACTTCTTTCCTGGAAGTCCTGGCAGTGTCCATATGTTTTATGCCTCTCCCATCTCCCCCCAAGCCCTCTCCCTCCCACATTTCTCTCCATGTCCCTGCTCTCAAATGTTGTGTTGTCCTTCCCCCTCTCTCCCCATCTTATCTACCGCTCCCCTTATTTTGTGTTTTATGTGTCGGTTTGACTTTTTGTGTGATTAATGTTAGCGCTTTCATGAGCCTCGATCTTGTATCCAAAAAAAACACAAAAAACAGGTCGATTTCAAGCAACAAATCATGTGGAAACCACCGAGAACAGATAAATTAAAAAAAAAATGGGTATTATAACACACCCAAACTTCCCCGGCCTTGTGACTAAAAACGAAAAGGGAGCTCTGTCTACTGTAACGCCATGGCTTACAAAAGCAGCCTGAATAACGTTCACCAATCGCTTGATATGGTAAATTTTGTCAGATGTCACTCTAGATTTGGACATCATTTAGTCGACAGCATCCAATCCTCATATCCGAATCCAGATTTTGATGATCCACTTCAATTATGTAATGATAATCAATCGTGTTTCCAAGGCAAGGCATGTTTGAGTCGGCCAAAAGAAAATGGCAGCTTAATAACCCAGCGAGGTGCAGTGGGTTGATCAAGATGGTGGGCTGCCATATTGGTAAGCCGCCATATCGGATTTTTTTCTCATGAGCACCTCATTATTCATCTTCAAAAAGGGTGTTATAACGCACCCAAACACCCAGTTTTCATCCTTGCAATCTGTTGGAGGTCCAGGTGTATGCATGCAAAGTTTGGGGCCACTGGGTTTCATGGTTTTGGAGTTATGGAGGAGACGGATGGACGGACGACACTACCTTTTATTATTATATAAGAATGGTAAAACCAGCCCAGCTGGGATTATTACGGTTATTCGGGAAAAAAAAGAAAAAAAAAAGACTAAATTAATAAATATTCTCAATACGATATTTGCATATACCCTTTTAAAGTAACACATCCAAAAAAACCTTTTCTCTTGTATTGTACTGTTCTCTGGCATCTCTGATGTACCAGCATTTTGTTCCTCAATTACCAAACTTTTGGGATGTAACATATATATATTTGTATGTAACCTTTTTTTCTCCCCATTGTGTCTTTGCATGCTTTGGCAGGCTTCGGAAGTGACTTCCAAACATGAGCAATAACAGAAAACGAAAGGCCTTAGACGATCCAGGTAAGATCTGCAAAATGCCAGTCAAAAAGTGTACGGAGTGAGGTGCTTGCTTGGAAACAACCTGTAATACTACATCTGCAAAAATATTAAGCAGCTCTTGCACAGACACAACTTCAGGGTGCCCTCATTAATCCCTGAAATTTTCAGCTTCTTAGGTCAAATCCTTTAGTCGGAGTAGATGGACCATACAACATACTGTTGCGGTCGCCTGATTCGGACAGGTGTTCCAATCCCAATCCTGCCAAACCAACATTATAGTTGATCGGGGATGGACTCGAGATCAAATCCTCCACCCACACGATCTCCAATTTAGAGATGGATCATCAAAAGAGATCGTACGCCATTTGCTGGGAAAGCCAAATTGATCTTTTCTTCGGTTTTCAGGGTACAGATAGCTCCAACGAGAATCTGACACCCTGTCCAGATCGCCCTTCGAAACAGGATAGAAATCCGAGCGGTGGCTTTGGTGATCCAGCAGTAGTTTTATAAAGCCTCCTTTGAGGTAATGACACCAATTTCTCACGATTGTGCTTTTTAACAACGCTGGGATTACTAGCCAAATGATGAACCACAAAACTGCCGACAATTTAATTGAGGTAATCAAAGTTAATAAATGGAGAGGGGAGATTGGAGGAGAGAAAACCATGTATCAACAGCAAAAAACAGGTACAGTTTATACAGTTATGAGATACAATCAGAATAAACAATCAATCAATCTGATCTGATAATCAATAATCAATAATCAGAATAATCAATCTGATACAATCAGAATCAGAATATCAGAATAAAAAACAATCAGATACAGTTTATACAGTTATGATTCCCCTACACCCATGATAATCCGTTCGGCTTAACCTTTACCTTAACCATCCACTCAACAAACATGACACACTGGGCACAACAAAGTATTGGGCACTGGGCACAACATGTAAAGCACAACAAAGATGATCGGCAAACCCAGAGGTTAGAGCTTGGCAAAGTGTCTGGAGGCAATTTGGTTCCAGTCCAGGCAGGAAGTGACTGCTCATTCTGAACGTCGATCGAGGAAGGAACGAGAAACGCAGCTTGCTTGGCGAGGTGCATCTCAGTAACCCTCTCTGCAAGCTCGGCAGGCATATACAGCAGCACCGAGCTCCAGTGCTCCAGTGCGCTTTAACTTTGTCTGCCGATCTTGATAACTGCTGTCGCCCATGCTCAACAATATCCTTTCACGTGCTTTAATGGCTTTTTCCACGTCCTCTGGAGATGCTAATTGCCAGCTGCTTGAGACTGTGTATGACTTTGACTGATTGAAGGACCATTTAACAGGGGATGGAAGGGTCCAATTAAAATCTGTCTGGAATACTTCCACACATAATGTACACCAATACCGTACTCATATGCTACACATTTAATAATGAAATATCTATACTACATTACTCCCTTTAACCCATATCACATCCCTACAGAATTGCCTCCTCCTTTCTCTGAGGTCCAAAGGGGCCAACCTGGTCAGCTCCTAATGACACATACAGTACACATTCCCACCTATTCTAATCCCACACGTATTCATTGTTTCCTTACTCTACATTTCAAACTTTTATTTCAGATTATCTTGCTATGCACACGCGTAACAATTCCATCCCCTGGATTCTATCCAATTCTATCTCGATATCCCCAAAATTTTCAGCTTCCTCGGTCAAATCCTCTGGTCAGAGTAGATGGTGCATACAACATACATAAACATATTGTTGCGGAAAATGATTCCTCGTAGTTAGTAAATTATAATTTATTAATATAGCGTAGTAATTAATAATTATTAATATAGCGTAGTTATTTCCTTTTTGAGTGTTTAGCGTAAGTGTAGGAGTAATTAATTGTGAGATTAAATATGCGTTGCTATTATGTCTAGATGGACATCGTCAACCTAACCTCATGTGTGTTTCTAAAACTGCCATCCCTTTTTAACCTATTTATTTGGTGATTTACCCTTTGGAGTCCCTCATTTATGTTATTTTGAAGCATCTGTGAGGCCTGGATATGGGAGTTTTGGTGGGAGAAGGAAGGGCGCCGTCTGTCATGCATATTACCTCGGTTGGTTGAGTGACAGGTTTTGAGGGGTCGTCCCTGCCCAATAGTGAGAGGGAAGGGGCGAAACACGTCAGGGCCAGAGCGAAAGTCAGAGCCTTCAAAAGCCCATGCAGTAGGGGTATGGAAAGGAGTTTTTTTCCCTAGATTGGGCTGCGTCATTTTGCCAGGCTTTCCTGCTGCACCATGTCCACACTCAGCCAGCCATGCTTCTTCCTCCTGTCCATGTGTTCTCAAGCACCCAGAATGGTGCGCTGACTGAAACTACAATGGGATATGACCTGCATCCTTACCAGCTGTGCCATGCCGGTGGCTCTTGTAATTCCCGTCTTGTCTGCCTCTATCTAATGTCTATCCCCTGTAGCATAAGTGATGGGCCATCCATTGGGCCCATCAGTCACCACAGAATATAGAAAAACTGTACGAAAATTTAAAGTCTCATCTTGTGAATGGATGTGACACTCGGTAGATTAATAAGGCAGCAATAATAAGGTGAAATTAATAAGGCAAAATAAATAAGGCAAAGGGATGTCTTCAGTACGTGACACCATGGAGACACCTTCTGCGCCTGGGTGCCGTGCAGCACATTGAGACAGAATTGAGGGAGTGGTGTACAATAGAGCCCAATCCAATAATCCAATAGAGCCCAATCCAATAGAACCCAATAATTGATTAATTGCGTAATTAAAATAAATAAATAATCATAAAATAATTAATTTCTTAATCAAATGGCTAAAAGCATACCTAAAACACCACTGTTTCATCCGAATCTGTTATTTTTTTGAAAATGAAGTACTTAATTGAGAAAATAAATAAATAATCGATTACGTGATTAAGCAATAAATCAAAAATACCCTTTATAGCTTTATAGCCTATGGAATACTGCTCTCCCCTCTGGTCTGGTGCTCCTGCCTCACACCTAGCCCGTCTTCACGCTGTTGAAACCAAAGCGTTCAGAATCATTGGAATCTCCCGCGATGAAGCTAACTCCAAGGGCCTTTCACTCACTCACCGCAGGCAGGTTGGTGGTCTTTCCGTCTTCTACCGACTCCTCTCTGGCCTTGCCCCCCCAGCCCTCTCTGGGCTCTGTCCCCCAAATATTCCTACAGGTCGCACAAGATCTGCTTGCAACCCTCTTATGGTTAAACTGCCAAAATCAAGACTTTCTGCTCACCTTCACTCCTTCATTCCTCTTTTCTCCCACCTCTGGAACAAACTCCCTCACTCTCTTCAATCCCACTCCACCCTCCAGGTCTTTAAAACAGCTGTTCACCACCATCTCTTATCCTCCCCCATCCAAAACCTTGATATTTTCTACCCCCGCTAATTTCGGTCCCCTTGTGTTTTATACCTCTCCCCCCCCCCCCTCCCCTTCCCACGCCTCCTGCCCCCAAGCCCTCCCCCTCCCACACTTCTCCCTGCTCTCAAATGTTGTGGTTGTGTGCTTCCCCTTCTCTCCCCATCTTGTCTTCCACTCCCTCTTTTTGTATATTTTGTTTGTCTGGTTGATTTGTTTGTGAAATAAATGTTAGCTCTTTCACGAGCCTCGATTCAGTATACAACAACAACAACAACAACAACAAAAAAAAAATCACTTGGTCCAAATATGTCATGTCCAAATGTACAAACATGTCATGTCCAAACAAGTCATGTCCAAATATCAGCTTCCAAGTTAAAAGGATGGTTGAGATATCGCCTGGACAAACAAGAAAATGAGAAATAAAACAAATGAACTGAGTGAAAACTGAGTACACCCTTTCGGCGCACATCATTGCCAGGTCCCCTTTGTCTCCCGGCAATGACGTCATTCAGCGCCAGGCGATTGAATAAAGAGGGGCGGAGTACAATAATTAAGGAATCCTGGTCGTTTGTTTGATGGCGAGAGCGTATATGATCGGTAGTGGGTAAGGAGGTAGTTTATTTATATTGTCGCGTGACTCCCCCTCGGTTAAGCCCGGCGAAATCACGAATATCCAAAGGGAGCTTTAACTCCGAGGTGACGATCAAATACCGATTTCACTCTATATGCGCAGGAGGAAGAAAGAAAAGAAGACGAAGCAGGAATTTACCTGACGGTCCGCGTGCAGTCTTCAACCCTGCAAATAATTAAACTCACACAAAACGGAATTAAAGTTTCTTGGGAAAATAATACAAGGGTTTATTGTCCCCCGTCGCACAGCGTAGCGAAAGGGGGACTATGGCTTTCCCCTCCGTCCGTGTGTCCGTCCGTCCGTCCGTGTGTGCATGCATGCGTGCGTGTGTGCGTGCGTTCGTGCGTAAGCGAAGGACCGCATTCAAATTTGGTGTGTGGGTGCAACCCACGTCAAAATCCAAGATGGCCGCCGCCATGTATGTCTGATGCCATGTATGTCTGAACCTTGTGAGATGAATATCTTGAAAAATAAGCGAAGTACCAACTTCTAATCTGGTGTGTGGGTGTATCGAGGCACAAGCAAGAACGCTGTTTAAAATTGGGTCGCCACGTCAAAATACAAGATGGCCGCCACCATATATATGTCTGAACATTGTGAGCGAAATATCGTGAAAAATAAGCGAAGTACCAACTTCTAATATGGCGTGTTGGTGTATCTAGGCACAAGCAAGAACGCTGTTTAAAATTGGGTCGCCACGTCAAAATCCAAGATGGCCGCCGCCATGTATGTCTGAACCTTGTGAGATGAATATCTTGAAAAATAAGCGAAGTACCAACTTCTAATTTGGTATGTGGGTGTATCTCGGCACAAGCAAGAACGCTGTTTAAAATTGGGTCGCCACGTCAAAATCCAAGATGGTCGCCACCATATATATGTCTGAACCTTGTGAGCGAAATATCTCGAAAAATAAGCGAAGTACCAACTTCTAATCTGGTGTGTGGCTGTATCTAGGCACAAGGAAGAACGCTGTTTAAAATTTGGTCGCCACGTCAAAATCAAAGATGGCCGCCGCCATGTATGTCTGGACAAACCTTGTGAGATGAATATCTTGAAAAATAAGCGAAGTACCAACTTCTAATTTGGTGTGTAGGTGTATCTCGGCATAAGGAAGAACGCTATTGAAAATTGGGTCGCCACGTCAAAATCCAAGATGGCCGCCTCCATGTATGTCTGAACCTTGTGAGCGAAATATCATATCATAGCATGTTTTCTGCATCTTCCACTTTGGCAATTCACATCACCTCACCGACGAGGGACCCAGACGTAACACTTGTTTAATATATATCGGGACAGGAAAATAACGCGCCGGTAACTAAATATGACCTAAATTGGGATCCCACACACCTCGCTTCAAATACAAGCACAGGGGAAGAGTTAATCAAATCAACCGTTGTGTTCTGTGGTGCATCTTATCTCCGTCTAGCTGAGGTGTGTCAGGGTTCGTCAGGTCCGAGCACGTCGTCCAGGCCCCAAGCGTGCAGTCTGGACGCGGCTCCGGTTGGCGGGGAATTAGGCCTCGATTCGACCTCGTTCGTGCTCCACCAGGCCACGTACGCTGCCGCGGCAGGCCTCGCCTGCACGGTCGTCGCTCGCATGCGAGGTCCCGTACATGAACAACCGGGAAGGATGATCGTCGGCGCTCCACCGTCTCTCCACCGTTCATCCGAAAGCAGGCAATTTTCGGATCGCAAGGGAAGTTCAGGGCAGGCAGGAAGTCCAAGAAGGGCAGAGAGGCAGAGGCGAAGAGAGAAAATGTCGGTTTCTCTCACTTTTATCAGACCGTTCCCACGTCACCGGCGCTTCTCCAATCAGTGTGTCTCTTTTTGCTTGCGCTTTGCGCCCTTGGTGCCACGCCATTGGTCGGTGGCCAATCAGTGTGGCACGTCCTTCACCGTCCTTACTATGCCAATCAGCGACCTGCTTATTACTCGCCCCTCCCCCGGCAATCACGAGTCCTTCTGGGTGTGGCTCTCGGCCTGCCTGTTCGATGTTTCATCGCCATGGTGTAATAATGCGCGGCCGCTTGCTGTGTTCTTCCGGTAGGTCTTATTAAATTCTATGTGTGGTGCTTTTAATGGTGGGATTCCTAACCTATGTGTCTATGTGTGTTGCCATACGGGACAATGGATAGATCACAGAGGGAACGACACACCGGGGAATTAGCATAATCCCTACAACTACTTAGAATGCCCCCTCGTGGCGGGGACACATATCCAACTTATCCGACATCCGGGCGAGACAGGTCCTCTACTTATTTACATCGAGATGGTTCTTGCTACCCACAATCATCGGAGCACCTACCTATGCAGATGTACCTAAATCTATATATGCCCCTACCCCAAAATTCAAAACGATATGTCCTGATTCTATAGTGTTGGTTGCAGCATTTATTTTTGTACATTGCTTAGTTTGTAAATGTCTACTCATGCCATCCTATATATTAAAAACGTAATGAATCTGTGTGTGCGTCTGAAGTCTTCTGGTCAAAACCCATTGGCTGGACAGCTGGCCTGACTCCACCCACAATTGTAATTGGAGAAATCATAGACCTGCCACATTGGTGCGATATATAGTAAGCCTGCATGTGTTATATTTTGCTTTTTACCAATAATATTATCTTTTTATTTGGTTAATAACAGTTGCATTCAAATACACAGGTATTTAAAAAAAATAAAAAAATTACCAGACAGATTTAAATAAAAAAGAAACCTCTTCCGGAAACATTTAAACTTGGTGGTACCTCATCTTCTTCCTTCTCCTTGAATGAAAGTTGTTATTTTTATGGATGGTACGCACTGCAGTCGGAGGCAAATTTAACAAGCGTTACGCCTAGGTCCCCCGTCGGGGAAGTGATGCGAGTTGACAAAGTGGAAGACGCAGAAAACATGCTATGATATGATATTTCGCTGACGAGGTTCAGACATACATGGAGGCGGCCATCTTGGATTTTGACTTGGCGACCCAATTTTCAATAGCGTTCTTCCTTGTGCCTAGATACACCCACACACCCGATTAGAAGTTGGTACTTCGCTTATTGTCCCCCGTCGCACTGCGGAGCGAAAGGGGGACTATGGTTTTCCCCTCCGTCCGTGCGTGCGGGTGTGCGTGCATGCGTAAGCGAAGGACCGCATTCGAATTTGGTGTGTGGGTGCAACCCACGTCACAATCCAAGATGGCCGCCGCCATCTATGGCTGATGCCATGTATGTCTGAACCTTGTGAGATGAATATCTTGAAAAATAAGCGAAGTGCCAACTTCTAATTTGGTGTGTGGGTGTATCTCGGCATAAGGAAGAACGCTATTGAAAATTGGGTCGCCACATCAAAATCCAAGATGGCCACCACCATATATATGTCTGAACCTTGTGAGCGTCTTATCTTGAAAAATAAGCGAAGTACCAACTTCTAATCTGGTGTGTGGGTGTATCTAGGCACAAGGAATAACGCTGTTTAAAATTGGGTCGCCACGTCAAAATACAAGATGGCCGCCGCCATGTATGTCTGAACCTTGTGAGATGAATATCTTGAAAAATAAGCGAAGTACCAACTTCTAATTTGGTGTGTGGGTGTATCTCGGCATAAGGAAGAAGGATATTGCAAATTGGGTCGCCACGTCAAAATCAAAGATGGCCGCCACCATATATATGTCTGAACCTTGTGAGCGAAATATCTTGAAAAATAAGCGAAGTACCAACTTCTAATCTGGTGTGTGGGTGTTTCTAGGCACAAGGAAGAACGCTATTGAAAATTGGGTCGCCACGTCAAAATCCAATATGGCCGCCGCCATGTATGTCTGAACCTTGTGAGCGGAATATCTTGAAAAATAAGCGAAGTACCAACTGCTAATCTGGTGTGTGGGTGTATATAGGCAAAAGGAAGAACGCTATTGAAAATTGGGTTGCGACGTCAAAATCCAAGATGGCCGCCACCATATATATGGCTGAACCCTGTGACCGAAATATCTTGAAAAATAAGTGAAGTACCAACTTCTAATCTGGTGTGTGGGTGTATCTAGGCACAAGGAAGAACGCTATTGAAAATGGGGTCGCCACGTCAAAATCCAAGATGGCCACCACCATATATATGTGTGAACCTTGTGAGAGAAATATCTTGAAAAATAAGAGAAGTACCAACTTCTAATCTGGTGTGTATGTGTATCTAGGCATAAGGAAGAACCCTATTGAAAATTGGGTCGCCACGTCTAAATCCAAGATGGCCGCCGCCATGCATGTCTGAACCCTGTGAGCTGAATATCTTGAAAAATAGGCGAAGTACCAACTTCTAATCTGGTGTGTGGGTGTATCTAGGCACACGGAAAAAGGCTATTGAAAATTGGGTCGCCACGTCAAAATCCAAGATGGCCGCCACCATATATATGTCTGAACCTTGTGACCAAAATATCTTGAAAACTAGAACGGGCACTCGGTAGAGCGCATACCTTCGCCGCAGCTACTGTTCTGTACTTGGCATGGGAGTGTAGGGAACAGAACAACAAAAATACGATTTTGACCTTTTCGTGACCTTGACCTTGACCTTTGACCCGATTGCTCCCAAAATCTAATCAAATGTGTCCCGTATAATAACCAATCATCCCACCAAATTTCATGCAATTCGGTTGAATACTTTTTGAGTTATGCGAATAACATACACACACACACACAGACATACAAATAAATACACAGCGATCAAAACATAACCTTCCGCTTTTGCGAAGGTAAACAAGCATTACGCCTCGGTCCCCCTTCGGTGAAGTGATGCGAGTTGACAAAGTGGAAGACGCAAGGCGGCCATCTTGGATTTTGACGTGGCAACCCAATTTTCAATAGCGTTCTCCCTTATGCGTAGATACACCCACACATCAGATTAGAAGTTGGTACTTCCCTTATTTTTCAAGATATTCAGCTCACAAGGTTCTGACATACATGGCGGCGGCCATCTTGGATTTTGACGTGGCGACCCAATTTTCAATAGGGTTCTTCCTTATGCCTAGATACACCCACACACCAGATTAGAAGTTGGTACTTCGCTTATTTTTCAAGATATTCCGCTCACAAGGTTCAGACATACATGGCATCAGACATACTTGGCGGCGGCCATCTTGGATTTTGACGTGGGTTGCACCCTACACGATATTCGAATGCGGTCCTTCGCTTACGCGCGCACGCATGCACGGACGGACTGATGGATGGACGGACACACGGACGGAGGGGAAAACCATAGTCCCCCTTTCGCTCCGCGGTGCGACGGGGGACAAAAACGAAGCATACCACATTCCTGAGTAGCTTAGAGCAAACAGTGAAAATGCTTTACCTCAATGGAGCTGTCGAGGTGGCGTGAAAAGCTGTACTCTATGAGCAAGGCGGTGAAGTTGAGGACAGCCAAGAGCAAAGCTTTAAGAGACTCGCGCTGTGGAAGATCACAGACCAGTAGCCAGGACGTGCCCTCAGAGGCACCACACGCCTCTGCCAGGATGCCATCAAAATGGTCGAGCAAGTCAACCCAATGGTAGAGTTCACACTAGAAAACATGAACATTTTGAATTCAAAAGAGCAGAGCGTGCAAGCTCGCTCGTCAACACTGCATCATTTGAATAGCTCGTACGAGACAAATGCACAAAGGATAAACAAATAACTACAAATGCCCAACGTCAACGTTTTAATACCAACTCTTCATGTTTTAAACATCAGACCATTCCAGATGATATACTGGGAGAATCAAGTGATGGGCTCAAGCAAGATAAATTGCAAACAAGGAATCAAACAAAGCAATACTGATCCTACAAGCATTTTATCCAAAACAGCTCATCACACTCATATAGTTTGCCTAATCAAAGAAAGCACTTTTAAAAGACCATTATTTGAAGGCAATGTAAAAAAATAAGATAAAGTAACAAACCATGATGATTCAGAGCAGGCAGCCCCATGCCAAAAAACATTAAGTGAAAAAAAAAACAATTTTCCCCATCAATCCTCATTCGCAAACAGTGTGCATGCGAGGCATGAAACACAAGTTTGTAATAATTATACATTTCGTTTAAATAAATCTTTATCACCATGAGAACGTGAGTTCACCAACATAAACTTGTTTTTCATGCTTTTTCTTAGCACAGATTCAAATCTTATGTCTTGTGTTGAGGTGTCTGGTGCAACAAATTGAATCTTTCATTGAAATGTATAAGCTTTCAACAAAGCAGAGATTGAAATTTAATGGGTGCATGTTGGTACCCCAAGTAAATCACCCTGCCTTATCACATCTCTTGGGGTAAGGTATTTTTGCTCAGCGATCAAGGGTGAGATAACCCCGCAAGTTAACCCTGCGGCCCTATGTCCCGTATTGTTATGGACTCGGCCTCAATTATTGTGGTTATGAGTATTGTTGCTGGTTCAAAGCATTCTAGATATTATGCTTACTGTGACTTAAGGGAAAGGGTTGTTGTGAGTAAAATATTTAAAAGCGCTCTTGGTAAAATGTGGCCGGAAATCCGGATCGAGACCGGAAGAGGTGGAGCGAAGAAAAGGAGGTGGGAGGAGATCGAAAAGGGACGTGGTGGTTGTGGAGGCTCCGGAACGAGCATTGTCGAAGGAACGTCGCGAGGGAATTTTTGAGCCTATAAAGGAAGTCCTGCCTTCAGCGTTGTGGTCGCTGGGACTGTTCACATCTGCGTGTCAGATCGACGTCGGATTCGGATGAACCCTCGTCGCATAAGTTTGCCGCAAGTACAAGCCCACTGCCATTGGGACTCGCGCGCGTTGCGCGACGTTCGCAGAATAAGGTTGCCACGTCTGCTGGTTTTGCCTTCCTCGGTGGGTTGCCGAGGACGTGTGTGCGCGCCAGCGGCCTTTGAAGGAGACGGTGCGGTTTGCGGCTGCACGGTGTACGTGCATGTTGGGAGCGTCTTTGGAAAGCGCCCATACCACCGCCATTGTGCGGGAACTGGATCACGTGATCTAGGGGTTGTTTCACTCATCCAAGCCTCAACTGACTTTGAGCGGCCATTGATCCGACGATCGCCAGAGCGACTCGACGTCGCCTTGGAGGAGTACAGAGACATTGGGGGGGAAGTGCCGTGAGTTGGGTTAGAGGGATATATAAGGTGGTACCATCTTAAATATTGTGATTGTAATTGTGAATTGATGTATTCACCCTTTATGTGTTTGGGATTGTGAATATATCCTTGTTCGTTCATAACCGTTGGTGTGGTCTCCTTAATGATCTGATGGGGAAATCAAAGGATAACATATTTTTCTGCCGGGGCTCCCCTCGAGGTTCGGAGGTCACCGAGACCAGGTAAATAGGGGAGGACCCCGTAACAGTATATTCGCTTTTTTCGCGGGCGCAAAAAAAATATTTCACGAGCCGCGAACATACCCATCTTTCATCAGCCATGCACAAAGCAGCTGGACATAAACAAAAGAAACCTAGAACAATGTGACTGTCGCCAATATGCCTCCGCATAGTGTTACGGGGTCCTCCCCTATCCCCTGGTCTCGGTAAACCTCCGAACCCCGAGAGGGTCCCCGGCAGAAAGATATGTTATCCTTGGTTGAAATCGATCAAACCAATAATGAAACCACACCAAGGGTTATGACTGTAGACTACGGATTTTTATGTTAAGAAAATAGGCCTTTTATGTTTTGAAAAGCGGAATTTTTTTTTTTTAATGTGAAAAAATCCCGAAATATTTTTTTCCCCCGTTTTATTCATTTTTTATTATTACCAAGTTTTTCAGAAATCAGTCAAAAAAAGAACAAAAAATGGTAAGCTTTTTCCTGCACAACATTAAGCACTCTGGGCTAGTAAACAGGTAAAAAATGACGTTCAGGTACCTTTATTGCAACCGCATTGTTTGATAAGTAGAGGACTAGAAGAAATTGACAAGATCCTTTTAGGAACGGTTAAAGTAGGTGTTTGAAATCATTATCTTGGTAATGTTCTCCTTGGTGAGGCGGTGTCGGCGGTCGGTGAGGACGTTTCTGTAGATGGAGAAGGACCTTTCCACGTCGACGCTGACGATGGGGCAGTACCTCAAGAGGGGGATGTCAGCAAGCTTGACTCCAGCCGGCACACCAACCTCAGATCCGTGCTGATCTCCATCCAGGATCAAAGCCACTGTCCTCAGCACACCAATGTCGGGATTGCGCTGCAGCACCGCCTTGAACTTGGTGAGCAGGATCTCCTTACGGCAGCCTCGGATCTTTTCGAGCTCCTCCTTGGCCTGATCAAAGAGCTGGAAGGCCTTGGCCAGCTCCATGCCGGCCTCCTCCAGCTGCTTAAGGATCTTCGGGATGAACGACACGTGGGCATTTAAGAAGACCAAACTGAGCTTGATGTCCGCCTTTCCGAACAGGTCCTTGGCACTCCGGATTGCCATCGCGTCGTCATCGTTCAGCTGGTCCACAATGTCCTTGACGGCCTCGAAGTGCTCGGCGTAAAACACCGCGGCGTCGATCCACGTCCCCCACCGAGTCAGAATGGGCTCCGGGGGGAGAGAAAGATTGGGCTGCTGCTCCTTCCAAAAGACAACACGCGACGGGGCTTTGACGAACACCTTCTTCGTCGTGGCAATCAGGTCGTTGACGTCCTTGAACATTTCTCGGACTGTCTCGCAGACACGGTGGAGCGCGTGGGCAACGCAAGTCACATGCAGCAAGTCCGAGAAGAGTTCCTTCAGGGCATGGCCGGCCTTGATCATATAGGCCGCGGCGTCGCTGATGAGGACCTTGAGGCACTCCGGCTTGAAATCAGGCCAAAGATAGCGCAGCGTGTCATTGACTGCACGCACGATCTCCCCGGAGTTGGTCTTCTCCAGAAACATGCACTGGACGAGGTGGGGACGAAAGTACCCCTCCTTGGACAAGCGTCCCGCGATGATGTTGGCCACATATCGACCTGCCGAATCGGTCGTCTCGTCGACGGACAGCCAGATGGGCTGCTGTCCGAGGTCGGCACGGATCCCCGCCAAGGCCTCGTCGTAGCACTTGTCGAGGTAGTGCTTTCGAATCCAGCTTTCATCGGGGATCTGGAGAGTGATGTGCTTCTCCAGGAACGACCGGAGGGCAGGGTTTTCCAATTTCGACCATGGGATGCCAGCGGCCAGCATGGCCTGGCACAGCTCCTGAGCCACGACGTCACACTTGTGCCTCTTTCCGCCACCAAAGTCCTCCATGGTGGCTTGCGTGACCGTCCTCTTCTTCTTCAAGGCCAAGTTGCTCTTGTGGCGGTCTCCTCGGACATGTTGGGCCAGCTCAGACTTCTGCTTCGCCCGGAAAGTCTTTTCACAAGCTCGACAGAAAGCCGTGTCACTTGACACGTACTTGAAGGTGGCCCCATCGCCGCCAGCGTTGAATTCCTTCAGCCACTTGTCACGAAGAGCAGCACTCATCTTGATAGGAGACTTGTTCACACTTTGTGTACACTCTCTCACTGTAGTACACCGCCTCACTGCTGTACACGCTGGGGACGCAACGCACGCAAGTGGACGCAACGTTTTGTTTTTGAGATTGATCGCAGTTAAAAATTTCGATCGCAGTTACAAATTTCGATCGCAGTTTAAAATTTCGAAAAATTCCCTAATTTTTTTTAGCGTTGCCAGACATTTTCGACCAAAAAGGGCATTTTATTTTATTTTTCCCGAAAAAGGGCGAAATTCTTTTTCTCTCCGAAAATAGCAAAATAAATTTTTTGCGCGCAAAAAAGCCGTTTTATGTGAAAAAATATTTTTTGTTTTTTCACATAAAAATCCGATGTGCAGTTATGAGCAAACAATAATATATTATAAATCACACCGGAATCACGACACAAATAATAATAGCAATTCGCCCTACAATCACTATTTTAAGATGGTACTGCCTTATCTTGTCCTCTAACCCAAACTCACGGCACTCCCCCAATGTCTCTGTACCCCTCCAAGGCGAAGTCGATTCGCTCCAGCGATCATTGGATCAATGTCCGATCACAATCAATTGAGGCGTGGTCGATCGAAGCAACCCATAGGTCACGTGGTCCAACACCCAGCACAATAGCGGTGGAATGGGAAACCTCCCAAAGACGCGCACCGACGTACACGTTTGCGGTTCAATCAGCGAGTCTCCTTATAATCCTCAAAAGCCACTTTCTTGTACAGCCGTCCCCGGCAACCCACCGGGGAATAATGCCCGGCCGACGCGACAAAAACCTTTTCACTGAAGGTAGCGCACGTGGCGAAATGGCGGACGGCTTTCACTCGAGCTGGGGCTTTGAGGCAAGGATACTCCGGAACCTCAATGCAGATACCCGACTACCCAGGCTCCACAGCACTCCGGCGATATCACCTATTGCACGAACTTCCTTTCAAGGACGCAAAGTTCACTCGCACTGTACGCTCGGTCCGGAGCTTCCACAAAAACGTCTTTTCACGATCTCCCCACGCCTCTTCTTCTTCGCTCCCTTTTCTTCCGGGTCACGATCCGATTTCCGGCCACATTTTACCAGGAGCGCTTTTAAACCTTTTAACCACAATAACCCTTTCCCTTAAGCCACAATAAGCATAATATCTAGAACCAACAATGATAACAATGACAACCATAATTAGGGCCGAATCCATAACACTTCCCCCCCTCAAGAAAGAAAGTTTGAACACAGCGAAAACTTTCTTTGCAGGCAAATTCTTGAAACCAACATAAGTAATCAATGTTTCCCCAAAAATCAAGCAACAAAACTTTCACACCACCCACAGAATTTCCAAAGTTAATCCACTCTGGACAAAGCATCAGCAATGACATTGTTCCTGCCCTTTAAATGTTCAATTTCCAAGTTACCCCTGCAAAGCCAAACTCCATCTCATCAACCTCTGATTTTTACTTTTAGTTTCTTTTGAATGAAGGTTAAGGGGTTGATCAAAAATCCAAAGTCAAGCCAATCGATAGCACTTTTCCTGGGAGACCGAGCTGAGGGCCAGGTTCCATGGTGGTTGGGTGGTGAGGCCTGGACCTATTCACGACCTGGACACCTTTAGGAACGTGGAGTTCACGGTTAGTCCGTGTAGGAAAGTTCACTACATGGACACCTTTCGGAACATGGAGTTCATGGTTAATTTGTGTAGGAAAGTTCACTACATGGACGCCTTTAGGAACGTGGCGTTCACGGTTAATCCATGAAGGAATCTTGGCTCGGCTGCTCCGCAGCATTCAGTGCTGCAACTCTTTCTAACTTTCCTAACAATCACGGTTGGACCACTTGTCACTGTAGTCACATGAATGGCGGTCTCCTTCTCGGCCACTACTCTGATAATCCTTCCTTCGGGAGCTGCCATAACTCTGGAAGCCTCCATAATAATATCGATTGTGGCCACTACCACTACTACTCCGTGGTCCTCCTCTGTAGCCCCCTCGACCCCTAGGAAATGCCTTCCCTACTGTGATGGTCCGACCATCCAACTCCTTGTTATTCAAATCCTTTTCTGCAACTCTGGCGTCCTTTGAGTTTTCAAACGTGACAAAGCCTCTTGACTTGACCCTCTTGACTTTTGTGTCTCCCTGTCTTTTATCAGCAGCACTTCCAAAAGCGGTCCATATTTTCTGAAGGCAGACTCCAGAACCTCTTCCTTTGTCTTGAAGTTCAGTCCCCCAACAAAGAGCTTGCCAATATTGCCTCCATCCCTGACGTGCGTGTGCTGACACTTAGTTTCAGGGTATTTCCTCTTCTCTTCAGGGCGCTTCCTACTAGGCTTTTCCACAAACATCGGCTAACCAGAAACTTGGCCACCGGCCAAATCATTCCCGATAACAAAAGATACTCCTCCTACAGGAAGAGTGGCTTGTAAACTGACGGTGACCGGTCCTGACACCAAATCGGACTCCAAATGGATGACATGAAGTGGAGCACTAACACAGCCACCAATCCCCTGTAAACGAACACTATCCTTAGTTGCCGTCTCCTCGGACCATGGCAAGATGCCTTCAAGCATTAAATATTGATGTGCTCCTGTGTCCCTCAATATCCTAACAGGTCTTCCGTTAGTCGAGGCTCCATCCAGTGACACAAACCCCTCTGAAATAAATGGTTGGTAACCCTTTTGAGGGCGATTTCTCACAATGGCCATTGCATTTCAAGTCATACTAATTGAACTCCGCTCCTGATTTTCCTTTCCCAGAGCATAACAGTTGGACATCGTGTCCAGGTTTATGGCAAAAAGTGCAAGTAGGCCCGGAGGAGAACCTCGTGGTCTGCCAAGGCATGGGGGCGGCGGTCTGCCTCGAGCCCCCCGGACGATAGGTCTGTCTTGGAAACGCAGTCTTCTGATTTCTAGAAGTCGTGGTGTCAAAGTGGTCCTCATTTTCATCTCGAGGCCGCTCCCATGGATTTTCATTCTCCGCCCCTGATGTACCATAGCTCCCCTGGCTAGGTCTGGGCGAGAAGTTCGGTTTGTGGAACCCCATCCTGTGTGTTAAGGCATCGTCATCTGCCATGGTTGCTGCCTCATACAGCTTTGGTACTTTCCTTTCCTCCAGATGAACTTTAATGTCCTCATGGACACACTGTTGGAATTCCTCCACCAGGATCAATTGTCGCAATAGTTCGAAGTCTTTTCCAGCTCCTTTTGAATCACACCACCTATCAAACATGGTTTCTTTCAATCTGGCAAACTCCACATGGGTCTTACTCTCCCTCTTCCTGGCATTTCTGAATTTTTGCCGGTAAGCTTCAGGAACCAACTCATAGGCTTTGAGAATGTGTTTCTTCAATACCTCGTAATCTGCACATTGGTCAATCGGTAAAGCCGAATAAATCTCTTGAGGTTTACCCACCAGAACACTTTGCACTAGTATGGACCAGTACTCCTCAGGCCAGTTTAACAGTCGAGCCACTTTCTCAAAGTGTGGGAAAAAAACTTGGCTACCTCCTTTTCATTGAAGGGTGGAACCAGCCTCACATGTCTGCCAACATCCCAGGTGTTTTGACTAGGTGTCGAAACAGTCGGCATGGATGGTACCTCTCCCCGTTCTTTCATTACATCCAGCTCCTTGAGTCTAATTTTCTGCTGAAGCGCCATTTCACGATCCCTTAACTCCCTTTCGGCTTTTCTCTGCTCTGTTTTTTTCTCCTCTAACCTTTCCTGGAGTTCTCTTTCAACTCTCCTTTCCTCTGCTTGTTTCTCTTCTCTTCTCTCTTCTGCTTTCCTTTCCTCTGCTTTTAATCTTTCCTGGAGTTCTCGTTCCTCTGCTTTTAATTTTTCCTGGAGTTCTCGTTCCTCTGCTTTTAATCTTTCCTGGAGTTCTCGTTCCACTCTCCTTTCCCCTGCTTTTTTGTCTTCTAACCTTTCCTGGAGTTCCCGTTCCACTCTCCTTTCCTCTGCTTGTTTCTCTTCTCTTCTCTCTTCTGCTTTCCTTTCCTCTGCTTTTTCCCTTTCCTGGCTCTGTAATTGCATCTCCAGTTTCCGGAGCTCCACATTTTCTTGTTCTTCTGGTAACCAATCCCAGGCTACCTCTTCCCATGTTCCTAATCCCACCATAGATTGTATCACCACTGTCTGCATCTCTGCCTTCTTCATATTAGTTTGGACCTCCAAGCTAAAATGTTTGGCCAATTTCCAGAGGTCCGATTTTACTAACGCTCTGAACTGTGCTTCACTAGGGGTCACTGCAAACTTCTCTGTGTCAAACTCCATGGTGACTATTGTTAACACCTGTTAACCTTCACACAAGAAATGTAAAAAAAAAAAAAAAAAAATTGTTTTTTTTGTTTGTTTTTTGGAAAAATTTGGGAATGTTGGAACAGGTTCCAAATTTGGGAATTCTAGGAATGTTAGGGAATTCTTTCCCGGACTAAATCTAGGGAATTTTATATCCCGGACGCAGACCCAATTTCGAGCCCACGAGTCAATTGGACGAGCCCCCAATTTCTGTTACGGGGTCCTCCCCTATCCCCTGGTCTCGGTAAACCTCCGAACCCCGAGAAGGTCCCCGGCAGAAAGATATGTTATCCTTGGTTGAAATCAATCAAACCAATAATGAAACCACACCAAGGGTTATGAGCAAACAATAATATATTATAAATCACACCGGAATCACGACACAAATAATAATAGCAATTCGCACTACAATCACTATTTTAAGATGGTACCACCTTATCTTGTCCTTTAACCCAAACTCACAGCACTCCCCCAATGTCTCTGTACCCCCTCCAAGGCGAAGTCGATTCGCACCAGCGATCGTTGGATCAATGTCCGATCACAATCAATTGAGGCGTGGTCGATCGAAGCAACCCACAGGTCACGTGGTCCAACACCCAGCGCAATAGCGGTGGAATGCGAAACCTCCCAAAGACGCGCTCCGACGTACACGTTTGCGGTTCAATCAGCGTGTCTCCTTATAATCCTCAAAAGCCACCTTCTTGCACAGCCGTCCCCGGCAACCCACCGGGGAATAATGCCCGGCCGACGCGACAAAAACCTCTTCACTGAAGGTAGCGCACGTGGCGAAATGGCGGACGGCTTTCACTCGAGCCGGGTCTTTGAGGCAAGGATACTCCGGAACCTCAATGCAGATACCCGACTACCCAGGCTCCACAGCACTCCGGCGATATCACCTATCGCACGAACTTCCTTTCAAGGACGCAAAGTTCACTCGCACTGTACGCTCGACCGCTCGGTCCGGAGCTTCCACAAAAACGTATTTTCACGATCTCCCCACGCCTCTTCTTCTTCGCTCCCTTTTCGTCCGGGTCACGATCCGATTTCCAGCCACATTTTATCAGTAGCGCTTTTAAACCTTTTAACCACAATAACCCTTTCCCTTAAGCCACAATAAGCATAATATCTGGAACCAACAATAATAACAATAACAACCATAATTAGGGCCGAATCCGTAACAATAGTCCCACAACGGGTAGATGCCATCACTCTGCATATGTATGAGTAGGGGTTCACGTTTGTGAAGTTTCGTGTTGATCGGATAAGGTTCGTTTTTCTATCCAAGATGGCTGCCAAAATACGTGACCTATGACATCATCATTTTCAAACTATATGCAACAGTGCTGTTAGATGATATTTGTAAAATTTCGCATCGATGGGGTGAGCCGTTTCAGAGATATCATTATTTAATATTTTCCTTCAATCCAATATGGCTGCCAAACCATGTGACCTATGATGTCATAAATTTAATATTTCAATACAAATGGGTCATAGATTATGTGCATGCAATTTCAGATTTTTAGGATAAGGAATTCGATTAAAACATTTTTGGCTGGTTTGCCACTTCACCTATGATGTCATCAGTATCATGCTTTTGTTCCCCATTTTGGTTTCCGAGAAATATTTTTTTAAATATTTGCATTTAATCCAAGATGGCTGCTGCTACCACGTGACCTATGACGTCACAATTATCATAAAAACATTCTGCAATGGTGTCACTCCAACCCTGAAAGTTTAGTCTCAATTGGACATATGGTTGATGAGAAAAACGAGGTTTAGCCCATACGGACGGACGGACGTACATACGGACGGACAACCCGAAAACATAATGCCTCCGGCGACTTTGTCGGCGGAGGCATAAAAACATCTACGAGCTGCGAGCATGACCTGCTTCTACATTCGTGGCACTGTGCTTTGCTTTTTCATGACTTTTGCGACCGCAAAAAATATTTTAGCCGAGCTACAAGCGATCTTCGTGCGATATCCAGCCATTCGCACTGTGAACAGCTACACAGGATATTCCACAGGCTGCATAACACGTCATTCCCCCAAGTTACTGTATAGAATGAAAACGCTCCACCGTATCTATTAGTGCAATTAGCTGTCTCCCTTTTCCCCATTGAAACAATGGCAAAGCATACATTCACGGATTTTCATCAATATTTTCGTCGACATTTGCAGTTTTTTGAAAATCGGAAACCAATCCCCCTTTTTTCCATTGAAACAAAGTGGAAGACGCAGAAAACATGCTATGATATGATATTTCGCTCACAAGGTTCAGACATATATGGAGGCGGCCATCTTGGATTTTGACGTGGCGACCCAATTTTCAATAGCGTTCTTCCTTATGCCTAGATACACCCACACACCAGATTAGAAGTTGGTACTTCGCTTATTTTTCAAGATATTCTGCTCACAAGGTTCAGACATACATGGCGGCGGCCATCTTGGATTTTGACGTGGCGACCCAATTATCAATAGGGTTCTTCCTTATGCCTAGATACACCCACACACCCGATTAGAAGTTGGTACATCGCTTATTTTTCAAGATATTTTGCTCACAAGGTTCAGACATATATATGGTGGCGGCCATCTTGGATTTTGACGTGGCGACCCAATTTTCAATAGCGTTCTTCCTTGTGCCTAGATACACCCACACACCAGATTAGAAGTTTATACTTCGCTTATTTTTCAAGATATTTCGCTCACAAGGTTCAGACATACATGGCATCAGACATACATGGCGGCGGCCATCTTGGATTTTGACGTGGGTTGCACCCACACCAAATTCGAATGCGGTCCTTCGCTTATGCACGCACGCACACGCACGCACGCACGCATGGACGGACGGACGGACGGACACACGGACGGAGGGGAAAACCTAGTCCCCCTTTCGCTCCGCGGTGCGACGGGGGACAATAACCCGGCAACATTCACACATTCACCAGCATCCATTTGGTGAATGACATTGAATTTAACTTTTAAGGTAACACTTTTACGTTGCCCCTTTGCCACTACACTACTTTGTTGTACAGTACATTTCTTTACTGTAGTTCTTTTAGCGATTTTGCGATCCTCTGATTTGGCACTTTAACAGTGTATTCTGGCATCTTTGTCAGCCTGGTCGGCTTTTAAAACGACTTGATTTATGAGCTATGTCAGTATGGCTTGGCGGCATAGATGAGCACGGCGAGCAGTAATAATGCCAAATGGCTTCCACAACTGGTTTATGGTGAACTAACAAATATCGACGATGTTGATTTGCCACCTGAAATGTATATATGCCCTTGGATGTTGCTGTCCTCATTCATTGGACATTACCCAACCTCACTAACCATTGGAGCAATCCACATTGGATCGCCGAGCAAGCAATTTGGGCACCACACAAGGCAATGACCAACAAGATCAACAATGAAGTTGCCGCACTGTTTCCAGGTGAGGAGTGGCGTTGTTCGAGTGCCGATGCTGTTTAGTTATAAATCCCGAAAATGTATCGATCCCAGTCGAGTACCTCAATTAATTTGTTGTGTTGGGCCTACCTCTTCACCTGCTCTGATTGAAGGCCAGAATTCTCATTATGCTGTTACGTAATCTGGCACCAAATGATGGTCTTTATAATTGTGCATGACTTTTGCTTCAAGAAGTAATCAATGACCACCTATTGAAACAATTGCGGGTACAAAAATTAATAGGTACAAAAAAAAAAAACTAGATGGTATTCATAGAATACTTACCCTGCGCAGTCAACTTGTTGCGAGCCAACTCTTCTGTTTTTGAACATTTTTTTTCTTTGATCCAATATGGCTGCCAGACCACATGAGCGATGACAACATAAATTTATATTCTCTAATATAATTGTTGCATAGATCACGCTCAATTCATTTCAAACTGATCAGACTAAGCGTTGTCCCTGTTGAATTATGATGTCATAATTATGGCACCAATGACCATCGTTAACAACACCTATTCCCCATATGGAGTTCTTTACAATGAGCCATGTTTCAATTTTTTCCATGCAGCAGTTTTGGAGATATCGAGGTGAAACATTTTTCGGTTTTTCCAAGATGGAGCCTGTACCACATGACCTATGACGTCATGATTATCATTAAAATATTCTACAGGAAGAGGCGCTCCTATGGTGAAAATTTCGTGCCCATCAGATCAACAGTTGCTGAGAAAAAAAAAATTCACAATGATCGGATAAGTGTTGTACTTGTCGTATTATGACGTCATAACGAAGGCACCGATGACATCATCATTAACATCTTATTCCCGAAGGGGAGTACTTGACAATGAGCCATGTTTCAATTTTTTCCATGGAGCGGTTTCGGAGATATAGAGATGCAACTTTTTTCGATTTTTCCCAAGATGGCGTCTGTACCACGTGGCCTATGACGTTATAATTATCATTAAAAAATTATTCAGGAGGAGCCGCACATATTCTGAAAATTTCGTGTTCATCGGAATAACAGTTGTAGAGGTATTTTTTTTTTATTACCGATTAGATCAAGCGTTGTACTCATCAAATTATTACGTCATAATGGAGGCACCTATGACATGATCATTAACATATCTTATTCCCCCATGGGGTGTACTTGACAATGAGCCATGTTTCAATTTTTTCCATTAAGCGGTTTGGGAGATATAGAGGTGTAACGTTTTTCCAAGATGGCGTCTGTATCACGTGACCTATGACGTCATAATTTTCAGCAAAACAAATCTACAGGCAGCGGTGCTCCTACGGTAAAATTTCATGTCAATCGGGCCAACGGTTGCCGAGAAAATGAATTTTAAAATGCAGACACGGCACACGTACGCAACTGAATGCTTAACTCCGCTTTTCGCTTCGCGAACGCAGAGCAATAAGAGTGCTGATCCCGAGCATTGCACTGAAGCCTACTGATGACACCTTTCCATTTGAGTGTCCACAGTTTCCAGTTCACTTGTCCTTCATTATGACCATCAACAAGGTTCGGAGCCAAACACTACTTACGTACTTGTGTGAGCCCGTATTTACAAATGATCTGCTCTGTCGTTGCATCCCTCTGTCATCCTCGCAACATTAGGTTTACAATTGCAGATGAATGTTCGAACGAACAAAAAAAATGTGGTTTGCATAGAAAATTTGTATATTATTTCGCATTCTGTTGACATCGATACAGGTCACCTTCATGCCCATGCAAATATGTTCTCAGCATAAAAACTTACAAAAGGCTGCAATTAACGGTGCAGTCATAGTTTGACTGAACCTTTCATAACCTTCCAAGACACGCTGCAATGAGCTCATTGTAATGCATCACTGATGGCACACGCATACAGAGATAACATAACTTTACAAGCAATGCCGAGTTCTCAAGGCTGAATCCTCCTGCTATTAATTTGCAATTGCTCACTGGCTTTGACACCAATACAAATTTTTAATACGGACACTAGGCATAAAAAGCTGCATATATCGAACAAACCGTTTCAAATGGAACAGCTCACCGCCATTAGAGCATTTAGATTGCATCAGATGTGGCAAAAATTTAAATTGTTGCTCCCAGCTTGCCGGCTCAGTGACAGAAGATGTCAATTGCCTTTTTTGTCCCCCGTCGCACAGCGTAGCGAAAGGGGGACTATGGCTTTCCCCTCCGTCCGTGTGTCCGTCCGTCCGTCAGTCCGTCCGTGCGTGCGTGTGTGTGTGCGTGAGTGTTTGCGTGCGGTTGTGCAGGCGTGCGTAAGCGAAGGACCGCATTCAAATTTGGTGTGTGGGTGCAACCCACGTCAAAATCCAAGATGGCCGCCTCTATGTATGTCTGATGCCATGTATGTCTGAACCTTGTCAGATGAATATCTTAGAAAATAAGCGAAGTACCAACTTCTAATCTGGTGTGTGGGTGTATCTAGGCATAAGGAAGAACGCTATTGAAAATTGGGTCGCCATGTCAAAATCCAAGATGGCCGCCGCCATGTATGTCTGAACCTTGTGAGATGAATATCTTGAAAAATAAGTGAAGTACCAACGTCTAATTTGGTGCGTGGATGTATCTCGGCATAAGGAAGAACGCTATTGAAAATTGGGTCGCCATGTCAAAATACAAGATGGCCGCCACCATATATATGTCTGAACCTTGAGCGAAATATCACGAAAAATAAGCGAAGTACCAACTTCTAATCTGGCGTGTGGGTGTATCTAGGCACAAGGAAGGATGCTGTTTAAAATTGGGTCGCCACGTCAAAATCCAAGATGGCCGCCGCCATGTATGTCTGAACCTTGTGAGATGAATATCTTGAAAAATAAGCGAAGTACCAACTTCTAATTTGGTGTGTGGGCGTATCTCGGCATAAGGAAGAACGCTATTGAAAATTGGGTCGCCAGGTCAAAATCCAAGATGGCCGCCACCATATATATATATGTCTGAACCTTGTGAGCAAAATATCTCGAAAAATAAGCAAAGTACCAACTTCTAATCTGGTTTGTGGCTGTATCTAGGCACAAGGAAGAACGCTGTTTAAAATTTGTTCGCCACGTCACAATCCAAGATGGCCGCCGCCATGTATGTCTGAACCTTGTGAGATGAATATCTTGAAAAATAAGCGAAGTACCAACTTCTAATTTGGTGGGTAGGTGTATCTCGGCATAAGGAAGAATGCTATTGAAAATTGGGTCGCCATGTCAAAATCCAAGATGGCCGCCACCATATATATGTCTGAACCTTGAGTGAAATATCTTGAAAAATAAGCGAAGTACCAACGTCTAATCTGGTGTTTGGGTGTATCTAGGCACAAGGAAGAAGGCTATTGAAAAATGGGTCGCCACGTCAAAATCTAAGATGGCCGCCGCCATGTATGTCTGAACCTTGTGAGCGGAATATCTTGAAAAATAAGCGAAGTACCAACTTCTAATCTGGTGTGTGGGTGTATCTCGGCATAAGGAAGAACGCCATTGAAAATTGGGTCGCCACGTCAAAATCCAAGATGGCCGCCTCCATGTATGTCTGAACCTTGTGAGCGAAATATCATATCATAGCATGTTTTCTGCGTCTTCCACTTTGTCAACTCACATCACTTCACCGACGGGGGACCTAGGCGTAACGCTTGTTCCATCTCCATCCCTTCCCCATTTAGAATTGGGTGTGGGCACGGGCAACTTGCTGGAAGTGTGAAAATACAAAATGGTCATTCGTCATCATCAATGAAAAACTACTGCAGGATCAAACAAAGCTGTGCCAATTCCTGGCTTTGCAATAGAGCCCACTTGAGGGGTCCTTCCCATTTGGTTTTTGGCAACAACCTCAATTCCCAGTACAGCTCACATTTGGCATGATGATAAATAAGGCACAAGATCAAATTTTGCAAAGAGTTGGAGTACTTGTGTGACCTAGTTTTCACCCAAGTCAACTATATTACGTGTGCAACAATAAAGACGTCTGCGGCAATATTCAACAAAACCAACAACATGGTACATAGAGAAGAGCTTTGAATTTTTGTTGTAATCAATTGGTTTTTTGTTTGCCATAAAAATCTTTAAACATTTTTGCAAACAATGCTGCAACAGACATGCTATTTTCTTTAAAATACACATATAAACCGGATTTGTCTCGGGAGAAATTCAGGTAGTAGTGGTTCTTTTAAGGTGGTCAATTGACACCTGCTTAGAAGGCAATTTGTCGTAGCAGTCTGGGCCGCACCCACAGATCGTGTCACTTGGCCTCATTTGCATACGACGTGATGCCTCATCCGCATGACACTCAGTGGATTTGGACTTCCAGCTTTTAGCCACATGACCTGTTGAGGAAGACCCCAAAGCGATCGGCACGGTCGTGTTGATACAACTCGTCGGACTCGTACCAACAACCGTTACAATACTTTCCCTCCATTATATAGAGCTAATCAGAAACACCCGCTCTCTACCTATGGGAGTGGCCAAGGTGATCATGTTATTGTCCCCCGTCGCACAGCGGAGCGAAAGGGGGACTATGGTTTTCCCCTCCGTCCGTGCGTGCGTGTGTGTATGCGTGTTTGCGGGCGTGCAGGCGTGTGTGCGTGCATAAGCGAAGGTCCGCATTCGAATTTGGTGTGTGGGTGCAACCCACGTCAAAATCCAAGATGGCCGCCGCCATGTACGTCTGATGCCATGTATGTCTGAACCTTGTGAGATTAATATCTTGAAAAATAAGCGAAGTACCAACTTCTAATCTGGTGTGTGGGAGTATCTAGGCATAAGGAAGAACGCTATTGAAAATTGCGTCGCCACGTCAAAATCCAATATGGCCGCCGCCATGTTTGTCTGAACCTCGTGAGATGAATATCTTGAAAAATAAGCGAAGTACCAACTTCTAATTTGGTGTGTGGGTGTATCGGCATAAGGAAGAACGCTATTGAAAATTGGGTTGCCACGTCAAAATCCAAGATGGCCGCCACCATATATATGTCTGAAACTTGTGAGCAAAATATCTCGAAAAATAAGCGAAGTACCAACTTCTAATCTGGTGTGTGGGTGTATCTAGGCATAAGGAAGAACGCTATTGTAAATTGGGTCGCCACGTCAAAATCCAAGATGGCCGCCACCATGTATGTCTGAACCTTGTGAGATGAATATCTTGAAAAATAAGCGAAGTACCAACTTCTAATTTGGTGTGTGGATGTACCTCGGCACAAGGAAGAACGCTATTGAAAATTTGGTCGCCACATCAAAATCCAAGATGGCCGCCACTATATATATGTCTGAACCTTGTGAGCGAAATATCTCGAAAAAGATGAATGTTCGAACGAACAAAAAAAATGTGGTTTGCATAGAACATTTGTATATTATTTCGCATTCTGTTGACATCGATACAGGTCACCTTCATGCCCATGCAAATATGTTCTCAGCATAAAAACTTACAAAAGGCTGAAATTAACGGTGCAGTCATAGTTTGACTGAACCTTTCATAACCTTCCAAGACACGCTGCAATGAGCTCATTGTAATGCATCACTGATGGCACACGCATACAGAGATAACATAACTTTACAAGCAATGCCGAGTTCTCAAGGCTGAATCCTCCTGCTATTAATTTGCAATTGCTCACTGGCTTTGACACCAATACAAATTTTTAATACGGACACAAGGCATAAAAAGCTGCATATATCGAACAAACCGTTTCAAATGGAACAGCTCACCGCCATGAGAGCATTTAGATTGCATCAGATGTCGCAAAAATTTAAATTCTTGCTCCCAGCTTGCCGGCTCAGTGACAGAAGATGTCAATTGCCTTTTTTGTCCCCCGTCGCACAGCGTAGCGAAAGGGGGACTATGGCTTTCCCCTCCGTCCGTGTGTCCGTACGTCCATCCGTCCGTGCGTGCGCGTGTGTGTGCGTGCGTGTTTGCGTGCGGTTGTGCGGGCATGCGAAAGCGAAGGACCGCATTCAAATTTGGTGTGTGGGTGCAACCCACGTCAAAATCCAAGATGGCCGCCGCCATGTATGTCTGATGCCATGTATGTCTGAACCTTGTGAGATGAATATCTTGAAAAATAAGCGAAGTACCAACTTCTAATTTGGTGTGTAGGTGTATCTCGGCATAAGGAAGAACGCTATTGAAAATTGGGTCGCCACGTCAAAATCCAAGATGGCCGCCACCATATATATGTCTGAACCTTGTGAGCGAAATATCGCGAAAAATAAGCAAAGTACCAACTTCTAATCTGGTGTGTGGGTGTACCTAGTCACAAGCAAGAAGGCTGTTTAAAATTGGGTCGCCACGTCAAAATTCAAGATGGCCGCCGCCATGTATGTCTGAACTTCTGCGCATGCGCAAGATTGGTCGTCACGTCTCTTCAAAGCTGTCCCCGCGCGCACGCTTTCGAAGTTAAGTAATTTTTCACAATTGTGTTTTTGTCGAATCTGTATCTTTCTTTCGGTGTATGTACCTATTGGGGTGACTTTAATTGGTTTCTCGGTGTTGGTTTTTCATACCTGTGTGCAGAATCGTCGGTTTTTTCGTATCGTGTATTCTGAGGCCTAGTGTAGTGCTAGTAGGCTACCGTGTCAGCCTTTGGCTTGAGGCTTTTTTTTTCGTCTCACCGGTTCTTCGATCGCGCTGCAAATTACTTTCGGTCTCTGTTTTTCACGTTCTTTTCACCCCATACTTCCTTGTTTTAAAATCTCAAAAAAAAAAAAATTTCCTTCCCTGTTCTTATCCGTTTGTTCGTTCTTATTGTTCGTTCGTTCTTCGACCACGTTGTTTGTGATCACGTGATCACGTTGTTAAAAAATGTTTCATCTGTCCCCTGAATAACTTTATTTTGTCATATTCTATAACACCTTTTTCTTCTTCTTCTATAAAAGGATGCTTTCGACTTGCTCACGAAATCTATTCATTCCAAAAAAAAATTCCATCTCTTACAGTGCATCTTTCATTCATTCCCTAAACTCTCCAGAACTCCACCCATCCTTCAGCGTCCTCAAATGTATTTTTGACTCGAATGTCTCAAGAAACTCATTTTGCAATAAATGTTCGTTTCCCATTAATCGTACACTTTTCAAAATCCAATCTCACCCCTTCCCTCCAAATCTTCCCCATCACCCATCTCTTTCAAATCTACCCCCTTGCCCCTCCCCCTCAAATCTTCCCCATCACCCATCCCTTTCAAATCTCCACCCCTGCCCCTTCCATCCTAAACTCCCCCCACTCCCCTCCCCTTCGAGACTCTCCCTCACTCCTCCCCTCCTAGACTCCCCTCTCACCCCTCCTCCTCAAGGCGTCCTCCCCACTTCTTCCCCCTTCCAACTTTCACCTTCTTCTCCCTCAACCTTCTGCCTCACTCTTCCCCCTCCTCAAATAACACCTCACTGCGCCTCACCCAATCACCATCAAACCTTTTGTCTGCCCCATTCTTCCCTTTCTCCAAGCTATTCTGTAATCTCTGACACACCTTCAACAGCTCTCCCTACCTCTTCCTCCTCTTCCACATCTTACCCTACCGCTCCCCCCCCCCCCCCTCCCTGTTCTGTATCCGATGCTCCCCCTTCCTCTTCCTTAACAGTATGGACCTCAAACATCCGGGGCCTTCGCTCAAACTTAACTGATCTCTCCATACAGGTTGCTTCTGACAAACCAGACGTGATCTGCTTAACAGAAACTTTCCTCCTTCATGATGTCTCTGATTCCTTGGTATCTTTCCCAGGTTACTCCCTCCTCCGGTATGATAGACCTGAGCCTCGTCCTGGAGGTGGGGTTGCTATCTTTATAAAAAACTCTCTTCCTCACTCGCCCTGCACTGCCCTCTCTCCACCTCACCCCCAGGAATACCTTTGGCTACGGCTTCCCCTTCGCTCCCACCTTTTGTTCATATGTGTGTTGTACCGTCCACCAAACAGTGATGACTCCATCTACCTCTCGCTGTCTGATAATATGGACCAACTTCTATCCACCCAACCCAACTCTCTCTTCCTCATATGTGGTGATTTCAACTGTCACCATGCCAGTTGGCTGGGGGTGGGTACTTCTCTCACCAGCCATGGCTCTTCAGCAAAGGACTTCTGTGACTCACTGGGACTGACACAATCTGTCAATTTCCCAACCCAGATCTCAGTCAACGGAGCATCTTCTCTTCTGGACTTGGTTATGACTAACTTCCCTGAAAATGTCTGCTGCTCTTCTTCTGCTCCAATCGGCTCTTCTGATCATGTGCTTGTTAAAGTGGACATCTCTCTGACCATTCTCAGAGAGCCTCCTCAGCATTTATGAGTCTGGCATTTCACTCAGGCCAACTGGCACGGTCTTCAAGCAGCCATCAATCATCTGGACTGGTCTCCCATCTCTACTGCCTCTGACATCAACTCATCCTGGGAATTCTTCCAAAGTAAATTACTCTCTCTCATGCACAGATTTATCCCATCTCGTCTTCAGTTGTCATACACTTACTCCCGTCCATGGTACACGGAATCTTGTGGTGAGGCTATTGCCCAGAAACAACTTGCTTTCGTCTCCTGGAAAGCAAATCCAACGGAAGGAAATCTCATTTCCTTTCACAAAGCCCGAAACAAGTGTGTGTCCACCCTCAGGAGAGCCAGGAAACAATATCTCTCCGTTCTCAGGACCGAACTCGCTTATCTGTCTCCCTCTTCCAAATCCTGGTGGCATCTGGTCAAATCTGTTTCTGGTGTTTGTTCCCCCTCCATCCCCTCCCTCACCTCAAATGGCCACAAGGCTGACTCCGCACGTGAAAAAGCTGAATGCCTCAACTCTGTGTTTGCCTCGAAATCCTGTGTCCCAAACCCATCCCTCTCTGTACCCACCGTACCCAGTCGTACCCAGCTGCTCCTGGACTCTGTGTCCTTTCCTCCTGACAAGGTGGAAAAGTTTCTGTCAACCCTCGACTCTGATTCTGCAACTGGACCTGACGGCATCAGCCCACAGGTCCTAAAATCATGTTCACGAAGCTCTTTCACTCCCTCTCTCTGTTCTCTTCACCCTCTCTTTTGCTCAAGGTCATCTTCCATCTGCTTGGAAATCTGCCAACATCACCGCTTTGCACAAAAAAGGTGCAAAAACAGATCCCAGCAACTACAGACCAATCAGCCTTCTCCCAATTATCAGCAAAGTCATGGAATCCATCATTGCTTCAGATATGAAATCTTTCCTCTTCTCCAATGGCTTGATCTCTGATCAATTTGGTTTCAGACCTGGACACTCCACTCTGGACATGCTGCTTCTGCTTTCTCAACAATGGATGGAGGTCCTCAATGCCAAACAGGAAATTAGAGCAGTCTCCCTTGACATATCACGTGCCTTCGATACGGTCTGGCACCCCGCTCTGCTCACCAAACTCTCCTCTTTTGGTATCCATGGAAATCTCCACGAATGGCTGGCGGACTTCCTCTCAAGTCGTAGTCAACGTGTGGCCCTGAATGGGTTTCTCTCATCTCCTCTTCCTGTTCAGGCTGGAGTTCCCCAAGGCAGTGTTCTGGGCCCTGTGCTTTTTCTGGTCTTCATCAATGATCTCTCTGACTCTCTTGAAAATCCTCTCTATCTCTTTGCTGACGACTCTACTCTCTGTCGCTCCATTCTTCATCCCTCAGATCGGCAGTCTGCAGCCTCCTCACTCTCTGCAGACCTTGACAAAATCACAGACTGGGCAAACAAGTGGAACATGTCTTTCAATCCTGACAAATCTCACACTCTTACGATGTCTCTCCGAAAAGTCCGACTGGACAACCCTCCCATCCACTTTCTGGATAATCCTCTCCAAGAAGTTCTGTCACTCAAGCTTTTGGGTCTCACTATCTGCCATGATCTTTCCTGGGAAAACTACATTTCAAATCTGGCCTCCAAAGCCAGTCGCCGACTGGGCATCCTCCGTCGTGCGAAGTCCTTCCTTGGCACACCTGAGCTCCTCACCACATACAAGGCTTTCATCTGCAGCTCAATGGAATACTGCTCTCCCCTCTGGGCTGGTGCTCCTGCCTCACACCTAGCTCGCCTTCACGCTGTTGAAACCAAAGCATTTGGAATCTCCCACGATGAAGCTAACTCCAAGGGCCTCTCACTCACTCACTGCAGGCAGGTTGGTGGTCTTTCCGTCTTCTACCGACTCCTCTCTGGCCTTGCCCCCCCAGCTCTCTCTGGGCTCTGTCCCGCAAATATTCCTACAGGTCGCACAAGATCTGCCTGCATCCCTCTTCTGGTTAAACTGCCAAAATCAAGACTCTCTGCTCACCTTCACTCCTTCATTCCTCTTTTCTCCCGCCTCTGGAACAAACTCCCTCACTCTCTTCAATCCCACTCCACCCTCCAAGTCTTTAAAACAGCTGTTCACCACCATCTCTTATCTTCCCCCATCCAAAACCTTGATCTTTTCTACCCCCGCTAATTTCACCCCAATTCCACTTTTTTGAAATACCAACTTCTGTCCAGGAAGTCCTTGGTATGGTGTCCTTGTGTTTTATACTTCTCCCTCCCCCCCCCCCCCCCCCTTCCCATGCCTCCTCCCCCCGGGCCCTCTCCCTTCCACACATCTCCCTGCTCTCGGATGTTGTGTTTGTGTACCTCCCCTTCTCTCCCCATCTTGTCTTCCGCTCCCTCTTTTTGGGTATTTTGTTTGTCTGGTTGATTTATTTGTGAAGTAAATGTTAGCTCTTTCACGAGCCTCGATTCAGTATACAACAACAACAACAACAACAACAAAAAAAAAAAAAAACAACCTTGTGAGGTGTATATCTTGAAAAATAAGCGAAGTACCAACTTCTAATTTGGTGTGTGGGTGTATCTCGGCATAAGGAAGAACGCCATTGTATATTGGGTCGCCACGTCAAAATCCAAGATGGCCGCCACCATATATATGTCTGAACTTTGTGAGTGAAATATCTTGAAAAATAAGCAAAGTACCAACTTCTAATCTGGCGTTTGGGTGTATCTAGGCACAAGGAAGAAGGCTATTGAAAAATGGGTCGCCACGTCAAAATCCAAGATGGCCGCCGCCATGTATGTCTGAACCTTGTGAGCGGAATATCTTGAAAAATAAGCGAAGTACCAACTTCTAATCTGGTGTGTGGGTGTGTATCGGCATAAGGAAGAACGCCATTGAAAATTGGGTCGCCACGTCAAAATCCAAGATGGCCGCCTCCATGTATGTCTGAACCTTGTGAGCGAAATATCATATCATAGTAAAGCGTGGTGTTACGCGCGCTACTTGTAAGCAAGGAGGAAGCGGACAACGCGGTAATTTGTAAGAGTCTTTATTCAAGAGCTCACTGTAACACTGAGCTGCTCAGGGCTGCGCGCCCCGTGTATATCTTGAGGCCACGCCTCTCTCCCCGGCGTGGCCCACCTCCACTTGGTGTGCGGGGTGATGTCACCACGTCAGTGCTTTCGTGTCCGCCACACGTGCCCCCCCAGAATCCCCGCGCACCTGAAGGGTCAGTTTGCGGGGCAAACGGATGACCCGGCCGAAGCGCCCCCTGGCGACAGGCGGCTTCCGGGATGCAGGATGCCATCTGGAATGCCGCCGGCTGCCCCTGGGATGGGTGCAGGACCGGGGGGCGGCATGGCGTCAGGGCTGGGCGGTGCCAGGGGTCCGCCCACAGGGGGGCGGCCCCGACGCGGGGGTCGGGCCACCGGCGGTGGATGGTCCACGTCGAGGTGGGCCGGCTTGAGGCGGTCCACAGAAACGCGGTCAGGAGTACCGCCGATGTCCAGGGTGAAGTGCTTCACCCCGGTCTCCAGCACGCGGAAAGGCTCGTCGTACGGGGGCCGCAGTGGTGTCCGATGGGCATCGTGGCGGACGAAGACGTACTCCGCCGTGCGAAGCTCCAGGGCGACGTGCGTCGGTGGGTGCCCGTGGCGTGCCGTCGGCACTGGGGCGAACCTCTGGGCGGTCTCCTGCAGAGCGGAGCCGTGGAGTCGGGCCGTGGTCCATGGTGCCGTGGAGTCGGGGAGGAACTCGCCCGGCACCCGCAGCGGTTGCCCGAAGACCAACTCCGCCGCGGATGCACGCAGGTCCTCCTTGGGCGCCGTCCGGAGGCCCAGCAGGACCCAGGGGAGCCTGTCGACCCAGCCGCCGTCGCGGAGGGTGGCCCGGAGCGCGGCCTTCAATGAGCGGTGAAATCGCTCACACAGGCCGTTAGCCTGGGGGTGGTAGGCCGTGGTTCGGTGCAGCCGGACCCCGAGCCCCTGCGCGACCGCCCCCCAGAGCTCCGAGGTGAACTGGGGGCCGCGGTCGGACGAGATGTCTGAGGGGGCACCGAACCGGGCGACCCAGGTGGCGATGAAAGCCTGCGCGACGTCCGCTGCCGTCGTCGACGCCAAGGGCACGGCCTCCGGCCACCGGGTGGTGCGGTCCACCATGGTGAGGACGTGGGTGAAACCCCGCGAGGGGGGCAGATCCCACCAGGTCCACGTGGATGTGGTCAAACCGGCGTTCCGGCACCGTAAACGGGGCCAACGGGGCCAACGGGGCCTGGGTGTGCCGGTGCACCTTGGCGCGCTGGCACGCGAGGCACGTCCTGGCCCAGCCGCGGACGGCCTTCCGGAGGCCATGCCAGACGAATTTGTCGGCGATCAACCTTTGGGAGGCCCTCGTGCCCGGGTGGGACAGGGCTTGGATGGCGTCAAACACCTGGCGCTGCCAGCCCGCGGGCACGATGGGGCGAGGCCGCCCGAGGGAGACGTCGCACAAGAGGCCCGCGCCGTCGAACGGCACCTCGGTGACGCGGAGGCCCGTGACGGCGGTCCGCAAGGCCTGGACGTCGGGGTCAGCGGCCTTGTCCGCTGCCATCCGGGCATAGTCGATGCCGAGGTGGACTGGGTGGGCGACGGCCCGGGAAAGGCAATCCGCCACCGGGTTGTCCTTCCCCGCGACGTGCCGGATGTCCGTCGTGTACTTGGACACGGCCGAGAGGTGACGCTGCTGCTGGGCCGACCACGGCTCGGTGACCTTGCCCATCGCGAAAACCAGCGGCTTGTGGTCGACGAAGGCCGTGAACGCACGGCCCTCGAGCAAATGGCGGAAGTGCCTGACCGCCAAGTGAAGCCCGAGCAACTCGCGGTCGAAGGTACTGTAACGGCGTTCGGGCGGGCGAAGCTGCCGGCTAAAGAACGCCATCGGTTGCCAAGCTCCACGCACCCATTGCTCGTGCACCGTGCCCACCGCGTAGTCCGAGGCGTCGGTGGTGAGGGCGATCGGCGCATCGGGAGCCTGGTGTGCGAGCCTGGTGGCGTTAGCCAAGGCGAGCTTCGCGCCCATGAACGCCGTGTCCATCTGCTCGGTCCAGGTAACGTCGCCTTTGCCCCGCTTACCTCGGAGAGCTTCGTGCAGGGGGCGCAGGAGCTGGGCGATACGGGGCAGGAACCGATGGTAAAAGTTCACCATGCCCAGGAACTCCTGCAGCCCCCTGATCGTGCGGGGGCACGGAAACCCCTTCACCACCTCCACCTTGGCCGGCAGGGGGACGGCTCCGTGACTGGTGACGCGGTGCCCCAGAAAATCGAGTTCGGCGACGCCGAACCGGCACTTTGCGGGGTTCACAATCAGGCCATGCTGGCCCGGGCGTTCGAAGAGCGTGCGGAGGTGGTGTAGGTGCTCTTAGCGGGACGCGCTGGCGACGAGGATATCGTCCAGGTAGACGTATACAAAATCCAAGTCGCGCAGGACGCTGTCCATCAGCCGCTGGAACGCCTGAGCCGCATTCTTCAGACCGAAGGGCATCCGCAGGAATTCGAAGAGTCCGAACGGCGTGATGACAGCCGTCTTCGGGACGTCCTCTGGCCTGACGGGGACCTGATGGTAGCCGCGTATGAGGTCCACCTTCGAGAAGAAGGACATGCCCGCCAAACGGGCGGAAAAGTCCTGAATGTGGGGGACGGGGTAGCGGTCGGGGGTGGTGGCGTCATTGAGACGGCGATAGTCCCCGCACGGTCGCCACCCCCCGCCGGGCTTCGGCACGATGTGAAGCGGTGACGCCCAAGCACTCTCCGAGCACCGAACGATGCCGAGTTGCTCCAGGGTAGCGAACTCCGCTTTTGCTACCGCCAGCTTCGTCGGCTTGAGGTGGCGTGCCCGGGCGTAGACCGGTGGCCCGACGGTGGGGATGTGATGGGCCACCCCATGCTTGACGGCCCCCGCCGAGAAGGTGGGCCGCGTGAGGGCCGGGAAGCCGGCGAGGAGGCGTGTGAATTCGTCCGCTGCCGGAAGCGTACAGATCAACGTGGCCGGAACCGAACCGTTCGGCAAGCCGCTTGGCAAGCCGCTCGGTGAGCCGCTCAGTGGGCTGCTCGACGAGCTGGGCAGCGCACAAGCGAGCGAGGTGAACGTCTCGTCCTGGACAAGACGTCTGTGCTTTACGTCGACCAGGAGCCCATTTGCGCACAGGAGGTCCGCGCCAAGCAATGCCATGGGCACGTCGGCGGTGACGAACGACCATCGGAAAACCTGCCCTCCAAACCGCAGAGAGAGGCAGCGTTTTCCGTACGTACGGATGGGCGTCCCGTTCGCGGCAAGCAGCGCGGGGCCCCCGCCCGCGGCGTGCTTGTCCGACGTACCGGCAGGAACGACACTCACCTGCGCTCCTGTGTCGCACAGGTAACGGCGCCCGGATAAGGTGTCCGTGATGAACAGCAGGCTGTTCGAACGGCCGGCGCTCATTGGCACTATCGAGCGCCGGCCCGGGCGTTTCCCGACCTGTCGAAGGAGCATGGCGGATGACACTGTCGAGCCTCGTGGCCGAACTTGGCGTGGAACCAGCACCAGGTGGTGGAGCTGGAGGAGCGCGGCTGGCTCCGCCAGGCCGGTGGAGCCGGCGGTTTTCCCCGCGGTGGCGGTTTTCGCCGCGGCGGTGGGCGGGGCGTGGCGGCGGCCACGAGGTGCGTATCAGCATGCTGTGTAAGCTGATGCTCTGAATCAGCATCAGCCTCGGGATCCACGAGGTGGGCAGCAGCATCAGCCTCGAGATCCGCGACGGCCGCACCGACTCTCGCCCGCGTGTCCGAAGCCGCGAAGTACCTGTCCGCCTCGGCAGCCAATGCTCGGGGTTCCGTTAGCACGGTCCCGGCCAACGCGAGGCGTACCTGTGCCAGAAGTTGGCGACGGAAAAGCGCCCGGAATAGAGAACCAGGGGCTTCGTCGCCCAACAACGACAGCATATGGTCCATTCGGACCGATGGGCGCGTGTCGTCGAGCTTGGGGAGATCCAGGAGGCGGTCTGCCCGTGCGTCCTCCGTGAGGCCGAACGTGGCTAGGAGCAGCCGCTTGAGTGCCTCGTACTTGTGGCCGTCCGGTGGGTGGCGAAGGACGGACACAACTCGAGCGGCCGTGCCGGGCCCGAGGGAGGCGACGACGTGGCAGTAGCGCGTGTCGTCGCCGGTGAGGCGCCGAAGCTGAAACTGGGCTTCGGCTTGGACGAACCAAACTTCGGCCTGGGCCTCCCAAAATTCGGGAAGTTTAACCGACATCGCGTTGTTGGCCATGGCAATGGCGTCGTGTTTGGAAGGATCGCTACGGCAGATCCAACGTCGAGGTCACCAATAAAGCGTGGTGTTACGCACGCTACTTGTAAGCAAGGAGGATGCGGACAACACTGTAATTTGTAAGAGTCTTTATTCAAGAGCTCACTGTAACACTGAGCTGCTCAGGGCTGCGCGCCCCGTGTATATCTTGAGGCCACGCCTCTCTCCCCGGCGTGGCCCACCTCCACTTGGTGTGCGGGGTGATGTCACCACGTCAGTGCTTTCGTGTCCGCCACAATAGCATGTTTTCAGCATCTTCCACTTTGGCAACTCACATCACTTCACCGAGGGGGGACCTAGGCGTAACGCTTGTTCCATCTCCATCCCTTCCCCATTTAGAATTGAGTGTGGGCACGGGCATCTTGCTGGAAGTGTGAAAATACAAAATGGTCATTCGTCATCATCAATGAAAAACTACTGCAGGATCAAACAAAACGGTGCCAATTCCTGGCTTTGCAATAGAGCCCACTTGAGGAGTCCTTCCCATTTGGTTTTTGGCAACAACCTCAATTCCCAGTGCAGCTCACATTTGGCATGATGATAAATAAGGCACAAGATCAAATTTTGCAAAGAGTTGGAGTACTTACTTGTGTGACCTAGTTGTCACACAAGTCAACTATATTATGTGTGAACAACAAAGACGTCTGCGGCAATATTCAACAAAACCAACAACATGGTACATAGAGAAGAGCTTTGAATTTTTGTTGTAATAAATTGGTTTTTTGTTTGCCATAAAAATCTTTAAACATTTTTGCAAACAATGCTGCAACAGACATGCTATTTTCTTTAAAATACACATATAAACCGGATTTGTCTCCTGGGTGAAATTCAGGTCGTAGTGGTTCTTTTAAGGTGGTCAATTGACACCTGCTTAGAAGGCAATTTGTCGTAGCAGTCTGGGCCGCACCCACAGATCGTGTCACTTGGCCTCATTTGCATACGACGTGATGCCTCATCCGCATGACACTCAGTGGATTTGGACTTCCAGCTTTTAGCCACATGACCTGTTGAGGAAGACCCCAAAGCGATCGACCGTCACGGTCGTGTTGATACAACTCGTCGGACTCGTACCAACAACCGTTACAATACTTTTCCTCCATTATATAAAGCTAATCAGAAACACCCGCTCTCTACCTATGGGAGTGGCCGAGGTGATCATGTTATTGTCCCCCGTCGCACAGCGGAGCGAAAGGGGGACTATGGTTTTCCCCTCCGTCCGTGTGTCCGTCCTTGTGTGCGTGCGTGTTTGCGGGCGTGCGTGCGTGCATGCGTGTGTGCGTGCATAAGCGAAGGACCGCATTCGAATTTGGTGTGTGGGTGCAACCCACGTCAAAATCCAAGATGGCCGCCGCCATGTATGTCTGAACCTTGTGAGATTAATATCTTGAAAAATAAGCGAAGTACGTACTTCTAATCTGGTGTGTAGGAGTATCTAGGCATAAGGAAGAACGCTATTGAAAATTGGGTCGCCACGTCAAAATCCAATATGGCCGCCGCCATGTATGTCTGAACCTCGTGAGATGAATATCTTGAAAAATAAGCGAAGTACCAACTTCTAATTTGGTGTGTGGGTGTATCTCGGCATAAGGAAGAAAGCTATTGAAAATTGGGTCGCCACGTCAAAATCCAAGATGACCGCCACCATATATATGTCTGAAACTTGTGAGCGAAATATCTCGAAAAATAAGCGAAGTACCAACTTCTAATCTGGTGTGTGGGTGTATCTAGGCACAAGGAAGAACGCTGTTTAAAATTGGTTCGCCACGTCAAAATCCAAGATGGCCGCCGCCATGTATGTCTGAACCTTGTGAGATGAATATCTTGAAAAATAAGCGAAGTACCAACTTCTAATCTGGTGTGTGGGTGTATCTAGGCATAAGGAAGAACGCTATTGAAAATTGTGTCGCCACGTCAAAACCCAAGATGGCCGCCTCCATGTATGTCTGAACCTTGTGAGCGAAATATATCATAGTGTAGGAGCTATGCTCCAACGTAAATCGAAAGAATGGACGCGACAAAAAGCTGGAATTCGTCCGAGTTTCTTTATTGTGTCAAATCAACTCGGGTACTCTGAAAAGCCCATTTATCGGGCAGCAATATATATACACATTATCCCGGAGCGTTTGCCCGGGAAAGGCGAGAGGGGGCGTGCCCGGGCGTCCTGGACGAGGCCTGGGAAGTCGAGAGCGGGCATGCCCGGGCGTCCTGGACGAGCCCGGCATGGTGATCGCTCCGCGTCCTCGGTAAGTGCAAGGCGATTGTGTATACCCAGCGGTAGCCGCTACAATAGCATGTTTTCTTCGTCTTCCACTTTGTCAACTCACATCACTTCACCGACGGGGGACCCAGGCGTAACGCTTGTCATCCTTATAATTATTAATGCAGGCATCCCCCACTTAACGAAGGCGACAACGGATGGTTTAATTTAGGCCTATTCATCCCTTAACGACAGTGAAGGAGCCGTCGCAGTGTGTCTGGTGATTGTGCAATGTCACTTCCTTGGCGATAAGTAAGACATGTTTTTCCACCCATGGTTTTCCACCTATCAACTTTTGAATTGGTTGATTAACTTTTCAATGGGGGGAGGGGATTTACTTTAAGAAGGCTTGTGGATAATTAACTTTTCAAAATGAAAGGGTTAAAAAAAACATCTTTTTATGCATGACATGCATAAAATGTGGTTTGGATCACACGCACACACGCACACACACACACACACACACACACACACACACACACACACACACACACACACTCGTTTGGATCTCACACACACACACACACACACACACACACTAGTTTGGATCTCTCACACACACACACACACACACACACACACACACACACACACACACACACACACACAGGTTTGGATCACACGCACACACACACTGGTTTGGATCACACACACACACACACACACACACACACACACACACACACACACACACACACACACTAGTTTGGATCTCTCACACACACACACACACGCACAAAAACACACACAAACATACTAGTTTGGAACAACCACACACACACACACACTCACACACTAGTTTGTATCACACACACACACACACACACACTGGTTTGGATGACACACACACCCACACACACACACACCCACACACACACGCACACACACTAGTTTGGATCACACACACACACACACACACACACACACACACACACACACACACTAGTTTGGATCTCTCTCACACACACACACACACACACACACACACACACACACACACACACACACACACACACACACTAATTTGGAACACACACACACACACAAACACACTAGTTTGGAACACACACACACACACTAGCTTCGCTCGCCTCAACATGCGTCGCCACAAAGAAACGGACTTGTTTTAACTGTGGATAATTACTGTACCTGAGTTGCTATGTTGTCATGATTTACATCAATCATAGTACAAACATTTATTTTGCACAAATTCATTTGTAATATTCTTGATATTACATTTTTATGAGCCATTGAAGTTGGAAGATTTAGGTTGAAGAAATAAAATAAAAAGGAACGCTTTAGCACATACACATGGGAGGGGTCGGTGCAGACTGGAAGTTTGGGACGATTTTATAAAAAATATGAGTGAGTAGTTCAGTGACGTGACTGGACGTGACAGATACAGCACCGATATGCGTACCGTATATTAAATACTTGACCTCACCACCACATAATTGAAAACAACTCACCAACACAAGTAATCCAAAACACCTCACCACCACATACACACCATATTACCAAAACACCTCACTGCCACGTTATTAAAATTACCTCACATCCACGTAATTACCAACTCCCATTGTGTAATTCAAAACACCTCATGACACGTCACCATAAGAGACAACTTGATTTATCTGAGGATAATGACTGTACATGAGTTGCTGTAATGATTTACACCAATCATAATACAAAAATTCCATGCTTCGCGGGATATCCCGTCATTCACACTGTGTAGTGTCACGTGATATCCCGCCACCATTCACACGGGGTATTTCACCAGCTGCATAACATGTCATCCCCGTGAGTTACTCTGCAGAATGAAAACACTCCACGGTATCTATTACTGCATTTAGCTGTCTCCCTTTCCCCATTTGGCACGGCATGCATTCATGGATTATCGTCGACATTTGTGGATTTATCGTCGACGTTCGCGGATTATCATCGACATTCGCGGATTAGCATCGACATTCGCGGGATTTGCCTTACCATTTGCGGTTTGTTCCTCGATATGCGCGGATTTTCGCGATTCTGGAACCAATCCCCCCTTTTTCCATTGAAATAATGCTCCGCCATTCGTGGTTTCACAATTCGCGGCATTTCCCGGGAATGTATCCCCCGTGAATAGCGGGTTCTGTGTGTGTGTGTGTGTGTGTGTATTTCATTCATTCATATTGGTTCCAGGTCTACCAGATGGGGTTAGCCTTAGTTTCCCCCCCCCCCCCCCCCCCCGCCTCTGAGCTTACCAGGCCCGAGACTACCACACACACGAATAACTTCGTGCCGTGGCATGGTGTTAATCAACCGCGGATGTCAACCAGTTAATCGCAAGCTTCAGTGTCCGCCGTCTGATACCGTTTAACTGAAGGCCATGTGACTTTCTGGCCGGGATATGCTCCCTCGCCTATTCACCAATCTTATCTTAATTAGATCTTTTAATGAGGGTGGTAGAGCAACCACATGGTGAGAAGCCGGTCTTTTTAATGAGCCAATTGGGTGGGGAATGATGGTCTCCCTATCCACACTACGTGCGGACAGTGCTGGATTAATGGAGGAAATGACGGGCACGAACAGATTGGAAAGGAACGTCAACAAGGGATTTATTACAGTTATTCTTACAAGGCACAGGTTGGATCATGCAAAATGGATGGAGGGAATGCGAGGGCTTTAATGTTCATGGGAGGGAAAGGTGCACGCAAAGGGAACCATTGGGGGAACGTGAATCAAATTGTACAAATGGTCACTGTCATGATGCATGCAGTGAGATTTATAATCGGGAAAGAAAATGGACGAGAGCAAAACCTTAACCATGCATGCCTTATCTATCACTATTGCTCAGAACAGGGTGCTCAGCAGACATTCACGGACGGAGGGGGGGGGGGGGACAGTAGAGATAGAGACCGCTTAATCGGCAGAAACGGTCGTGTTTTCACAATCCAACACTGAAGGAGCAATACTGGGGTGTCTATGGTGGATTGAGTGTAAAATGTGCAGGTGCGTGCGTGTAATACGATGCGTGGAGCGAGAATGTGACTGGGAGTGGATAGGGGAGATGACTGCTGAAGGCATTGCTCTGAGGTACATAGCCACCTATGAATTTCCTCCTCCACAGCACACCTGGAGGTTGAGGAGCCTTTTGGCACCTCCTTCATGGTCGTATGCTTTTTATATATAGACCCGGAGCCTCGATTCAGGGGACCTTTCCCTTTACCCCGGCCCCCTGGCATTTCACCATGGTCCAGTCACTTGTGTCCACGTCCTCATAGCCTGAGGAGGAGCCATTGCCCTCCTCTCCCCCCTCTGTGGGCCCAGCAGCCAACTCAATCGTGTCAACCACGGCCCTCTTATCTCTGGGGAGGGGGGTGGGGTGGGGTTTAACAATGATAGCACCAACTCCATTTTCTGGTCCACTGCTGTTTGGGGCAAGGGGACCTCAGCCTCCACTCTGCTCTCTTTTCCTTCCTTCCTCTTCCTTCCCTCTGGCCATCCTCCTCTCATCTTCCTTTACTGTGGGGGAGGGGGAAACAGATAACGCAGTCACAGCAGCTTTGCTTGTCCCGGGGGCAACACCCCCACCCACAGACGCACGTATTTTGCTCAGGTAGCTTAGCGGGCAGGATCGGAAGGTGTGCCCCATCGCACCACACAGGTTACACCGCACCTGAGAGGTGCAGTGTTCCCTCAAATGTCCCAACTGGCCACACTGCGAGCAAAACAGTTCTTTACACACAGACACAAAGTCGTCCAATTGTCTGCACCTGCGGCATAATTTAGGCTGACCCGCGTAATACACCTGTCCATAATCCATCCCAATTACTATCCCATTCGGGATGTGGGTGACCGAGCCATCCTCCTTAACCCTGAACTTGGGAGAGTTGATCAACATTGTTGGAACCATTAACATTGTTTCACTATAAGGTACAAAAGTTATTTTATAATGAGAAACGAATCTTTTTTTAGCTGCGACGAGCAGCTCTATGAGAGGACCGCGTTGTTGTTCTTGTTGTTGGGGTGCCTTTTTGAATAGCGCATGCGCATACACTCGGACGTGCGTTGGTATGAGGTAAGAACATCGCGGACTAAAATCGCGATTTGTTTGAAGGAACCAGAATAAATTTAGCAACAAAGACAACATGAATGTTTTCATATCAATCTCGTTTCACAGAACTTGACACAAATTAGGTGTAATTATTGAATAGCGCATGCACATACACTCGGACGTGCGTTGGTATGAGGTAAAATTTGGTAGTGCATATTGCAACGGATATCCTCATGATTCTACACGTCGCAGCTGGTGACCACACTGTGGTCATTTTTCTCTTGTTATGACATTGTTTTACTTTGAAAAAATTACTTGTGCCACTTATTTTGTTTTCTAGTGTGTATTCTTTGCGGATTGTCAGAAGATGACGAATTCAAGTATGGGGAGATGATGATGGATGCCGAAAGCGAAATCGCTGCACATTATTATTGCCTGGTATGGAGGTTATGATTTGCTATGTCAGACCAAGTTACTGTTCTCTCCAGGCAAAATATCCAGCCATAATCAGACGTTAGTCTTCCATAAATCGGTGGATTTTGATTTTGCCTCCAAATTTGCTGATATTTTGATTAAATATTTAATATAAAATTTCTTTCTTCTCTGCCATGATGTTAATACCATTGCATCAAACCAAAAAAGGCTATAATTGTATTTCATTTTTATATGTCAATAATTATTTTGTTCTCCTCGTATTACCACTGTATTTATAACCTTATGTTTACTGGTATCTATGTAAGTTGGCATTGTGGTAGCTTAAGGTTTCAGGTGATTGGCTTAATCATTGTTCTTTTTAAAAATAAATATCTTGGAAGGAGGATGTTAATGTTTTGGATGTCCTTTTATGCTTGATTGGTCCTGCCCCACAGAAAACGGCAATTTTATTACCCACGTGACCAGCTACGTCATCGCGGGAATTTTCTTGCTGCGAGTATTTTTTATAATGATTTTGACTATTAGAGGATTCTTAATCAGAAAAACCTTCATCGAATTGACTTTCTGACGAGTCTGAAGCGAGTTGTGCAGCCATTATCAGTTGCGCGCAGGTGAAACCTTGCCCTTGATTATGCCATCTGTTGGACAGATGACGTCATGACTACAGCGAGTTTTGGGGGTGCTGCTCAACGGGTTTGCTTTTTTAACTGTTAACGCCTCAAAAAATTATTAGAATTCAAAACCACACTCAGTTCTTTGTTTGTTACTTAAAAATCTATATATGCACATTTTAAAAATCTATATAATATATAATTACCTCCACCACCAAAGGTGGATGGATGAAGAACCACCTTTAGAGGCCATTTTTCCCCGCAAACGGGGGTTGGCCTTTTTCGGGGACCGTGGTTGTTGTTGTTTTTTGGTCCCCTTTTTGAAGCAATGTTTTACGGCCGGATGCCCTTCCTGCCGCCAACCCTTTTTGTCGCCTTTTACGACAAGCAGGGAATTACCAGTGAACTGGTACCCAATTAGCCGACCTCGGAAGGATGACAGGCTGAGTCAACCTCCCTGGCGTTAATTCAGCGATCGACCGGGATTCGAACCCAGGATCCTAGGATCCTAAGCTGGCACCCTAGCCGCTAGGTAGATGGATGGGTGGAGGTTATGTATTCACCCCTGTCTGTTTGTTTGTGAACAAAATATCTCAAAACGTTGTGGACTCAGACGAAATTTGGCAGAGATGTCACTTGTATGTCACAAGGACGAAATGATTAGATTTTGGTGAAGTTCCGGATTCGGATCCGGATACTAGAATTTTAAAGTGATTCTTCACCATTGGGAGATAGGGCCAAAACGATACATAGCAGGATATCTCAAAATGTTGTGGACGGATTTGGACGAAACTTGTTGGACAGGTTGTGTGTGTGACAAGGAAGAATCGATTCAATTTCAGTGAAGATCTGGATCCGGATCCAGCTTGTAGAATTTTTAAAGTGATTCTTCACCATTTAGTGATATGGGCAACCAGGCGAAGGTATGCTCTCTACTGAGTGCCTTCTAGTTTATTTCCTGTGCCTGTGGGCCTTTAAGATCTTAATGTTCTGAGTTCAGTTCAATCAAACTTGCCATCCTTTGGAGGTCAGCAAAATTGGAACCAACTCTGGGAAGAATGAGCCATTCAAGTATCATGCGTGGGAGTGGCAACCTGTCCAGGATTGTGCCCCCAGCAAAACCTCTGCAGCCCTATATATCTTATGGCACAAAATGAATGGTTATTATTAAGCCTCCCCGTATAGCATCTAGGGCTTATTTTGCTGTTGTCGGGTTTGTTTCTACAATTGGCGCCCCCAATTTTTAATGGTACGCCAAAGTTTCTTGGACAACCCTGGAGTACTAAATCACCATTTAGAATTTTTTCTTCTTCCTAAACTAAACACTCCAAACGATATAAATTTCGGAGCTGCATCTCGGAGCCGGCAGGGACCTTCGAAATGTAATTTTGCATAAATAATGTGAATAGAAAGTATGTGGTTTCGCCTAAATTTTTGACCTTGACCTAATTTTAAAGGTCATGAACTAATTGTTACCTCCGCCACCAAAGGTGGATGGAGGTTATGTTTTGACCCCTTTGTCTGTCTGTGTGTGTTTGTTTGTCTGTCCATTTGTGAACAAGATATCTCAAAAAGTTGTGGATTGATTCGGACGAAATTTGGCAGAGAGGTAGGTAGCATGTGTGATAAAGACGAAATAATTAGATTTTGGTGAAGGTTCGGATCCGGCTACTAGAATTTTAAAGTGATTCTTCACCATTGGGAGATAGGGCCAAAAACCATACATAGCAAGATATCTCAAAAACTTGTGGACGGATTTGGATGAAACTTGGTGGACCGGTTGTGTGTGTGACAAGGAAGAATTGATTCGATTTTGGTGAAGATCCGGATTCGGATCCAGCTGGTAGAATTTTTAAAGTCATTCTTCACTAATGAGTGACAACAACAACAACAACAACATGCATTTTAAGGCCATTTTCCCTGCTAGAGCGGGGGTTAGCCTAATTGTGGTCTTCACTAATGAGTGACATGGCCAAAAATGATATATAGCAGGATATCTCAAAAGGTTGTGGATGGATTTGGACGAAACTTGGTGGACCGGTTGGGTGTGGGATCTGCCCCTGAGAGATCAGGTGAAAAATGATATTTAACATATTTTTAAAAGTTTTGGACGAGTTCTGAATAAACTTGGTGGATGAGTTGCTTAGGTGACGAGAACAAGCTGAACATTTTGGTTCAGGTCCGAATCCAGATCCAGCCTGTCAGTGGGATACAAAACGTAAACTGTTCACTAGGCGGAGGTATGCTCTCTACTGAGTGCCGTTCCAGTTATTAATGTTTCGATTGTCCCTTTTTTATGTTTAATTTTTATTTATTTATTAATGTTATATAATTGTTATTACAGGTCATGAATAATGTTATTCTTGATGAGAAGCATTCCTTTATCCAAAAGAAATGCGACAATCTCTCATCTTCTTCCACTCATAGATATTTCTCGTCTTTAGCTAAAAGTATCTCAAACAACTTCTGTCGCTCTTCCTTTCCTTCGCTTTCGTTCCGATGATACTATCACTGTCTCTCCTACTGATAAAGCAACTCTATTTGGTTCTCTTTTCTCCTCTAATTCCACAATGGATGACTCTAACATTCCATATCCCTCTGATGCACCCTTACCAATCCTATGCCCCTCCCAATAACCTCTTTTCATGCAGTCAAAAAATACTCTCTCTGAACACAAGCAATGCATATGGATAAGATGGCATTCCTCTTCGTGTTGAGGAGTGTACTTTAGAACTTGCTCTCGTGCTTGCTCGTTTGTTTCGTTTTTGTTACGCTAATGTACAGCCTATTTTAAAGAAGGGTGATAGTTCAAACCCTACCGTCCTATTGTTGTGACTTCTACTATTTCCAAAATCTTTGAGTATCTTCTCAATTCTCATTTTTTCAAGTAGATTGAATCTCACGCTTCTATTTGACCATCAATATGGCTTTCGCAAGGCAAGATCTACCGGTGATTTCCTTTAGTCCATTGGCTGAGGGGGTCCCCGTGTGCATGAGATGTGCCCTAAGTTACTCTTCATAATATTGAAGTAGACCATGAGACATATCAAAAAAGTTTGGGTAGACTTTTGGTAACCCGGCAGTAACAGAGAAAATGACGTCATTAGCCACGCCCTTTGCCGCTCTATTGATACCAAAATGTAGGGATAGGGGAAACATAAATCGCAATAACTTTGGAAGTATAAATAACAGAACTACAAAATACCCATTAAAATGTTTGTATTTAAGTACTCTATTCATTACAATAATCATTATGCAAATTAATATGTTAATGAGGTCACCAGAGGTCAAAAGGTCACAAAACCCGAGTACAAGTGAAAATTTCACACTGCTCCAAAAAAATACCCACCAAGTTATGGATTTACTCACTTTTACATTTATGATGCATGGAACGTTTAGAATAGATGCTACTGATTACTTTGATATGCATTTGGGGCCTTTTAATGCCTAATTGTATTACATAACATCAACTGAAAATTGCCGTAAATTTAAAAGGCAGATTTTTTTGCAGTCCATAAGTATAATAGAATGTTCTGCATACTAGTACCTTCTTTAGCAATTTGAGAATGTATTCTGAGTTATGTTTTGTGAAGAGTTCCCTTATGCTCTTCAGTCCATTGTATTAACCCTCAGTGTTTTGTCAAGTAGGCGGACACATCATAAGGTTAGATTTAATTGAAATCTTATTTGAAGCCAAGAAGCCTTTAAAAATACCCATGGGAATGATGACCATGGTTCCATAAAATGTTATCTATGCCTGATCTGCTAGTCAAATGAAAGAGACATATCTCAAGCAATGATAGACAAGTACATGTTTTAACACAATAGTTTATATTGTCCACAAGTTTAGTAATTTACCGTTGCTTACTCGCATGTTTGTCAAAGGGATCCAGATGACCCAGCGATGCTTATACAGAGTAAATTACTGCTACATACCTAATACCATAAAGGAATTTCCTTTATGCTAATACTGAGTTGAACCAGAGGGGTTTTTGCATTGCACAATTTGTTCATCACCCTGGAGACTTTGACACTTGCAGAAACGAATGCAGGGAAGTCCATTTTTGTGACAGGCACATCTGTCATTGCTGCATTTTTTGCAATTGCACAAAACTGTGTATTCTTCAGGAATTGATCTCATGCCTTTAGTTGGCATCAAAAGTTCATCTGCTTCCCTGAGGCCAAAGGCAGTTGGATCCAGTGATGTGGGCTTATGAGGGTGTAACAAAGTCACCATCTGATAGGTTGCATAAAACGCTCTATGGATGTGTTGCTGTATTGCATGGCTAGTTGGCGGAAGTTGCTCCAAGGATACACCTTTACTGTGATGGTAGATGTGGTCCCTTAATTGATCCATTGTTGTGCACTTGGTGTTCTTTTTTTCTGATGTGATGTGATTTTTCTGATGTGGAAGCCCACATCACAAACATAACATAACAAAGGCCTTTGGCTTCAGGGAAGCAGATGAACTTTTGATGCCAATTAAAGGCATGAGACCAATTCCTGAAGAATACACAGTTTTGTGCAATTGCAAAAAATGCAGCAATGACAGATGTGCCTGTCGCAAAAATGGACTTCCCTGCATTAGTTTCTGCAAGTGTCAAAGTCTCCAGGGTGATGAACAAATTGTGCAATGCAAAAACCCCTCTGGTTCAACTCAGTATTAGCATAAAGGAAATTCCTTTATGGTATTAGGTATGTAGCAGTAATTTACTCTGTATAAGCATCGCTGGGTCGTCTGGATCCCTTCGACAAACATGCGAGTAAGCAACGGTAAATTACTAAACTTGTGGACAATAGAAACTATTGTGTTAAAACATGTACTTGTCTATCATTGCTTGAGATATGTCTCTTTCATTTGACTAGCAGATCAGGCAGAGATAACATTTTATGGAACCATGGTCATCATTCCCATGGGTATTTTTAAAGGCTTCTTGGCTTCAAATAAGATTTCAATTAAATCTAACCTTATGATGTGTCCGCCTACTTGACAAAACACTGAGGGTTAATACAATGGACTGAAGAGCATAAGGGAACTCTTCACAAAACATAACTCAGAATACATTCTCAAATTGCTAAAGAAGGTACTAGTATGCAGAACATTCTATTATACTTATGGACTGCAAAAAAATCTGCCTTTTAAATTTACGGCAATTTTCAGTTGATGTTATGTAATACAATTAGGCATTAAAAGGCCCCAAATGCATATCAAAGTAATCAGTACAGCATCTATTCTAAACGTTCCATGCATCATAAATGTAAAAGTGAGTAAATCCATAACTTGGTGGGTATTTTTTTGGAGCAGTGTGAAATCTTCGCTTGTGCCCGGGTTTTGTGACCTTTTGACCTCTGGTGACCTCATTAACATATTAATTTGCATAATGATTATTGTAATGAATAGAGTACTTAAATACAAACATTTTAATGGGTATTTTGTAGTTCTGTGATTTATACTTCCAAAGTTATTGCGATTTATGTTTCCCCTACCCCTACATTTTGGTATCAGTAGAGCGGCAAAGGGCGTGGCTAATGACGTCATTTCCTCTGTTACTGCCAGGTTACCAAAAGTCTACCCAAACTTTTTTGATATGTCTCATGGTCTACTTCAATATTATGAAGAGTAACTTAGGGCACATCTCATGCACACGGGGACCCCCTCAGCCAATGGACTACTTTCTTACATTACGAATGTCTGGGGCTCTTCTCTGAGAGACTTTGGGGAATCCTTTTGTTGTAGGCCTAGATATTTCAAAAGCTCACGATATCGGGTCTGATATCCAAGCTTCCCTCTTTTGGCTTTCTTCTTTCACTCTGCTTTCTCATATCAAGCTTTCTCTCTGACTGCTCTATCTCCATAGTTGTTGATGGTTCAACATCTCCATCTTTCCCTATCAACAGCGGTCTCCCTCAGGGTTCTGTCCTGTCTCCTACACTCTTCCTTCTTTTTATCAATGACCTTTTTCCTACACATAACCAAATGTACACGTATGCTGATGACTCGACGTTACATTCCTCCAGGTTTTTTCCCATCTGCCCATCTTCCCTTACTCGACCTACATCTCCTTTGTTGATCACAGCCACCTCTTTAAATTCTGATTTGGACAATATTTCCCAGTTGTTGTTTCGGATGCAGCCTCTGGCTGCTGGTTGCATCCTTTACCTGGAAGCGTGTTTGTGCGGCTGATGCAGTGCCCCAATTACCAGTGAGCTGGTACTCAATTTGCCGACCTCGGAAGGATGACAGGATGAGTCAACCCCCCTGGCGTTAATTCAACAATCGACCGGGATTCGAACTCAGGATCCTATGATCCCCAGCCAGCACCCTAACCACTAAGTCAACACCAGGCTCAGATTTCCGATTGGGGCAAATGTATTCAGGTTAAGTTTAATGCTTCTAAAACTCGATTTCTTCCCATCTTTAAAACTCTTAACTCTCCATCACCTCTGAAAGCTCTACAATTACATGTGATACAATAAACGCACTAGGTATTATCCTAACATCAAATTTATCTTGGAATCCACGCATTACACAAATAGCTAAGTCTGCCTCGAAGAAACTGGGAGTCCTGTTCAGAAGTCGAAGATTCTTCTCCTCTCAACAGTTACTTCAACTATGTAAAGGATTGATTCGTCCTTGTATAGAGTACTGCTCTCACATCTGGAGAGGTTTTAGCTCCATATACTTACTGGACAGAATTCAATCCAAAGTAATCCGACTCATCAACTCTCCTAATCTGACCTCAAAACTCGCCCCGCTTGAACTACGCCACAAAGTTGGCTCTTCGTCTTTTCTACAGATATTACTTCGGTTTCTGCTCGGAATGAAATTTTGCATCAATTGGAATATAAAGTATGTGTGGTTGATGCAACGTTTTTGATATTTTTTTTTCTTTTTTTTTTCGACCTAAACTTTAAGTTTATGACTAAATTATAGGCATTTAAACATTTTTACCACAACTCGACTAACATTTGTCCAATCAGAACTAAATTGTCCTTTAGATACCCGAGCAAGTTGCATTTACGCTTAATTTACATCATACCCTTCCGAGTTGATGTTCAAGGTCAAATGGCAGTCTGAAAAAACACTTTTTTGTCATCACTCAATTTTGCCAATGCGGATTTTTTTTTTATACAAAATCGAGGCTCGTATAAGAGCATAAAACACAAAAGCATAAACGTAAACAGAAACACACATGAAACATAATAATAAATGGAGCGGGAGACAAGAGGGGGAGAGAGGGAAGCACAACAAAAGTGGAGAACAGGGACCATTGGGAGACATCAGGAGATCGGTGGGACATCAGGAGATCTGTGGAAGGAAGAGGGCTGGAGCGGGGTACATGGGATAAACAAGATGGACACTACAAGGACTTTCAGGAAAGAAAACTGAATTTGGAAAAGATGGGTTTGGGGTGTATTAATGATCAAGGTTTTGGATGGGGGAAGATAAAAGATGGTGGTGAACAGCTGTTTTAAAGACCTGGAGGGAGGAGTGGGATTGAAGAGAGTGAGGGAGTTTGTTCCAGAGGTGGGAGAAAAGAGGAATGAAAGGGTGAAGGTGAATAGAGAGCCTTGATTTTGGCAGTTTAACCATAAGAGGGTTGCCGGCAGATCTTGTGCGACCTGTAGGAATATTTGGGGGACAGAGCACAGACAGAACTGGGGAAGCTAGGCCGGAGAGGAGTTGGTAGAAGATAAAGACCACCAACCTACCTGTGGGGAGAGAGTGAAAGGCTCTTAGAATCAGCTTCATTGCGGGAGATACAAATGATACCAAAAGTCTTGGTTTCTTCAGCGTGAAGCCGAGCTACGTGTGGGTGTGAGGCAGGAGCACCAGCCCAGAGGGGAGAGCAGTATTCCATCAAGCTGTGGATGTCAGACTGCTTGGCCTTCCAAGATATTTTTGCATCATAATAGTGGGATCTGCACTGAAACTGTGTAGCTGATATTTAATTAGTGTCCTGGACCTACTATTTTGGAATGTGACCTAATTAACAAAAACTTATTTTTGATCATAACTTGAATCATTTTCCTCTGAATTCCATGATGAGTTTTATGGAGAGATCTACACTCTATTCCTAAATGTTGAAGGTCAAGGTCACATGGTGGTCCAAACAAAATATGGCCATCATTGGATTGCGGGCTAAGCGTAAATCGTGGGCGATCACCAACGGTACGCCTTCCCAGTTGGGGGTGGCTTATCCTTGGCGATCGTTTTGTGATCGAGGATATCTATTTGTTGTTGTTATTACTGTTATTCCCTCCACCACCAAGGGTGGGCGAAGGTTCTGTTTTCACCCCTGTTTGTCTGTTTATTAGTCCCCTACCGGTGTACACCGGAGGGGACTATAGGTTTGCACGCCGCCCCTCCGTCTGTCAGTTCGTCACGCAAAGAACAGTTTTCCCTACTTTTTTTTCTAAACGCTTGATGCTAATGATTCCAAACTTAGCACATGGTTTCGTCATGATAAGTTACAGATCGAGTTCGAACTTCCCGACGTTTCGATCATTTTTGACAAAGTTATGGCACTTTGAACTTTGGGAATTCTGATAATTCTGATGGTCCTTAACTCAGTGCCATTTCAAGTTTTAATTTCCTTTAAAAAAGATTTTCTCTGCAATAATAGGACCGATTGAGATCAAATTTTCACTGTAGGGGGGACTCGGTTTGTAGAATATTTTAATGGTAATTATGACGTCACAGGTCACGTGGTTCGGCCGCCATATTGTTTTTCGTGAAAACACGAAAGCCCCTTTTTCTCTGCAACGGCTGAACAGATCGAGGCCAAACTTTGCAGGCAGAATCGCATACCCATGACGAACAAAAAAGTCAGTGAGCATGACGTCATGCGTCACAAGGTTTCAGAGTTATGATGTTTTTAAGCACAAATCTTGAAAACCTAGCTCCTCCCTCATTTTTTATCCAATCAAGGGGAAACTTCACAGATCTGTTCAGTATGTCAGTCTACTAAAATGTCCTTTTGGAATTTGCGATAGGGCACCTGGTTTGGCAGATATCGTTAATTAAACGAAAATATTTTTTTAAATGGATATCTCTTGTTTATTCTAGAGTTCTCCTCCAGCTGCACCGCGCGCCCTCAGCCTCGTCTGCAAACGTCAAAAGCGCGACACAGCACGCGCTTTCGGGAGGGGCGGAGCCAAGCCGAGCAACATATATATATACACATCGATCATTGATCGTGAACCAGAAAATATAATAAATTACTGATATTTAGCGACTCGAAAGGTTCTTTATCAACAACTTATTTTGTCATGCTTCTGCTGACCTGTCTGTAAGGTGTATAAATCGAAGTCCTGAGTGCGAATCACAGGTGAGCCCGTCCTGAGGTAATTAGCGATTGGGAACGATTCAGAACCTGTGGGTAAATAACACTTGGTAATTTCCCCAACAGTTTTCCGGACGACAGACTGCCGGTAGGGGACATGTATTGCAGCGCAATACTCAGAATGCTTGTTTGTCTTTGAACAGGATATCTCAAAAAGTTGTGAATGGATTCGGAAGAAATTTGGTGGAGAGGTTGGGTGTGTGACAAGGACGAAATGACGAAATGATGAGATTTTGGTGAAGATCCAGATGTGACAATTTATAGAGTGATTCTTATCACCATTGAGAGATAGGGCCAAAAACAATTAAGGTATATAACAGGATATCTAAAAATGTTATGGATGGATATGGACCACACTTGGTGGACAGGTTGGGTGTGTGACGAGGAAGAATTTTGAAGATTTTCAAAATCATTGAAGTGATTTTTCACCATTGAGAGATGGGGCCAAAAACGATATATAATACAATATCTCAAAAATTTGTGGATGATTTATGACAATACCAGGTGGATGAATTGGTTAGGTGATGAGAACAAGCCAATTCAATTTTAGTTCACGTCTGGATCCAGATCCGGCCTATCGGTGGGATACAAAACGTAAGCTGTTCACCCTGGTGGAGGTATGTGCTCTATTGAGTGTCATTCTAGTTATTATTAATATGTTAATTGGAACCCATCTGTTGGACCAAGTTGTATACTAGTAAAAAAAAGGGTTTGGGGTTTGGTGAAATTCAATTACACTTTTTGGATACTCGGCAAGCACCAACATTGCTGCCTTCCTCTGACAAAATGGTTTCACTGTTGACAGTTGCTATTTGATATTATTGTTGTAATAACTTTTTGTTGGGTTCTTCCTGTCCACAAAGTTTCAATGTCAGAAAGTTATCACTTTTGCAGTATGAGGTGAAGCCTTGTGTTTTATTTGCTGCTTTATAATGAGGCAGGCAAGTTTAAAATTAATATTTAGTTAAACAAGCTCTTAAAATGCAATATATAGTGCTAAAATGTCATCTTTTTTTTTTTTTTCTCCTCCAGATTCTCTCGAGTGGCCTCTGGCAAAAAGCTAAGGAAAATGAGGGCCTGATTGGATTCAGGCCTGAGGATATAATCAAGGAAGTATCACGTGCTTATCGCTTGGTGAGTTGCTAAAGAAAAATCGTTTATATAACTGTGTCTTGGTGAGAAAGCTTTTGTATAAATGAAAGCTTCTGTGTAAATGCAGTTCAAATGCGTGCCCCAAACCTACCTACCTATCAAATGTCCGCTTATGGTCATGTGTCTGCATGAAAAGTCAGAAAGATTTGTTTCGGAGAAGGGTTGATAATTGCACAATGCTCGAGGTCTATGCAAACGAAGTGGATAGTAATCTGGAGGGGATCACAGAAACCTTTGTTCGATTCCTTAAACTGAAAATGAGATTTTGATCATTTCTTCTGTATGTCGGTGGCACTGAATCGGTGAGACTGGAAAGTCGGCTTTTAAGTGGAAAGTGTACCTTATTGTCCTCTGGCATCCTCCCGTCTTTCTAGTAATGTTGCACCAGTCTCAAAATGTGGCTGATAACTCACATTTACATTTACAATCTGTGTAGGTTAGCCAATGCAACTTTATTTTTATGACCTTAACAATTATAGACTTTATAGAACACCTTATACTTGAGAAACTTGTCTTGAGAAAAAGGACATGGGAAGGGTCTTTTCAAATCTTGCTATGCATTTCCGAGCACAATTTATATTTCCTACAAGCTGCCATTTTGCCTGAATTTTGATATTCCCCAAAGCTGAGAGCAAGTGGCACATTTGATGAGTCGAGATGGTTTAAAATGGCATAATATTTTGTCCAAGAACTGCAAAACTGGAGGTTTTTCAAAGTGCCAACAAGGTGATTTATGTTCTACAGGGTTTAATTATATGTTAGTGTAATACAATTGTGTGTGCCCCGGTTTAGAATAGGTACACCGTATCTCTGCGTGTCGTGAGAAGCGACTAAAGGGAAGGGTTGGTGTCAGGAAGATCATCCGGCCATAAAAACATTGCCTCAAAAAGGGAACCATGATGATTGTCATGGGGCCCGCAAGGCTAACCCCTGCTCTAGCAGAGAAAATAGCCTTAAAAATGGATTTTCTTTTTTGTATAATACAATTGAAATAAAATAGAGGTTTTAAAGGCTGTGGACAAAAAATTCGGAAGTTTACCGTTTTTGATGCACCCTCTTTTACACCACCTTAGTTACCACATTAAATTGGATCTTGGATGTTGCTCCTGTGAGATTAATTGGCTATCTCCATGCCACTGGTCTGTTAAACCAGAACTGACTGGGGCAACACAACAACACCAACAACCCATTAAATTGCTTATTTGTGCTTGTTGCTTTTGTCCTTTATGATGTCCCTAAAAACGCAAGTTTCCTGTTTGGAATGTTTTTCAATTTTGAGAGTGAAATCTTGTTATGGATCTAGGTTTTGGGTTCCACCATGAGGGCCCTTCTCGGGCTTCTCCTGAACTACCGGTCCTGAGGCTACCGGCTACGGATAACTCTTTTGGATGGCCGCCAATACGCCAATTAGATGATCAAATCTCCCAGGGTCCCCCATCTGACACCGTTTACCTGGGGGTGACGTGGCCTACCGAACCGGGAATCGTGCCCTCAGTATGTACTTATTTTATTTAATCACTGGCAAGCACAAACCGCCTATTGTGGAGCCAATTGGTTGGGGAAGAACGTCCCAAGCTACTACTATTGCACCTTAGCCGAGTCAATGGGAAACAGACAAAATGGGCAGGTTGAGCATAACTGTTTACCAGGATTGCAAGTATTTATAAGCACAGAAAATACACAACACATTTACAAAGCAATTATTGTACAGTAAACCCTCAAATATCGCGGGTTCTAATATCGGAGGTTTCGACTAATCGCGGGCAACATAACATTATGTTCCAATTTCATTATCACTGTATTTCATTTCGATCATTCGCGGGTTTTCTGCTCTTTTGAATCATTGCTTGTGGCCGTGTGTACAATTAAATCCCATTACAAGCCTTTTCTTGTTTCTCGGGCACCGTTAATTGAAGTAATCAGACCAGTGTAGAATAATAATTTTAACTACTGTTCTACTTCAGAAACTTCAGAAACTCGTTTTAGCAAAATCAATGGTTTATTCACTTTAGAGAATTTGTTGTATACTAAGCCGAGATCTTTAATGAGTCTGTTCCAGAGTTTGTTGACGCTTGTTTGGTCGGTCTTGGTTGAAGCTCGTTCAGTTGTTGACCAGTCTCCAGTTGGTTGATCAGTTCAACTGGTCTTCAGTTTTCACTCCTCTTCAGTTCATTCTCCCAGTCTACTCTGCTTCTCTCTCCTCGCAACTTTCTCCTGGTTTTAAAGCCCCAAACTCCTTTGATGTTGCAGAGCATGCAGGGTGTTCCTTATCCAAAAACCTTATATGGCTTTCTTGGCCAGCAAATACTTATTTCTGTTCAAGAGGTCAAATACTCTGACCTGCTGAAGAAGAATTTGCAGCGTGTGCGCAGTGCCCTGAACAGAGGCTATTAATGATCGACAGGTGGCGGTCCAAGAGCGTTACACATTCTTGTCTGAAATTAACTCTCCTGACCACATGTTAATGCTAGCTCTATGCTCTTTTGCTCATTCGTAAAGTAAAACATAATTCCACTTTAAACAAGATTACATTGATATATATTCTAGCAATATTGTCAATATGAATATTTAATCCCCAACAATCCCCAGTTTTTCTTTTATGTTTATATTAACCATTAATCTAAACATTACCACATTAAATATTCAAACCACTAATCTTGTAATTCAATTTCCTAAGGCATACACCGTCATTCTGGAAGAATTTTGATCACAATACATTTCCTTGTTCATTGACTCTTTCTATGTTGATAATTCAATTCAACTCATTTGCATAAAGATCACAAAACATTTCACCTTCACCAAAACGCAATAATTTCAGTTCATCAAAATAATAAAGCATCTGCAACATTTGGCAAAATATTTGCCTTTAATCAAATATTGACTTTCTTTGTTTGAAAAAAGGGGCGGATCACTTGTGTTTGGAATTTCAGCATAAAACATTTTCTCCTGTTGTCTTCATCACACCTTCACTATTTGCATAGGATTTTCTGCTGTTGTGATAGCTGGGCAGAGTCAAAGACTGACCCTGCTCTCCATGCAGCATCCTTGCCACTCTTGCTGTGAGCCATAGTAGATTTGAACAAGGCCTCCATCCAGTTGTAGTCGACTTGCCTCCTCACTAATTGTGAGCATGGAGCAAGTATTGATGTGATGTTGATTTGTCAACAAGATGTGGAGCAGGGATGCCGGATGCATCCGCAATGATGATGTTGGGACCATGGTACTCAGTTGTCCATGGTCCATACCAGGAGCACACAGCAGAATCGTGCACAGCTGTTGTGAAGGAAAAGGCAGTCGTTCGCTTGCAGCTCCATGCTGGCTCCCCGGAAGTTGGTGAAGTAATGACACACGTCACCGTATCCCGTAAACGTTGCAGGTAAAATCTCATCGTCCTGCAATTGCTGATGTGATGACTGTTCGAGGTATTTGAACACAAGTAAGTGATCGTCCTTTTCCCATATGTTGCAGTGTGACCCAGACAAATGGTCACATAATTTTCCCTTGGTGAAGGTAAACATCCATCTTCCAAAGGAGCATTTCTTCATCATTCTTTGAGAAAGAGGGTGTATGCCAAGATTAACTTCATTTTCACAAATTTTCCTTTTTCAAACTTCTTCCCAGATGTCGTTATCACTCCATTTGGGATGTGGTCTTGTCTTTCCTTTACTTAGCCACATTTATATCTGCTCTCCACACAGATTGAATCAGATGGGGTACATTGTAACATGAAATCACTATATTTTATAACAACTTCACACGAATAATATTCAACTCAGACATGTGTTTTACACTACTAAAACTAAGAATAGCATCCACAATTGCTTTCAGGTTCATATAATTCAAAAATTAAACACATGCAGGTGTTGTAACTCAACTCAAAGAAAATAAATGCATTAATAATGATTATATGATTTAAATCACAAACAGGAATATCTAATTCCCAACAATTCTTGCAAACAAGCAAACTATGCCTAATGTGTTATTAGCATAGTCCTCCCCGCTTTTTTTTTTTCTTTAACAGTGTTACTTGTGGTGATATGAGTTCATCGATCGTGTAAAACGGACATAGTGCACAACAAGTTGTTATGCCCTCATTTATGTCAATGACATTCAACATTATATACCAAACTAACAAACTTCTTAAAATGTGACTAAAGAAAAATCCCTTAATATGTAACATAAATCTGATTATTTGCCTTATTCTGATGCCCCTATTTCCCGGGGTCCATATTTATTTCTATTGTTATCAACTTCCTATGATCTGTGAATTCGTTCCAAAATACCACAACCATAGGTTTTAACAAAGCTCTACCAAACTATTTCCAATGTGAACTCAAAATACTAGTAAAACAATCAATTTCAAAGAATTAACTTCAAAGGGTCAGCAAATTCATTCTATAACCAGATCTAATTTGTCCATCCAATAGTGTGCCTTGACACATGTCATATTATAACATTTTAATAAACCTTCAGAAATGTTGCCCATCGCAACAACTTCCCTTTTACAAATAGCCATGTGTAAATTACATATTGAACGACAATTTTCTCTCAATGTGTTTGGCCTAAATGGCCGCAAAAGTGGCTGCCAACATGCAGTACCTTTTTTTTATCTACCAAGTAAGTGCTCATCGACATAAGACGTCTACCAAATGTTGTTTGTAAAAACAAATCTGGGATTTCTAATTACATGGATGCACACTCTCAGGACATTGCAGGCTGCTGTTAGCAATCCATTACGATAAAATAATTTATTTACCCACAATCAAATAAGTAACACAAATTGAGGATATTATCCCTATCACATTCATTTATAGATTCATTTGGTTCTAATTCACTCTTTTCCCACTGCTATAAGGAAGAACAATAGCTCTTATAAGTCTTTGTAATATCTCATTAAATTTACCCAGCATTGAAGAATTTATTTACTATCCATTTCCCTTCTGTTTACCAGTAACTTTGTTTAAACTCCATAACTTAATTTGATAAATCCCATGTGTACAGCTCCCACTTATTGAAACCCCTACTTTTGTAGAAAATATCCAAATACGTGGTTGTATACTCCCTTAAAAGTTGTTCCTCCATTTTCTATGCAACTTAGTGAAGACTACTGACACCAGTATGCCAATATAGGTGTGGCAGATTAACAAAATATGTTGCAGGTACACGTAACATCGTGTTCTGAGTGTAAAAACATAACAGCGCGTTCACGTCTGCCCCTTGGTTTTAAGATTCACAATGCATTTCGTTTTAAAACTCACAAGTTCAATTCAACAAAACTTTCTTTACTATCTGCCCATATCGTCTATGCCTAAGACACATCCATACATACAGCACAATTTATATGCTGATAAAGGTCAAGTTTATATATGTAAAAATCCATGAGCAGAGTACTCTGGAAAGTCAATGTAAGACCACTTCCAAATTTGACTAATTTTGTACTCCTTTTGTTTATGAAGCTCCTATCCATAAATAGCTGTTATTCTCATATAAATTCTATCAAAAATGGAATCCTAAAATTACTCACAATTTTACTATTAATTAATGGCTGCTCATAACCCAGCACATCAAATCTGTATCCCTTGACAACAGAGATAATGTTCATAATCAAATTATATTCCTATTTTATTTTACGAATTTTCTGGATATTCTTGTAAGATTGACACACAAAACAAAACATTGACACACAAACATACACAAACCCAAGCATTATGTATATTTGTTTGCATTTGAACCATCATTAACAGATCAAGATGGGTGTCAATTGTCATTTCAATTTCGTAAAATTTATCCTTTAATGTTAGAAACGCTAATACACAAATAGACAAAAAGTTTATTTTTAGAAAACCCCTAATGTCACATTGAAATTACCCTTTTTGGTCCTACAATAATTTATCCAAATTTTACAAATTTACAAATTGTACAAATTTTACAACACCTCTATTTACATGTCAGTCGACCACTGACCTATCAGCATGCAAAAAAAATAGTCCAAAATGCCCCCCTGCTGATCATGTGACGCTTGTCACTTGGTTTTCCAAAAAATTTTGCAAAGCAATGTTCCACACTTTGGTAATTGTTTTGTTGTAAAAAATTGTTTCGCCCAAAATACTCCCTAAAACCACATTTATAATTGGCAAATATGAGGCTTCCAGAATGAACTCTAATTCTGGATCTTTTAATTCATGTTCCAAAAAAAATCCAATTTTGGCATTTAATCAACTAATTAATTAATTTGCTAATAAGCAAAAGTAAAATTCATTCTTGCTCCAAAAATGTTTGAGACAAGAAGCATGAACAATTATTCATGTTGGTCTTTTGGCATTTGGGATCTGCAGCAATGAAGGCCTAATCGTTATCTGAGGTACCGGTAAGCACTGGTACCCTTGATCTTGGTTCGTCCTATGAACTCGTCTTCCTATTTGAATATGGACAACATCGTTTCCAGTGTCCAATATTTCCACAATTAAAACATCGATGTCTGTCATTGGCTGGTTTATCCACCTGTTCACTTGTATCGCTGGGCTGCCTCTCCAGATCCCTGAGTTGCCACCCCACTCCTGGTTATCTCCTACTGCATTGTTGCGTTGTTGCCCAGAAAACCTATTGCGTTGATTCGTAGTCATCAGGGCTTGAGTCTGTAGTTGCATCAATTTCTCGGCATTTACAGCACTATTCCTGGCTTGAATCCGCTGATGATGCAAGGCGTAATTCAATATTTCTTGCATTGGCTTGCCTTCCCAAGCAATACATTGTCTTTCCACTTCACTCTTCAATTTGGGCATTAGACCATTAATAAAAAGGGGTTTTAAGGCATTGTCAATTTGTGCCCGGTCTATGCCTGAATATAGTCGGAAAACATCTCGCAATCTGTCCAAATAATCGCTAGCATCTTCGCCTGTGTTCTGCTTGCATGTAACCACTTTGTTCCAATCCGTCACTGGTGGCAATTTTTTTTATGGCCTCTATCAAGTTATTGATCTGTGCCGTTCTAGCCTCCGTGGGCATGTCCACCTGTCCATCTTCCGTATTTACCCAGTTGGCCTCACGCATTAAGTTCCTCAAAGTGGTGGTATTAGGAATTAACCATTTTAAAAGTATTTCCATGTCTCTTGCAGTGGGCAACTGAGTTTCCACAATTAACCGCAGTTCCTCCGCAAATTGAAGTGGATCTGTTTTGATTGATGGCATACTACTCTGCAATGCCTTCAATTGATGTACCTGCCATGGTCTATACATCAGATCTGGATGTTGCTGATTTGCCCCTGGAAATTGCCGCTGAGGAAAATTCATAACACCACTTGCTCAAACCCTCCTTGTGAGAGAGTCAACTTTTGATCATTCATTAGCCAATCACATTGATCGTTAGATTGATTGGCATTTATCACACGACCCTTACTCCGTGTATGGTAAAATGGAGAGCATGATAAAGATATAGCAGCTGGTTGCATCGTTTGCCCACTTTGAGTCGGTTCCTGTGCCCCAATTGCACCCTCTTGGGTAGTTACCTCAAATGGGTCACGTCTTTCACCTGTCCTCTGTTGACTAGAACCAATCGCTGCACTCTGTTCTGGTCTTTCGGCAGGTACAGGTACAGGCACTACCTGTGGCTGATATACAATATGTCTCCGATAAGGTGGAGGAGTTTCATCTTCCAGTTCATTTGTCTCGTATGATCTGGCTTCTGGATACAATTTGGGTTGGGATTGCTCTCCATTACTGACTTGAAGAGGCATCTGATTTGCTACCTTACACAACCTATGCTGTATCTGTATCACCTCTTTCTGGCTTCTTCACAGGTATAATAGGAGTGTTGCACATGCTCACAGTGCGAACTATAACTCCCTGTTCCACCAATGATCGAATCACTGGTGCAATACCAGCTTTTGCCTCTGGTCTCAATGGATATTGGCGCTTTCTAGGCAATGGCTTAGAATCATCTACTGTGATCCTTACAGGTGCAATACTCTTGATTCGTCCCACATCATTTGGATGCGTTGTCCACAAGCATATTGGTATTTGATCGAGTGGGTCCTGGTCACCGTCAGCATCAGAGCTGAGTAGGTATACCCCAATATCGTCAGTATCATTCGATTCAACAATCATGTTGAAGGTTGTAGAAAGCACCTGCTGTCCGAGCTGCCAACAAAATCCATCTCCATCTAAGTCATAGAGTGGGGCGCTTTGAATTTCTCCCATGTATCCCCTGTTGTTACACTCTTTCAGAGTTGCAATCATTATTCCAACATCTTTTGCTTCGTACCCTTGTGCCACCGCTAAGGTGACGTGTGGGGTTGTTGTTTCGGGTTGATTCCACAGGAGTTGTTGGTCTGGCGTCAAAGACACTGACATCCCAACTCCCTGTCGTCCCACCCACAATGACGTCAGATGTATATCATACTTGGTGTGCAGGTATTTAAAACCCCGCTCTGCATAGGACCCCTCTTCTCCTGTAGCATCATAACATGTTGTACAGTGAAGATCAGTCTGCCGTGTCAGAAAGTCCATCAAAAAATTATCTAACCATTCCTGTACTTCGGGCATTTCATCCTTCAGTGTCATAAAACTAACACACAAAAGTTCCGCCATGATTGTATCATCGATATCCCATCGATGTGTTGTTGGTCTTGTCAGGCCATCTAGTACCTTAGAAATAAAGTCGTGGGAGTGTTCTGGCATTTCTAGATACACTCCGTTTTCATTACAGATGACAGTGCAATTCAATTTACACAATAAATCTCTTCCCATCAAATTTACTGGAACGCCAGATGCCACAAGAAAGGCATGTTGTGCAGTCAATGGACCAAATTGGACACGCAATTCTTCCGTGACTGGCGTGTGTATGGGAACTCCTGACACTCCGACCACCTTTGTATAGTATTTTGACAATGGTATATCGGGAAAATCTGCTTGTCGTAACGTGGAACGCGTAGCTCCCGTATCGACGAGAAAGGGTGCCTTGCGTCCACCTACTGTCAAATTAACACTTGGTTCCTGTGCAGCCGACCCTGAGATTAAAGGAAGCGCTGCCACTTGGTCATTTTGGTCTAGTCAACAGGGTGTGGCAGACCATTTAGTCTGCTGAGGTCCTCCCTGAATTTGGGGCATTCCTCAATAGAACCCTATTTGTTGATGGAGGCGGTGGTAACTGGTAGTATCCCTGTTCTTGGTTGTTCTTCCGAAATTGTCTTTGATATGGGCATCGCCTTATCCAATGTCCCATTTTGCCTGTGTGTGAGTACCTCTTTATACTCACTCAATATATCAAATAACTACAAGGACTACACATCGGACTACACCTGTATCCACTATCAAATGTGTGTACTGCAAAAATCGCAGAAGTTTGTTCCACTTTATACAAAGTAGCGTTGAATGCGTTGTTGTCTAGCTTATTCCGATAAGCTCTACTCTGTGGTCTTCCAGGAAGTATCTCTCCACCTGTCCACTTGATGACTGCAGGTGATTTCCAGAGAGTCCCCCTGCCCTGTGGCTTTTCCCACACCCCAATCTCACTGATCAGTGTTGCAGATGAGTCTGGATCAGTAAGTCCTGTTAAGGGGGGGGTCAAACAAAATAACCACATAATATAACAAATAACCACTAGACTCACCACCTCGCTCATCATCCCAGGTTGTCTGCACATTGATGTTTTGCAAATGTCTCAAAGCTTCTTTCTTGAGACCGCACTTTTTATTCATCCATCAATTGACTTGTTTAAATTAAATTTAAATAAAATCAGATCAGATTAAATTAATCAGAACAAAATCAATCAGATCAATCGGATCAGAATCAGAATCAATTCAATTATGCAATTTTAATCAATTTATCAATATTCATCAATAAAATTCTAATAATAATATATAATAAAATAATATAAATGATAATATCCAAATTCACATTTATCAGTCTGATACCGAATTGAAACCAATGTCTGATACTGAACTATGATATGGGATCAACATTACTCTATACCTAAACCTTTTCCCAATGCTGCCAAAACAGTTCCATCTACTGACGGGGAATATGAGCATCGGTCGTCACCGTTTGACCCATATCTGCCATCAGTTGACAAATCACCGTTCTGCCTCTGGATCATATCTGACATATTTGTTCAATCCTGTGTGGTCATTATATCACAAATTAAAGTTGAACAACCACTGAAGGCAACTCAACCCTTCATTTGTGAGATAATCAGCGAAAATTGCTCCGACAGATATGAGCCAGTCCATTTGGGCAATGTCTCACATGTCACCCATGTCACATGTCACGTGTCACATGTCACACGTCATGTGATGTCACATGTCATGTCATGTGTCACCCACCATGTCTCACTTTGAAAGACACTCAAAGTTCTTGACAATTAAAATGGTGTAAGATTCCTGAAATGTATACCAATGAATGGCAATTAATTCATAATATTTATCAATGGAATCCAATCATACCGAAATTTCGACACTCCAATAAACTTTGTAACTTGTAATACATCATTAATCCTGCAGGGCTATAAAGCTATCCTTAAAGTCCATGCAATCGATTTACATCAAAACCCAATGATGACATGCCTGATAATCATAGCAATTTTCATGATTGTAAAATCATGACCATTGTAAATCATTGTAATTATAAATTGTAAATATAAATTTACCATAATTGTACAAAATTTGAGAATGAACATCAATAATAATCAGCATATGACAATCATGATGACAATGATGAATCTCATCAACAATGAGAGAAAACAATGAGAATGAGAAACAATGAGAGAAATGAGAAAACAATGAGAACTATGAAAGGTGAAAACAGGTAAAAGAAGAAGCAAAAGAGGAGGAAAGGAGGAGGAACGAGGGGAGGAAAAGGGTGGGGAAGGGAGGGGGAGAAGTGGCAGAATGCCAAGGGAGGAATGAGGAATTAATACTATGCGAAATACGACACTCATTGTATTTTAACCTAAAGATAGCTGTGTATCATTGGCCGCACTCATGACTCCCTTACAAGGCTGTGAGATTATATGGTAAATACTGTCTCCCTCTCGAACTTCTGTGCGAGCCATTACACTCATCTGTGTATTTTTTTTTTTAACCATTTCAACAGTGTCGTACCATGGCACTCATAACTTTAACACTATGGGGCCATATTCTTTAGGGAGAGGGAGAAATTTTAAAAATGAGAATGAAGAACACATACCCACACACACAAAAACACATAAAGCCACATAATGAGGTGATATGCTAAATCAACATGGGATCCAATGGGATATGGGATCAACAATCCTATACATGCCTCATTCAATCAGTAATATAACATGATTTGGAGGGGATGGATAATGGTAGAATGAAGTTAGGGTTAAGATTGGGTTGGGGTCAACAAATTCATGTACATGTAAATTCATTCATGTATAAACAGATCACAATATATTTCATCATTGGTTTCCCTCCATTTAATTGCCTTGGCAAATGTCATAGTATCTTATATCAATAAATTCCCTTTTTTTAAATCTTAAAAGACAGATTAAATATAAAATGATCAAAGGTACATTTGATGGTTCTATTTTTTAGAGATTACGGATCACAGTAGCATGGGATTGGCTCTCATTAAATTTCATCTTGATTGAAGGATTTTTAGCTGTGGTCCAAGATGGCCGCCGCCATAAAAAATCCTAAAAATATATATATTTTTTCTAATCAGGATGTAAATATACAGATAAAAGTAAGTTTGGAGAGAAAACAGGAAGGGGGAAGGGATACAGAAGGGAAGAAAAAATGGGGGGTTTGGATAGGGGGGGGGGACGGAAGGAGGGAGGGGGAAAGGGCGAGGGAAGGTTGGGGGGTGTAGGGCAAGAAAAGTGAAAAAGGTTACATTTAAAAAATCGCTTCTCATCCTATATGTAGAAGTTTGGGCTAGGGCCAACAACACCAAACGGTTGCCATGGGCAACCTGCCTGCACGCATTCCACTGGCAGGATACAATTACCGGCATCAGTGTGTGCCAATCTTACTTGGAGATGACACGGAAAACTTTTTTTTTTTTTTTTTTTTTTTTTATTAAATTACATTGCATTGCAAACATTACATTACATTACATTACAATAGAAATTAAAAATTACATTACTGTCCTACATGGGAAAAATGAATTGATGGTGCACTTCATCAAGTCATCCCTGTCAGAACATCATAATTCATAAGATTACAATTTCTTGTGTTCGTAAGAGCACATTTGGCCAATCACACACATAAATGTGCATAAAATGCAGACGTGCGTCCAAACCGCTTCGAATTAACTCTTATGAAGGTACAAAAACCCATATTTGTGCCACAATGGAATTTTTTATGACTTAAAATCGAGCCAGTCGATTTTACCATTATTTGGCTTACTGTACAGACGCTGTATAAAATCGCTTTTTACAAAACCCGCTAATATGATTATAAATCAAATAGTGTCCATTCTGCAATCTGCTCGTGTGTGTGGTCACAACCAAGCAGGATCTCAACCATTATTTTAACGGGAAAATCGACACACTTATAAGTCGTTTGATCACGAAAACGAGCAGAGATTTGAATGCAGACCATTGCTGGAAATCATTTTAAAGATATTTACAAAATTGACGTTCTATTTCATGAATTCATGACATTCATGAAATGAGCAAGAAATATACAAAATCCATATTTCAGTTGTACATGACAAGACGAATGCAGCACCTGTTGGCTAACGCCCGGGGTTCGTTAGTGGTTCTTTGCAATCGTCTCATTAAACTCGTAAAATGTACCGAAAAAAATTCAAATTACAGAAAAAACAAAAAAATAATTGATTATTAATTTTTTAAAAATTTTTTTATCGTCATGACTTCTGAAATTTTAAAACAAATCCTTCATGAAAGCACAGCACCTTTTCTAAAGACACCAAGCTTTAGTGGATATTTGTGACAGTTCATGGCACCATCCCTCAAAAATGCGTATACATAAATTTTGGAAGAAAAAAATTGGCATGATTTCTGAAACCTGTTAAAGGCCTCGTGTTTTTTCCTTCCACACATCAACAAATGTACACAAAACTCAAACACTGAACTATTTTCACAGATTAACATCAGACTACACAGATAACAAACAAAAGCTTACCTGGGCAGTTGAGTCCCTACGGGCCACCACTTGTAGAATAATAATTTTAACTACTGTTCTACTTCAGAAACTTCAGAAACTCGTTTTAGCAAAATCAATGGTTTATTCACTTTAGAGAATTTGTTGTATACTAAGCCGAGATCTTTAATGAGTCTGTTCCAGAGTTTGTTGACGCTTGTTTGGTCGGTCTTGGTTGAAGCTCGTTCAGTTGTTGACCAGTCTCCAGTTGGTTGATCAGTTCAACTGGTCTTCAGTTTTCACTCCTCTTCAGTTCATTCTCCCAGTCTACTCTGCTTCTCTCTCCTCGCAACTTTCTCCTGGTTTTAAAGCCCCAAACTCCTTTGATGTTGCAGAGCATGCAGGGTGTTCCTTATCCAAAAACCTTATATGGCTTTCTTGGCCAGCAAATACTTATTTCTGTTCAAGAGGTCAAATACTCTGACCTGCTGAAGAAGAATTTGCAGCGTGTGCGCAGTGCCCTGAACAGAGGCTATTAATGATCGACAGGTGGCGGTCCAAGAGCGTTACACATTCTTGTCTGAAATTAACTCTCCTGACCACATGTTAATGCTAGCTCTATGCTCTTTTGCTCATTCGTAAAGTAAAACATAATTCCACTTTAAACAAGATTACATTGATATATATTCTAGCAATATTGTCAATATGAATATTTAATCCCCAACACCAGCATACGAAACAAAGGCAGGCAAGTTTAATAATGAATCATCATCCAACAGGAAATGCCATATGGAGATTCAGTAATACTAGATGTACAAGATCTAGTGGACGCACAGCAGTTAATAATGGTGCCCAAATGTAAAACTATAGACAAAATTAGTTGTGCCAAAAGGCAGAGAGCGGATCTGACATTGTGCGAAAATAATCGAGTTGTTTGATAGGTTGGCAAGAGGTCAAAGAGCGCCATCTGTGGGCCTCCATTATGGGATCAATTAATGCAAATGTTCCCACCAGAAAAGCACAAGTCTCATTCCAGTCCCATTATACTCTAATTGAAAGGATGGAAAAAGCACTTGCTGTTTGTATTGAGGACCAAACATAGAAAAAGTGCCTTTGAGTGGACCGGTGATACGGGAGAAATAATTACCGGGACAAACCATTGCAGTTTACCCCTTTGAGGGGGCCAGTGATAATGGAGAAATCATTGCGGATTTACCAACGTTTCCACAAGGCACCCAGGACTGAAGTCTCGAGTTCAACTATGGCAGACCATGATGCTGTGCAAAACTAGCCACCGCAGTTCACCAAACTAATCAAGGAGAAGGGATTTATGCCAGAGCAGGTTTTTAACGCCGAAGAGACGGGATTTTTCTGGAGGAGGATGCCATCTCGTACCTTCCTATCCAAGGAGGATAGAATTACATTACATGCTTATATCAATAGTGATTTATTTTTGGCTGCCACCAATTTTCCTCTATTTTGAAGTCCACGAACCTAACCCCTCTTTTCCCATTGGCTCTTGATATCTACTATCGTGGTTTTAACTATCGCGGCATTTTCCAGGAGCATAACCCCCACGATATTTGAGGGTTTACTGTACAAGCAAAAGACACGATAAAGGAAACCACACATTCAATAATCACAACCCTAAAAGTCTTTATCCCCTTATCGCTTAAATCCCTCTGCAATCTTGATTACCTAACACATATGACATGTGCCCATCAGGCATACTCTGAGGAAATTAGACAGAAAGAAATAGAAGAGGGGGAGAGTCAGGTCTGGCTTGGTTGTGACCCTTTGACTCATCCAGGCACTGCTGATGGATGGGTCGCAGTCCTGGCACAGTTGGAATAGGGAAGTGAATGAAGGTCAGTATGGTATCGTGATGCGGTGTCGTCAGTATTGCAGCCTCATCCACCACCAGAGATCTCCGCCTAGCCTGCCTGCCTTCCACCACTTGGACGACGCCTTACACCAAGCGCAACACAGGTCTTTCTTCCAGTGACAGGCAGGCGCTTCCTCATCCTCCACAGCAGATCTCTGGCTCGGTCCAAAGCACCGGTGGAGTGTGGGTGGGGGAGGGGAGGGAGGGAACACCCTTTAGACCCTCCTTTAGACCCTCCTCTCCCACCTCACTCCTCTCTCCATCCACACTCCTCTCCACCCTCACTCCTCTCTACCCTCACTCCTCTCCACCCTCACTCCTCTCCACCCTCACTCCTCTCCCACCCTCACTCCTCTCCCACCCTCACTCCTCTCCCACCCTCACTCCTCTCCCACCCTCACTCCTCTCCCACCCTCACTCCTCTCCTCCCTATTACCATTCCCATTACCCCCTCACCCTTCCCTCCTGTCCCCCCTTCCCCTCAGTTTCCCCTCCCCTCCCTCCTCCCTCCTCCCTGCCCCTTGCCTACCCCCTACCCTCCCCACCCCTCCTCTCTCCCTCTTCCCTCTCTTAATATTCCCATCATGAAGCAACTTTGCGTTGCCTGGCAATTCTTGGTACTTTTACCAGTTGTTTAATTAATGTCGTTAATGTGTGTAAAATTATGGTTATATGGGGGACTAAGGATTATATATGTACGTGGTGTTTGAGAATCGCTAGCGTCTTAAGCCCCTGTCACACCTTGACGATTTAGCCAGCATATGCCGACGTATCAAAATTGAGTGCTGGTGTGTCATACGCTGGCATACATCGACAAATTTTGTGCATGCGCAAAATTTGTCGACGAGCTCGGCGTACTACGACGTATGCCAGCGTGCTTCAGCGTGCTCTTAACGTAGCCAAATTTTTCATACGTCGGCATACGCTGGCTGAAACGTCAAGGTGTGACAGCGGCTTTACATCTGTGTGGATAAACAAAATAACCGAATTGAAGCTATGTCTGTCTGGAAAGAAGAGAAACCAAATTAAATGCTGTTTGCTTGTGTAATGGTAACCAGCCGAGTGCTGTGAATGTGGATTATGCAAGGTGGTGGTGGTGGTGGGTGAGGATTGGTAGGAGAAGGAAGAAGAAGAAGAAGAAGAACCTCTCTATAGCCCCTCACCATGCATGTACCCTGTTTTCCCATTAAACCAAGGATTCATTTATTTCTTAATCGAAAATTTGCAACTTTTTAAATGTCTGTCATAAACTGGTAATAGGGTGGTGTTCTCAAGATTTTTTGGACGTGAAATAGACTTTGATCATTTGTCCATGGATTTCATCAACTAAAAGTCTAAGAGTTTGCTTGTACTACAGGAAAAAAGGGTGTAGTTGATGTTTACCCAACATCAAAGCAAAATGTCCCATCAACCCCTGGCTCGTGATGATTTCTTTAACAGACGTGTTCCTTCTGCAAAGAAAGGGGAGCTTCCATTGGCTGTGATATTAAAAGTTGTCGTAAGATCTTTCACTTACCCTGTGCGCTGAAAAATTCTTGCCTGCTCCAGTTTTATGGCAACTATCCGTAAGTACCGTTTACTTTTGATTTAATCTTTGCATAGTGTATTATGGGTGTGTTGTTAAAAGTTGGTTGTTTCTGCCTTTTTTCAAGGAAGTGAAAAATAACATTTGTTGCTCCGAATCAACTGATTTGCTTTGCGGAGTTTTAAGGTGCAACTCACTTGGTCAACCAACAAGGTAAACATGAAGACCAAGGAGCTTTCCAAAGAAGTCAGACATAAAGTGGTGGAGAAGAACCATTCAGGAGAGGGTTATAAGAAGATTTCACAGTCGCTCATTATCCCTCTGTGTACGGTGAAATACGTCATTAAGAAGTGGAAGATGGATCATACCATGCAGACCGCAGGGCCCATCTAAACTCAGCAGCCGGTCAAGCAGGAAACCAGTTCAGGATATCACTGTGAATCCAACAATGACTTTGAAAGATTTGCAAGGCTCGATGTCCAAGATAGGGGTCGGTGTTCATCGATCAGCAATATTACATTACCTTCACAAAACTGGCCTCTATGGACAGGTGGAAAGAGAAGTCATTACTGAAAAAGACGTATCTGAAAGCTTATATGGAGTTTGCAGAAATGCATCTTAATGATACGGCAGGCATGTGGAGAAAGGTTTTGCGGTCAGACAAGAGAAAAATTGAATTTTTCGATCAAAATTCAAAGTTTTACGTCTGTCACAAGCCTAACACAGCACATCATCCAGTCAACAGCATCCGTACTGTGAAGCATGGTGGTGGCAGCATTATGTTATGGTGCTGCGTTTCATCAGCAGGGATGGGCAAGCTTGTCAGGATAGAAGGGACAATGGACCATGCAAAGTACAGGAGAACCCTTGATGTAAACGTGCTTGAGTCAGCCATGAATCTGAAACTGGGTAAGAGATTCACATTTTAGCAGGACCATGATCTGAATCACAAAGCTAAAGCCACACTGGAGTGGTTGAATGAGAAGAAAATAAATGTACTTGAGTGGCCCAGTCAAAGTGCTGACTTGAACCCAATTGAGCATTTATGGTGAGACTTGAAGATTGCAGTCCCATCAATAACCCCAATCAAACTTGGCAGAACTAGAGAAATTTTAAAGTGAAGAAGGGGCAAAGATGTCACCATCTCATGTGCAAAGCTGTTGGAGACCTACCCAAAGACCCGTAGCAGTCATTGCTGCAAAAGGTGCTTCCACTAAGTACTGTGACCTGAGGGGCTGAATACTTTTGCAACCAGTTAATTTTGATTTGTACATGTTTTTCTTTTACTGGTATTCCTGACATGTAACCTCCTTTAACTTTAAGTGTTTAGTTTGATCTGTTCAGTTATGAATAAAAAGTTCATTTTGAAAAATTGTTTCTACATAATTTGTAATTAATCTAAATGTGGCATTTTAAAGGGGTGAATACTTTTGCAGGCCACTGTACATCTCGCATTCAAGCTGTGATTGACTAGAGCACTATATACTTAGTATGTGGAGAGCAGAATGTTTTTTTTTTTCTTTTTTGGGAAAGGACGTTTGACTTGTTTATTTATTTTTTTTGACTCGATCTTTTCATGTGGTGTCCTGTTTATATGTACCTTTTTTCAATGCTGCACTCACTTCTGGCTTGGGGTGCATGTGTTTGCAGGTCATACTGTGAACAGCATAGGCCACAGCAGGCAGTAGGCAACAGCACAGTGTTGAACGAGGCACAACAGTGTATCATGTGCTTTGACGATATTGTGCCAGAAGCCACTTTTTGTAATTTGTGCACTCCGTGCTGCTTCCACTGGTTCCATCGGCACTGCCTCCAGGTTTGTTAACTTGGACTTATTGTGTGTGTTCCTGTTCTTTTATCAGACAAGCCAGGCTTTGCCAATTAGGTTTCCAGTTTCACACTACTCTTCCCTCCCCCACTCCCCGTATGAAGTTGAATACAACAACAACAACAACAACAGGCATTTTAAGACCATTTTCCCTGCTAGAGCGGGGGTTAGCCTTGCGGGCCCCATGATAATCTTCTCCATTTTTCCCTATTTTCTGCATCTCCCCTTGTCAACCCCCTTGTCCGCATTTCTTCTTCTATCACCTTTAACCAAGTCTTTCTCGGTCTTCCCCGTCCTCTACTTCCTTCTACATTCATTTCCATCACTCTTCTCAACCAGTCCCCCCGGGGGGTGTGTTTTTGGCCTTGAATTTTGGGACTACTTGGGGTGGATTTTCAGACAATTAATATTATAAACAATAGAAAACAGTTTGTACTCTTCGAGTCGTGGTGAAAATTTATTTTACTGAGGTAACAAATTATATGGCCTGCCCAAATGTGCCGAGAATTTGGCTGAGGTTTTTCATGATGAACTGCTTGAATTGAGGCTTCACAGCATCTTCTTCCTCTTCTTTGTTGGCCTGCTGCTGTTTCAACTCGATGAGATCCTCATTGCTTAAGGGCCTCAAGTAAGTCCTCCACGTCCTCTTCATCGACCTCAGAGAGTCCTGACTGTATATAGAGAGTCCTGACGACTTGCCATTTTGTTGCCATTGTGCGTGGCACACTGAACCTGTTTCCATTGTGTGTGGCACACCGAACCTGTTTCCATTGTGTGTGAAGCATAATGTGTCCGTTTTCTAATCAAATTGTCTTTCTATGTGCTCAAAGGGAGATTGTATAACGTAATTATTTATTTTCATTCTTCCAACGCATCTGAATAAGCATACAATCAGAGAGGATTGATTTATAACCTTGAAACATCACAGAAGCTGCGGCAAATTTAAGTGTAATGCGCTGGTAAAGGTTTGCACAGATGAGTGTCTAATTTGAGGTGTACAGAGTGAGTGAGTAGAAGAAACACATACAGGTAGTGACAACAGAATGCAGAAGTTTGAAAGAAGTGGAAGAAGGAAAGTGAAAGACAGAGATGGAGGCACACCATTCAAGCTGGATGCACACACCATCAAGATAGGAGATAATTAGAAAATATATCGTGTGAATGAAAAAATAGAAAGAGAATGAGAAGATTGAGTGCTCTATTTGAAGGCAGGTCTTTGGCTACTTTCGGAAGTTTCCCGCTGCTGCTGCAGCGCCTTTTGCACCGTCTAATTTAACATGTTACATTCATTCTCTGCTTGTTGTTGGTGTCCTTTATGATGTCCTTAAAACAGTAGGTTTCCTGTTTGGAATGATTTTCAATTTTGCTTCACAGACAGATGAAAAATATTACCTCACTCCTCTGTGAATGTGTGATTGGGACAAATCCAGAGCCAAAGTACTGCTAATCTACAGGTTCGTGTTCTGATTCATGTTTCAAGTCGTGTTCAAAATAAAACATTCAATTGGAATTAAATTTGCCCATCAAAATAGGTATTTTTGTGTCTTTGTTTAAAGTCTTTTGATTACGTTGGTATGATTCTGCATGTGCCCTGACTCCTCGCAACCATTGAAATTGGTTTAAAATACCGTGATACTGATAGATAGTGTTTTAAATACTCTTGGGCATCAGACACTCTTTGGCATCAGAAAAAGTGTCAGGTTTTTATTTTGGGGGGCAAGGTGGGTGGTACACCAGCAGCTATCGTAGCCCATGGTCTATCTCACCTCTCACTCAATTGGATTGTCACAGCTTCTCTTGCATGTCCCCTAGTGGCTACCAACTACCAACTGCCCCTGCATCCCTGTCAGCTGCCATGTGCCATCTTTGTAGATGTCATCCCTTACATAGATTTTGCTGCATCACCTTGCTGACGTCATTTCCTGTTTCTCCTCATCTTGCTTTATAAGGTGCAATAGGAAGTTTTTATTTATTAAAATTGGTAGTAGTACAATACGCGACTTTCAAAATGACATTTGAATGCTAACGAGGCCTTTCACGCATTTGCTGTATGCTTTCAGTAACTGTTGTGCTCACCCGGCATTTTTAACTTGCCATTGCTATTGCGAAATCGGTAATACAAATACAGCAATACCCCGGCCTACATCATTAATTGGTTCCATAAGCCATGACGTAACTCGGTTTTTGACATAAACCGGGCGTAATGCCTTGAAAATGCCTTAAAATGAAGACAAACACCATAACCATACAGCATTGATGTTAAGCACTGCCTGGTAGATGTTATAGTTTTTCCAAAACTGCCGGATGTTGATGCCTTCCTCCTCCGACGTTGCATCGACAGCCTGACGAAGAGTGCGGCGGAGATAGTAGCGCTTAAAAAGCGCTATCACACCCTGGTCCATAGGCTGGATGAGCGATGTGGTGTTGGGTGGCAAGTACACCACCTTCGCATTGAGGTCGAAATCACCGAGGTTAGTGGGATGGCCAGGTGCATTGTCCAAAATCAGCAGCAATTTAAATTGAATTTTCTTCTCTCGACAATAGCTCTTGACAGCCGGGATGAAATGATTGATGAACCATTCTTCAAAAATTATGACGGTTACCCATGCCTTCATATTATTCATCCAAATGACGGGAAGAGACGCCTTCGGGATATTCTTAAGTGCCCGGGGGTTTGCCGCATGATACACCAAGAGCGGCTTCAGCTTGAAGTCGCCGGTGCAATTACCCCCAAGCGTTAGCGTTAGCCGCTCCTTCGCAACTTTGTAGCCTGGCATGGTCTTCTCCTCCTTCGAGATAAAGGATCTGTCGGTCATCCTCTTCCAAAAAAGGCCCGTTTCGTCGACGTTGAAGATGTGCTCGGGCAAGAATCCCTCGTCCTCAATGATCTTCTTCAATGTGGCAGGAAATTCCTCGGCGGCTACGGTGTCGGCAGCTGCGGCTTCGCCCTGAATCTTGACGGTGTGCAAGCTGAAGCACCGTTTAAAGCGTGCAAACCATCCAGAGTCTGCAACGAAGGTTGTGTCCTTATCCTCCGGGTTGTTAGGGATATTTTCCAATAGTAGTATGTAATAGATGAACCAAAAAATTCAATGTCAGAAGAGAGTCACAAATTTTAATTCCTGAGGAGGACAACACTTTCTGTCTTCAAGAAATACACAGCAAGAAAACAATGACCCTTATCAAACCAAGGAGAGCATGGTACAATTCACAAAAACACACCAGGAAGATTTACAACAAATCCTAGATCAAAGTCCAGAGTGAAAATCCTGGTACAGTAGGGATGCACAAAGAAATATCATACTAAACACCAGCATGCACAGTATACAGTTAACATACAGAATCAACCAGCCAAGTGAAGTATCCTGGCTATTTGGTCATTCGTTCTGATTTTTTATACAGTTTCAAGTGGGAGGAGCAAGTGGAGGGGGGAGGAGCGAAAAGAGGGGAGGAGAGCAATAGGATTGGTTGGGCAAAGTTTGGGTGGGAGGGAATAGGTGTCGAGGATGAGGTTGCCTCCCGCTGACAGTAGGTTTGCATCCCAAATTCTTTCTGCTTTTCCATTGTCTCCTGCAAAACACCTGGAGCCCTGTCTCTCTAATCCCTTCAAGAACATCTGAAGGTCATTGTCAGTGAAGTGGATATATCTTTTACTCATTTTTGACACGACAAGAACAAAGACCACTTACTTTATTTCAAAGCACATTTTAAAACAATATTAACCTTAGTCGCAACCAAATAATTACAGCGCCTCCATTATTAAAACTATACCAAATGATTTACCATTCTGTGGTTTTATCTGTAATTAATTTATTGTTTGATGCCAGGGTTATTATACCATATTACGAATTAACACACTAGTAACATGGGTTTTTTGATAAGTCATGTTAAAACTTCAAAATAAAACAGTCACTTCAATAGCTATGGCAATCCCCCATCCTTTTTCAATCTGCAAACTCATCTTTTCCCTCATAAGTCAAATCCTACTGCAATCCCACAAAAGATTTTACTGAGAAGCCGAGAGCCAGAGAGGGCTAGCCTCCATGGATTTTCTATAGGATTTTTCATATTTCAGACTAACCCTTATCAAATACTAATAAGCTATTTTGATTCAGTGTTTAATTATCGTTCTTGTTGAGAGATTTTCCTGAGAACGCTGGCAATTTCATAAAACTTTTATTAAATAACTCCAAGTAAGAAGGAAAAAAGCGTCCGCTGAACTGTCGTTACAACGTTCAGCGCAGAGCGATTTATCCGCTTTCATTGTTCGACTTTGCAATAATTACCAAGTACTTTACATTTACTTATCTAGTTCAGACTTCCTGCTGAGTCGATTACTCACAGTCACAATGGAATCTTGCTTACCGAGCACATTGGCAAGCAAACCTTGATGATCTAGTTCGACATTGTGGCACCAGTTGTATTATTTAATTATTTACCAAGAAAACAATATCTTTTCTCCAACTTGCTTATATAATTCAATAAGACACTCGATCCAACATCACATTATTTTCCAAAAACACATCCCATCTGTATTGCATATTCCCCTATTTGTAATAATGTTCCATCAGTCATTGGTGACAATTTACTCTTCTCGAGCCACGATTCTGGGCAGTGCCGGAGATAACTTGCCAAATGCAGGGGGATCGCAGATTTGCATGGAAACCACAAAAAAGACACCTGCAGACTAGGAATGGAGGGTTGAGGCTCATAGAAATTGCTTGCTTCATAAATTTACACTTCCACAGCGGCACTTGCGGCGGAGATAGTAGCGCCACTTGCGGCGGAGTTAGTAGCGCTTAAAAAGCACTATCACACCCTGGTCCATAGGCTGGATGAGCGATGTGGTGTTGGGTGTCAAGTACACTACCTTCGCATTGAGGTCGAAATCACCGAGGTTAGTGGGATGGCCAGGTGCATTGTCCAAAATCAGCAGCAATTTAAATTGAATTTTCTTCTCTCGACAATAGCTCTTGACAGCCGGGATGAAATGATTGATGAACCATTCTTCAAAAATTATGATGGTTACCCATGCCTTCATATTATTCATCCAAATGACGGGAAGAGACGCCTTCGGGATATTCTTAAATGCCCGGGGGTTTGCCGCATGATACACCAAGAGCGGCTTCAGCTTGAAGTCGCCGGTGCAATTACCCCCAAGCGTTAGCGTTAGCCGCTCCTTCGCAACGTTGTAGCCTGGCATGGTCTTCTCCTCCTTCGAGATAAAGGATCTGTCGGGCATCCTCTTCCAAAAAAGGCCTGTTTCCTCGACGTTGAAGATCTGCTCGGGCAAGAATCCCTCGTCCTCAATGATCTTCTTCAATGTGGCAGGAAATTCCTCGGCGGCTACGGTGTCGGCAGCTGCGGCTTCGCCCTGAATCTTGATGTGCAAGCTGAAGCACCGTTTAAAGCGTGCAAACCATCCAGAGCTTGCAACGAAGGTTGTGTCCTTATCCTCCGGGTACTTCTTCAGAAGATCCTGGAACAAGGACTTCGCCTTCTCCTGTATCAGCAGCTGGCTCGTTGGTATGCGTTCGTATTGGTATGCATTGGTATTATGATGTAGGAGTGACGTAAAGTCGCACATAATGACGTTCGCTGAACTGAAATTTACTCTAGAAGAGTGGCGTAAAGTTGGATTTGACATAGGTTGAAATGGCGTAAAACGGGGTATTGCTGTAGTCTTTTAAACCTAATTTTCAGCATATAGATGATAGATTGGCAATTTAAAAATGGTTGACCCTAATTGTTCTATTTCTGAATGCAAATCAGACTCATGAATATATAGGATGCACGAGAAATATCCATGAATGAGAGATGTTGGGTTCACACACTTTCCTGTTAGTACAAGTGGGTGATGGCAGTGGTTACAACGACACACATGAACAGATGCTCCTCCTTTCACCAATAGATGCAAAAATATAGTATAATTTATGTTAACCACACAAAAAACATTTATTAAATATTAATATAATACCACTCACAGCCCATCCACATGGGCGGACTGGCCATACGGCCATTTGGGCAATGCCCGGTGGGCTCAGACCGCTGGGTAAAAAATGGGCCGCTGGGCTGGATAAAAAACTGCTGGAAAAAAAATTGTCACGGAAAACTTCTGCCTCCATCCCCGGGAATTCCCCGCTAAATATCAAAAGGTCAAAACTCAAAAGGTCGCCCCTGACGCCTCATTATAATTACTAGCAATGGTACGCATCCTTCGGGCGGGGCTTCAATTGGGAGGCACAAACGAAAAGGCAAAATATCAGAAATTGAAGCTTTTTTTATTTTAAACGATTTATACAAACATCCGTTAAATCATATCACACGCAAATCATCAAAATCTAAACAGTATTTGTAGAATTTCAATAAAAGCCACATCACTCTGTTGGTGTGCAGCTGTGTCATGTCCTTGTTCCTGCTTCCGATAGTCCTCGACTCCTCGTCTAGCCTTCTTTCTTGCAACAGCTTTCCTTGGACGTTTTCGTTAATGAGGCTTTCCGTTTGGTTTGGTAGGCATTTTACCGGTTTATCTGAAACAGTACCCGCCCAGTAACACGTACCAGAGAAAACAAATCGTTTGCGCAATGGGCTCCAATATTGGATGTGTTCACGGTTTGAATTACGTAACGTAACGTTTGTGACGATGTTTTCATTGTGACGATGTTTGTGACTTTTGTGCTCACGGTAGTGTTTCATGTGACGGTGTGAACGTAATTTCGTAATGTTTTTTGGTTCACGAGTTATCAAGTGACCACTATATTCGTCGTGTGTGTGTGCGTCTGTCTGTGTGTGTGTGTGTGTCTGTCTGTCCGCAGCATAACTACCTGATGATATCATCCGATCTTGATGAAACTTGGGTGGGAGGTTGATATCATGATCTAGTTGGGTCCTGCCTAGAGTGGGCATATTGCGCCCATTGTGGGAGGAGCGACGCCCGAAAAAGATGTCTTTTCAGGGGGTAATCGAGTTCAAGCTACATCTTCTCCGAGGGGGTTGGTGGAATCTGACAGGGGGTTTGGTATTTGGTTAGGCCAATGTCATGTGTCTAGCCCCATGGAGCTCGATTTTTCATTTTCGCCCCAAGGTCAAGGTCACAAGGTCACAAAATTTAGGAAAGACGATTTTTGATGGTTTTATTTCATTGTTCGCTTCCTGATAGGGTGAAATGTCATACATGATCTTATATTATAACATACATCATGAAATACAAGTTTTCCAACAAATTTCAGAATCTTCGACCTTGACCATTGAAGGTCACAAAGGTCAAATTTTCAAAGTTATCGGAATCGAACCGAATTTTCGGTATTGTGTAGCTAACTAAACTCATAACTGATTACACATTATTTTCTATCTCATTTCAAGGTCAGTAACCGTCGTTTTGACATTTCCGGGCCTGGCCTGTCCGGGCCTGTTTCGGTTATAGTCCATCCTTTGTCATTGAATACCGCTCGCTCGTGAACCATCGTCGTCTCCTTGCTTGGCGTTTTCATTTTCCTAATCGTTTAATGAACGCTTAATGTTTAATGAACGTTTAATCAGCATGAAATGTGAGGAATCTACTGGCGAAGCTTTTGTGCAACTTGTTTCTGAAGTTTTGTTAGGACTGAATCTTGACCTCAAGAACTCTGTTGGAAACTCAACTGATGGTGCAGCAAACATGCAGGGGTGCTACAAAGGCTTCAGTACTCTGCTGTCAAAGGAAGCTCCAATGCAGATCCATGTTTGGTGCCACGCACATGTGTTAAATCTCGTTGTGACCGAAGCTACAAGTGTTGTGGTGACTAGCGCTTCACTGTTCTCTACTGAATGACATTGCAGTATTCTTTCGGGAATCTTATCAGCAAATGAACATCTGGAGTCGACACTCCACTACTGTGCCATGAATGGGAACTATCGGAGAAACTCGATGGTGGTCAAAGGATGCCGCCTTGAAGAAGGTTTTTGGTTCATTCAACAATCCAACTGGAGCGCTTTTCATGGAAGTTATCACCACTCTTAATGCCATACTAGTTGCTGACCAGATCCAAGCAGCTGATAAGGCCAAGGTGAAGGGATACATTGACAGTCTCCTGAAGTTTGAAACAATTCTGACTGCACAAGTATATCTGCAAGTATTCTCCCGCACTACAGCGCTCTCCAAGTATCTACAAACTGTGCAACTGGATATGCTGACTGTGCACCGGATGGTGGATGAATTGCTAGAGAATATGCAGATGCTACGGGATGACTTCCAAGCTTGTCATGATGCAGCTGCAAAGTTTGTTCAATGGGCTAATGAACAGCTGGATGAAATGGATGTAAATCTTGTTATGGAAGAGTCCCTTCCTATAAAATGGCAAAGACGGCACAAATGCATTGATGGCGAACTGTCCATAGATGAGGCTACATCAGATTCTGACCCAATAAAGAAGTATCGCATTGAAGTGTACAACCGAATTTGTGGACATTATTGTCATTATTGTCTCTAATCCCTGGTGTTGGGCTAGCGGCTAGGGTGCCGGCTTAGGATCCTAGGATCCTGGGTTCGAATCTCGGTCGATCGCCGAATTAATGCCAGGGGGGTTGACTCAGCCTGTCATCCTTCCGAGGTCGGCTAATTGAGTACCAGTTCACTGGTAATTCCCTGTTTGTCGTTGAAGGCGGCAAAAAGGGTTGGCGTCAGGAAGGGCATCCGGCCGTAAAACATTGCTTCAAAAAGGGGACCAAAAAACAACAACTACCACGGTCCCCGAAAAGGCCAACCCCCGCTTTGCGGGGAAAAATGGCCTCTAAACGGTGGTTTTATTGTGAGCAGCATTGAGCAGCGGTTTGACAGATCAGCAACATTGTAGCGGCTGCCGCTGGGTGTTCACAATCGCCTTGCACCTATCAAGGACGCGGAGCGATCACCATGCCGGGCTCGTCCAGGACGCCCGGGCAGGCCCGCGCTCAACTTGCCAGGCCTCGTCCAGGACGCCCGGGCAGGCTCGCCCTCAACTTGCCAGGCCGCAGCCAGGACGCTGGGCCACGCCCCCTGGCGCCGGGCCTGGGCAAACCCCCTGGGTTAATAGATATATATTGCTGACCGATAAATGGGTTTTCAGAGTGCCTGAGTGTTTGATTTCAATAAAGCAACTCGGATGAATTCCAGCTTTTTGTCGCGTCCATTCTTCCGATCGACGTGGGAGCCCCAGCTCCTTCATTGGTGACCTATCGACATGGACACGGCAGTCGCCCTTAAACTGCCTACCTTCTGGGAGGCTCACGCGGCGGTTTGGTTCGCACAGGCGGAGTCCCTGTTCGCCCTGCGAGGCATCACGGCCGACGACACCCGCTTCCACCATGTGGTAGCTGCGCTCGGGTCGGCTGCGCGCGGCCCGCGCCCTGAGCCTCCTCGAAAGCCCGCCAGCCGCTGACAAATACGGCGCGATTAAGAAGCTTCTCCTCGATGCTTTCGCCCTCCCATCGGCGGAACGCGCACGGCGCCTGCTCGAACTGCCTGAGCTCGGCGACACGCGCCCTTCCGAGCGAATGGACTACATGCTTTCACTGCTCGGCGAGCACTCTCCGGCATTCCTGTTCCGGGAGCTGTTCCTCCGTCAGCTGCCTAACCCGGTACGCCTCGCCCTGGCAAGCACGACGATCACAGATCCCCGGGCCCTTGCCAGAGAAGCCGACAAGATCTCCGCTGCAGGACGGCGCATCGCAGCGGCGACATGGGACCCACCGCCGTCCGACGCAACAACCATGGCGCCCGAGCACCCGGCACGGCCGAACTGCCGACGCAATTGGCGGCCGCTCTACCGTGCCGACCACCTCCAGCACGACGACCGAGGCCTCCACCCGACCAAGCGTGGTGTTACTATCATGCCAGGTTCGGACAAAAGGCCCGGACATGCCGACCCCCGTGCACCTTCGGCAGGCCGGGAAACGGCCGGGCCGGCGTTCATTACCAGCCATGAGCGCCGGCCACACGGGCAACTTACTGTTCATCACGGATAAAGCGTCCGGACGGCGCTTCCTGTGCGACACCGGCGCCCAACTGAGCGTCATACCCGCCTCTGACCAGGACAGGCAATCCGCGGTTTGCGGCCCCTCCTTGGTTGCGGCCAACTGATCGACTATCCGCACCTTCGGCCCGCGCAACGTCACCCTCTGCTTCGGCGGCCAACGCTTTGCTTGGACGTTTGTAACCGCCAACGTGCCCATGGCTCTGCTAGGCGCCGACTTCCTCTGCGCACACGGACTGCTGGTGGACGTCCAACGGCGTCGTTTAATCAACGCTGAAACCTTCAGCTCCCTGGTATGCACATTGAGCAGCTCCGCGCCGACCGAGTTGGCATGCACCGTCCCGGCGGCGAACGAGTTTGCTCGCCTGCTCACGGAGTTCCCGGCCCTCACGCGGCCGACGTTTTCGGCTGTCGCAGTACGGCATGGGATCGAGCACCACATATCAACCACGGGCCCACCGGTCTACGCCAGGGCCCGCCGCCTCGACCCAGCCAAGCTCGCCGTAGCGAAGGCCGAATTCGACGCGTTGGAGCACCTCGGCATCGTGCGGCGCTCCGATAGCGCGTGGGCCTCGCCACTGCACATCGTGCCAAAGCCGGGGGGTGGATGGCGCCCGTGTGGCGACTACCGCCGTCTCAATGACGCTACCACCCCCGACAGGTACCCGATCCCGCATATCCAAGACTTCTCCGCCCGTCTGGCGGGACGGGTCATTTTTTCGAAAATTGATCTCATACGGGGATATCACCAGGTACCTGTCAGGGTGGCCGACGTCCCTAAAACGGCAGTCATCACGCCGTTCGGCTTATTCGAATTCTTGCGGATGCCGTTTGGTCTCAAGAACGCGGCTCAGGCGTTCCAGCGCTTGATGGACGGCGTGCTGCGTGACCTGCCGTTCCTTTTCGTTTACCTGGACGACATCCTCGTCGCCAGCACGTCCCGGGCCGAGCACCTCCTCCACCTCCGAACACTGTTCGGGCGCCTCAGCGAGCACGGCCTCATCGTCAACCCGGCCAAATGCCACTTCGGCACGACGGCCGTTGATTTTTTGGGCCACCACATCACCAAGAACGGGGCCGTGCCGCTGCCAACCAAGGTCGAGGCCATCACCACGTTCCCGCGTCCCCGCACCATAAAGGCCCTGCAGGAATTCCTGGGAATGGTGAATTTTTATCACCGCTTCGTGCCCCGCGCTGCTCAACTCATGCGGCCCCTCTACGAAGCCCTCCGGGGCAAGCCGGCCAAGCACGACATCGCCTGGTCCGCAGCAATGGATGCGGCCTTCCAACGCTCAAAGCGGGCCCTCGCCGACGCAACACTGCTCGCTCACCCGGTGCTCAACGCTCCCATCGCCCTCACCACGGATGCCTCCGACTACGCGGTGGGCGCCGTACATGAGCAATGGGTGAACGGGGTTTGGCAGCCACTCGCTTTTTTCAGCCGGCAGCTCCGGCCGAACGAGCTCAAATACAGCACGTTTGACCGGGAGCTCCTCGGTCTACACCTGGCCGTCCGCCATTTCCGCCACCTCCTGGAGGGCCGACCTTTCACGGCGTTCGTCGACCACAAGCCGTTGGTTTACGCCATGGCCAAGGTCACGGAGCCATGGTCGGCCCGCCAACAGCGCCACCTCTCCGCCGTGTCGGAGTTTACCACGGACATCCGGCACGTCGCCGGCAAAAACAACGCCGTGGCCGACTGTCTTTCCCGGGCCAGCGCGAACGCGGTCCACCTGGGCGTGGATTTTGCGCTTATGGCGGCGGACCAAACCACCGACACCACGGTGCAAGCCCTCCGGGCGGCGGACACGGGCCTCCGCCTGGCCGACATCCCCTGCGCGGACACTGTCCTGCTCTGCGACGTCTCCCAAGGCCAGCCTCGCCCCATCGTGCCCGTCACCTGGCAACGCCGCATCTTCGCCTCCCTCCACGGCCTTTCCCACCCGGGCCGGAAAGCTTCCCAGAAGCTGGTGTCGGCGCGTTTCGTCTGGCACGGCCTTCGTCGGGACGTCCGCGATTGGACCAGCACCTGCACGGCCTGCCAACGGGCCAAGGTCCACCGACACACCCAGGCCCCGCTGGCACCGTTCACCGTGCCCGAACGACGTTTCGACCACGTCAACGTGGATCTGGTGGGCCCCCTCCCCCCGTCACGGGGGTTCACACACCTGCTCACCATGGTGGACAGGACCACCAGGTGGCCGGAGGCCGTTCCCCTCGTCTCCACCACCACCGCCGACGTGGCGCAGGCTTTCATCGCCACCTGGGTCGCCCGCTTCGGCGCACCGGCGGACATCTCGTCAGACCGCGGACCACAGTTCACCTCCGAGCTGTGGGGCGCGGTCGCCCGCAACCTGGGGGTCAAGCTCCACCGTACTACGGCCTACCACCCCCAAGCAAACGGGTTGTGCGAGCGATTCCACCGCTCCATGAAGGCCGCGCTCATGGCCGGCCTTCAAGACGGCGGTTGGGCCGACCGGCTGCCGTGGGTCCTTTTGGGCCTTCGCACGGCCCCCAAGGAGGACCTCCAGGCATCCACCGCCGAGCTTGTCTATGGCCAGGTGCTACGCGTCCCGGGCGAATTCGTGCCCGACGCTACCAGTCCCTGGTCCGCAGCTCACCAGCGCTCGGACCTCCAGGAGGCCGCCCGACGGTTTGCCCCCGTGCCAACATCCCACCACGGTGACCCCCAGTCCTACGTCCCCCCAGCACTCCGCACAGCGGAGTATGTTTTTGTGCGTCACGACGCACATCGGTGGCCACTCCAGCCGCCGTACGACGGGCCCTTCCGGGTGCTGCGACGGGACGACAAGTCGTTCGTCATCGACATCGGCGGCAGGTCGGACCGGATTGCAGTGGACCGCCTCAAGCCGGCGCACGTGGACGTCGACCACCCACCACGGGTGGCCCTTCCGGCGCGGCGAGGCCGCCCCCCGTCCACGGTGCCCCCCACTCGACCGCCCACCACCTCACCGGACCCCCTCCCACGACCCGCCAGGGGTCGCTTCGGCCGGGTCATCAGGACCCCCCTCAAATTGACCCTGCCGGTGCAAGTCGATTCTGGGGGGACGTGTGTAGCGGCTGCCGCTGGGTGTTCACAATCGCCTTGCACCTATCAAGGACGCGGAGCGATCACCATGCCGGGCTCGTCCAGGACGCCCGGGCAGGCCCGCGCTCAACTTGCCAGGCCTCGGTCGGGACGCCCGGGCATGCCCGGGCATGCCAGGGCAGGCTCGCCCTCAACTTGCCAGGCCGCAGCCAGGACGCTGGGCCACGCCCCCTGGCGCCGGGCCTGGGCAAACCCCCTGGGTTAATAGATATATATTGCTGACCGATAAACGGGTTTTCAGAGTGCCTGAGTGTTTGATTTCAATAAAGCAACTCAGATGAATTCCAGCTTTTTGTCGCGTCCATTCTTCCGATCGACGTGGGAGCCCCAGCTCCTTCAACATCAACATTGTATGCTGATCTCTCACTTCTTCACCCAAGGAACTTTGATCAAGTGCCATCGGGAGCTATTGAAGAGCTACATAAACATTTGCTGAGATTTGATGATGGTGTCACTGCGGAACAACTACAAAAAGAACTGCGAAGCCTTGGAGAACAATGGTCAACACTGAAACAATCAGTAGCAGATGCTTATACAGTGCAGGAGAACAGTGAGTCTGAACAGGACAGGAAGACTCTGTCAAGTACATGTAAGTCATGTAAAGCCTGTCCTCTCTGCTGCTACAAGGTGCTCCTCAAGTTGAACCTCTTCACTGATGCCGACAAGAACATTGGGCTTGCCTACAAGCTGCTGCTAACGCTGCCTGTGTCACAAGTGGCATGTGAACGGTCTTTCTCTGCTTTGAAGAGAATCAAAAGCCGTCTGCGAAGTACAATGACACAAGAACATCTTGAGGCGTTCATGTTGATGTCTGTGGAAAAAGGGATCCTGGCCATACTTGACACTAAGGATATCATTGATGGTGTGGCTGCCAGAAGCAGCGAACTGCGCAGGCACCCACTCTCTAAACATGACATGTGCTTGTGTTACTGAAAATAAATTTAATTTTCAGTGGATTTTATTTAGTTTTTTTTTTCAAGCATTTTGTCTAGTTTCTCAGATAAGCAACATATTAATGAATAATGGGCCGACCTAGGTGAAGGATGTCCGGGCCGGTTTTAAGACCCAGTCCGCTACTGCCCATCCACCTCACACTCCACCCCTCCCTTCTCCTAAACATGATTAATATTTAATATCATTTTTAACTAATCCTGTGCATTGACAAGCTCCACATTTGACCTTCTCCTCGGTGTTAAGAAGCAACCAAACCAGATACGGTGTCTCCCTCTGGGACATCTACCTGAATGACAACTTCATCTTTCCAATTACAGACGTCCATTAAATAAATCGCCAAGCCTGCCATGTTCACGCAAGGTAATCCCGCAAGGTTCAAAGTCCATTTATTGACAGATGATTGGGGAGGTCGAGGATTGTTCTGATTCTTTCAATAAGGATAAAATTCTGCTGCGATAATTGTCATGCATATTGATTTGGCATTTGTGTAAAAAACATAATGCCTGATGCAAAAATGAACAAATATATGTCACATTTGCATCAACGGTAACAAATTGAGTAGTAAATGTTGAACTTGAATGTTAGGTTTGCTGTAATGTTTGATCATTTTGACACCGGTGTGGTGATTCTATCTCAATGCTTGTTTTATCATTGTTTTATATATGATTCTATCTGTAATGTTGTAATTTTATTGTCCCTCTATCTATTCGACATAATTACACAATTACTTTCCAGTTATTTTCATTTTCGACTCGGATGGCACTGACATCATCATCATCATCGCCATCATCATCATGCTTCAAATCTGAACTCTGCTATGCTTGAAAGCTTTTCAGTGAATTTATCATGTTTAGGACGTAGTTTCCACATGATGGAGTGGAGAATATGATTGGTAGATTGCCAATTCGGTATAGGAGAAGTGGCAGAAGATCAGGTTGAGCAAGATTAGGGAAGGTTGTTATATACGCACAGCAAAACACTACTTTCTGCATGCAAGACAATCTCATAAAAGAAGTATGACCAAAGCTCAGTAGAGTGAAAGTGGTGTGGGAACATCTGTGGTGAGTTGTTAATCCATTTTCTGTAATGAAAAAATCTTGTCTACTGTAACAATTGCCACCTACATTGTGTGCTTTCAATGGTCGTGATTTGGTGGAAAAGCTGGACAAAGCTGTGCAATTATAATTGATTCCATCAATTGTTTCTTTGCAGAAGTTGGCATTAAACTTTGGCCTGTACTTCTTCCGATGTCCTGCATGCAACAACAAGGTGGACTTCCAGAATGAAATGCTGTGCATGGGGATCCACATCCCACAAAGGTGTGAGCAATCACAAAGCTGTAAGCACACGTATTGTGCCACCATTGCTTCTCATTCATGGGATATTAAAGAAACGGCTATTTCAAAACTTTTATTGCTATGTTTCCCCTTTCCTGTGAAAGCAAATTTTTGTATCTTTCTCCCATATTATACACTGAATAGGGATGCATCATGGGAACTGGAGGAGAACGCATATGAAGATCTTTTGCAGCAGTATGAACACTGTGATCTGGAGCATTGCCTCTGCACCCATGGGCGTAACTTTGGAAGTTCAAAAGGGTGGGTGTGGCCAGCATTGATGCTTTGGGGTCTCAGCTGTTAAAATGTAGCTTCATTACCACAATGTAATCTGAGGAAGGGAGTGGGTTCATGTTTGCTACATCTCATACTCCTTTTATATGCAGCACGTGGCTGCGAGTAGTATAATTTGATGTCACAGCTGTGCTACTGATGTAATGTCCCCTGTAGGTTTGAAATTTCTAATTTCTTCATTGTGCCGATGATAGCTCGCCTACTCTTCACGAAGCACACCGTGGGATATTCAGCTTTCACCAACTAATGCCGGCAGATGGGATCCCAAAAGACCAGGGCAGGAATTTAGTATCGGGCTAGGGTACTGGTACACAATGTCTGACTTTAAAAGGCATAATGGTGATATTCGATAATTACAAGTGAATACTGACAATCAGTTCCTACAACCATAACAATATATGTGTGTATCTATTTGCGGGTTTCGCTTATTCGCGGTTGATAAATTGCGACCTGCTTCTCTAGTCGCGGCGATATATATCCCGTGAATTCGAGGTTTTTCGCGGGAGAAAAACAATTTTTTACGAGCTGCTAGCATGACAGTTAGAAAACTCATCTTTCACAAGCCACACACAAAGCAGCTGGACATATGCAAAAAAACATCTCACGATCATGACCTGCTTCTACATTTGTGGCGCTGTGCTTCGCATTTTCATGGCTTTCACAGCCAAGCAAGCTTCACATGATATTTCTCCATTCACACGGTAAAAAATTGCTTCGCAGGATATCCCATCATTCACACTGTGAAAAGCTTCACGGGATGTGATATCCTGCCGTTCACACGGTAAACATTGTTTCACGTGATATCCCGCCGATCACACAGTAAGCGTTGCTTTGCGGGATGCTTTGCGGGATCTCCCAACAGATGGTAAACATTGCTTTGTGGGATATCCCGCCATTCACTTTGTGAATAGCTTCACGTGGTAGTCGTGGTATCCCGCCGTTATTGACAGAGATGATTGGGGAGGTAAACAGGTAAACTTTGCTTTGCGTGATATCCCGTTATTCACACTGTGAACAGCTTCACGTGATATCCCCGTTCACATGGTAAACATTGCTTCGCGGGATATTCCGCCATTCACACTGTGAACAGCTTTGCGGGATATTCCACCAGCTGCATAATACATCATCTCCCGAGTTACTGTACAGAATGAAAACACTCCACCGTATCTATTAGTGCAATGAGCTGTCTCCCTTTTCCCCCATTTAAACAATGGCACGGCATGCATTCACGGATTTGTCTCGGCATTCACGGGACTTGCCTCAACATTCGTGGATTTTTGCGTTTTGGGAACCAATCCCCCACCCTTTTCCATTGAAACAATGCCAACTATTAACGGTTTTGCAATTCACGGATTTTCCACGAACGTATCCCTTGCGAATAGCGGGGTCCCACAGTATATATATATATATATAATATTATATATATATATATATATATATATATAGTGTAACGAATTTGAGAAGTGTAACGGTTTTGAGAAGTGTAACAATTTTGGAGAAAGTGTAACGAATGTGAAAAGTATGGTTTTGTAGTGTTTTAACTGACCCTCGTAGAGTAAATAAGGTCGAAGGACGTCCCCCTAGTTAATTCCATGAAACTTACACACAGGCCACGATATATCTTTTTAAATAGTTTATTTCCTTATTCTATGTAGGCTATATATGTGTTTCCCACTAGATTGACTCTGCATTGTATCAAACAAAATAAGCGTAGGCCCCTTTCAATTTCCCCAATCATCTCCGCTCTCCAAAGTTCCTTTCAAAAGCGGTGCGAGTGGTGTTCAATCTCGCAAGCCGCCATTGCCCATGTGCTAATCTCGGAGAAGAGGGGGGTAGGAGCCGCCAACTCACAGGCGTGGCATGTCGTCATGATCAAAGGGGGAATCGGACAGCCCTAACAGCCAACCAGGACCGCGGTGAGCGACCCGGTAGGCGTGCCCTCGCAGCCGGCGGCTTGATTCCTAACCGAGTAATAAAAGCGACTGGAAGGGACTGCTTCAGGAGATGACATGAGAGATGAGAGGAGAGATGAGCTGTGAGCTGTGAGATGAGAGATGAGAGACGCTCCAAACCAAAAAGGAGAGGTACTTGGAGATGAAACAAGCTTTGGAGAGACGCGCTGAGAGGAGGGAGACGGCTCCACCAGAAGGAGAGGAGCAGGTGTGATCGAGCCAGCGCGTGACGTCCACAGCATCAGCAGCGTCGACGCGACTGAGGGTTTTCCCGCCAAAAACGCGAAGAATTGGGAGCTGCTACCTCCCGCCCTGCCGGTTGCAGGGACCTGACCCTGCCTCCCTCTCCAGCAACCCACCTCCGCCATTCCTGCCTGCAATTTCCCCCGTGTAAGTGTGAACGTCGTCTGTCTTGAATGTTGTCCTGGGGTTTTAAAGTAAATTGAATAGTATAAGTTAACGATTCACTGTGTATCTGCTCCTTCCATTCGCTGAATATAACCGATTGCTCTCGTTGCTCTGGCTTGTGAAAATACATAATAAATCCTGTTATTCCTCCGTACTCTGTCTTCTTCTCTCTTCCTTCTCTTTCGGTCGCTTTAGAGGTTTCCCGATTGAATATCTGTGGTGCGATCTGGTCAACGTTGGGGGAGTCGGGCCAATTGGGGATCCTGTAACGGTCGCGGTTGGACCATCCGCTCGGCCCAAAGTAACATCTAAACCGCGATCCGTAACAATATATATATATATATATATATATATATCACACACACACATATATACAGACTTGGCATTTAATATGGAATATTTTTTTTGTGGGGGTCAACTTACTTTTCAAGATGACTCAGAACCAAAAGTTTATTGGAATTATGTTGAAACTATTCTAGATTTTGTTAACGTGACCTTTAAAAGAAACAAAAACCACATTTGACATTTTGAAGCAAATAAATTGATCCTTGAAAGTGATGTAAACTGATATCGAACTCAATTCACAGACAGTACTGTGTTAAACTTCTGTGCATTTTCCAGAAGTATCTCTTTATTTTGCACATTAGCCAAAATATTTTTTTAACAAAAACAAAAGTTAAATTACGACTGGGATTACGGACAGTAAAATTACAGTTCAGTACATCGTGTAACCCCCACGAGCATTCAGGAGAGCACGTACACGTTGAGGCATGCTGGTCACGAGATTTGCCAACGTTTTTTTTTTTTTTTTTTTTTTTTTTTGTATACAAGATCGAGGCTCGTGAAAGAGCGAACATTAATCACACAGAAAGACAAACCGACACATAAAACATAACATCGGGAGCGGTAGACAAGATGGGGAGAGAGGGGGAAGGACACAAACACAACATTTGAGAGCAGGGACCGAGAGACATGGAGACATCGAGAGATCTGAGAGAGGGCGAGGGCTTTGGGGGGGGGGGCATGGGAAGGGGGCGGTGGGAGAGGTATAAAACATATGGACACTGCCAGGACTTCCAGGAAAGAAGTTGGAATTTCAAACAAGGTGGATCTGGGGTGAATTAGCGGGGGTAGAAAAGATCAAGGTTTTGGATGGGGGAAGATAAGAGATGGTGGTGAACAGCTGTTTTAAAGACCTGGAGGGAGGAGTGGGATTGAAGGGAGTGAGGGAGTTTGTTCCAGAGGCGGGAGAAAAGAGGAATGAAAGAGTGAAGGTGAGCAGAGAGCCGAGATTTTGGCAGTTTAACCATCAGAGGGTTGCTGGCAGATCTTGTGCGACCTGTAGGAATATTTGGGGGACAGAGCACAGAGAGAGCTGGGGGTGCAAGGCCGGAGAGGAGTCGGTAGAAGACAGAAAGACCACCTACCTGCCTGCGGTGAGTGAGTGAAAGGCCCTCAGAGATAGCTTCATCGTGGGAGATTCCAATAATTCTGAAAGCTTTGGTTTCGACAGCGTGAAGCCGGGCTAGGTGTGAGGCAGGAGCACCGGCCCATAGGGGAGAACAGTATTCCATTGAGCTGCGGATGAAAGCCTTGTATGTGGTGAGGAGCTCAGGTGTGCCGAGGAAGGACTTCGCACGACGGAGGATGCCCAGTCGGCGACTGGCTTTGGAGGCCAGCTTGGAAATGTGGTTTTCCCAAGAAAGATCATGGCAGATAGTGAGACCCAAAAGCTTGAGCGACAGAACTTCTTGGAGAGGATTGTTGAGAAAGTAGATGGGAGGGTTGTCCAGTCGATCTTTTCGGAGAGACATTGTAAGAGTGTGAGATTTGTCAGGATTGAAAGACATGTTCCACTTGTTTGACCAGTCTGTGATTTTGTCCAGGTCTTCAGAGAGTGAGGAGGCTGCAGACTGCCGATCTGAGGGAAGAGGAATGGAGCGGCAGAGAGTGGAGTCATCAGCAAAGAGATAGAGAGGATTTTTAAGAGAGTCAGAGAGATCATTGATGAAGACCAGAAAAAGCACGGGGCCCAGAACACTGCCTTGAGGAACTCCAGCCTGAACAGGAAGAGGAGATGAGAGAAACCCATTCAGGGCCACACGTTGACGACGACTAGAGAGGAAGTCCGCCAGCCATGCGTGGAGATTTCCATGGATACCAAAGGAGGAGAGTTTGGTGAGCAGAGCGGGGTGCCAGACCGTGTCGAAGGCACGTGATATGTCAAGGGAGACAGCTCTAATTTCCTGTTTGGCATTGAGGACCTCCATCCATTGTTGAGACAGCAGAAGCAGCATGTCCAGAGTAGAGTGACCTGGTCTGAAACCAAATTGATGATCAGAGATCAAGCCATTGGAGAAGAGGAAAGATTTCATATCCGAAGCAATGATGGATTCCATGACTTTGCTGATAATTGGGAGAAGGCTGATTGGTCTGTAGTTGCTAGGATCTGTTTTTGCACCTTTTTTGTGCAAAGCGGTGATGTTGGCTGATTTCCAAGCAGATGGCAGTTGACCTTGAGCAAAAGAGAGGGTGAAGAGAACAGAGAGAGGGTGAGATAGAGCGGCAGAGCAGGATTTTAGGACCCGTGGGCTGATGCCGTCGGGTCCAGTTGCAGAATCAGAGTCGAGGGTTGACAGAAACTTTTCCACCTTGTCAGGAGGAAAGGACACGGAGTCCAGGAGCAGCAGGGTACGACTGGGTATGGTGGGTACAGAGAGGGATGGGTTTGGGACACAAGATTTAGAGGCAAACACAGAGTTGAGGCATTCAGCTTTTTCGCGTGCGGAGTCAGCTGTGTAGCCGTTTGAGTTAAGGGAGGGGATGGAGGGGGAACAAACACAAGGTTTGGACAGAAATCGCTTGCCATGCAGTTACAATAGCCTGCTGCAATTCACGCACAGAGGCAGGCTGCTGGTCCAAGTTGTCGATTTGACGCGTTAATTCTGCCCACAAGTTCTCTATCGGATTCATATCCGTGGACATGGCAGGCCACTCCATATGCTCTACACCATGGTCAGCAAGAAAGTGTTGGATCATGCGAGCACGATAAGGACATTGTCATCTTGGAAGACAAAGTTTCCTCGAAAGGCTGCACGAACAAATGGAAGCATTGTTTCTTCCAGATTGGCCCTGTGCTTGAACTGGTTCAGGTTTCCATTCAGAAATGAATGGTTTACGACTGGGATTACGGACAGTAAAATTACAGTTCAGTACATCGTGTAACCCCCACGAGCAAATTTCCCCAACATAACCCCCACGATCAAATGAACAAATTCAGGTTTCCATTTATCTACCCATCCCTACTCTCTCTTCCTCATATGTGGTGATTTCAATTGTCACCATGCCAGTTGTCTGGGTGTGGGTACCTCTCTCACCAGCCATGGCTCTTCAGCAAAGGACTTCTGTGACTCACTGGGACTGACACAATCTGTCAATTTCCCGACCCGGATCTCAATCAACGGAGCATCTTCTCTTCTGGACTTGGTTATGACTAACTTCCCTGAAAATGTCTGCTGCCCTTCTTCTGCTCCAATCGGCTCATCTGATCATGTGCTTGTTAAAGTGGACATCTCTCTGACCATTCTCAGAGAGCCTGCTCAGCGTCGACGAGTCTGGCATTTCACTTAGGCCAACTGGCATGGTCTTCAAGCAGCCATCAATCATCGGGACTGGTCTCCCATCTCTACCGCCTCTGACATCAACTCATCCTGGGAATTCTTCCAAAGTAAACTGCTCTCTCTCATGCACAGATTTATCCCATCTCGTCTTCAGTTGTCATACCCTTCCTCCCGTCTATGGTACACGGAATCTTGTGGTGAGGCTGTTGCCCAGAAACAACTTGCTTTCATCTCCTGGAAAGCAAATCCAACGGAAGGCAATCTCATTTCCTTTCACAAAGCTCGAAACAAGTGTGTTTCTACCCTCAGGAGTGCCAGGAAGCACTATCTCTCCACACTCAAGATTGAACTCTCAAACCTGTCTCCTTCCTCCAAATCCTGGTGGCGTCTGGTCAAATCCGTTTCTGGTGTTTGTTCCTCCTCCATCCCCTCCCTTACCTCAAATGGCTACACAGTTGACACCGCACGTGACAAAGCCGAATGCCTCAACTCTGTGTTTGCCTCAAAATCTTGTGTCCCAAACCCATCTCTCTCTGTTCCCAACTTTCCCAGTCGAACCCAACTGCTCCTGGACTCTGTGTCCTTCTCTCCTGACAAGGTGGAGAAGTTTTTATCAAACCTCGACTCTGATTCTGCAACTGGACCAGATGGCATCAGCCCTCGGGTCCTAAAATCCTGCACTGCCGCTCTATCTCACCCTCTCTCTTCTTTTCACCCTCTCTTTTGCTCAAGGTCATCTGCCAGCATCTTGGAAATCAGCAAACATTACCGCTTAACACAAAAAGGTGCAAAAACAGATCCTTGCAACTACAGACCAATCAGCCTGCTCCCAATTATCAGCAAAGTCATGGAATCCATCATTGCTTCAGATATCAAATCCTTCCTCTTCTCCAATGGCTTGATCTCTGATCATCAATTTGGATTCAGACCAGGTCATTCTACTCTGGACATGTTGCTTCTGCTGTCTCAACAATGGATGGAGGTCCTCAATGCCAAACAGGAAATCAGAGCTGTCTCACTTGACATATCACGTGCCTTCGATACGGTCTGACACCCAGCTCTGCTCACCAAACTCACCTCCTATGGTATTCAGGGAAATCTCCACTCATGGCTTGCGGATTTCCTCTCTGGTCGTAGGCAACGTGTGGCCCTGAATGGATTTCTCTCATCTTCCCTTCCTGTTCTGGCTGGAGTTCCCCAAGGTAGTGTTCTGGGCCCTGTGCTATTTCTGGTCTTCATCAATGACCTCTCCGACTCTCTGGAAAATCCTCTCTATCTCTTTGCTGATGACTCCACTATCTGCCGCTCCATTCCTCATCCCTCAGATCGGCAGTCTGCAGCCTCCTCACTCTCTGCAGACCTGGACAAAATCACAGACTGGTCAAACAAGTGGAACATGTCTTTCAATCCTGACAAATCTCACACTCTTACAATGTCTCTCCGAAAGGACCGACTGGACAACCCTCCCATCTACTTTCTCAACAATCCTCTCCAAGAAGTTCAAGCTTTTGGGTCTCACTATCTGCCATGATCTTTCTTGGGAAAACCACATTTCCAAGCTGGCCTCCAAAGCCAGTCGCCGACTGGGCATCCTCCGTCGTGCGAAGTCCTTCCTTGGCACACCTGAGCTCCTCACCACATACAAGGCTTTCATCCGCAGCTCAATGGAATACTGTTCCCCCCTCTGGGCTGGTGCTCCTGCCTCACACCTTGCTCGGCTTCACGCTGTTGAGGCCAAAGCTTTCAGAATCATTGGAATCTCCTGCGATGTAGTCAACTCCGAGGGCCTTTCACTCACTCACCGCAGGCAGGTTGGTGGTCTTTCTGTCTTCTACCGACTCCTCTCCGGCCTTGCTCCCCCAGCTCTCTCTGTGCTCTGTCCCCCCAATATTCCTTCAGGTCGCACAAGATCTGCCTGCAACCCTCTTATGGTTAAACTACCAAAGTCTAGGCTCTCTGCTCACCTTCACTCTTTCTTTCCCCTTTTCTCCCGCCTCTGGAACAAACTCCCCCACTCCCTTCAATCCCACTCCTCCCTCCAGGTCTTTAAAACAGCTGTTCACCACCATCTCTTATCTTCCCCCATCGAAAACCTTGATCTTTTCTACCCCCGGTAATTCACCCCAGAGTCCTTGCAGTGTTCATATGTTTTATTCCTCTCCCACCTCCCCCCAAGTCCTCCCGATGTCCCTGCTCTCAAATGTTGTGTTTGTGTCCTTCCCCCTCTCTCCCCATCTTGTCTGCCGCTCCCCTTGTTTTTTGTGTTTTGTGTGTCGGTTTGTCTTTTTGTGTGATTAATGTTAGCTCTTTCACGAGCCTCGATCTTGTATACAAAAAAAATAAAAATAAAAAAAATACAGAACGCAACAACCCTTATATACCCGATTGTGAAGCCAATCGTCAAATGTACCTGTCCGTACATTTTGTCACGCCACCTGTGATATAATCCTGTTATTGTATTCTTGCTGCGACAGACAATCGGACAACGAGCCATGCGTCATGACGTCAACATTAGGTTGGAGAACCAGATTACAGATACCATTATTAGTAACTCCCAACCGCAACCAGGTCGACTCCATGTGATGAGTGGATACCAGAGATAACGTCACCGCGTGGCAGGCGGTGCGTATCGCTCCCAGCAAGGTGCAGCAGCAGCTGTATGGGACACCTTGCTGGCGGTTCTCCACTGATGATATGAAGGTCGCATAGTGACTGATATATATATATATATATATATATATATATATATATATATATATATATATATATATATATATATATATATATACAGTGATCCCTCGTTTATCGTGGGGGTTACGTTCCAGAACCCCCCGCGATAGACGAAAATCCGCGAAGTAGCGACCATATTTTTATTTTATTATTTATATATATTTTAAAGCTTTATGACCCTCCCCACACTCTTATTAACCTTTCCCATACTCTTATAAACACTTCCTATACTCTTAAACACTTTTTACACTCTTAAACATACGTAATTTTAACAACATATAAAATTCTAATGGGTACTCACCATTGAAGATACTGTAGCTACCCATGGGTCCCCCAAGCAAGACCAGCATCAGAATCTCCTTGCTCCAGCCAGTGACGTCACCGGCGGGGATCCCCGGCGCCAGAGTGGCTGGTCACGTGACCACCGAAGCACGCCACGCTTGAGAGGCGTGGCTTTCGGTTTCTGGTTGTGCTTTATAATGCAGCCCGATAAACGGGCTTTTCAGTGTTCCCGAGTTGGTTTTGAGAATAAATATCTTCTCGGACGAGTTTGTGTCTTGCCCGTCATTTTGTCCGTATCAAGCAAGAGCCCCGGCTCTTCAATACTACAACTTGCGTGATGAAGATGATGATGAATTAGCTGTGCAGTACTGATGATGATGAAGGTGATGACGATGATGAATGTACTGCACAGCCAGAAAGAGCATTACAGTTACCCATTACGTGGGTAACTAGCGCAAGTGGAAGCTGCCGCATCTGCGTTTTCCATACGCACGACTTTGTCTCTTTGTCTACTCTTCTACTGTACACTTTGTACAGTATTTTATTTATTGTAATATGTTTTAATTACTGTATTTTTCTTATTTTTTTACGTTTTTTAATTTTTTAGGCTAGAAAATGCTTATTTTACCACAAAAATATTTAAAATAATAGTATATAAAAATACATTTATACCGCAAAATCCCGCGATATAGCGAAAAATTCGCGATATAATTTTACATATACCAGCGAGAAAAACCCGCGATGTACCGAAGCCGCGAAAAGTGAACCGCGATATAGCGAGGGATGACTGTATATATATATATATATATATATATATATATATATATATATATATATATATATATATATATATATACAGTATATATATATATATATATATATATATATATATATATATATATATATATATGTATATATAATTATATATAATTAAATATATATGTATATATATATATATATATATATATATATATATATATATATATATATATATATATATATATTCACACACACACACATACACTAACCTCCATAAGTATTGGAACAGTGAAGTCAAATTTGTTATTATTGCTATATACTGAAGAAATTTGAATTTGAGAGCAAAAGATGAATATGAGGCAAGAGTACAGAAGGTCAGCTTTTATTTATTGGTAATTCTATGCACATATTTTTTAGCATTGTAGAACAATAGCACTTTGTATGTTCAGTCACCCCATTTTAGTTGAGCAAAAGTATTGGAACAGATTAACATAAAGTAAATTAACATATACTACCAGTCAAAAGTTTTAGAACACCTCAATTTTTCCATTTTTTTTTGAAATTTAAGCAATTCAAGTCCAGTGAATAACCTGAAATGGTACAAAGGTAAGCAGTAAACTGCTTGAGGTTAAAAAAAAGTTTAGGTTAGCAAAAAAAGGGAAAATAATGTAAATTGCACAGTTATATTGCACAAAAAGGCCTTCTTCAGGGAACAAGTAATGGGTTAACAACTTACAGCTGTTCTGCAGCAATGTAAGTAAATTAAGCCTTGAAAATTGATGCAAACAATTCCTACAGGTGTCCCAACCTCTGCTGATTACTTGATTACAAACCCCCTGTCTGTATAAAAGCAGTATTGGAACAGACTGTTATTACACCCTCTGAAGCATTATTTGGACAATATTGCACTGCAGGAAGTAGTATATTGGAAACTGGAGGAAACTGACAGGAAGAGGACTGGCAGACCCAAAGCCACAACAGAATCAGAAGACAAGTTTCTGAGAGTCAACAGCTTGCGTGATAGGCGGCTCACAGGACAACAGCTTCAAACACAGCTTAACACTGGTCGAAGTAAGCAAGTGTCAGTTTCAACTGTGCAGAGAAGACTTCGAGCTGCAGGTTTGACAGGTCGAGTGTCAGTAAGAAAGCCTTTGCTAACAACACAACACACAACATGCATTTTAAAGGCCATTTTCCCTGCTAGAGCGGGGGTTAGCCTTGCGGTCCCCATGACAACTTCTCCGTTTTGCCCTATTTTCTGCATCTCTCCTTGTTAACCCCCTTGCCCGCATTTCTTCTTCCACCATCTTTAGCCAAGTCTTTCTCGGTCTTCCCCGTCTTCTACTTCCTTCTACATTCATTTCCATCACCCTTCTCAACCAGTCACTTTCATCCTTCCTCAACACATGACCAAACCATCTCAACCTGTTCCTCTTCACAGCATCAATCACAGGCTCTATTCCCATTATCTTTCGCAATTCATCATTTGCCTTTCTCTCTCTCAACGATACTCCGCACATCCGTCGAACCATTCGCATTTCCACCCTTTCCAACCTTCATTGCTGCTCTACGTTCATTACCCATGTCTCGCTCCCATAAATCATAACACTTCTCACACATGCAGCATACACCTTTCCCTTCAGCTTCAACGACACTCCCCTCATCATCAGCACGCCACTCAATTCCCGAAACTTCTTCCATGCACATCTCACTCGAGCAACCGTTGCCGAGTCTGATCCACCTTCTCCATTCAGCATGTCTCCGAGGTAGCAAAATGTTTTCACACCTTCCAGCTTCACGCCGTCTCCAAGATCCAACTCAACATTTCCTCCATCTGCAGCTCCCTCTGTGCACACCCTACATTTGAATGTAGCTGCCACACTGGTTAATGGCCCTCTCAGACCACTACATGTTTGATGAACCCACTCAGCGCACATTGTACACTGAATGGAGTTCACTCCGACACCCTTCCTACACACAGCACAGGGCCACTTCCCAGTTCTTTCCACCTCACCACATGCTTTACCACTTGCCATCACCTTCGTCTTTCCGATATTCACCTTCAGACCTTTTGTCTCCATACATTCCTTCCACGTGTTCATCTTTTCCTTCAGTCCATCCATACTTTCCGCAATCAACACCAGATCATCTGCATACAACAACTCCCACGGTAAACCCTCCTTTACGTTCTGAGCCAGCACCTCCATCACAGCTACAAATAGTAGTGGACTTAGTACCGACCCCTGATGCACTCCCACCTTCACCTCAAACTCACCACTGTTCCCGTCCTTTGTCCTTACAGCTGTGCGTGCTCTTTTGTACATTGCCATCACTACTCTGATCAACCATTCCTCCACTCCTAACTTCCTCAATGCCCATGTCAATACTTTGCGTGGAACCCGATCGAATGCTTTCTCCAGATCAACAAACCCAAGAAACAACTTCTTTGCTAAGATGGCAAAAAACGAAAAAGAGGCTTACCTGGGCCATGAAGTACCGCCAGTGGTCTACTGAAGACTGGAAGAAAGTCTTGTGGACCGATGAATCAAAATTTGAAATCTTTGGTTCATCATGCAGGGTTTTTGTTTGCCGTCGAGTAGGCGAAAGGATGGTTCCTCCGTGTGTGGCACCAACTGTCAAACATGGAGGAGGAAGCATGATGGTCTCGGGCTCTTTTGCTGTATCCAGAGTCGGCGACTTGCACAGAGTGACTGGCACCCTGAACCAAAAGGGCTACCACAGCATTTTGCAGCGCCATGCAATACCCTCTGGTATACGCCTAGTTGTTCAGGGGTTCATCCTACAGCAAGATAATGACCCACACAACTCGAGGCTGTGTCAAAACTACCTTCGAGGAAAATAACAAGACTGTAGGCTTCAAATCATGGAATGGCCAGCACAGTCTCCAGACTTAAACCCCATCGAGCTGGTTTGGGATGAACTGGACAGAAGGGTGAAAGCAAAGCAACCTACAAGTGCAACACATTTGTGGGAACTTCTGCAACAGTGTTGGGAAGAACTTCCCGAACAATATTTGATTTCCATTGTAGAAAGAATGCCACGAGTGTGTTCGGCGGTTATATCTGCAAAAGGTGGCTGCTTTGCTGATTCAAAATTTTAAATTAAATTTTGTTAAACAAAATGATTCTATGATTTCTTTTTATCTCCAATTGTTTATTTGTTCTATGCTTAATTTCAGAGTACATTGAGACATTAAACTGCGTAAATTTAAATAAAGACTGGAAAAATTGAGGTGTTCTAAAACTTTTGACCGGTAGTGTAGTATAATAGTATTTTGATGCAAGCCTGGTGTTGGCTTCACGGTTAAAGTGGCTGGCTTAGGATCGCAAGATCCTAAGTTCAAGCCACTGTCAATGCATTGAATTCACACCAGGTGGGTTGACTCAGCCTGTCATTCTTCCGAGTTGGGCAAAATGAGTACCAGCTTACTGGGATGAATGAGCCATTTGAGTATCCTGTGTCAGAGTAGCGACCCGTCCAGGATTGTGCCCAATAGTCAAGAAACTGCTTCAGCAGCCGTATGCATCTGAAGATGTAAAAAGGAGTGATCATCATCATTTGGATGCATATCCCTTGTATGCAATAACTGCATCGAGCCTGTGACCCATTGACATCACAAAAATATTGGTATCTTCCTTTGAGATGCTTTCCCAACCTTTTGCTGCAGCCATTTTCAATTGTTTGTTTTCGAGAGTTTCTGACTTTAGTCTCCCCTTCAGCATCTGAAATGCATGCTCCATTTAATTTAAATCAGGAGATTGAATTTGCCAGTCTAAATTCTTCCACTTTTCCCCCCCGATGAACTCCTTGGTTGCATTGGCAGTGTGTGTTTAGGTCATTGTCTTGCTGCATGGTGAAGCGCTGCCCAATGACTTTGGAGGCATTTTCTTGTACATTGGCAGACAAAATGTTTCTGTACAATTCCGAATTCATTCTGCTGCTGCCATCATTAGTTAGATCATCAGTGAAGATGAGTAAGCCAGTTGCAGAAGCAGCCATGCAAGCCCAAACCATGGCACTACTTCCACCATGCTTCACAGATGAGGTAGTATGCTTTGGATCATATGCAGTTCCTTCCTTTCTCCACACTTTCACCTTTCCATATCTTTGGAAAACATTTATCTTGGTCTCATATATCCATAAAACTTTGTTCCAAAACTCCACTGGATCACCTCTGTACTTCTTTGCAAATTCTAATCTGGCCTTTCTATTTTTGGTGCTGATGAGAGGCCTTGATATTGATATTGCAGTGTAGCCTTTGTAATTCTGCTGTCAAAGTCTTATGTGAAAGGTCGATTGTGATACTTTCATCCCTGCACTCTGCAGGTTGTTGGTGATGTCAATGATAGATGTTTTCGGGTTTTTCACCACAGCTCGGATTATTTTTATGCCTCCGCCGATGAAGTCGCCGAAGGCATTATATTTTCGGGGTGTCTGTCCGGATGTCTATCTGTGCGTCCATCCATCCGTGATAGGTTTCCATTCCCGTGATAACTTGATGGCTGAAGGGAACCAAGTCAAACTTGTTACAAGTATGTATAATGATGCAAAGATAAACTGATTAGATGATGGGGTCAAAAGGTCTGAGGTCCCATGACGTAACAATTCTGTTACTGCGATAACTTGTAAACCAGTGATGGAATTTTGACGAAACTTGGTATAAGTATGTATAATGTGGGCAGAGGCATATCGGTCAACATCGCGACGTCAAAGAGTGCCGTTCTAGTTCCGTCATCAACTGCTGTTGTTTCCCTTGGCTGACCTGGCCATTGTCTATTGCTAAGTACACTGGTGGTTTCTTTCTTTTTCACGATATTCCAAATTGCTGTATTTACTATGCCCAATGTTTGTGCTTTCGTTTGAACCGAATTATTCTATTCTTTCAGCTTCCAAATTGCTTGCTTTTCTTTCATGGGCAGTTCTCTGGTCTTCATGTTGGTTTATGCCGACTGACTCCAAAGGTTGACTCCCAATGCAAAAGCAAAGGCTAAAACCAAGACTCGAGGTCACGGGCGAGACAAATCACGGAAGTGATTGCTAATCACACTTAAACATCATCCCGACCCTTCATCTTAAGCACAAGCATTTCTTGCTCCACTCTACATAAAACGAAAAGTTTTAGCCACATACAAGTTTGCTAAATATAACAGCTATCCTGAGTCCCACATGTATGGGGTGGGGGGAGGGGGGGGTTACCACAGACCATTCACGGGGGGGGGGGGGCTCTACGGGCCGCTATAATAGGTGCCACGTTCAACATTTCCAATCGTGCCACTCAACGTAGTTTCTAACTATGGAGTGCGACTCACCCAGGGCCCTCAGAGTGGCATGGTGGGTATCCTCGCGTAGACCAAACACGTATCTCCGCCCTTCATAATTTTCGGCTGCACCAGACCCTCAGTGTTTCCAAAGTACGTCTCGCGTTGCTATTTATTTGTCATTCGTCCTTGTCCATGCCTCCATGAGGTTGCCGTGCCATAGCAGGTCCCGGGAGTGAATGCGCCACTTGGAGAAGTTACCCTGTGCTAGCGAGGCGAAAGGCAGGGTTATGCAATCAGTTGCATCCATACATGTGTTGTACGTGCATCCGTACGTGTCTGCATTTTAAAAATTAATTTCCTCTGCAACTGTTAGCCCGATTGACACAAAATTTTCACCATAGGAGCGCCTCGTCCTATATAAGTTTTAGTGATAATTATGACATAGATCACGAGGTACGGGTGCCATCTTGGAAAAGCGTTGCACCTCTATATCTCCGAAACCGTTCGAAAATTTAACCATGGCTCATTGTCAAGTACTGCCCATGGGGAATAAGATATATTAATGATGTTATCGTTGCCTTCATGATAACGTCTTAATTCGACAAGTACAACGATTGATGTGAGCAGTTTAAAAAAAAAAAATTCTCTGCAACTGTCAGTCTGATGGGCACGAAATTTTCACCACAGAAGCACCTCCTGCAGAATTTTTTAATGATGATTATGGCGTCAAAGGTCACGTGGCACGGGTGCCACCATCTTGGACATAATGACAAATGTTGCACCTCTCTATCTCTGAAACCACTCCATGGAAAAAATTGGAACGTGGTGCATTGTCAAGTATCCCCATGGGGAATAAGATATGTTAATAATGAGGTCATCAGTACCTTGATTATGATGTCATAATTCGACAAGTATGCTTGATCCACCCAATATGATTTTTTTTTGTCTCTGCAACTGTTGGTCCGATTGACACAATTTTCACCATGGAAGTGCCTCCACCGGTACAATTTTTAGTGATAGTTATGATGTCATAGGTCACGTGGTGCAGGTGCCATCTTGAAAAAAACGACAAACGTTGCACTTTGATGTCTCCGAAACCGTTCCATTGAAAAAATTGAAATGTGACTCATTGTAATGAACTCCGCAATGGGAATAAGCGTTGTTAATGATGACATCATTGTTGCTCTAAGTATGAAGCCATAATTAATTGGTGCCTCAAGTATGACGCCAAAAGTACAACGTTATAACGATCAGTTTGAAATTTATTGAGCGTGATCTACGCAACAATTATATCGGAGAATGTAAATTTATGATGTCATCGCTCACGTGGGCTGGCAGCCATATTGGATCAAAGAAAAAAAATGTTGACTGTGCAGGCTAAGTATTGTTACGTTTGTGGGGGTAGATGATGGAATCCCATAGTAAAGGTATGATTGCATAATTATAGCATGGACTGTGGACGCGTACGAGAAATCTCGATGTGCTTAAGATTGTCTATGTGTCTTCACACGAGGGGTGAAGCAGTTATAACTGGTTAGGGATTAAGGTTAGTTTTCCCCAGTACGTGATATTCCCTCTGTGATTTTCCCTTTACGTTTTACATTTACAAGTCCGGCCATGCAAAACCTCCGTTTAACGACGACAAGCGCCAACAGAACCCAAGCAGAGCCAATCGGCAAGTAAGCCCCCGCCTAAATGGACCTCATAGGTAGGCCCTGCCCAGTAGAGGCAGAGAATCAGTGGGCGGCCAAGAAGGCTGTGGGGCCACGCTCCGAAGTTCATGATTGGCCGAGAGGGCCGTGGAGTGATTCGGAAAGGGCTTTGCCATTGGTCGGTGTGACGTCATGGAGAAGTTTCTCGAGTGAAGAAGGGGAGGGCACTCTTGGCCGTGGCTTGGGGAAGAAGGCTGGCCATTTTTGTGCGTTGGTAGTTTTTGTGCATGCTTTGAAGAAAGAGGGGCTCTTGGCTGCTTTGGAGACACTTGGAAAGAGGGTTGCGGCTGCTGGGCTATTGCAGGGCTGAAGGCCTTGCTGTTCATCACACGGACGAATATAATTAGAGTGAAAGAGGGCCGTCCTCACCATCGCCTCAAGGCCTGGTGCGTCCTTGATGCGCAGCACTTCGGCCGCCATCTTGTGCGCTTACCGCGCGGTGGCATCGAGCTTCGATGGCCACCAATCTAAAAGGTTCTATTTTGAGGCCAAAGTTAAGTGCTGGCACTGAAAAGGCCATTTTATTTTGTTTCATCATCCCCTTGTCTGTTTTTGAGACTGTATGGAGGATCCCTCAAAATAGGATTTAGTTTTACCACAGCCTTCATTTTATTTCTTGATTTATTTTCATTAAATCTTATTTGTTTAATTTCCTTGTTGTGTTTACTTGTTTGTGGTTTTGGAATAAACCTATGTGTTTCGTCAGGTAAACGTTTCGCATCCCGTCATTCCCGTGCATGTTAAAAAAGAATAATCGCCATTTTTGGCTGCTCGCCTCAGGAGTAAAAACTGTCTCGGCTATTCGACCAAGGCTGGTCTTAACTTGCTGCGGACAGGACAGTATTCTATGAACACTTTCTAGTTTAGCACTATATAGTCAGTGGGGTCCAGTTGAAGGGCTCCAAGTGGGGCAAACTAGGTCATGACGTGATAGCACTTTGTCTTGTTGTCACCCCATGGCACGTGACCCACTAATACTGAGGTTCACGACATTGGGGAACAAGAGACACCAATCGCAATCACCAGAGATACCTCATGCAATGGAGCACCCACCATACCATATTTTTGTGGCACGTGGTGCATTTTGCATGTCCTTCGAATCATATGCCTATATTCTGCCTTTGCCTCCCCTGGTTTACCGGGTAGGCAAAGGTAGGACGGAATTGTGCCATTGTCACATTCGTTACAGGTGCGAGGAGCACATCCTTTGACTATTTCTCAAGCACATGACTCTAATAACGTCTGTCTTTCACTGGAATCATGCAACTGCATGGCTTGCACGTACTTTTTATAAAGACACGTCAAAGCGGTGATGTCTTTTTTTCCCCTTTTTTGTACTTGTTCTAAATGTAAAAACGAAGTGTAACAGCAAGTCAAACGGCTGGTGCCCACGCTCCGGCACACCCGTCGCATCCTCCAACCCCGTACCTTGCTTTGTGCACACGTGCACCATTCGTGTGAGATTTGCTCAATTTTCCCCCTTAACCCTCCATTTGTCCCTGAACCCTCCTCAACACAACTGTCGGTCAATACTGCTTCTGTGCCACTACACCCATGTGTTGTGTGCCTGGACATTAACAGCTTTATTATGTGAAGAATCGATGCAACAAGAAACACCTGAGCAACAAGAAACACCTCTGTCATTTGTTCCAATACTGATGCTTGCCTAAAATGGGGAGACTGAACATAAAAATGCTGTTGTTCCACAATGGTAAAACATAGATGCATAGAAATACCAAGAAATAGTCATCTCTTGCCACATAGTGGTCCTAGAATATACATAGCCACCCACTCAAGGGGGGCCCCCACCTGGTGTAATTGGAGGGGGGCCCTCATCCTCCGTGCTGGTCCCTTTTTAGCAGTACAGGCGTCGCATCTCCGACACCAGTCCTGTATGTCGCGCCCCATATTTACCCAATAGAACCTCCGGCGGACCCGAGATGTTGTCTTTGTCCTGCCCAAATGGCCGCCGGAGCGGGTACCATGCACCTGCTGTAATATGATGTTCTTAAATTTGTCTGGGACGATCACCAGCCAGGAAGTTCTCTCAGTGGGAACCTCCACCCATTTGCGGTACAAGATGTTATCTTTCAATTCCAGGGTTTGCCACTGAGCCCAATATGCCTTTGTTGGCACCCTGAGGGGGGTGACCTCTTCCCATTAGGTCTTTGTCCCAATCGAACCCATTCGTACACCGGTCCCAGTACGGGATCCTCCCGCTGGGCCATGCTCCAAGCCAATGTTCCAAATTCTTCATCTGCGGTTAGTGGCAAAATTGGCCCTCTCACCCAGGTTGCACGGACTACGAGGGTAGGGGTGGAGTCTGTCAATTGCTCCCTCTCCTCGTGTCTCGCACAAAATTTACAGTTTCCCCCCAGACAAGGACGTCGAGAGAGTGCATCGGCATTCCCATGGGCCTTCCCCGCCCTATGGGTCACACTGAAATCATACTGCTGCAACTTTTCCAACCACCTTGCAATTTGGCCCTCAGGTTCTTTGAACCGGAGGAGCCATTGCATGGAGGAATGGTCAGTTCAAACCAGAAATTTCCGCCCGTACAAGTACGGGTGGAAATGGCTCATGGCAGCCAGCATGGCCAATAACTCTTTACGAGTGACGCAATAATTTCGCTCGGGCCTACTCATGGCCCGACTATAATACGCGATCACTCTCTCCACGCCCCCCTGTGTCTGTGACAAAACTGCGCCCAATCCTTCCTGGCTTGCATCCGTGTCCAGGGTAAATGTCCCGTCACTAGTGGGGTAAGCTAGAATGGGTGCGGATGTCAAACACGCCTTCAATGCTCGGAAGGCCTCTTGGCACTCCCTTGTCCAATTAAATCTCGTCCCCTTCTCCGTAAGCCGGTGAAGGGGCTGGGCCAACTCTGCAAATTTTGCCACAAAGCGCCGGTAGTAGGAGCAGAGTCCCAAAAATCCCCGCACCTCCTTGATGGTACGTGGTGCGGGCCACTCCTCTACTGCTGTAATTTTGCCTGGGTCTGTTTTTTTACCCCCTCGCGACCAATGACGTGACCTAGATAGGCCCCCTCTTTAGCAAACAAAGTGCATTTACTCGGACTCAACTTCAACCCTGCCTGTCTGAGGCACCCAAACACCTGGTCCAAATTAGCTATGGCTTGGGGGGAATGTTTTAGCATGTACCAGGACGTCATCCAGGTACACCAGGCATGACTGCCATGGCATGCCGCCCAGTACATGCTCCATCAATCGTTCAAAGGTGGCGGGGGCGTTACACAAACCAAAGGCATCACAGTGAACTGATACAGCCCCTTCCCTGTGGAAAATGCCGTTTTCTCCTTCCCTGCCCTATCCATCTCCACCTGCCAATACCCACTCTTGAGGTCCAAGGTTGAGAACCAATTTGAGCCCGCAACGTCATCGAGGGTATCGTCAATTATTGGCAGGGGATATGAGTCTTTGAGTGTCACGTTGTTTAGCTGGCGATAGTCCACGCAGAAACGCGTGGTCCCATCTTTATTTTTGACCAGCACAACAGGTGACATCCAAGGACTTCCCGAGGGCTCGATCATACCTGCATCGAGCATTTTTTCTACCTGCTCGTCAGCTTCCTCCCTCTTGCTCCAAGAGAGCCGTCGGGCGGGCTGACGAATAGGCCGGGCCTCACCGGTGTGGATCTGATGTTTCACCAGACCCGTACGTCCAATATCCCCGGAGGACAAGGAGAAGATATCCAAATGGGATTCAATTAATTGGTGTAACACCTCCCTCTGGGTACCCTCCAACTCTACACTACTCCTGTTTACCATCTCACAAATGGGATCGGGCCAATTCCTAGTACTTTTTGAAGACTCCCTCTGGGGCCGGCTCGGCTGAACGTTCTCGTCCCTCACTGGCGCGACTTCATTAACTGGGGTGCAGCCGGCTATCTTCGTGCCCCGTCCTATAGTGCGTGGTTCCGTACTAATATTAATTACCCGGACGGCCATCACTGGCCAGTCCGTTTTTACGAGGGTGCGGCCCACGACTAAACCCGGGATGGACTGCGCTGCCACCGGTTCGACTACGCCGCAGGACTCCTGCCATGTCGGGCAAGCTAGCCATCGGGCCGGCACTATTGCCTCGGCCCTCGGGGGAATGGTCACGGCCTCAGAAGCCTCCAGCTCCGTCCTCTCGGCCGTGCTCACCCCTCCAAATGGCAGCTCATCTATTCCCACTTGCAGGGTCCCCCGGCACAAATCGATTTTACAACCGCTGGCAGTCAACAAATCCAACCCGATTGGGCATGGGGCGCACACCTCTGCCACCCAAACTTCTATTTCCCTCTTTACCAACCCCAACTTGAGGGTTACAAAACCACGCCCTATGATGGGGCCGTTACCCCGGTAGCTAGCTGCAAACTATGATTTTCCAGACGCTGGATTTTATCCCAGCCGTCTGCACTCGAATTAAGGATCATAGGGCTGATGATCGTGGCGCTAGCTCCTGTGTCCACTACGGCGTCTACCCCCACGCCGGCAATTTTGCGCCGAATTGTTAAGCTACCTGTACCAATTTGGCCACACTAGATGACCTGTCGCGTCAATAAGGGCGCTTCACCATCTCCTACTACCGAACACGGCCCTGTATGCTCGGCACTTACTAGTTTCCCGGGCCCTGGCGGGGTGGTGTCTGGGGTCGACTAGTCCGACCCGTACCAGGCGGAGTTAATGGTCCCGGCTGCCGGGGTCCGGCGCGGGGCTCGACACTCCCGCGCGCGGTGACCCAGCCAGCTACAATTAAAACACCTCACCTGGTAAGGTGCTTGCCTCCGGAATTCCAAATTACCCCCCCCTGTAGGCCCTAATTGGGGCATTTGTCCGTGGCCTACCGGGTGCCACCTCCGGAGCCGCCTGCCATGGTCCAGATCTCGCCAGGCGCTGGTCCACCAGCCTTCGGACCATGCTTTCCAGGTCAGGGCCCCTTTCGGGGGCGGGCCCCCTCAGGAGGCCGCCACCAGCCACGGGCCCTACCTGGCGCACCGCCACTGCGTGGCGCTCGCTTCCCCGGGCCAGGGGCCTCGCTGCTTCCCAACGGGCCGCAGCGTCGGCCGCCTGGTTCAATGTCCGCGGGCGCCACATGGCGAGCTGTTGCCGAAGCTCGGGGTCCGGGAAAGCCTGGATGAAATGATCCAGTGCCAGGCTTTCCTGGGAGGTCGCTGCCATGTGCGCGTGTGTGTGATCCCTACTGCGCGGCGAATGTCATAGGCAAGCTCCCCGATGGTCTCCTGGGGCTTTCACACCGTGAGCTGAGCTTTAACAAGCTCACGCTGCTGTTCAATACCGAATCGATTAATTAATGCCGCGCGGAGTTCTGGCAGGGTGATAGCACCCGGTGGTAAGGCTGTCAGCACCTCCGCGGCCGTGCCGCGCAACGCCCCCACAAGGTGTACTCCACCTTCGTCCGGATTCCAACCGTTCCCCCTACACACGTGGTCGAATTGCGCCAGGTACGCCCTCAAATCACTCTTTCCGTCATACGGCGTGAGGAACCTTATGGCTGCCCGAAGGCCGGACCCCGTGCGTCGCTCCCTGCGGAATTAACGCAGGGCCGAACCGTTCGGGCCCCTACAGTACTCTGCTCTCCGGGGGCTCGCGTGCGTCCCCCGTCCCTCTAAAGACTACCCCTGTCGGTGTCAATGCTTGGGTCGCCTCGTCACAACCCGCTACCCATTCCATACTCGCACACCCCGGCTCACCAACACCTCTCACACTCCCCATGGTCGGACATCCCTGCGCACACTCTCTCTCCACGCACTCCGGACCAGTCGCACACCTTACCATTGGCCTCTCACGAACGCCCGGGTCTATGCCAACTCCCAAGCTCGTTGAACCTCCCCTCATACCATACACATTTCCGACATTATCGCCACTCACCTCGGCGCTTCTTCCTCTTCACTCCTCCTCCGCCACCTGTAAACTTTATTTGGTTAGCAAGCACGTCATCACGATGTGAACACAGACCTTGCACAAATTCCATCACCTCCTCCTTTATTTGATTTTTAGTCTCCCTCCGTCTCTTTTTAATTTCTCTCACCCCTTCTTCTACCTCCTCCATCTTTTGTTTCACCACTTCTATTTCCCGGTGCACCCCCACAATTTATTCTTCTAAGGCCAATTTGGTCGTCTCTATATGGGTCCTGACTTCACGTTCCCTTACCCCCAACGTCTCTACCACCTCATCCAACCTCTTTGTCAGCCCCTCGTGTACCATCTGACATTCTTTCTTCGTCGCCATAAGTTCTTTCTTAATTTCCCTCTGTGCTGATGTCAGCCCCCCTATCACATCCGCGTTCTTACTCACTTGCTCCCCTAACTCTTTCTGTCCCACCGTCAGATTCTCTACTTCCCGCGTCGACTCCTCTATACCCCCTTGTAACCTAGCCGTACTCTTCCTCACCTCTCTCTCCACTCGCTCCTCACACTGCTTTACCTTGTCGCGTACCCCCGCGACCTCTTCGCTCAACCCTCGCCTTATATCCGCCCCCATTTCTTCTATTTCCCTTATAGATGCCATTCTCATTTGTTCCAATTTGTTCTTTTGGGCGTCCATTTTACTTTCTAGCCCGTTTTTTACCTCATCTAATTAATCCCCCATCTGTTTGATGTCCCGGGCAGATTTATCCCCCATTTCCCTCAATTGGCCCCCCATTTTGTGTTCCAACCCCATTAACCCGTCCTTCATTCCTTCCATTTGGTTCTCTTGGGTGGCCATCCTGTTTTCCAACCCTGTTAACCCCTCTTTCATTTCTTTCATTTGGCCACCCACGTCCTTCAATTGGCCCCCCATTTCCTTCATTTGGCCCCCCATTTTGCTTTCTAATCCCCCAATTTGATTCCCCATTTTGTTCTCCAAATTATTTAACCCTTCTTTCATTTCTCTCATTTCTGCCCTTGATTTGTCCCCCTCTATTTTCATGTCTTCACCCGACTTGACCATAAAGGCCCTCATTTGTGCCATAAATAGGCCCCAGTCCGTTGGCAACGCGGGCTCGGCTCTCGCCGTCATGTGCGAGGCGCCGCCATTTTCTTCGCCTGCCACCCCTACTGCTGCACCCTCCTCAATGCTCTCCTCTTCTTCCCGGGGGTCCTGGGTTATCCCTAATTCCTCCTCTATCTCCTCATTTACCCCCAGCGGCATCCGACCGCCTTGGCTATCCATGGCACGATTTAATTTGGTTGTTCAATAAAATTTCGGCTGCTCGTAATTTTGAGTGCGTTAGGCGCACTTCGGGTCAAATCCCACTCCACTGACACCAATTGTTGCGGATCTCCAACGTCGGCCTCCCCCTTATCAAGGGGGGATTAATCCCCTTGTCTTTTATCTAGCCGACGCGACCCGGGGCTATGATGTTCCTTCCGGATGGCGTTAAATAGGGTTGTAAGCCGAATTCTTATTACCTAATTACTGACACCGGCCATGAAGCAAGGAAATAACCCCGCCCGAACCACGGTTTTAGTGGACACGCCGAGCGATAGCGATTCGGGCCGTTAACAGGAACTAACCCGATTGAGCGGTTGTGATCGTGCCACGCTTACCCAATTGAGAAATCACTAAAACGGTCGAATTAAGAGGAAACAGGAATAACAAGGAATTTATTTCACTTTGTACAATTAAGAGGAAGAAGCAATGTACAGTGAAGAAGAAGAAGCAGATACACAGGGCAGCCTTAAACAGTCTTATACTTATCCCAGGACATGGGCCCGTTCACACTCAGACTGAGACTCACACGGGGTTTGTAGATGGTCAGGCGATGGTCCAAAGGATCGCGTCCACAGCTCGCTCCGGTCCCCGACTCGTACCACGAAGACGATGGTAGACGGCAGGCAAGCTCTCCGCGTGTCGTTGGCGTGGATCGGACAATTATATGGGGGGGGGGGGGGGATCGGTAGGCTGGGCTAGCGGTTACTTCGCGGCTCACGGCCGCATGCGTAATAGAAATACCGGTGCTTTATATGCGCTTCCAGCAAGCCCAAAGCCAAATCCTCCACAAGTCCTTTCGATCAATCAGGATAACAGCGCCTCTGTCATGCGCCAATCGTGCGAGTTCTCCTCGCAATGCAATGCGCTCCCAACAAGTCCTTGTACAATTCGTAACGCCAGCCAGTCCTTTACAGCAAAGCGCCTCTCCCAATAGTCCTTCACAATCCTTATCACGCGAATCCTTCAGAGGGCTTTGCGCGCGCGTTTATATAGCGCTGCCCAGCGAACCCTCTCGAATGTCCCAGCCGCGCTCTGACCACGCCCCTCAAGCCATGCCCACTGAGCCCTGGTTGGTTGTTGGGGTCTCACCGGCTCCGCCCTTGATGTCTGCTTGACGTGGCCACACCCCCGACCTCGCGCTCCTCCCCTTTTCCAGGCCTTACCTCGTGGCATTTGGCTGGTTTCAGCCTCCTAATGCGAGGGGCAATGGGGCGCAGACTGGATGGCGTGCAATGGGGAATGGGGCGCAGACTGGATGGTGCACAATGAGGTCGATTGGAGGGTGGGCTGCAAAATGAACGGGGCCCACTCTTTATTTCTTTTACACAACGCAGGTATCACTATTGGAAATGTCCTTATCTCACATATACTATGAAATAACTCATGTTCTAAGGTGGCCTACGTGTTGCATGTGGACTAACTATGGGGACAAAACCTTTAACCATTATTAATCAATATGTATACACAAAGAATTAAGTTAAGCACCCCTACACAACGAATTAAGGTAAGCACCCCCTAATATATATTCTTTGTGTATATGTATACATTGGCATATATTCTAAGGTATGTGAGATCAAATAATGATTGGTATGACATTAGCAATTATCCATTGATGAAATTGAGTGATCAAAGTGAAAAAAAGTGATTGGTTGAGTCAGTGATCCGATCACGTGGGTCCTACACACGTTATTGACGCAAAGATCGCTAGAGGTCTTCTCAGAACAATGACTGTACGTTAGAAAACATAAACGTCATCCACACTGTCCGTGATGGACCTATAGCTCCATACTTAAATTGAGGTGAAAATATGCCTAAAATTCCCAAAAAATTTCACCTTAAATTATTCAGAATAAAATATTGAAAACGGCATGATTGTTATGTTTTTATGTGACCATAATATCACTTCTCCAGAAAATATAGCAATATCATGGGTATATTACACTGTTTTGACGACAACAAACTTGTAATGTGCGAGGTTGTAAAAAAACGGGGGGGGGTGCTTAACTTAATTCTTTGTGTATACATTTCTCAGAACCGCAACAATATGTATATGTATGTATGTATGTATGTATATATATTGTTACGGAACCCAACGTCGGCCTCTTTCCCCCTTATCGACGGGGGATTAATCCCCTCGTCTATGACTGACCGACGTGGTCCTGGGGGTATGACGTCATGCCCGGTCAGCGCTGGGTAGGGTATTAGGCCCAACCGTCCTATGACCTAAATACCAGCGCCTCTCGGTACGCAAGGAAACACCCCCCCCCGCTCATGGCCGCAGCGTAATGGATTGGTTGCGCCGAGCGAAGCAAACTGCGGCGTGAGCCGTTTATCGAAGGGACTAAACCCGATTCATATGCGTTGGCCGAATCGCGCTACGTACACTCAATTTGGAAACCTCTAAAGCGACCGAATGTGAAGAAGAAGACCAAGTAGGAAGAACAGGGATTTATTACTAATTATTATTATTGTACACAATCAAAAAGAACCAAGGAGAAGGAAAGATAACGAAAGCAACTGGAAGAAGAAGAAGAGGAAGACACAGTGCAAATACTAGCTTATACTATACAATCTTACTTAACCCCAGAACAACATAAAAGACGGACGACAATCAGACTTACACGGGGGATGAAGGCAGGAACGACTGGCAGGAGGTGGATGGCTGGACGGATGAGGTGGGATCTCAGGGCGGGAAGGATGGGGGTCCGGTTGGTGTGTGCTCGAGGTGAGCAGCCGCCGACCCTGCTCGAGCGGCTTCGCACGGCGACGTTGCTTCGCGGCCGCGGGTCGAACCGCCGTTAAAGCTCAAAGCTGCGGTGGTTAAAGCTGCGGTGGTTCAAGCTGCGATGGTTCAAGCTGCGATGGTTCAAGCTGCGGTGGTTCAAGCTCCCGTCTCTGCCGCATCCCTCTCATCTCTCTCCGCAGTCCTTCCGCGCCCCCTTTTATCAGGCGCGTCGCGATCAAGCCGCCGGCCTCTTAGGAACGCCCATCGGTGAGCTCGCCTCGGCCTTGATTGGTCGCGAGGGCTCACCGATCCCGCCCCTCGAGGAGGCGTTGGCAAAGCCACGCCTTGTTCCTGGCGCTTTGCTGACTCCTCCCACCTTCGGCTCTGAGATGACCTCGTGTGCAATGGAGTTGGTGTGAAGGTGATGCCAAAAACCCCACCCAAAGTTACTGGCACTTTGAAGAGGCGATTTGGGAACTGAAACTTGAAAGGGGAACTATCTTATTTAATTGATGCAACGCAATGAATTAGTGGACCACAGAGCCTTATACTGACATTTACTAAGGACATAACTACTGAGGGAAACTTATGATTCACTACGTGTGTGCGATGGATTAACTAAGGACGACCTTTGACCTTTACACACAAAGCTGAGGTATTTACAAGAATTCATGACACAAATTACACACACAGTTCTCAAATCCACAATATATATATATATATATATATATATATATATATATATATATATATATATATATATATATATATATATATATATATATATATAGATATATATATATATATATATATATATATTAGGGTGGTGCTCAAAATAATTTTTTTTCAATATTTACTGGGACATGGCTTTATGTTGTTCCTTTTGTTCCAAAATGAAAAGACACCAAATATGAAAGCAATCTGATTTTATTTAGGGGTGCCACATCAGCCTTCAAACTAAAGGTGTCTACAAAACTTTTCTATATATGGATCGAAAGCAAAACCAGAAGTTTGTTTTATGAAAATCCACCCTCCACTCACTTTCTTTGTATTCTAGCAAACACAAGTTACAATAGCTGCACAAATAGCACTATATTGCTATGAAAACTCAAATTCAATGATAACAATCCAAATGTTCAGTTCATAAAATGAAGAGACACCATATCACAATATTAAAAAACCCAAATATAATGAGAAATGTAACTCCTATTTCTGGGCCTGTTTCACCACTGTTGCCTTCTTGGCATCGGGGTACATCTTCCTGTGAGCAGCAACAACTTGGAGCAGAGCTTGCTTTTGCTCTTCATCCTTTGTCAGGAGCTTATTGTAGTCTTGTATCAATGCGACACCCCTTTCTGCCCTGTCGTTCACCACGACTAAGCCACTGGCAGCTTTCTTTGCTTCCTGAAAGCTGGTTTCTTGCTCCCATGAACCAGGATCCTTATCCATCCAATCAGTTGGGGTCCCTAGGATGCTGAAGAAATGCTTGGTGTGTTTTGTTATGAGGCCAGCGATTGACAGGGCGGTTCCTCGTTTGATAGCTGGTCTCTTTGGAGAGGGGTTTTCACCGTCATTTTTCAATGCTTCAATCATATTGATCTTGCTTTCTTTGTCAATTCTGGTGTCAAAGAATGCAAATGCCACTAGTACTGGGCTCATGTACCACGTGTGGCGGCCAAGTGCCTTCAAGGCTGCCTGAGCCATCTTCTGATTGATTTGTTTAAACTTTTCCAACTTCTTGAAGAGGTTAATGTCATTCAGGGGAGCCTCAATAGCTTGTGGAGCCCGAAACCAAGCCTGTACATACACAAGGCAGACAAAAATGTTGAAGGCTCGGAGTTCTCTCGCCTCTCGAAGTGTCAAGTGGAACTCTGACCGAAACATGAACACCTGTAGTGAATATAGTGCTTTTGCCATCCATCTGGCTCTGTGCATTGCTCCTGGAGCCATGATCCGGATTCCACGAGGTGGGATTCCTCCCATGTAGATGACAGTCAGTTCTAGGAGTTCACGATAATCATCTCGTGGCTGCTGATCTTTCTGATGCAGCTGATGCTGACACATTATCCTGAGCCCGAGTTTTCAATGAAACACTGGTACTAGCACATGCCATATCTGCAAAATAAGCAAGAATGTGGGTAAAATCCTGTTAATTCTTACTCCACAGGGTCACTCTCTACAAAAGAGCCACAGTCAATAAGTTAGGCCTACATATTACACACTAAAAAAGCGTACCCCTGACCCCGGGAACCTGTACAAAACATGCATGAAAATTGCCCAGATAGTGATCATAGGAAGTCTCAAAACTGTATGTATAATATATTGTATATAACTATATATATAATGTATAATGTGTATTTATGTATATTTATTATTTAATGTATATTTTATGTATAAATTTAATGTATATTTAATTATAATGTATATATATTGTATAACTATATATTTATTTATTATATTTAAATTTTAATATATTATATTTATTTTTAATATATTATTTAATGTATTATATTTGTCTATATTTGTATAATTGTCTATCGTATAATTGTATATATAATGTATAATATAATATATATTATTATTATTTAATGTATATTTACTATATATTTATTTTTAATATTATATTTAATGTATATATATAATTATGTATTTATTTTGTGTATATACAGCACTTTGTATATATACAAAATCCCTGGTGTTGGGCTAGCGGCTAGGGTGCCGGCTTAGGATCCTAGGATCCTGGGTTCGAATCTCGGTCGATCGCCGAATTAACGCCAGGGGGGTTGACTCAGCCTGTCATCCTTCCGAGGTCGGCTAATTGAGTACCAGTTCACTGGTAATTCCCTGTTTGTCGTTGAAGGCGGCAAAAAGGGTTGGCGTCAGGAAGGGCATCCGGCCGTAAAACATTGCTTCAAAAAGGGGACCAAAAAACAACAACTACCACGGTCCCCGAAAAGGCCAACCCCCGCTTTGCGGGGAAAAATGGCCTCTAAACGGTGGTTATATACAGCCCAAAAAATGGGAATTCCTATTTTTGCATGGGGGAAAATTCATCACTGATGTGGCACCCCTAAATATTATTGGATTCCATTCAAATTTTGTGTGGTTTCCTTTGACACCAAAAGGAACAAAAATAGACCATGTCCCGGAGAAAATCTGCATTTTGCTTTTTTGAAGCCCACCCTAAATTATATATATATATATATGTACATACATACATACATACCTACATACATACAGGGTGAGTCAAAAGTAGCGCCCGATTTCTGTTTATACAGTCACGTGAAAAAGTATGTACACCCCATGGAAAGTTTTGACTTTTTCAACATATTTCAACATACAGCTATTTGATCTTCATTTCAACAATATTGATAGATAAAGGTGATATAATATAACAAATATCATGAAACATTTACATTTTGTAGTCCATTGTATAATTTAAATAAACATAAATGCAAATTTCGCATGTGGAAAAAGTAAGTACACCCTTGGCTCTAATAGGTGGTATTGCCCCCTTTGGCAGAAACAACTTCAAGTAGGCTTTTCTTATAACTGTCTACCAGTCTCTGACATCGACTGGGAGAAATTTTTGCCCACTCCTCCATGCAGAATTCTTTCAGCTGTGCGATGTTTGAGGGGTTTCTTGCATGCACAGCTCGTTTCAAATCCCCCCACAACATCTCGATGGGATTTAGATCCGGGCTTTGACTTGGCCATTCCAGAACCCTCCATTTCTTTCTTTTCAGCCATTCCTTGGTGGATTTACTGGTATGTTTAGGGTCATTGTCATGTTGCAAGGTCCACCTTCGGTTGAGCTTCAACTCTCCGACAGATGTCCTCACATTATCCTCAAGCACCCTCTGGTACAATGAAGAATTAATAGTGGATTCTATGCTGTTGAGCTGCCCAGGCCCTGATGCAGCAAAGCTGCCCCAAACCATAATATTTCCACCACCATGCTTTACAGTTGGTATCAGGTTCTTGTAGTCAAATGCTGTCTTTGGTTTTCACCAAACATGTCTTCTGTTACTGTGGCCAAATAGCTCTACCTTTGACTCATCTGTCCAGAGCACATTGTTCCAGAAGTGCTGGTCTTTGCCAAGGTGTTCATTGGCAAACTTTAGTCTTGCCCTGATGTTCTTTCTGGACAGCAAAGGTTTCCTCCTGGCACACCTCCCATGTAGATCAAATTTGTGCAGCCTCCTTCTAATGGTAGACTCGTGCACTTTGACATCAACAGTGGCAAGAGCTACCTGTAGGTCCCGTGATGACATTCTGGGGTTCTTAGAGACTTCTTTCAGCATCTTGCGGTCTGCTCTCGTGCTGAACTTGCTGGGGCGGCCTGTCCTGAAGAAGTTGGCAGTTGTTTGGAATCTTCTCCACTTGTAGATGATCTTCCGGACAGTCAAATGATTGATTTTGTTTGGAGATCTTTTTAAATCCCTTCCCAGACTCATAAGCATCTATAACCTTCTTTCTGAAGGCCTCAGAGAGGTCTTTTGATTTGGAGATCTTTTTAAATCCCTTCCCAGACTCATAGGCATCTATAACCTTCTTTCTGAAGGCCTCAGAGAGGTCTTTTGATCTCAGCATGGTGGCGCCGCACACTTCAACAACAAAGAGCAAACCAAACTAAATGTCTGAGGTTTAAATAAGACAGGTTCCTCTAAGATCCTCTCTGACGATGTTCTAATCATTTGCCCCTGAGCTGGTGCACCTGATTCTAATTTTAGGTATTTGAAGTAGTGATAAATGTAGGGGTGTACTTACTTTTTCCACATGCAAAATTTGCATTTATGTTTATTTGAATTGTACAATGGACTACAAAATGTAAATGTTTCATGATCTATATTATAATAGCCGTAGATGATTCTGTCTGTCTGTCTGTCTATCTGTTGGGTGTCTGTCCGGGGTGTGGCTTACTCGGTTTGCAGAGTAGCTCCACCCATAGCTCCACCCATTCTGGGAGTGGCTATAAACAAATATCCACCATTTTATTAACTCGCATAGCTTTGAGTCCTGTTTTGTAGGCCCGTGGTGTCTTGCTCTCCCCCAGTTTTATTTCAAATCAAATTCGATAAATCATTTCATTTTTCACAGTCGCTAACATAGTTTTAGACTCGGTTGAAAAAAAACGGGAAGAAAATCCGATGAAAGTTGCCGTTTATAGAACGAAATGAATTCTCAAAGGCCTGTAACTTCAAGGCCATTGAGTCTCTCTCACGCCTTTATCTCCAATCTAACTCACCATATGATTTCATTTTTATCGATGGTTTTACTTTTAGACTCGGTGTCAGCAATAATTGAGAACAATCCACACACGCGGGAAAATGCAGAGATATATTTTTTTAAATCGCGTCATGGTGTATCATACACCGCCCAACATGACACCGCCGGCAATGTGTCGATATATATTAAAAATTCGCTTTTGCTTTTCCGTTATGATATATTACTATTTCGTTTGATGATAGTCGTCACAAAAACGTCAACAATGATGCCGACATATATTTCTTCGTTTTTATTTCATTCAACATATTAGCCGGAAGTAAAATATGTTTCAGGAAATTACCGAGAGATATTTCTTCGTTTTTTTTATTAGTTATGTGCGCATACACTTTAAATAGGTTTATTTGAAATCTTTAATTTTCCACAAACATTCCACACACGCGGGAAAATGCAGAGATATATTTTTTAAAATCGCGTCATGGTGTATCATACACCGCCCAACATGACACCGACAGCAATGTGTCGATATCTATTTTAAATTCGATATATCATTTCATTTTTCACAGTCGCTAACATAGTTTTAGACTCGGTTGAAAAAAAACGAGAAGAAAATCCGATGAAAGTTGCCGTTTATAGAACGAAATGAATTCTCAAATGCCTGTAACTTCAAGGCCATTGAGTCTCTCTCACGCCTTTATCTCCAATCTAACTCACCATATGATTTCATTTTTATCGATGGTTTTAGAGTCGGTGTCAGCAATAATTGAGAACATTCCACACACGCGGGAAAATGCAGATATATTTTTTAAAATCGCGTCATGGTGTATCATACACCGCCTAACATGACACCGACGGCAACGTGTCGATACATATTAAAAATTCGATATATCATTTCATTTTTCACAGTCGCTAACATAGTTTTCGACTCGGTTGAAAAAAAACGGGAAGGAAATCCAATGAAAGTTGCCGTTTATAGAACGAAATGAATTCTCAAACGCCTGTAACTTCAACTTCAAGGCCATTGAGTCTCTCTCACGCCTTTATCTCCAATCTAACTCACCATATGATTTCATTTTTGTCGATGGTTTTGGACTCGGTGTCAGCAATAATTGAGAACATTCCACACACGCGGGAAAATGCAGAGATATATTTTTAAAAATCGCGTCATGGTGTATCATACACCGCCCAACATGACACCGACGGCAACGTGTCGATATATATTAAAAATTCGCTTTTGCTTTTCCGTTAAGATATATTACTTTTTCGTTTGATGACAGTCGTCACAAAAACGTCAACAATGATGCCGACATATATTTCTTCGTTTTTATTTAATTCAACATTATTAGCCGGAAGTAAAATATGTTTCAGGAAATTACCGAGAGATATTTCTTCGTTTTTTAAAATTAGTTATGTGCGAATACACTTTAAATAGGTTTATTTGAAATCTTTAATTTTCCACAATATAATTTACTTGCCATTTATCATTTGATGATTACGAGACAAATTCCTCTTGAGGATCGTGACAATTCATGCGCTGCGTGGAAACTTCTATTTCCAAAATGAATGAGACGATCGATGAAGAACGCAGACTTGAACAGGATGCAGCAAGAAAACGAATGAGACGGGCGAACGAGTCCATCGACGAACGTCAATGCAAACTTGCGGGGTCACCCGTGGGAATCCCACGGGCATGGATGTGTGTGACATTTCGACATATTGAGTTAGATGCTGCACATTCATTTTTACAAAATGGTTACTGGCAAGTCATCAGATCCAGAAATGGTGTAAAAACCACCGTTTAGAGGCCATTTTTCCCCGCAAAGCGGGGGTTGGCCTTTTCGGGGACCGTGGTAGTTGTTGTTTTTTTGTCCCCTTTTTGAAGCAATGTTTTACGGCCGGATGCCCTTCCTGACGCCAACCCTTTTTGCCGCCTTCAACGACAAACAGGGAATTACCAGTGAACTGGTACTCAATTAGCCGACCTCGGAAGGATGACAGGCTGAGTCAACCCCCCTGGCATTAATTCGGCGATCGACCGAGATTCGAACCCAGGATCCTAAGCCGGCACCCTAGCCGCTAGCCCAACACCAGAAATGGTGTCATGAACACAATTTATTTACGCACAAGCACAAAAGCAAGACGGGCCGATTTCCGATTCCGACGGGCGAGACGGGCCGATTTCCGATTCCGACGGGCCGATTTGGAGCAAGAAAAAGAACGAGACGGGAGAAAAAGGAGAGAAACGAGACGGGGAAAGCCGATTGGAGAGGCGAGTGAGGCGCGATTGGAGAGGAGTGTGAGGCGCGATTGGAGAGGAGTGTGAGGCACGATTGGAGAGGAGTGTGAGGCGTGATTGGAGAGGAGTGTGAGGCACGATTGGAGAGGAGTGATTGGAGGGGAGTGTGAGGCACGATTGGAGAGGAGTGTGAGGCACGATTGGAGAGGAGTGTGAGGCACGATTGGAGAGGAGTGTGAGGCGCGATTGGAGAGGAGTGTGAGGCGCGATTGGAGAGGAGTGTGAGGCGCGATTGGAGAGGCGTGTGAAGGATTGCAGAGGAGAGGAGTGTGAGGGATTGGAGAGGTGAGGGATTGGAAAGGAGAGGGATGTGAGGGTTTGGAGAGGAGAGGAGTGCTAGGTGGAGAGAGGAGAGTGTCAGGTGGAGACAGGAGAGTGTCAGGTGGAGACAGGAGAGTGTCAGGTGGAGAGGAGTGAGGGGTCACATATTATGTGAAATAACTAAATTCACACCATTTCTGGATCTGATGACTTGCCAGTAACCATTTTGTAAAAATGAATGTGCAGCATATAACTCAATATGTCGAAATGTCACACACATCCATGCCCGTGGGATTCCCACGGGTGACCCCGCTAGTATTTGTTATATTATATCACCTTTATCTATTAATATTGTTGAAATGAAGATAAAATAGCTGTATGTTGAAATATGCTGAAAAAGTCAAAACTTTACATGGGGTGTACTTACTTTTTCACGTGACTGTATATACAGACTTGGCATTTAATATGGAATTTTTTTTTTTTTCTTGACTTGGGTTTACTTTCTTAACTCAGTATATCAATCTGGTGAGTTTCTTTTACACTTTGGTGATTTATTTGTTAAAAGAACTGTTGTAAAAATCAAGATACAACATTGTCCCAAGAGTAGTGTTACGTGGTCCTCCCGGTGACTACCTGGTCTCGGTGACCCCCGGACCGTGAGAGGAACTCCGCCAGAAAGATTTATTATGTATGCGCTTTCGTAACGCAATCAATATGAATTCCAACCAAGAAAAAACCCCACACCAAGGATCCGGAATAATCAATGATATATTCCCCGAGCAATCAACCATCAACAATCCACAATCAACAATCAATCCCCGAGATGATTAAGATGGCCATCTTACATATGTGTGTCCCCTTTCCGCACTCCCGACCCCTTGGGTACTCACGACCCCTTTGGTCTCTGTCCCTCACTATGTCTCTGGGCCCCTCCTGACCAAGATGATGGTCGGCTTCGCCGCACACGGGCGGTTGAACGAACCCCGGGCGGACGTGCTTCCACCGGGCACGTACCGTACCGGGAACCACGGCTGCAGCACACCCCTCCTGGCCAAGCCAAGCGGGCAAAGCAAGCGCCGCTTGCAACGCGCGCGAGGCCCCAAAGTGCGACCCGTACGCGTCCTTGTAGACGGTGCGGCGAACTGTGCCGGACGCTGGGTCCGTGCACGGACCCACGGCAACTTGATGTGTCAAAAGGGTAGTTACACGTCCCGGTAACTCCTCTCGCCAGACGGGCTTGGGAACGCAGCTTTTCCACGCTGCTCAATCTCGATCCCCACTCTCGTCGGAGCTGGGCGAGGAAGAAGAAGAATCGTCGTTTCTCCCGGACCTCGTGTCTTTTTCTTCTTCCGTTTCCGGTCTCCTTTTTCCCAGAAGGGCTCCTGACCCTTTAATCACAACAATCCTTAATCGACTACACATTGATAAGCAAAGACCTGAATAGTAATTCACATACATTCACATAAATATGTAACACTCCCCCCCTTCAAGAAAGAAAGTTTGAACCCAGCGAAAACTTTCTTTGCTGGCCAACTTGGATAAACAAACCAGATAACTCACCCCCCCCCCCCCCCCCCCAACTCATCAGTTCCCCCCGGGCACAGTCATCACTTAAAAATAAAGCAACAAAATTTCACACAATCCCCGAGATTAATTCCCTCTGGACCAAGCGTCAACCACTTCTAGTTTCTCTTGACTGACGGTTAAGAGGTGGTGACCAACGCCCCCAAATTTAAACCTCTCTATAGCACTTTTTCGGGAGGCCCAGCGGAGTATTCCCTACATGGACGCCTTAAGGAATGTGGAGTTCACGGTTAGTCCGGGGAGGAAAGTTCATTACATGGACGCCTTTAAGAACGGGGAGTTCACGGTTAGTCCGTGCAGAAAAGTTCACTACCTGGACGCCTTTAAGAACGTGGCGTTCACGGTTAGTCCGTGTAGGAGCCCTGGCTCGGCGGCTCCCCCGTATATATAGTGCTTCAACTTCTCCAGACTCCTACCAGTTACGGTGGGACCACTTGTCCCAGCCGTTACCTGACTGGCGGTCTCCTTCTCGGCCAGTGCTCTGACATTCATTTTTTCGGGAGGTGCCGTAACTCTGGGAGCCTCCATAGTAATATCGGCTGCTGCCAACCCCAAAACTACTGCCAGGTTGTCCTCTTCTGTAGACCTCTCGACGCCTACTAAATGCCTTCCCTACTGTTATGGTCCGACCCTCCAAATCCTTACCATTCCAATTCTTCTCTGCCTCCCTGGCGTCTCTTGTGCTTGCAAACGTGACAAAGCCGAACCCTCTTGACCGTTGTGTTTCCCTGTCTTTTACCACCCGCACTTCCACCAGCGGCCCATATCTGTTGAAGACAGAGGTCAAAACTTCTTCCTCTGTGTTGAAGTTCAGTCCCCCTACAAATAACTTGGAACTTTTGTCGCCATCCCGAGCTGGTGGGGTGTTATTTTCCCTGCTGTGCTCTTTACCAACCCTCGGGTTACCATAAATTTGCCCCCCAGCCAAATCATTCCCAATAATCACAGATACACCCTCTACAGGAAGCGTGGCTTGTAAACCGACGGTGACCGGTCCTGACACCAAATCGGATTCCAAATGGATGACATGAAGTGGGGCACTAACACAGCCACCGATCCCTTGTAACCGAACACTATCACCCATTGCGGTACTCTTTGACAATGGCAAAATGCCTTCAAGCATTAAGGATTGATGGGCTCCTGTGTCCCTCAAAACCCTAACCGGTCTTGGGTTAGTCAAGTCTCCCTTGAGTGAGACCAACCCCTCATAAATAAATGGTCGGTAACTCTTCTGTGGGCGATTTCTTACGCTTGCCATCACATTCGGAGTGGTAATAGTCGGACTCTGCTCTGGGTCTTCCCTTTTCATGCGGTAACAACTGGACATCAAGTGTCCAGGTTTCTTGCAAAAAGCGCAAGTAGGCCCGGAGGAAAAACTCGTGGTCTGCCTCGGGCCCCCCGAAATATAAGTTTGTCTTGGGCCCGCAACCCTCTGATTTCGAACAGGTGGGGTATCCGCGTTGTCCCCATAATCCTCTCGAGGCCGCCGCCATGTATTGTCGTTCTCCGCACCTGCTGTTCCCCACCTCCCCTGCGGAGATCTAGGCGAGGAGTTAGGTTCGTGGACCCCTATCCGGTGTGTTAAGGCATAATCATCTGCCATGGTGGCTGGGTCCCACAACTTTGGTACTTTCTTTTCCTGCAGGTACACTTTGATGTCCTCGTGGACACACTGTTGAAATTCCTCCACCAGGATCAAGTCGCGCAATGTTTCGAAGTCTTTCCCGACTCCTTTTGACTCACACCACCGATCAAACATGTTTTCTTTCACTCTGGCAAATTCCACATGGGTCTCACTCTCCCTCTTCCTGGCATTCCTGAATTTTTGCCGGTAAGCTTCCGGAACCAACTCATAGGCTTTGAGGATGTGCTTCTTCAATACCTCATAATCTGCACATTGGTCCATTGGTAGCGCCGAATAAATCTCTTGAGCTTTTCCCACAAGCACACTTTGCACTAGTATGGTCCAGGCCTCCTCCGGCCAGTTTAACTGTCGAGCCACTTTCTCAAAGTGTGGAAAAAAATTAGCGACTTCCTTTTCTCACTGAAGGGTGGAACCAGCCTCACATGTCTGCCCACATCCCAGGTGTTCTGGCTAGGTGTCGACCCCGTCAGCAAGGGTGGTACCTCTCCCCGTTCTCTCATTAACTCCAGCTTCTTGAATTTAATTTCTTGCTGAAGCGCCATGTCACGTTCTTTCAATTCCCTTTCCGCTTTTCTCTCCTCTGCTTAGAGTTCCCTTGCAGCTCTCCTCTCCTCTGCTTCTGCTTTCCTTTCCTCTGTTTTCATCCTTTCTAACCTTTCCTGGAGTTCTCGTTCCCCTCTCCTTTCTTCTTCTGCTCTTTCCTTTTCTGCTTTCCTTTCTTCTTCTGCTAACCTTTCCTGGAGTTCTCGTTCCACTCTCCTTTCCTCTGCTTGTTTCTCTTCTCTCCTCTCTTCTGCTTTCCTTTCTTCTTCTTTTAACCTTTCCTGGAGTTCTCGTTCCACTCTCCATTCCTCTGCTTGTTTCTCTTCTCTCCTCTCTTCTGCTTTCCTTTCTTCTTCTGCTCTTTCCTTTTCTGCTTTCCTTTCTTCTTCTTTGATCCGTTCCTGGCTCCGTAATTGCAACTCCAGTTTCCGGAGCTCAACGTCTTCTGGTTCTTCGGGTAGCCACTGCCAGGCTAACTCGTCCCATGTTCCTAATCCCACCATAGACTGTATCACCGTGGTCTGCAACTCTGCCTTCCTCAAATTAGTTCGGACCTCCAAGTTAAAATGTTTGGCCAATTTCAAGAGGTCCGACTTTAGTAACGCTCGGAACTGTGCCTCACTCGGTGTTACCGCAAAGTTCTGTGCCACAAACGCCATGGTGCCTATCTTTAACACCTGTTAACCTTCACCCAAGACTTTACCCCACTTTCCCCAAAAATTTACCAATTAATACTTAATTAATAAATTTTAATTAATAAAAATATTATTTTATACAATTTTAGATCCCGGACGTGGACCCAATTGCGAATCCGCAAATCGTAATTTGGACGAGCCCCCAATTCTGTTACGTGGTCCTCCTGGTGACTACCTGGTCTCGGTGACCCCCGGACCGTGAGAGGAACTCCGCCAGAAAGATTTATTATGTATGCGCTTTCGTAACGCAATCAATATGAATTCCAACCAAGAAAAAACCCCACACCAAGGATCCGGAATAATCAATGATATATCCCCCGAGCAATCAACCATCAACAATCCACAATCAACAATCAATCCCCGAGATGATTAAGATGGCCATCTTACATATGTGTGTCCCCTTTCCCTACTCCCGACCCCTTGGGTACTCACGACCCCTTTGGTCTCTGTCCCTCACAATGTCTCTGGGCCCCTCCTGACCAAGATGATGGTCGGCTTCGCCGCACACGGGCGGTTGAACGAACCCCGGGTGGACGTGCTTCCACCGGGCACGTACCGTACCGGGAACCACGGCTGCAGCACACCCCTCCTGGCCAAGCCAAGCGGGCAAAGCAAGCGCTGCTTGCAACGCGCGCGAGGCCCCAAAGTGCGACCCGTACGCGTCCTTGTAGACGGTGCGGCGAACTGTGCCGGACGCTGGGTCCGTGCACGGACCCACGGAAACTTGATGTGTCAAAAGGGTAGTTACACGTCCCGGTAACTCCTCTCGCCAGACGGGCTTGGGAACGCAGCTTTTCCACGCTGCTCAATCTCGATCCCCACTCTCGTCGGAGCTGGGCGAGGAAGAAGAAGAATCGTCGCTTCTCCCGGACCTCGTGTCTTTTTCTTCTTCCGTTTCCGGTCTCCTTTTTCCCAGAAGGGCTCCTGACCCTTTAATCACAACAACCCTTAATCGACTACACATTGATAAGCAAAGACCTGAATAGTAATTCACATACATTCACATAAATATGTAACAGTAGGTTTAATCAAAATTCGTTCTCGACAGCATCTAGTCTAGAGAGAAACCAATAAGCATTGTATTAATATTACTACAGGTGAATACAGGTGCGTACAGGTGGTATAACAATAAATGAGCTGATGGTATATATAGCAGAATCGTTACCTTTCTATGGAAGCCCAGAGAAGCTATAGAGTTACATTGCTTCGCTCCTGCCTGGCATGGCTCTGAGGTACTCCGCCGCAGGGCTTCTTCTGCTCGGTACCCGCTCCACCCCATCATGCATCTCTGCCATTAAATCAAATGGACTCCTCCGACGACCCAGGTACATTCACCGTGGCTCCGGTCGTAAGTTTGTTTATTTGCAATCAGGTCACTCCATCCCCGTCCTCTGGTCGGCTCAGCGCACTCTCACTCTTCGTCCCAGCGCACCTGGTCACAGCAACGCACACGATCGCACCTCCTGCCTACGAACCCTGGCTAAATCACCTGAATTCATCCCTGCTGTTCAAAACAACATCAAGCTCACCCTGTTCAACACCCGGTCCCTCAACAACAAATGCCTCATCCTGAACGAATACATCCTGGATAACAAACTGGACTTTCTCTGTCTCACCGAAACCTGGCAACAACCTCTGGACTACTACACACTTAACCTCACCACACCCAATGGATATTCCTACGTCAATAAACCACGCTCGGAGGGCCGAGGTGGTGGAATTGCCGTTATCCACCGTCAAGACATCAAGACCAACCTCATCTCCATCCCATCTGCTCCATCATTTGAACACCTGGCTTTAAAACTCTCTGGTCGCACACAGTCAGTCATGGCTGTCGTCTACCGCCCTCCCAAACCACACCCATCATTCCTGTCTGACTTCTCCTACTTTCTGACCCAGCTATGTTCCCTCTCCCCCTCAATCCTCCTCCTTGGTGATTTCAATATCCACATGGACTCCACTGACTCCACAATAACCACTGACTTCACTGATTTACTCACCTGCTTTAACCTCACTCAACATGTCGACTTTCCTACCCATATCCGTGGTCACATTTTGGACCTTGTCTGCTCCACTGGATTAAATTTGCACCATCTCTATGGCTCCGACCTCACCCTCTCTGACCACTTAGCCATCACTCTGACCATCAACATCCCCGCCCCAACACCAAGGCATTATCGCACAATCAACTTCCGTAAGCTAAACGCTCTTTCACCTACCTCATTCTCATCCACCCTCTCTGAAAAAATGTCCACTTCTCCCTTCATTGACCTCCACACCCCTTCCGACCTCACTGACTACTACAACCACACTCTCTCCTCCTGCCTTGACCAGCTTGCGCCTGTAAAAACCAAAACAGTTTCTTTCACCCATTCTGCTCCCTGGTTTACACCTGAACTCCACCTGATGAAAACTCGTGCTCGCCAACTTGAAAGACTCCGCAATAAAACGGGTCTCACAGTTCACTCCCAAGCCTACAAGGACCACCTACAACACTACAAAGATGCCCTCTCCCGCGCCCGCTCTGCCTACTACTCTCAAATTATCCACTCTGGCTCCGGAAACCCAAAAGCACTCTTCTCGACAATAAACAAACTCCTCCGCCCCCTGAACACCACCACCCAGTCATTCACAGTAGACAACTGCATCTCCTTCCTCTCTTTCTTCCAACGCAAAATTGACAACATCTACAACAGCTTGACCACCGCCGCACCCGCTCCCCCTCCAACCACCTGCCCCCCCTTGTCCTGCCATCCCCTGTCTCGGTTCTCCCCAATCTCCCCTACTGACCTCTCTGAACTCCTCATAGGAATGAAAACTGCCACCTGCACTCTTGACCCCATCCCCTCCAGCTTTGTCAAAGCCTCCCTCCCTGCTCTCTCTCCACTTATCATTGCAACAATAAACTCCTCCCTGTCTACAGGCATCGTCCCACCTTCCCTCAAAATTGCTGCTGTTACCCCCATTCTAAAAAAACCTGGTCGAAACCCTGACAACCTAAACAACTTCAGACCCATCTCCAACCTACCCTTTCTGTCAAAAGTTTTGGAACGCGCTGTAGCCACTCAACTCAAACATCATCTCTCTGCCAATAACCTGTATGAAACATTCCAATCCGGATTCCGGTCCAACCACAGTACTGAAACTGCTCTCCTCAAAATCACCAATGACCTTCTCCTCTCCTCTGACGCTGGCAACCTCAACATTCTCGTCCTCCTCGACCTCAGCGCTGCCTTTGACACCATCGATCACACTATCCTCCTCACCCGACTTGAATCCACCTTTAACGTTACCGGCACTGCCCTCTCTTGGATTAAATCATACCTCTCTGACAGATGCCAGTTCATCTCCATCAATAACTGCAAATCCCCCACTGCTCCCCTCCCCCAAGGTGTCCCCCAAGGTTCAGTTCTTGGCCCCCTCCTCTTCATCCTTTACCTGTCCCCGCTCGGTCACTTAATCCGCCGTCATGGTCTCCAATTCCACTGCTTCGCCGATGACATCCAGCTTTTCATCTCCACCAAGTCCGTCTCCACCGACACCCACTCTATCCTGACAAACTGCATCACTGAAATAAAATCCTGGCTTCAAATCAACTTCCTCAAGCTTAACTGTGATAAATCTGAAATAATCATCATTGGCCCAAAAACGCTCACAAAATCCACCCATAACTTTGCCCTCAACATCGACGGTATCCCAGTATCCACCTCCCCTCACATCCGGAATCTTGGCGTCATCTTTGACCAAACCCTTTCCTTCGACAAATACACTAAACAGATCACAAAGTCAGCCTTCTTTCACCTGAAAAACATTGCCCGTCTCCGCTCATCCCTCTCCTCCACGGCTGCAGAAACCCTCATCCACGCCTTCATCACCTCCCGTCTGGACTACTGCAATAGCCTCCTCTATGGTTCACCGTCAAAAATCACCAATAAACTCCAATACATTCAGAACTCCGCTGCCCGTCTACTCACCCATTCCCGGACCCGTGACCACATCACCCCCGTCCTTTACAAGCTTCACTGGCTCCCCATCCCCCAGAGAATCCAGTACAAAATCCTCCTCTTGACATACAAAGCCCTCCATAACCTGGCCCCATCCTACCTGGCTGACCTCCTCTCCAGACACACTCCCACCCGCAACCTCCGCTCTGCTGGTACCAACCTCCTGACCCCCTCCATCCGGACCAAATTCAGATCCTGGGGGGACAGGGCCTTCTCCATCGCTGCTCCCACCCTCTGGAACTCACTACCTCACACCATCAGAGACTCCTCACTCACCACATTCAAAACATCACTAAAGACCCACCTGTTCAACACTGCATTCAACATTCAACCCACAGCATTTAACCCCTGACTATCTCTTCTCCTTCTCCCTCCTTTTGCTTTAAATATTTCCCTATTGATTCTTGTCTTTTTGCAATTGTTGTTTTCATGTATTGTTATGCATTATGTTTGCCACTCTGTCAAAGCGCCTTTGGGCTTCTGGAAAAGCGCTATACAAAATAAATGAATTATTATTATTATTATTATTGCGATGATGGATGAACATCTCCTGTCTGCGCTGAAAGGCAGTCTCTTTTATATAGGAGCCGCGGAGGTGCCGCGTAGCGGCAATGAGGAGAATAACATTAGTGTCGTAACTTGGATGACGATTTCATCACATTCTCCCCACGCTTAGAACTCAACTAGTCGGTAATGAACAGCAGACACATATTGATAAACAGCAGAGGGCTACATAGGAATGCAAAGAACGAAATACATCGGAAGGATGTTACTGCCAGTCGAACGCCCAGGGGCCATCAATCCCGATTGCAGGGTTACTGCATTTCAACCGCGCACTCGTAGCCTGGTTAGCAATCATTTCCCAGATATAGATGTACCGAGGAGGAAATCCCAATCAAGAAGATATCGAACCGAGCAAGCAGTGTTCATCCCAGGGAGAAGACGATGAGCCCGTGGGTCGCAGTAGTCTTACAGTGGGGGTAGTCGGCACAGTAGCTAGATTAGATAACGTCCTGCAGACTGTACCTTGTCGAAGAGCGAATTGCCATATGTCGCACAGCGCATTACAGTAAGCCTCCATATCGGCCTGTCCCTGACTAGGCTCCCAAGGGTTCATGGTCGATCCATGTTAGGTCCAGGTCGTCATTGAATAATAACGAGGTCAGGGGTACACATCGAGGGAGAGAGAGAATCGATGAGAGCCATTCGGAGCCATAACGAGAGTTACTCGACACTGGCAGAGGCCCCTTTGAAATCCATCGCCCATCGCTCCCACGGTAGCCCTAGTAGCCCTGCTTGAGGGTTGAGGGTTGTAAAACGTGGTTTGAGTTCCGCACATACAGCACAGTCGCGACAGCCCCGGCGAACGGTCGACACTAATCCTGGGGTGTCGTGCAAAGCGCGCAGACCCTCCGCGATTCATACTCCTCCGAGGCCTCCATTCATCTCGAAACGCAGACGGCATATCTCGTCCCGTCCTGCAGATGGCATATCTCGTCCCGTCCTGCAGACGGCATATCTCGTCCCGTCCTGCAGACGGCATATCTCGTCCCGTCCTGCAGACAGCATATCTCGTCCCGTCCTGCAGTACAGCGCTCTGTGGAGCGGTGATAACCCCGGACGGACACGCACGGCATGCGATGTCACGTGTACCCGAACCTAAATTGTCCTTCCGGTACCTTACTTGGAGGTAAAGCTCGGCGGAACGAAGAAGATCGGCTAAACCGGATTCGCCAACCATCCATCCATTCAATGCTTCCATTGAATGGCTCAGATCTAGCCGGATCGCTCCATGCACCGACGCCATGGAGTACCGCAATGCCCCGGATGGATTGTCCATCCATAGATGTCCCGGATGGATTGTCCATCCACGGATTTCCTATCGACAAACCCGAGAGAATGTTCTCATCTCACCCCTCACTCATCCATCCCCCCACCCCCCTCCGAGATTGCAGCTGCGCGCTGCATACCGAAGTCGAGCGACCTTCTCAGTCTGGGTCAGAGGGAAATGGAAATGGGCAGCGGCCGGGCGAGGCGTCTCGCAGTCTCGAAACGTGTCGTGGAAACGAGCCAAGAGCTCTGTCCTAGAAATAACAAGCCAAGAGTCAAGGGCGATCAGGCAGGACGGTGCCTCCGTGGCTTGCTCAGGAGACAAGGGAGTCGGGCGCCACGCTCAATGTTACCATTTCACGAGGTCACCATGTACTCCCAAATGCACCCCCAAATGCCCCATGGTCCTATCGAATAACGGCATGAGTCCCCGTTGAGTGCTAGACGCCCCGAAGGCCTATGGTCTCAGCGAATAACGGCTTTCGAGTCCCCGTTGTTGGCTAAACGGCGCGGGCACACGACCTCTAGGTAGTGCCGCGTTTATGACATGCACGCATGTGCTGGGGCGGTCAGGTTGAGTATTTCCGCTTTCTGTGGAGTTACCAAGGTACATGGAAATTTGAGTAAACGTACTACCCTAGATACCGCCGCGTTATGACATGCACGCATGTGCTGGGGCGGTCAGGTTGAGTATTTCCGCTTTCTGTGGAGTTACCAAGGTACATGGAAATTTGAGTAAACGTACTACCTCTAGATACCGCCGCGTTATGACACGCACGTATGTGCTGGGGCGGTCAGGTTGATTTCCGCTAACCGAGGAGTTACCAAGGTACATGGAAACTCGAGGAAACGAACCCCGATGACGAGAGCGCATGAAGCACGCAATTACATTAATGACGCCGTAGGGCATACGCCTGATTAGTCGGTGACGTCATCAATTGGTTCGGGCGCGTGCAGGCGGGTTTGACGGCAATTCGCCCCGTCCTCGGATTCCCCGAGCGGACTTCCAGCTGAGCGGTATCCCCGTATGGAGTAAAGTGGTGCACCAAAACGATAGTCTCGCGTCCTGAATATGAACCCGGTCGACAAGTGGATTGTATTACCTAGGGCGCACTGCGTTTGAGGGAAACCAAAAGTCGAACTCGGCCTGTCGAACCAGCGCGGCACGCTGAGGCGAGTGGGCGAGCACGCTGGGCAGCGATAAATTGCACGTCCTGAAGTAGCGTCTCGTTCGATGGCTTTCGGGCCGGGTTTGTCCGGAGTTAGATGCGGGGAATAGCGTCAACAGTGCGGTCGTATCTATATCAACAGTATCGAGCTTGATACGACAAAGACCGGTAGGCGGTCATCAGAAACCAATAAGAATATGGTATATGATCATCTAGCTTGATACGACACATTCACATTCCCCTGTAGTGCCCGAGTGCCGTGAAAGTTTATGAAGATCCCTCTCGACATCCTTAGAAGCTGCCGCCAGACGAGGCTCGCTGCCTGGCCGTTAATCGGGACAGAGATGACGGCGCCGACAAGCCGGACATCCGTGCTGTGGCGAGTCCTCGAGTGGTGCCAAACGAGCCTCAAGGGTTGAGGCGATTCCGGGCAGCGGAGTTCGCCGGCCTCGCTGAGTAGCCACGCGTAGGTGGGATTCCGACCAGCAGCAATCGGGGCCGCCGGCCTCGCAGAGTAGGGCCTGCGAGGGGAATCGCATGCGATTCGCATGAAGAAGGGGTCCATCCAGCGAAGATGCAGCACATGCAACTTGCGCGTCGTGCATCGTAGGGATTCCATCCAGCGATGGTGCAGCGCGCGATTCGTGTGTAAGAGGGGTTCCACCCCGTGATGGGTGCAGTGCGCGCGACTCGTGCGTAGGAGGTGATTCCGACGAGCAGCGATCGGAATCGCCGGCCTCACAGAGTAGTGCCCGCGATGGGTGCAGCGTGTGGCTTTGCGTAGGAGGTGATTCTGAGCAGCGATCGGAATCGCCGGCCTCACAGAGTAGTGCCCGCGATGGGTGCAGCATGCGGCTTTGCGTAGGAGGTGATTCCGACGAGCAGCGATCGGAATCGTCGGCCTCACAGAGTAGTGCCCGCGATGGGTGCAGCGTACGGCTCTGCGTAGGAGGTGATTCCGACGAGCAGCGATCGGAATCACCGGCCTCACAGAGTAGTGCCCGCGATGGGTGCAGCGTGCGGCTTCGCATAGGAGGTGATTCCGACGAGCAGCGATCGGAATCGTCGGCCTCACAGAGTAGTGCCCGCGATGGGTGCAACGTGCGGCTTTGCGTAGGAGGTGATTCCGACAAGCAACGATCGGTCGGGTAGGCCGGCCGAGTGAGGCATGACAGACATGGGAGTCGTGAACACTCGCGTGGAAATCTCATTTCGTGCCGAGGCACGCAAGTCTAGGATGATTCTCTCAGACGAAGCCGTTAGCGTTTCCCGCAACTGAGGCTAGACTCGTACCTTCGGCTCCAAGCACGTCCGTCGACCCGACGGGGTTTCAGCCGCAGGACGTTTCCCAGTAGCATCGTTCTCCAGGCGTCTTGCTTGAGTTCGTCACGCTTGCTCCGGCGCTCGGACCTCGGGAGAGCAGTTCGTGCTTTGACGATGTAGTTCCAGAACAAAATGCTTGCGTGGTTCCAATGCATCCGGTCCCTTCGTGGCAGACCGGCAGCGAGAGTAGTTGGAGCTCCGTGGCTTTCGCTAGCTCGACGGGTCCTCCGCTGGGCATTCTCCTCCGAGGTGGGCATCGCAGGAGCGTGGGCATCATCTCGATTCCGAGCGATGTCAGGAGAGAATTTCGATTAAGTGTTGTAAAAATCAAGATACAACATTGTCCCAAGTGTAGGTTTAATCGAAATTCGTTCTCGACAGCATCTAGAGAGAAACCAATAAGCATTGTATTAATATTACTACAGGTGAATACAGGTGGTATAACAATAAATGAGCTGATGGTATATATAGCAGAATCGTTACCTTTCTATGGAAGCCCAGAGAAGCTATAGAGTTACATTGCGATGATGGATGAACATCTCCTGTCTGCGCTGAAAGGCAGTCTCTTTTATATAGGAGCTGCGGAGGTGCCGCGTAGCGGCAATGAGGAGAATAACATTAGTGTCGTAACTTGGATGACGATTTCATCACAAGAACCATGTAACTGATTGTCTGTCGCAGCAAGAAGTCAACAACAGGATTATATCACTGGTGGCGTGGCAAAATGTACGGACAGGTGCATTTGATGATTGGCTTCACAGTCGGGTATACAAGGGTTGTTGCGTTCTGTATTAGTGTAAAACAACTGCTGCACATCTCCAAAAGTTATTGCTGCTTCCTCTGGAGATGGTCCGTCAACTCGACAATGCTGTTTGTCATGGAGTGGTGGCTTTACGAAATTACGGCATGAAACAGCGTGCTATTGCTCGGAAGTATGGCATCACTCAAGGTCAGGTGTCATAGATCCTGAAACAAAATGCTCAGAGGGGTGTCCCTACTCTAATACCGAGGCCAGGACGTCCCCGCAGAACCACAAGGAGGGATGATCGCCAGCTGCACCGGTTAGTCCGCAATGGCTGTACCAAGTCAGCTAATCGGCTTAGGGCTGAGTGGCAGCAACTGACAAATGTGCCTGTATCCAGAAGGCCAGTCAACCAACGACTGGTTCAAGCAGGCTATCGTGCCAGGCGTCCCCTGAGAAAGCCACGCCTGACCAGACAACACCGCCAGCGCTGATTGCAGTGGGCCAGAGAGCACCATCAATGGCAGCCAGGACACTGGAATCACCTGATCTTCAGTGACGAGTCTAGATTTCTGGTCTATCTTCAAGATGGCCACGTCTGAGTGCGCAGACAAGTGCATGAAGCCTACAACAAAAATTGTATAGTGCCAAGAGTCCAAGCTGGAGGTGGTGGGGTGACCGTTTGGGCTGCTTTTCATGCAGGGGGCAAAACTGACCTGGTTGTTCTGAATGGAAACCTGAACCACTTCAAGTACAGGGCCATTCTGGAAGAAACATTGCTTCCATTTTCTTGTGCAGCCTTTCGAGGAAACTTTGTCTTCCAAGATGACAATGCACGGCCTCATCGTGCTCGCATGATCCAACACTTTCTTGCTGACCGTGGTGTAGAGCATATGGAGTGGCCTGCCATGTCCCTGGATATGAATCCGATAGAGAACTTGTGGGCAGAATTAACGCATCAAATCGACCACTTGGACCAGCAGCGGACCTCTGTGCGTGAATTGCAGCAGGCTATTGTCACTGCATGGCAAGCGATTCCTGTCAAAACCTTGGCAAATCTCGTGAACAGCATGCCTCAACGTTTACGTGCTCTCCTGAATGCTCGTGGGGGTTACACGAAGTACTGAACTGTAATTTTACTGTCCGTAATCCCAGTCGTAATTTAACTTTTGTTTTTGTTAAAAAAAAATTTGGCTAATGTGCAAAATAAAGAGATACTTCTGGAAAACGTACAGAAGTTTAACACAGTACTATCCATGAATTGAGTTCGATATCAGTTTACATCACTTTCAAGGATCAATTTATTTGTTTCGAAATGTCAAATGTGGTTTTTGTTTCTTTTAAAGGTGACATTAACAAAATCTAGAATAATTTCAACATAATTCCAATGAACTTTTGGTTCTAAGACATCTTCAAAAGTAAGTTCACCCCCACAAAAAAAATATTCCATATTAAATGCCAAGGCTGTATATATATATATTTCTGTCAGTTGATTGTTTGTTTGACATTTGTATTACAGTGTACAAGAAGGTATAAATAAATGAATGACATGTTTATCTAACCATTTATTCGGGGGAAAATTATTACGGAAGTGTACCAAGCTGTTTTACTTGCAATTTTCAAAGTGCCCTCCCTCGTGATCGATGCACAATTGCAGCCGAGCAGGCACAGAGTGGCACACACGCTTGCAGAGTTCGATATCAATTTCCTCAAACTTTGCAGTGATTTGAGCCTTCAATTCCTGAATGATACGAGGCTTTTCACGATAAACAAGGTCTTTCATGAGCCCCCAAAGAAAGACATCTGGAGGTGTAAGGTCTGGGGAGCGTGCCGGCCACTCGATCGGACCGCGGCGGCCGATCCACTTTCCGGGAAAGTTTTCATCAAGCCACTGACGAACATGACGTCCATAATGAGGTGGAGCTCCATCTTGCTGGAAATAACAGTCCTGATCTTGTACCCTGGGCCAAAAGAAGGTTTGCAGCATATTCAGGTAAATTTCTGCAGTGACAGATCCCTCAAAGAAAAAGGGTCCAATTATCCCTAATGGAGATATGGCTGCCCAAACTGTCACACCAGGTAAATTTACCTCCTTCTCAACTGTCACTCTTGGGTTCTCCGCAGCCCAGTAGACACAATTGTGTCTGTTAATTGTGCCGTTAAGCTTAAAACATGCCTCATCTGACCACCAGATGGTGTCTAGCATTGTGTCCTCTTCGTCAAGTTTAGCTAAGAAGTCTTCACAAAATTGAAGACGCCGGTCGTCATCTCCATCATGAAGGGCATACAGTAAGCGTGGAATGTAAGGTTTCCAGTTTTTCTGGTGAAGGATACAGATACCACTTGATTGGCTCACTTCCAACTCTGCAGATAAACGGCGAGTTGACTTTTGCGGACTTTGTTACAGTCTCCTGATGGCTTCTTCAGCCTTAGCTACATTCGTTGCCATTTTCGGACAACCGGACTTCTTTGCAGTGGCTACCGACCCTGTTGCTTCAAATTTCTCGACAATCAATCGTATGTTTCTTCCCTGGGGTGGGTTAATATCGAATTCCTATGCCAAACGGCGTGCCGCCATCGTTGGTTGTTCATTACATTTGTAGTAATGTTTCACGGCCACAATGCGTTGATTCATTGAAAGGTAATTCATGGTTCAATTTGGTGCAACTTAAGTAACTTTCCAAACTCAGCAATAACCTGCAAAACAAAAACAAAAATAAATAAAATAAGAAAATTCATAATCTGCAAGACAATTATTCACAACATGACATGAAGATGCCGGTGCCCATGCTTGTCGTGTCCGTGTCCGTGCTCGTCGTTTCCGTGTCCGTGCTCGTCGTGTCCGTGTCCGTGCTCGTCGTGTCCGTGTCCGTGCTCGTCGTGTCCGTGTCTGTGCTCATCGTGTCTGTGCTCGTTGTATCCGTGTATGTGCTCGTCGTGTCCGTGTTTGTGCTTGTCGTGTCCGTGTTTGTGCTCGTCGTGTCCGTGTCTGTGCTCGTCATGTCCGTGCTCGTCGTCATATGAATATGTGAGCGGAGGGCGTGGCCTATGCGAAGGAGCGCGGGGGCTGGGAGTCCGGATGTGGGATACGAGGCCGAGTGACGTTGCTTGCTGTGCTGTTCATTAAATTGGTCATCTCCTAAGTTGAGACTTGGATTCATCTTATTACATGGTGGCAGCGAAAGGCGAACCTACAAACCCGATTGGAACCCCATCTAGGGATTTGTAGCCAAGCTCACAATGGCGGACGCACCCATGATGCCGTGCATGGATTGGACCAGCACCAACCTCGGTGAAGCCTTCGAGCTATTCAGAAAGCGTGCCCAGCTGTACTTTTCTGTGGAGGACGTAGCAGTTGACAAACAAGTCGACCACATTCTCCCGCTATCAGGTGAGGAAGGCCTGCGACACTACAGTTCGTGGGGCCTTGAGAACGCCGACGGCACAAGGCCTAACACCGTGACGCCAGCGATTGTTTGGCAGCATTTCTGAAACCCCAGGCAAATTACCGTGTGGCTCGTTTCTGCTTACAGCGATTTAAGCAGGACGAAGATGAAACTATGGACAATTTCATCTCCAGATGTCGCCAGCAAACGAACAAATGCAAGTTCAAAACCCCTGAGGCGGACGAGCGCATAATAGAACAGCTCATTGCGGGGACGCGGTATCAGGAGCTACAGAAAGAGCTCCTCGCGAAGGATGACTCTCTCGCTGGACAAAGCCCTGGAAATAAGTCGGGTACATGAGGCCTCTGTCACTCACATGCAGCAGTTTACCCAGACCCAACAGGCAACCAATTTTGTCCACACCATTGGGTACCACCCAAAGGAGTGCCGTTTCTGTGTAAGACAGCATCCACACCAGCCCCGACACCGATGCCCAGCATGGGGCTCAACCTGTGAGGCATGCGGAAAGCAAAACCACTGGAAGGCCGTATGTCTCTCAAGAGCGAGGCAAGAACAAGGCCGGCAGACAACCCGCCCAGACACCAGAGGGTACAAATCCTTCGCCCGAAAGCCCATCCACACCCTGGGGAGAGATGAAGACCCCGACGGGGACTGCGACACGTTGAGCTTCACCACCATCAAAATCCACAGCCAGACCATGGATTCCCGGCGATAGATTTTCACGGACTTGGCCATTTCACTACCTGACCGAGCTGGTGTTCACTCCCTGAGAGTCAAGGTCGATACTGGGGCAGAGGGCAATACCTTGCCCCTTCGGATATACAAATGTATCCCCAAAATGTCGACTCCTCTGGGCTGCCGCTACCTGGTCGTATTCAGGAGAAATCCCAGACAATACTAACGGCCTACAATGGCTCGCAAATTCGGCAATTTTGCACCCTTGTCGTCCCCTGCAAGAACATGAATACCCAGTGGGTCGATGCAGAGTTCTTCGTAGTCAAGGCCGCTGGCCCCGCAATCCTCGGCCTGCCCACCTGTAGGGACCTTGAACTCCTCACCCTGCACTGCTCGGTGAAGGAGAACTGCACGGGTGACAAGCCAGTTAACACATTGGGTGACCTGCTGAGCACGTATCCGGACCAATTTGACAACATTGGAAACTTCCCAAGCCAGTATCGCATCATGGTAGACCCCAATGTGCCCCCTGTAATACACGCACCACGTCGATGCCCCATCCAGATGATAGACGAAGTAAGGTCAGAACTGGATATAATGCTGAGACAGGGCATCATACGGAAGGTCGACGAGCCTACAGCCTGGGTCAGTAGCCTCACCTACGTGCGGAAAGCAAACGGCAAACTTAGGCTCCGCCTGGAACCGAGGGGCTTGAACCGTGCCATCAAGAGGTGTCACCACCGTACTCCCATGCTTGAAGAGCTGACGCACAAGTTTCCAGGCTCAATGGTTTTCTCCAAGCTGGATGCCAAAAATGGGTACTGGTCAATCAAGCTCGATCCTCCCTCCCAATTGCTCACGACCTTCAACTCGCCATACGGCCGTTATTGCTTCCGGCGAATGCCGTTTGGACTGGTGATGTCCCAGGACGTGTTCCAAGCCAAGATGGACCAACTTATTGAGCAATGCCCAGGTGTCATCGGCATTGCTGATGATGTTGCCTTTTACGGCAAAACGGAGCAAGAACATGACCGAAACCTTCACCGCCTCTTGAAAACAGCTGCCAGATTCGGCCTGCAGTTCAACAGCGACAAGTGCAGCATCAAAAAGCCACAGATTCATTTTTTTGGTCTCATCTGTGACCAACAAGGTGCCCACCCAGACCCAGGAAAAGTGGACGCAATCCAGAGCTTGCCGGACCCGAAAAACCGCTGTGAACTTCACAAGGCACTTGGTATCATTACGTACATGGGCCCCTTTATACCAAAGCTGTCTGACCTAACAGCCCCCCTTCGGGAACTGGTGAAATCAGAGCAACTAGAATGGACAGCCAGGATTTACAAAAGGTCAAGGACGCCATCTGCCAGGAGACCTGCCTAACCTACTTTGACCCACACAAATCCACAATACTACAGGTCGATGCCTCCACAAAAGGCCTTGGGGCTTGCCTAATGCAAGATAACAAGCCCATCGCCTTTGCGTCAGAGCCTTTCCGAGGTCAAGCAACGGTATGCCAACATTGAGCGTGAGATGCTAGCCGTTGTGTTCGGGTGTGAACGCTTCCACACTTACCTATACGGTTGGCCCTTCATTGTCGAGAGTGACCACAAGCCCCTGGAAATGATCAGCTTGAAAAACCTCACTGCTGCCCCACCCCGACTGCAACGGATGTTACTGCGGCTTCAGGGATATGACACACGCATCAAGTACAAAGCTGGCAAAGACATTCTCCTCACAGATGGACTGTCTCGCTTTCTGGCACCAACGCAAGCGCCAACTATCTAGCTTGACGTGAAAGTGGAGCACCTCCAATTCAGCCATCAGAAGACGCAACAAGTGCAGCAAGCCACCGATGCGGATGCCCTCCTAACCACGCTCAAGAGAGTCATCATGACTGGATGGCAGGAAAGGTGCCAGGATCTGCCCAGTGAACTGAGGCCATACTGGAATTATCGCGATGAGCTGAGTGTTGAAGATGGTGTCACGTGGAAGGGGGGCCGGCTCCTTATCCCTGCCGGTTTACAACATTAAATCCTCAGGGAGCTACATGAGGGCCACCTCGATATCCTCAAGACCCAGCTCAGGGCACGCCATTGCGTGTTCTGGCCCAAGGTAAACGAGGACATTGAAAACTGGATTGGCGCCTGCCACATCTGCCAGACCCATCAGCGTCGGCAGTCCCAGGAACCAATGATCCCACACGAGATCCCGACCAGGCCATGGCAAACACTGGCTGCAGACTTATTCCACCAGGATGGACATGACTACCTCCTGCTCGTCGATGTGTACTCCAGGTTTCCCATTCTTCGAAAACTTCCAACAGGGGCATCGAGTAACGACGTAATTGGTATTTTGCGGCTTGTATTGTCAGAGCATGGCATTCCAGAGACTCTCATGAGTGACAATGGAGGCCTTTTTAGCAGCCGCGTTTTTAAAAAATTTGCTGAGGACTGGAGCTTCAACCTACGTACTTCAAGCCCACACTACCCTCAATCAAACGGCTTCATAGAACGCCAAGTGCAAACCATAAAGAACACACTACACAAAACAAAGCTCTCTGGTGCTGACCCACACATGGCCCTCCTCATTTTGAGGACCATGCCCATCGACAGCCACCTCACATCACCTGCTGAGCTACTGAATCAGAGGAAAATGAAATCCAACCTGCCTACCAAGGTGCCAAACATAGCACCGAATCGGGACGTAACCCCCGAGGCACTTGAACGTCGGAAAGCGTCCCAAAAAGAATACTTTGACTGCCGGGCTGGCCCCGATCTTGGGCCACTTCAACCGGGCCACCGAGTTCGGGTTCTCGAGGAGGCTGGGTGGTCCCACACTTGGGAACCAGCAATTGTGTCCACCACCCGCTCGGAGCCAAGGTCGTACGAAGTCGTCACGGAAACAGGAAACATCCTGAGGCGGAATCGCCGCCACATCCGACACGCTCAACAGATCCAGCCAAGGCGGCCGGAGCCCGAGATGTTCCAGAATTCCCTCGACGATACCGAAGTTGAACGTGCCATTGCCAATGGACAACTGGGTGCTAACGAGGAGCCACCATCATCTCAACATACCCAAGCGCCTACCACACCACCAGCATCCCAAACTCGATCTGGTCGCACGGTCAGACGGCCTGTCAGGCTGGATATTTGATTCCTAGTGGTCTAGCTAGGGTAAATATGTGGGTGGATAGCCATCCTGAACTGCATTGCAATTCACCCGGTAATACTGTGATTTTCTTTTTGTTTTATTTCTCTCTCTCTCCTTATGTTTCCAGCCCATTTGATGCTCTGTATGAACTTGTCTATTTTTATTTTTATTTTTATTTTTTTGGGGGGAGAAAGGGGGATGTCATATGAATATGTGAGCGCGGGGGCTGGGAGTCCAGATGTGGGATACGAGGCCGAGTGACGACATGGCTTGCTGTGCTGTTCATTAAACTGGTCATCTCCTAAGTTGAGACTTGGATTCATCTTATTACAGTAATGTCTGTGTCTGTGCTCGTCGTGTCCGTGCTCGTCGTATCAATGTCCATGCTCGTCGTGTCCGTGTCCGTGCTTGTCGTGTCCGTGTCCGTGCTCGTCGTGTCCGTGCTTGTGTCGTGTCTGTGTCCGTGCTTGTGTCGTGTCCGTTTTGTGGTGCCTCATTTCTTCTGGAGTTATATCACTGATTTATGAATTGATACAAAATCCCTGATAAACCATTAATTGATGAGAAAAACAAAACCTACCACTTTGTAGTGAACATGCGACTGGTGTTTTCATCTGCAATACTGACATCTTCACGAACACTATCTTCATCTGAATCACTCGTACAAGGCTCGAAACGATACGGCTCCACAATTCCCCCGAAAGCATTTCCATTACTAATTTTGTCTCCAATAGTTTATTCAAAATCCCACTGATCAGTTTCAACATATTGAGAACCTTTGTAGTTGCTAATAATGGAATCAGCATCGGAATCCGAGCTCAAAATACACTGTTCTCTATGGAAACTGCCATTAGGTTAAAGGTGAGAAAATCCGACACTGTAGAGCTTTTTTCGACACTTGTTTCGACAATTGTGTTTGGGTTCCCCTTTAAAGTGTAGGTCTACATTTGCCTTTATTTCAGTGCAAGCAAATGGTAGCTAATTGGTCATATGAGGCTGTGGAAAGTATTTTGCTGACTGTTATGGCATGCTGTGTCCACGCAGACGCTGGAAACTTGTCCGCTGCCACTGCTGTGGCTCAGCTGGTGCACACGTGGCCTGTGCCAGGCTAAGGAGGAAAAATGACGATTGGTGCTGCAATGACTGTCAACTGTTCACACCTAATCAACGGAAAAGCACAGGTTTTTTATTAAACATTTCATAACCTCAATGCAAGATCGAAACAAACAAGTATTAATCATTCAACTGTCAACATATGTCTGAGTGCAAGCATTTGGCTTGATGTTATTTTTCATGTGGGTTAAGGTTAGGGTTAGCCCTTTCTCGGGCTGTCTTGGACATCGAAATGCCATGGTTATTGAATTGGCTCCTTTTGTAAGCCCTTGTGTACATGTGTAATGCATATTATTAGTAGGATGGCCATTGTCCAAAATTATGCTTAAATTTAGAGGTGTCGGCACTTTTTGTTAAAACGCAGCATTTGGTCTTAAACAGCTCATATTAGTTGTTTAAACAACTCACAAATATGTCCAAATAAGGAATTAATTATAGCACATTCATCACCAAATATGGTTAAAAAATAATTATCTGTTATTTTGAATGAGTAACAGGTATACTTTTATATAAATCAAATGGGACAAGACGCAATTCTTATTTAGATATCAATGGCTCTTTTATTGTACACCGCTCCTTTCCTATTCCATCTCCAGGCACTGCATGATGTCATCGCCGGGCACTGAAGGGGGCCCGGCGATGCCACGTGCTTGAAAGGGAGTACTCAGTTTTCACTCAGTTTGTTTATTTTCACCCTCACCCCGAATCCCTCATTTTCACTAAAACATCTTTTCCACAACTGCCCAACCGATTATGGACCAAATTTGCTGGGATGCATCAGGACAGTAAGACCTCATGGTGTTGTGCTTCCCATCTGGATATGTGTTACGGGGTCCTCCCCTTACCTCTGGTCTCGGTAGACCTCCGAACCCCGAGAGGGTCCCCGGCAGAAAGATGTGTTATCCTTGGTTGAAATCAAGCCAGTAATGAAACCCTCAATGGAACCAGCAAAGGAAACAGTCAAATCAATAATGCAACCACACCAGGTTATGAACAAACAATAATATATTAGAAATCACACAAAAAGAGCCATACAACAATGGGGGCAATATCAAGCCCCTTAACCTCAAACTCACGGCACCTCCCCAATGTCTCTGCACCCCTCCAAGGCGAAGTCCCAATGTCTCTGTGCGCTCCCGCGATCAGGGAGTCAAGGCCCGATCAAAGTCAATTGAGGCGTAGGCGATCGAGATGACCCCGAGGTCACGTTGTTCAGCACCCAGCAATACAGCGGTGGAAAGGAACCTCACAAAGACGCGCTCCGACGTACAACTTTTGCGGTTCAATCCGCGAGCCTCCGTATAATTCTCACGTGCCCTTTCTGGCACAGCCGTCCCCGGCAAACCACCGGGGAATAATGCCCAGCCGACACGACCAAACCCGGTTCACTGCATGTTGCTCACGTGGCGAAGATGGCGGACGGCTTTTTCTCGAACCCGGTCTTTGAGGCCAGGATCCTCCGGAACCTCAATGAGGATCCCCGACGACACAGGCTCCACGCACTCCGGCGATGTCTCTTATCGCCCGAACTTCCCTTCAAGGACGCAAAGTTCACTCTCACTGTACGTCGACCGCTCGGTCCGGAGCTAAAAACAACCACGTCTCTCCACGATCTCCTACCGCCTCTCCTCCTCGCTCCACCTCTTCTGGTCACGATCCGGATTTCCGGCCATATTTTACCAGGAGCGCTTTTAAATCTTTTAACTATAATAACCCTTTCCCTTCAACCACAATCACCAGAATACTTCAAACCAACAACAATAATCATAACAACAATCATTGGGGCCGAATCCGTAACAATATGCCCACTTAAAGGAGGTGAAATGGAGGTATTGCCCTAAATATTGGTATTTCATTTGAAAAATCTTCTCAGAAACCGACAACCGGATCCAGACCAAACTGGCCATGCAGCATCGTGACCAAGTCCTAACCTTACATTGTGCTCCCAATGGCCGCATCTCCCCTGCAAAGGGAAGCCATGGGCTCCCTCCCCTAATCCCTCATATTCACTAAAACATTTTCCTCACAAACTACATGACCGATATGGACCAAATTTGGTAAGATACATCAGAACAGTAAGGTCTCATGGGGTTGTGCTCCCCATCTGGATCTACCCCCTATAAGAGGCTGAAAAGTGGGGTTTCGCCTTAAATTCAGGTGATTTATTTTAAAATCTTCTCGGAAACCATGAGGAAAATAACCATCAGTCCTCCCACAGAGCTATTTTTTTTAATAGAGAGCTTCGTAAGCGAACCTCTATGGCAATTGCATGTATATGTAAATCCATTCAAAATTTCACTGTCATTCCCCATTCCCTTGGGAACAAAATTTCATGTTGTCATTTCAAATGTCCCTTCCATGATCCGCCATATTGTCCCTTCCATGATCCGCCATCTTGCTCACGTGATCTTGCTTTAGTCCGGCGCGACCGATAAATTATTTTCGCCTGGTGATTAAAATCAATAAATTACAATACAGTACTGTACAGAACAGATTTTGAATTCGAAACCGCTCTTCATTTACGCCAGCTACACCGACTTCTTTTTTCCACCAGCTGTACCGGCTTCAGTTTTCCGCCAGCTACACCGACTTCATTTATAATTTTAAGCCCAAGATCAAACAACCTAGCCTAGCTCGGCCTAGGCCTACAGATGTTTGCGAGGGCTGCATACTCGTACTAGTAAAAATCCCATCAAATATTTATTCAACGGTGCAGCCTCGTGAGTGTGCTAAAGTCTGAAGCCTCAGCCGTGCCAGGTGTGCTTGTATCATCTTCATTTATTAGACATCATACTGATGTAAATGGGCACTCATTTTACTCTGCTCGCGTTGCACATCATGTGCAGCAAATTTCACCTGCCTGCGCTTTGTATTTATTGTTATTTAAAAAAACGCTTCTGTCCACCGCCCTTGAGGCTGTTTGCAAGCCACCATCTACAATTACAATATAAGAGAAATAATCACTTTTGCTGAAGAGAGGAAGAACTGCTGAACTCTATATGTCTGGGTTCTTCCCAACATCTTTGTTCCTTTCGCATTTCTTTCTAGTTTTTCATATTTGTCTTTATTCATTCTAATTCTTGCTTTTTTATCTATCTGTCTTAGGACAAGTGAATTATTGCAGAAATTTTTCTGTAAGGTTCACTTGGCTGCACCTGGATGGGTTTGAGGGTTGTGGAGTAGCGGCTGAAACCCGAATCCTATCCAGGTTCCTCCTGATGACTCCATCTTTGTTCTTTATTTATTCTGGTTTTTTCTGATGACTCTAATGCAGTATTTGGTTTTCCGTTTCATTTCGAGTTTGTTTTATCCTTAGAAATAGACCGTAGTGAACACACATTCATGTTAAAAGATTGGCCTTCCTTACGAAAGGCTAAAACAAACCTTAGAAGGGGGACAGACATCTGTACAAACACACAAACTGACATTGTGTTTTATATGGTAGATAGTAGGGTTTCATTTGAATTACATACACTGGAGAACATAAATTGCCTTATTGGCACTTTCAAAAACCTTTTGTTTAGTAGAACTTGGACAAAATATTACAGCATTTTACATAATCTCGACCAATCAAATTTAACCTGGCCAATGTCCATTTGTTTTTCTCATGACTGCGTTAGGTAAGGTGTTCTGAATGTTTTTGTTCCAAATCGACAAATGGAAACTAACAGGTGATATGTTTGAAACTATGCAAGCATACTGGAATGTATTGCCGGAAGGTGACTACACCTGACATGCATGCGTTATACCCATGGCAACAGGCAAGATGGTGGATGGCTATGAAGTAAGAAATGTGAGAGCAAAGGCTAATGTGTGGAGTAGTTTTGGGTTAAAGAAACACAAGGGTGATAAAAAAAGAAGAGAACATCGCAGTTTGTTGCCAGAATGCCTCTCAAATATTTCCAGAGGGACAACAAATTTTACGACTCGCATCCATTGACACCATCCACTTCAACTGTCACATTCAGTCTGTTCACAAAGTCGGACAGAAACGATGAGAAAAGGTGTGACTTGACACATCGTCAAAGGTTCCACCTCAGTCTACCATACGAAGTGTCGTGTTCATCATTTATTAAATCATACCTGAAATTATTGTGGTGAGGTGGTGAGGCAGATGCCCTGAAACAACTTGCCTTCGCCTCCTGAAAGGCTAATCCAACTGTAGGAAATCTCAGTTCCTTTCACAAAGCTCGGAACAAGTGTGTGTCTAACCTCAGCAGAGCCAGGAAACAATATCTCTCCATGCTCAAACCTGTCTCCCTCCTCCAAATCCTGGTGGTGTCTGGCCAAATCTCTTTCTGGTGTTTGGTCCCCTTCCATCCCCTCCCTTACCTCAAACAGCTACACAGCTGACTCCACACGTGAAAAGCTGAATGCCTCAACTCTGTGTTTGCCTCAAAATATTGTGTCCCAAACCCATCGTTCTCTGTACCCACCGTACCCAGTTGCTCCTGGACTCTGTGTCCTTCTCTCCTGACAAGGTGGCGAAGTTTCTGTCAAACCTCGACTCTGATTCTGCAATTGGACCAGACGGCATCAGCTCACGGGTCCTAAAGTCCTGCTCTGCCGCTCGCTGTTCCCTTCACCCTCTCTTTTGCTCAAGGTCATCTGCCATCTGCTTGGAAATCAGCCAACATTACCACTTTACACAAAGAAGGTGCAAAAACAGATCCTTGCAACAACAGACCAACCAGCCTGCTCCCAATCATCAGCAAGGTCATGGAATCCGTCATCGCTTCTGACATCAAATCCTTCCTCTTCTCTAATGGCTTGACCTCAGATCATCAATTTGGATTCAGACCAGGTCATTCTACTCTGGACATGCTGCCTATGCTGTCTCAACAATGGATGGAGGTCCTCAACACCAAACAGGAAATCAGAGCTGTCTCCCTTGACATATCTTGTGCCTTCGATACGGTCTGGCACCCCACTCTACTCACCAAACTCTCCTCCTATGGTATCCATGGAAATCTCCACGCATGGGTTGTGGACTTCTTCTCCGGCTGTAGTCAACGTCTGGCCCTTTATGGAATTCTCTCATCTTCCCTTCCTGTTCAGGCTGGAATTCCTAAAGGTAGTGTTCTGGGCCCTGTGCTTTTTTTGGTATTCATCAATGATCTTTCCGACTCTCTATCTCTTTGCTAATGACTCCACTCTCTGCCACTCCATATCTCAACTGGCAGGCAGCAGCCTCTCAGATCGGCAGGCAGCAGCCTCTTCACTCTGCAGACATGGACAAAATCACAAACTGGTCAAACAAGTGGAACATGTCTTTCCATCCTGACAAATCTCACACTCTCACTATGTCTCTCCGAAAAGACCGTCTGGAAAACCCTCCCATCTACTTTCTCAACAAGCCTCTTGAAGAAGTTCTGTCACTCAAGCTTTTGGGCCTCACTACCAGCCATGATCTTTCCTGGGAAAACCACATTTCCAAGATGGCCTCCAAAGCCGGTCGCCGACTCGGCGTCTTCTGTCGTGTGAAGTCCTTCCTTGGCACCTCTGAGCTCACCACATACAAAGCTTTCATCCGCAGCTTGATGGAATACTGCTCTCCTCTCTGGGCTGGTTATACTGTCTCACAACTCGCTTGGCTTCACGTGGTTGAAACCAACGCATTCAGAATCATTGGTATCTCCCACAATGAAGCTGATTCTGAGGGCCTTTCACTCTCTCATCGCAGGCAGGTTGGTGGTCTTTCTGTCTTCTACCGACTCCTCTCTGGCCTAGCTCCCCCAGCTGTTTGTGCTGTGTCCCCAAATATTCTTGTGAATCAAGACTCTCTGCTCACCTTCACTCTTTTATTCTGCTTTTTTCCCCGCCTCTGGAACAAACTCCCACATTCTCTTCAATCCCACTCCTCCCTCCAGTTCTTTAAAACAGCTGTTCACCCCATCTCTTATCTTCCCCAATCCAACACGTTTATCTTTTCTACCCCCATTAATACACCCCAAATCCACCTCTTTAAATCCCCAACTTCATTCCTTTTATACCGTGTAGCCCTTACTTCCCCCACCTTGCCCCCTAGCCCTCTCCCTTCCACAGATCTCTCGATGTCCCTGTTCTCTACTGTTGTGCTTGTGTGCTTCCCTCTCTCCCCATTTTGTCTAACCCCTCCCTTTATTACTCCCGCCAGGGAGTAATGCATTTGATCGTGTCCCTGTGCGTACGTGCGTGCGTGTGTGTGTGTGTGTGTGTGTGTGTGTGTGTGTGTGTGTGTGTGTGTGTGTGTGTGTGTGTGTGTGTGTGTGTGTGTGTGTGTGTGTGTGTGTGTGTGTGCGTGCGTGCATGTTTGTGAACAAGATATCTGGAAAAGTTCTGAACGGATTTGGATGAAAGTTGGTGGGATGATTGCACTTGGGATAAGGAAGAATTGATTAGTTTTTGGTGAAGCTCAGGAAATTATTCCGGATCCAGGAAGCTTTTTTGGGAATTTTTTTTTGTTTTCCTTTAAAAACCATTTTCTCTGCAATAATTGGACCGATTGAGAGCAAATTTTTACCATAGGAGGGACTCGGTCTGCAGAATATTTTAATGGTAATTATGATGTCACAGGTCACGTGATTCGGCCGCCATATTGTTTTGAGTGAAAAACACTAAAATCCAATTTTCTCCAAAACGCCTGAACAGATCGAGACCAAACTTTGCAGGCAGAATCGCATACCCATGGCGAACAAAAAAGTCAGCGAGCATGTCGTCATGCATCACATGGTTTCAGAGTTATGACGTTTTTAAGCACAAACCTTTAAAACCTAGCTCCACCCTCATTTGTGATCCAATCGAGGGGAAACTTCACAGATCTGTTCCGCATGTCAGTCTACTAAAATGCCCTTTTGGAATTTGCGATAGGTCACGTGGTTTGGCAGATATCGTTAATTAAACGCAAATAATAAAAACATTTATATCTCTTGAACCACTTATTGATCCATGTGAAACTTCATACTGGAGTGGAAGTCATGAAGAGTAACAAGTGTGCAAAATTTGAAGATGATTGGATGTACGGTCTGGAAGCTGGAAGTTGTTATTGCATGAAGAAGAAGTCTTTGACTGTGGACGATTAATTATTTATCAAATGTACAGACATGCAGGCGTCGTTTGACACAATGTCCCGGGTTAATTTGAACCTCAAATAAAATTATAATTCCAGATTTGTCAATGGCTGAGGTATATTAACAAACGAATAAAACAGATTTCGCAAAATTCAAACTTTTTTTTAAAAGATCGCATATTCACCCAGGGTTGTGAGAGGCTGAAGAAGAAACCTTGCATGGGCTTCCCAGACCAAATAAATCATTCTGTTTCTGGCTCTGCGATTTTCAGGTTTATTACTCCCACCAGGGAGTTATGCATTCGATCGTGTGTTTGTGTGTGTTCATGTGTCCATGTGTGTTCATGTGTTGTGAACAAGATATCTGGAAAAGTTCTGAATGGATTTGGATGAAAGTTGGTGGGATGATTGCCCTTGGGATAAGGAAGAATTGATTCGTTTTTGGTGAAGCTCAGGATATTATTCCGGATCCAGGAATTTTTTTGGGAAAGATTTTTTCTGTTTTACTGCATTAAAGCTTTTATTCTTATTCTTAAATGATGTTTTTCTCCTCCAATTCCGAGATATATCAAAATAAATTATCTGACAGTTAGGGCCTACTTTATTTTTCATTTATTGTTTTGGGGAGAGGGGATGTTAAACAAAACGTATTATTCCAACTAAACCCACGGTGGGAGTATGTGCTCTACTGAGTGGCGTTCTAGTTGTTTTATGTGTCCATTTGTGTTTTTTGTGCTCATGTGTTTCATGTGCTCCCTCTTACATGAGCCTCGATCTTGTATAAAATTTAAAAATTACAAGAAAAAAAGATGTAGGAATGGGTTTGAACAACACCTTTGAATCACCAAAGAAAATGCAAGGATTGTAATATGTCGTGGTACGTATTGCAGTGCAGGCTTCTGTATCGCAGTATATTATTTTGAGGTGAAAGATCATCTCGAGGTCAAACTTCCAAAATCATAAATTTTCATCCGATTGAGTTGGAAATTAAAGAGCAATTGCGTAGTGCCTCACTGAATTGGGACACCAACTGTTTTTAAGGTCAAAGGTCAAGTCAAGGGCAAACTTCTAAAATCATCAATTTTCGTCTGGAAAATGATCAATTTTCATCTTAATGAAATGGACAATTTGATGTGTCCATGGCAACTTTTTGGTTCCATGGCAACAACTCCATGGCAACATACCATTGTTTATTTAAGCAAAACAATGACAGTTTACAATGGGGAAGACCACATTAAACATAAAGGTGAGAGGGAATAATATGGGTTTGTTGACACGAACAGGCTGGAGGAAGTGGGAGGGAAGACTGAGAGAACTTCGCTAAAACAAACGACACTTTTGCTGAGCATGTACTATGGAAATAACGTGTAAACTAAACCTGATTACCCCTAAGCCATATCCATAACAATACACAGTGGATAGAAGTGTCATTGCATCTATCTATAATTCCAGTAATCTCTGTGTGTCTGTGTGTCTGTGTGTCTGTGTGTCTGTGTGTCTGTGTGTCTGTCTGTGACCGCTGTTTCTCGACAACCACGGGTCCGATATACTTTAAACTTGCCAGGTATATTGCTGGGGACCCGAGGATGTGCCTTTTCAAGGTTTTAAATTAATCGGACAAGTACCTACCGAGCTATGTCCAAAAAACGCTTCAACCAATCAGAGAGCAGCGAGCTATCACGTGTGCCGAACCGTTAATGCAATGCAAGCGTTAATGCGTTAATGCAAGGCTTTTCTTTTTTTCCCTCTTCTCTTTCTACTTTTCCTTGCGATTAAATTGCAAACAGCCAAAATACGTTGGCGCTAATTGAATAATTGGCCATTAACACTAAAATAATCGTAACTGCGATATGCCAACTTCCGGACAGTGAAGCCTTCCCTGTTGTTGTTGTTTGCAGCAGCTGTTTGCAGCAAGGCAAGGCTTTTCTTTTTTTCCCTCTTCTCTTTCTACTTTGCCTTGCGATTAAATTGCAAACAGCCAAAATACGTTGGCGCTAATTGAATAATTGGGCATTATGTTTTACAACTAATAAAAACGAATTTGCGATTCATTCGCTTTCCTGCGCGTTTGTGTACGCGATGGCGATTTCTTTACCAAACTCCGGAAGCCGTTCGCTTTGGACCGAACCATTGCATGTAAATAGAGGGGGGGGATTGTCACCACTCGCAAGCCGTTCGCTTTGGACCAAACCATTTCATGTAAATAGGGGGGGGGGATATAATTTTAGATATATATATAGTACGGGCATGCCCTAGTTGTTAGAATATACATAGTGGATAAATTGTGCTCTTTGCATGTAATGTATGGATTGCGTAAATAATTTTTAAAAATGCACTCCAACAAAGTTCCTCTCCCCAATAGCTGATGCTGTTGCCTCCTGTAAATAGCCTCAATGTACTTCTCCAGCATTGATCTTCAATTGTAGTACTGTGGTACGTGTTTTCAGCAGCGATTCCCAAGAACAGCACACCAGATGAGAAGAGCACTCAGGAAAACGAGCAGACTCCAAGGCAAACATTGGACCAACAACAGGTAGCCGAAATGAATGGCTGTTCCACAACCGATTCTGAGACTCAAGAACATGTGGAAATAGATGATGATTTGCATTGGAACAGGTACAGGTTGAGAGAAAGGAGAAAGGACTGAAAGCCCATCTTTAATGGAGACAAGAAGAATTGCAAAGAGTTTTAAAGATCACTTGGAGGTAATGCAATGTGCTTGTATAGGACAGTATTTGAAGTTTGTTTACACATGGTCGTAATAGCCAGTTTCCATATGTTCGTGTAAGTTGCTTAGTTGTAGAAAATATTGACGTGAACTGTAACCTTGAATGGCTGAAATATTTCTTTTAAAATATCCTCTTGAGGCAATTATAAAATACCGGATGTAAATGTACACCCTTTGATGTTGTAGAAACCTTTTCAGGATTGGTTCATTGCCACGGAAACATTGGTGACCTTTCGTGAGTACCCCGTGATATCAAGAGCACGGGTCTCCAACATTGCCATTAAATATGGGCATTAGTAATGGTAAACAAATTCTAATGTAATTTATTTTGTGCCAAGGCTAATGTGCAGACTTTGTGCGATGTGTTCAAGCACTGCTCAAATTTACTTGCTCTTTGTATTTGTGTCCAAATATGTAAATATTGTCATGTTTATCTAACCTTGCAGTGTTGTAATTGCAAACTGCCATAATTAATGTGACTGATATTGAGGCAATGACATCTAGGAAAGCCCTTTTGAGGTCGTCTTAAATTGAGCAAAAATGGGTGTACAATGGTGGCTGCTCAAAGTGGGATCTGTATCGAGGTGAGCTTCGGCGAATGGTCCATGAGCGAACTGCCAATGGAATGATGCTTTTCCATTCAGTTGTGTTATTAAACTTTTGGGTGCCAAGCATTACTTTCATTGTACATGTTATACAGAGTTGCTGAAATCAAACTTTTAATGATGAATGTAGCACATATGTACAGGTTCAGCTTGAGCCCCTTTTGCCTTGCATTCTGCAATGGCACAGTTAAGGATGATCCCGTGTTTTTCATGCTTCAATGAGCATGAGCCTAATTTAACAATCCATTCAAAACACCCTGGACATAAAATGGGTTGATGTGAAGCTGAAGTAGCACCGCTGCATTTCGGCTTGCCAATTCAAATCCTGAACTTGCCATGAATGGGTGGAAGTTTTATCACACTTGGCAAACCCAAAGGTAGTGCAAACAAGCTTCAAGCCAATTTTGCTATACCTTGGAATGGATTGTGGGATGCACTTCTGGTTTTGCCACAGCCTTATGCTCACCATTTAAAGCTGGCCACATACAGCAGTGAGATAATTCTTGCAGGCTCCTCCTGAGGGATTCACCTCGGTCGCTGGGACTTCGTCCAAGAGCCGCCTTGCTTTTGTCTCACAGTTGGAGTGCATCTTACGTGGGACTTGCCTATAAATAATTTCAATAGGCCAAAGAACATCCCCTCTTCTTCTGCGAGTACAAGTATATTCACATCTGAAGTTTTGAAAGTTGAGCTCTATATAAATGTTAAGTTTGTAAGTCTAAACTTGAGGAGTTATGCACCTGGGATCATCGATCAGTCATACTGAGTAAGTGTGTGAACACAGCACAACAATTTGGGGATTCACCAGGTGATTCACTAGCTACCAAAAGCAACTGCTGTCAGATACCCATGTAATTTATATATATGTATCCATATCCGAGTACCTACATCTGCAAGTTCAGCAGAAGTATCCACCTATCAACCTTCAGAAAAGCTACTTTTATTAAATTCTGTCAACACCCAAATATAAACGCAAGAATATCAATACGTTGGAAATTGCTGTATGTTCTCGTTGCTACAACATACAGCAATTTTGTTGCAAGAAACATACAACCTTCACTAGGGTGCATCAAACGCCCTTAGGTTCTTGGATTTTAATGTCTATTCTCTCAAATGTTACACTTGTTGGTAGAAGTATGTATGCAAAAAATAAATGAAATCAGAGGTGGTCCTGGGTGGCCACCGGCCACTTTTATATATTTAGGGCCATTTTCGGGGCCGCACTATGTAAAAATGTTTGATTTTGTTATTTTACACCCAAACCTAGTCATGTTTGGTATCAAATTGAAGGTCTTGATGAGAGGAATACAAATATAACAATTTTATGCAAAAAACGATGGTTTGATAATTAGTTTGTATTTTTACATGAATGAAATCGGAGGTCTAATCGTGGGTCCCATACTAGTAGTCTAATAATATCCTTTATTTTCTTTCAGATGGCAGATAAGAAGACCAGATTAGCAAGTGCCATTTTTGGTCTTGGCAATGCTTTTACAGAAGCAGATGGTACATTGACAGGAGTCCGCCTCCCAACTTGCCGGCAGGTTCTTCGATGCGTGATGTGGTACATCCAGAAAGAAATATGTGAAGGCAAACAAACTCAGCCACTGAAATGGAAATCTGCCAGCATCGTCCTTATCCAGCTGAAAAAATTCTACACTAAAGCAAATATTCCTATGCTTTCAGACCATCAATGCTGCAAACTAATACTTGACCTTCTTAATGACAATAACAAATTGCGTCAAATACCTGTTTCTCGCCGAGAATCTCCAAGCACTTTGGCTAAGTTGCAAACCATGAATGAACGTCTTGATAAGACCTTTGGTGTATGGACAAAAGATGCAATGACAAACATTAAGAATGAGGAAGATAGAGTATTTTTAGAGTCAATGAAATCTGACAGAGTAGCCTCATTTGGTGGTGTTGACAAGAAGAAAGTTGATAAAGATCATAGAAAAGAAAAACGCCTTATTAGCGGAAGCTTCAAGACGAGAACGTCATGAATCATCCAGTGTACAAGAGATGACAATTAGTTCTGTATGCTCTGATGATAGTGACTCTGCAGATAGCTTGGAAGAAACTGAAGAAGAGGCGATTCCAGAGTTTCAAAGGAAGCGTAGTCACCACAGATCAACATATGCAGGTACATCTGCCTTTATTCCTCATGATATTCTGAAAAGACATTCAGTTGTGTCTGTTGCTACTCGACTAAACATAACTCCTGTTCAACAGGTTGCGCTCACCAAAGCTGTAATTCAAGAGGCAGGAGGTGATCCACGTCGTGTGGCCAAGTCGTACTCAACTGCTGATAAGGCTCGACGATCAATAACAAGTGCTATCGCCAAAGATATTCAAGAAAATTGGATCGCCCCAACAGCTGCAACACTTCACTGGGATGGCAAGCAGATACCAACGCTCACAAACAAGAATGTCAAGGAAGAAAGATTGCCAGTGTTGGTTGGGAATGCCACTGATGTAAAGCTACTGGGGGTGGCTAGATATCCTCCTGGAAGTGATAGGTCATCAGGTGACATCATTGCCGAGCACACTTACACGTATCTACATTCATGGAAGTGCAAACAATCAGTTGTCAACTTATGTTTTGACACAACAGCATCAAACACTGGACACGTTACAGCTGCCTGTGTTACCATTCAATCAAAACTGGACCGTGCTCTTCTGTGGTGTGCATGTCGCCATCATGTTGGAGAGGTAATCCTGGATCATGTGTTTGACGTTCTCAAAATTGAGGCATCAAAGTCTCCAGAAGTATCTTTGTTCCAAAAATTCCAGAAGAATTGGGAACGCATATCGCATGCAAAGAATGAAAGTTTAACCAAAATTGACATTTCCATGTACAATGACTATGCACAACAGCTGCTTTTATCCTGCAAAAACAAGGTTTTAAGCACAATCCGCACAAGCGCTTCATACTGTAGGGAAGACTACAAGGAAATGGCACAACTCTGCCAGGTAGTCCTCGATGATGATGTCACAAAACAAGGAACACTCCACAGACCAGGGGCCATGCATAAAGCAAGGTGGATGTCAAAGATTCTTTATTCCATCAAAATATGCCTACTTGAAGAGCAAATTTCTCTACTACCTCGAGGAACTGTAACAACACAACATCAACAGAAAAAACTGAAGGAGTTTGTTGTTTTTGTTGTTTATATTTATTGTGATTGGTGGCTCATATGTCAGTCTGCTTCAAATGCCCCATGGTTTGATTTGTGCTTTTACAAGACTCTGCTCAACTATAAAGCTGTCAACTCAACCATTTCAGTCAGCGCTGTGAAAGCCTTTGATAGACATTTGTGGTATTTAACCCCAGAACTGGTTGTTTTGGCACTGTTCAGCAATGCAATTCCTCAAAAGGATCGTCGTGCCCTTGCAGATGTGTTACTGGCCATACAACCAGATGAAATGCCAAGCACTCCAAAACACCGCTACGGTTCTGGATATGGCAAACCGTCATTTCCAAAAATTACAGAAGCGACAACCCTGGCTGATCTTGTGAACGAGGACTCATGGTTTACAGTAAACCTTCTTCACCTAGATATGACCTTCCTAACAGAGGATGTTGACACTTGGCAGAACAATGAGCACTTCAAGGCAGCCAAGTCCATTGTGGATGGGCTTAATGTTGTGAATGACCCTGCGGAGAGAGCAGTAAAGCTCGCAACTGATTTTGTCTCAACTGCAAGAAGAGAAGACCACTTCCAAAATCTTCTTCAAGTGGTTGAATGTGACCGCAAAGCGAGGCCAAATTTGCGGAAACGAGCAAAGTTGGAGTAGTGACATTGGCGTTGTGCTTAATACATTTTCAAACTTTTAATCAATGAAAGTACAATACTACAACACTGTACTACAACTTTGTAATATGAAGAACGATTTTGGTTAATTTTACATTGACATGTAAGGTTGTTTTAACTGTTTGATATTAGGCATTTAGTAAAAGTAGGACTTTACTTTTGTATATAGGTATAATGGTTAATTTTACATTATCTTGTAGTTAATTTTACATTATCTTGTAAAGTAGTTTAGCTGTGGCCCTAAATGGCCCTAAATATATAAAAGTGGCCGGTGGCCACCCAGGACCACCTCTGATTTCATCTATTTTTTGCATACATACTTCTACCAACAAGTGTAACATTTGAGGGAATAGACATTAAAATACAACAACTTTTTGAAAATCATGGGGCGTTTGATGCACCCTAACCTTCACACAAATGCATCAATTGCCTAAGATTCACCTGAACGAATCGCTTCACTGAATGACTGACGAAAGAGCCATGGCAAACACGAGCATAAAATGCATTTAAAAGCAAAATCGTCCGATTTAATGCTGCATTGCATTCAAAGATATGGCAAAACTGTGTGGTTACTTCAACTTCCCAGCAGACTTGGGAAGGGATGGAGGAATTGAACCTGAGATTTCCTCAAACAGATGTTGCATTTCCAGCCGCTAATGTTGATACAGTACTGAGAATGGCATAGAATAGTCAAATGTGCCTGGTGACTGGCAGCAGATAAAAAATAGTTTGCAAGAACATTTCACAACAAGTACATCATTCGCTTCTCTGAAACACATTTTGACACGGCAATAACACATTTTTATACAGTTTTACACCAAACCAAGTGAAGTATAGTTGAACTGATGGAAAAGTTTGTCTCAGGCTAACTTTTCTCTTCATACTGCGATTTATTCTTCAATAAATATGCAGCAAGGTATTCGATGGGGTTTGGAGGCCTGCAAATGAGACAAAATATCATTAGAACAATGTATGTGCTATAGAATAAAAAACAAAAACAATCGCCCTTTTTAAAAGCCAAGCAATGGCTTGAAGCCGATAGCAGCATGTTGAATCACCGAGGCGGCTGACTGAGCGTTGGTCCTCGGTTAGACTATCCTTACTCACTTGAAGCATTGGCTCCGTCACTTCTCACAGCACTCGACATACTGTTATCGGTTCAACATACTCAACAATGTTATATATCTATCTATAATTCCAGTAATCTCTGTGTGTATGTTTGTATGTTTGTATGTTTGTCTGTGACCGCTGTTTCTCGACAACCACGGGTCCGATATACTTTAAACTTGCCAGGTATATTGCTGGGGACCCGAGGATGTGCCTTTTCAAGGTTTCATATTAATCGGACAAGTAGTTACCGAGCTATGGCGATTTCTTTACCAAACTCCGCAAGCCGTTCGCTTTGGACCAAACCATTTCATGTAAATAGAGGGGGGGGGATTGTCACCGTACTCGCAAGCCGTTCGCTTTGGACCAAACCATTTCATGTAAATAGAGGGGGGGGATTGTCACCGTACTCGCAAGCCGTTCGCTTTGGACCAAACCATTCCATGTAAATAGAGGGGGGGGATTGTCACCGTACTCGCAAGCCGTTCGCTTTGGACCAAACCATTTCATGTAAATAGAGGGGGGGGGGATATAATTTTAGATATATATATAGTACGGGCATGCCCTAGTCTATCTATAATTCCAGTAATCTCTGTGTGTATGTATGTATGTATGTATGTATGTATGTATGTTTGTTTGTCTGTGACCGCTGTTTCTCGACAACTACCGGTCCGATATACTTGAAACTTGCCAGGTATATTGCTGGGGACCCGAGGATGTGCCTTTTCAAGGTTTCATATTAATCGGAGAAGTAGTTACCGAGCTATGTCCAAAAAACGATTCAACCAATCAGAGAGCAGCGAGCTATCACGTGCCGAACGTGGCGAACAGACTCTGCCTCGGACGGCACATTTGAGAGCGTATTCATTTATTTCACGTTGGCAAACTATGTTGGCGTTCAACTATGTTTTAAAACTAATTTGCGATTCATCGTAACTGCGATATGCGACCTTCCGGACGGACAGTGAAGACTGCACTTCCGGCAGCCAATCACAGAACGCGTTGTTGCGTAGGCGTGGCCGATGTGAGAGCGAGCCGAGCCGAGCGCGTGCGCCATTACGGTTCGTAATTCGATTTCTTCCGGAGAAAATAATAATTTCTCGATTTCTTATGCGCATTATTTCTCCCAATTCAGTCAGAGCGAAGGGCGGAAGCGAAGAGCGTTGTTTTTTTTGTTTACGGGCGTACGGGCGGGGTAGAGCGTACGGGTAGCGTTTTTGTTTTTTTTTGGCAAGGAACGGGCACCCACGTACGGGCATGCCCTAGTAATCATAATGTTAGCAACATATTCAACATACTGTTCGGTTTATAAACTCAGATTACTTAAAACGGCACTCAGAGCGCATACCTCTGCCAGGCTAAACAGTTATGTTTTGTATCCTACTGATAGGCCGGATCCAGATTTAGACCTGAACCAGAATAGAATTGGCTTGTTCTTGTCACCTCACAAACTCATCCACCTAGTTTTGGCTTAACTCATCCACAACTTCTTGAAATATCTTGCTATATTATTTTTTTGAGTACCTGTGCATTGGTAATTTCCTGTGTGTTGCAAGAGGCGACTAACAGGGTTGGTGGCAGGAAGGGCATCCGGCCATAAAACATTACTTCAAAAAGCGGACCACGGTGCCCAAAAAAGGCCAACCCCTGCTCTGCAGGGACAAATGGCCTCCAAAGGTGGTTCCATTACAATGGTGAAGAATCACATTTTAAAAAAAAAAACTCTTGGCTCCAGATCTTCACCAAAATGGAATCAATTTGTCCTTGTCACACAACCAACCTGTCCACAGTTTCATCCAAATCCATCCGTAACTGAGATATCATGCTGTGTATAAGTTTTTTCCCAATCACTCAATGGTGAAGAATCACTTAACAATTCTCAGATCCAGATTCGAATCTTCATCAAAATTGAGTCAATTCTTCCTTCACACACCCAACCTGCCCACCAAGCTTCATCCGAATCCAGCCACAACTTTTTGAAATATCCTTCTATACAGTGTCTATAGAATATCTACACCCCCTTTCAAATTTTTCACCTTTTGTTGCCTTATCGCCTGGAATTAAAATGCATGAAATCGGAGTTTTCCCACCTTTATTGACACATCGTAACCCACAACTTCCAAGTGAAAAACAAATTCTATAAACTTCAGCAGCTTAATTAAAAATACAAAACTATAATGTCTTGGTTGGATAAGAGTCCACCCCCCTGAGTTAATACTTGGTGGAAGCACCTTTGACATCAATTACAGCTGTGAGTTTGTTGGGATAGGTCTCTCCCAACTTTGCACACCTTGATTGGGAAATATTTGCCCATTCTTCTGTACAAAACTGTTGAAGCTCAGTCAAGATGCGTGGGGAGCGTTGATGGACAGCAATCTACAAGTCATGGCACAGATTTTCAATTCGATTTAGGTTGGGGCTCCAACTGGGCCACTCAGACATTTATATTTTTGTCTCTTAGCCATGCCAGTGTAGCTTTGGCTGTGTGCTTCGGGTTGTTGTCATGCTGAAAGGTGAACTTCCTTCCCAATTTCAGCTTTCTTGCAGAGGGCAGCATGATTTTCTCTTGGATTTTTCTGTATTTTGCCTCACCTATTTTCCCTTCTATCCTGACAAATGCCCCAATCCCTGCTGAGAAACATCCCCATAACATGATGCTGCCACCATGTTTCACAGTAGGTATGGTGTTCCTTGGGTGATGTGCTGTGTTGAGTTTGTGTCAAACGTAACGTTTTGCATTTAACCCAAAAGGTTCCATCTTGGTTTTGTCGGACTACAAAACGTTTTGCCACATGGCTTCACAATCTTCGGAGTGGTTTTTTGCATACCTCAAATGGGACTCAATGTGTGCTTTTTTTGAGTAATGGCTATCCTTTTTACCAACCTACTGTACAGGCCAGACTTGTGGAGTGCTTGGGATATTGTTGTCACATGCACACAGTGACCAGTCTTTGCCATACAGGCCTGTAGCTCTTTCAAAGTTGCCGTTGGCCTCTTGGTGGCCTCTCATTAGTCTCCTCCTTGCTTGGTCATCCAGTTTGGAGGGACAGCCTGATCTAAGCAGTCTTGGTGGTACCATACGTATTCCACTTCTTAATGATTGTCTTGACTGTGCTCCAAGGGATATTCAAGACCTTTGAAATATTTTTATTCCCATCCCCTGATCTGCGCCTTTCCACAACTTTATCCTGGAGGTCTTTTGAAAGCTCCTTGGTGCCCATGGTTGAGTCTTTGCTGTGAAATGCACTACCCAGCAGAGGAAACCTTCAGGAAAGGCTGATTTTATTCTGAAATAATCAGAATCAATACAATTTAACACAAGTGGAGGCCAATTAACTGTGATTTTGAAGGTCATTGGTTACACCTGAGCTAATTTACAAATGTGATTATAAGGGGGGTGGACACTTATCCAACCAAGATATTCTAGTTTTGTATTTTTAATTAATTTTCTGAAATTTGTAGAATTTGTTTTTCATTTGGAAGTTGTGGGTTACGATGTGTAAATAAAGATGGAAAAGTCTGATTTAATGCAATTTAATTCCAGTCTATAAGGCAGCAAAAGGTGAACATTTTGGGTAGGGGTGTAGACTTTATATGGGCACTTTGTTTTTTGCCCTATCTCTCAATAGTGAAGAATCACTTTTTAAAAAATTCTCGGATCCATGTCCTAATCCAGATCTTCACCAAAATCTAATCATTTTGTACTTGTCACATACCCAACCTTTCCACCAAATTTTGTCCAAATCCATCCACAATTTTTTGAGATATACTGTTTACAGACACAAACAGGTGAAAAAAACAACCCCCATCCACCTTCGGTAGTGGCGGTAATAATTGTCAACCTATGCAAACCGACAATGGCCTTCTAGAGGACTGGTATTCCAATGTTTCTTCAATACTACCCGTTAAGTAAGTAATTCCTTTTTTTCAGGGGAAGCGGAGAGGGGTTTACAGGGCATCAAGTATACTTTAAGCCTCCTGCATCAAGAATAGTGACATATAACCGTTTTATTTAGATAGAGATTTCAAGGCTCCAAGCTAAGTCTGGTTTGAGTTTCATGATGGACATTTATATACAGTTGTGTTGATCTGTTCCATCTTTTATTCCCATTTAGATTGATTTATCAAACTCGGATGTTTTGTCATAAACCAGATGATATCAAGAATATACACTTGAACACAACTCAATCACGTTTGAATGGAAGTTGCAAAAAAGTGCACAAAGTACCCCTTCACCTGTACATTTTTATCCTGTTCCCTCAAACCCCACCTACTTCTTGAATCTATTTCAATTTTTTTTACCAAATCATTTAAATCATATGATATACAACAACAGGCATTTTAAAGGCCATTTTCCCTGCAAGAGCGGGGGTTAGCGATTAATTAAGTACTTAGCTTCATATGATATTTTTTTTAAACCACCTTTAGAGGCCATTTTTCCCCGCAAAGCGGGGGTTGGCCTTTTTCGGGAACCGTGGTTGTTGTTTTTTTTTTTGGGTCCCCTTTTTGAAGCAATGTTTCATGGCCGGATGCCCTTCCTGACGCCAACCCTTTTTGCTGCCTTTAACGACAAACAGGGAATTACCAGTGAACTGGTACTCCATTAGCCGACCTCGGAAGGATGACAGGCTGAGTCAACCCCCCTGGCGTTAATTCAGCGATCGACCGGGATTCGAACCCAGGATCCTAGGATCCTAAGCTGGCACCCTAGCCGCGAGCCCAACACCAGGGTTATATGATATAAAAAAAAACCACCGTTTAGAGGCCATTTTTCCCTGCAAAGCGGGGGTTGGCCTTTTCGGGGACCGTGGTAGTTGTTGTTTTTTGGTCCCCTTTTTGAAGCAATGTTTTACGGCCGGATGCCCTTCCTGACGCCAACCCTTTTTGCCGCCTTCAACGACAAACAGGGAATTACCAGTGAACTGGTACTCAATTTGCCGACCTCGGAAGGATGACAGGCTGAGTCAACCCCCCTGGCATTAATTCGGCGATCGACCGAGATTCGAACCCAGGATCCTAGGATCCTAAGCCGGCACCCGAGCCGCTAGCCCAACACCAGGGTAATATGATATGAAGTGTAAAATTTAATATTCCTTTTTAATCGCTACATTAACCTCAAAACGGGCTGGCAGGATGGCCGAAATGTACGCACACTCGCTTCTAAGCTGTCTCGCCTGGGTTTGAATCCTGACCCGACTATGTACTGTCATTCCTGTGTTTCACTGGCAGGGTGGATCATCAATGTGTGTGCAATCCCTCGGATGGACGTTAAACTGGGCGTCCCATCTACTGGCATTAGTTGGTGGACGCTAAAGATCCCGCGATGTCCTTCGAAGAGTAGGCAAGCTATCGCTGACACCATGAACAAATTCCTGCATTAACTACTGCTGGGAAGGCAATGGCAAATCACCCAGTACAACCCTTGCTCAGGAAGCCCCGTTGGTGGAACTGATGTTCGGCTGACAACTCTGCCTCACAACAGCCCGGATCACTGCCCATCAAAACTCACTGACTGCTTTCTTGCATTGACCTGTCTCACCCTGTCTCTCCAAAAGAACCATCTGGAAAAACCTCTCATCTGCTTCCTAAACGAACCACTTTGAGGTTTAGTCACTCAAAACGTTGGGACCAATAGCCACAATCTTTCTCGGGCGACCATATTTCCAAGATGGCTTCTAAAGACAGCTGCCGACTGGGAATCCTCCTTTGTGCAAGTTCTTTCCTTGGCTAGTCTGGACTTTTGTCAACCTACAAGGCCTTCATTTGCAGCTTGGAGTACTGCTTTCCCTTTTGGGCTGGCACCTCTGCCTCACACCTTGCTCTTCTTGATGCCATGGAAAGCAAAGCCCTCAAAATAATCGGGCTCTCCCACGATGAAGCTGGGTGCCTATAGGCCTGGTACTTTCCCATTAGACAGGTTGGTGTTCTTTCTGTAATTGACCGCCTCCTTTTTGGTCTTGCAGCCTCTGCCCTCTTGGCCTTGTCCCTCCCAAGCTTCTGCATGATGTGAATAGTCTATCATTAACCCTGTTCTTAAACTCCCAAATTCCAGGCTCACTACTCATTTGTTCCTTTTTTCTCTCACCTGTGGAACCAACTTCCTGCCTGTTCAGTCCCATTCTTCCCTCAAGGGCTTCAAGACAGCTGTTCACCACAACCCCAGGTCACCCTTCCCCACCCATACTCATGATCTCTTCTACTCCAAATTACTCGATTCCCAAGCACTGCCTTTTCCAGGTTATTGTGATTTCCCCCCGATCCCTCACCTTCTTATTAGTCCCCTACCGGTGTACACCGGAGGGGACTATAGGTTTGCACTCCGTCCCTCCGTCTCAGTCCGTCACGCAAAGAACAGTTTTCCGGACTTTTTTTCTAAACTCTTAATGCAAATGATTTCAAACTTGGTACATGGTTTCCTCATGATAAGTTACATATCAAGTTCGAACTTCACGATGTTTCGATCATTTTTGGCAAAGTTATGGCACATTGAACTTTGGTAATTTCCCCAACAGTTTTCCGGACGACAGACTGCCGGTAGGGGACATGTATTGCAGCGCAACACTCAGAATGCTTGTTTTGGTAGTTGTCAGTTGGTTTGTCGTTTTCTGTTTCATCCCCACTTTTCCCTTCCTCTTCTTACTATTTCACCTCCATGTGTCCTTCTCTCTCCCCTCTTGATCTCTCTCATTTCCACTCTGCTGTTGGTGTTTCCCCATTTCTATTTTGTTCTATTCCATTCTGTCCGAGTTCTTCCATGTACACAAAAAAGAAAAAATCATTTTCTTCTTCTTCGTCCAAACCTGCATCAAAAATGAACGTTTTGGCGAATGTTTATTCACAGATTTTCTTGTCCTGCTTCTAGCATAATTGTTTATTTATATGACATTGTATGTATTGAAGGATGAAAGCACCTTTTGGTGTTATTATGGAACCAATCTTTGTTATTCTTATTAGTTTGTATTACATCTGGATGGTGTTTTGGCCGTGCACAATGTCCGATGGTACTTAAACACTTGAGTATTTACTGTATGCAGCTAATTTCTTTATCTAAAATTTCTGTAATGCTGACTAATGCAAAATATCCTTACAGCTGTGAGCCAGATCATCTCTGCTCTAAAACCAGATAATCTCTGAAAATTTTTGAACGTTTTAAAATCTACCTTTTATACAAAAATCCCCTTTTAAATAGACATGGGGAGGGAGGGGAGAGGGTGACGTGTATTGAATTTTAAAAAATTCCCAAAAAAATAAGCAACAAAAACAAATCCATCCACTAATTTGTAATCTGGCAAACGACTCGGGAAAGGGACATTCTTCCAACCGGACAAATAAAATGAGGTAAGTGGACAAGGAATGTATTTTTTATTTCTTAAGGGGGAGTAAGGAGGCTCGCTTAATCCAAGGTGTTAAAAGTGCATAATTTGGTAGTTTTGCAAGTATGTTTACACCATGATAGCTACCTTGCAGCAAAGGTTCAAACTTAAGCAAGCGATGTATGATATGCAGGACAAGGGTAATTGTCTATTTTCATGGTATAAGTGGGCACTGATATTTGTTGGCAGTGCTTATTCGTAAAAAAAAAAAAAAAAGTATATATTTAGTGGACAAATCAAAAAAGGATTTGAACCTAGAGATCCCACCCAGTGTGAAGAACCATGTGCTCAGATGGGAACGTTAAACAGGCCAGCGTGCTAGACATTCTGCAGCTTTCTGTTGATACTCTGTATATTTCTGTATATTCTGCAGCAAACACACCTTTCCTTGGCAAGCACAGAGAGACCTTGCAGCAGGATGGGCACCACAGTTTGGTCGAGGTAGGCTCTGGTAGGCAACGCCTGCAGATCCACTTTCTGCTTGGGCCGGTCCACACCTGTCCGTTCACCTTCCATTATTTTCTAAAGGAAAAAAAAGTAATTTGTGGAATGGGACGTGGAGGGATAAAGGCACATTGCTTAGGCAAGATCAAATACCCGCATAATTTGGTTTGGACATTAGGAGGGCCAAATGTATGGAGAGGATGGTGCATACATACATACCTTTATAATCTGAAAAGCAGAGATGCAAATAAATCACGACACCAAAGTTCGAAGCTTCTTTAGCCTTTGATTAATAAACCAATCCATGCATCATACATCCAAAGAAAGTATCAGCTGTATAGTGCCAAATACTCACATGGCTGAAACAAGTGAAATATGGTTTTAAATACTTGCTTTGGTACACCGATTATGAAACGGTATTATAGGCATGCAAAAATGGCAGCTTATCAACAAACCGGGGAGAGGGGGGGAGGGGGCTACAAGTTCTTCAAATTCTGTTAATTATCAAAACACATTTTCTCTGAAGAAACATTCTTACAACTTTGCAAGTCACACATCAAAGTGTATTCCGTATTTCCTCGAATAAACGCCGCTCTCGATCAAGTGCCCCTCTAGGAATCCCCTGATTTAATAAGTGACCTGAGGCAGTTATTTGAGGAAATACGGTATTTGGTTTCAAAATTGCACTCTCGTCTCTCAGCTAACTCGTAGATTTTTATATGATCCGAGGGGGAAGACCAGCTTTGAAAGTTAAAAGGGATCTTACTTCGTAAATTGCAGTCATGTCTGAATCTCAAATAGTCTTTGATAACCATTCCATTAAATAACATTTTATAAAACTAGAGCTTCCAGGGAAGCAGAACTCAACTGAACTGACTGGACAACTTTAAAGTAGGTCAGTTGTCTGTACTACATTTGACTTGAATGAAAAGCCAACAACCTTGTGTAATAATTTTAAGGTCCTTGTATCCTTAAATACTTGTCCTTGTTTTACAATGTTAATATTTGTGGACGCTAGAGTGTTGACGTCGTTTTCATGACCAAAATCAAAATGGTCGCCTAAGTCCGCCATTTTTCAACGGATCGGGCTGAAATGTAATACCAACCTGGTCCTTGGGGTAAGAATGCTGCATGTCAAGTTTGATCAGAATCGAATCGGTTGATATTTGTGGATGCTGGAGTGTTAACGTCGAAAAGTTAACGGACGACAGATGCCGGAGGGTTCAGTATGTGATGAACTCAACTGGATGGTAGTCCAGTCTGAGTTAAAAACATGTATCAACATAACTACTATTTACAAATCGTCGTCAGATGCATATAGATCAGTTTGTTCTTCATCCATTTCATAAAGTGCAAGCTAATTCTTCCAGTTTGTTGTGCAATTCTTCTGCTACTGTCCATGTGTTTCCAAGTGATGTGAAGGCTTCCACAAAATATTGATGCTGCATTGGCAATTTCAGTGCTTTGGCCTTCCCTTGCCAACAAAATCAGAAATCAAATCGCATCTGGTGGAAAGCGTGCATCCCAATCAGACATCTGCAGAATTCTTCGCTTGAAATGCGAGGATGCAATTTTGGCAGTCGGCATGATTTTACTTTATCCATTTCGAGTATCCTGCTCTTTGACCCCTTTCCCGATTTCATGTGCGTATCTGCAATCAGATAACTGTGCCCAAGAAGTAACATGAAGACATCTGTTTCATCAGCATGAATAACTGTCGGGCCATTTGCACGGAGAATCGTGCGCGTATCAGCCTCTACTTGTGAACACTCCAACTCAGGAAAAATATCACATCCTTGCTATGTTATTCTCCAGCAGGTGCTGCCATATGTCATGTATATTGTCCCCCCCCCCCCCAGCCTCCTGTGAGCTCTGGCTTTTTCCATTCAGTAACAAGAAACTTCACACATTGTCTCTTGATTGAATCGCCATTATCCTTTTCCAAGACTGTCAGATACGTTAGGAGAATCTTGTATCCTACCACCCTAAGAACTTCCACCTATTCTCTTGGCTGGCTCAGGATTCTTTATGGACACATCTGGATAAACGTCAAAAACTACGTCAACACTTCTGCTAACCTGACTTGTATATATCTGAAAAGCTGTTTCAGCTAAAATGAAACGTTGATCCACTAGAAGGTTGAAACTTCTGAAGCACCACCATTCCATAAAATATACTTGTTGCATGCCTAGAATAATGATCTGCTGGTAGAGTTCCTTTTTGCAATAGCTGTTGGAGCTTGGCTTTTGTTCGTCTTCCTTGGCATGTCATATGCATCAGACAAGGCCCAAGGAAGTGGACCTAACAGATAACGGAATGCTTATTGCTTCATGAGTTATCAAGTGACCACTATATTCATCATGTGTGTGTGTGTCTGTCTGCAGCATAACTACCCGATGATATCATCCGATCTTGATGAAACTTGGGTGGGAGGTTAATATCATGATCTAGTTGCGTCCTGCCTAGAGTGGGCGTATTGCGCCCATTGTGGGCGGAGCCACGCCCGAAAAAGATGTCTTTTTAGGGGGTAATCGAGTTCAAGCTACATCTCCGAGGGGTTTGGTGGAATCTGACAGGTTTCGATATTTGGTTCGGCCAATGTCATGTGTCTAGCCCCACGGAGCTCGATTTTTCATTTATTTTTTTTTCATTTTATTTATTTATTTATTTTCATTTCATTTTTCACCGAATTTTCGGTACTGTGTCGCTAACTAACCTCATAACTGATTAGTGATTATACATTATTTTCTATCTCATTTCAAGGTCAGTAACCTTCGTTTTGACATTTCCGGGCCTGTTTCGGTTATAGTCCGTCCTTTGTCATTATGCACATCGGATTTTTATGTGAAAAAATAAAAAATATTTTTTCACATAAAACGGCTTTTTTGCACGCAAAAAAATTATTTTGCTATTTTCGGAGAGAAAAAGAATTTAGCCCTTTTTCGGGAAAAATAAAATAAAATGCCCTTTTTGGTCGAAAATGTCTGGCAACGCTAAAAAAAATTAGGGAATTTTTCGAAATTTTAAACTGCGATCGAAATTTTTAACTGCGATCGATCTCAAAAACAAAACGTTGCGTCCACTTGCGTGCATTGCGTCCCCAGCGTGTACAGCAGTGAGGCGGTGTACTACAGTGAGAGAGTGTACACAAAGTGTGAACAAGTCTCCTATCAAGATGAGTGCTGCTCTTCGTGACAAGTGGCTGAAGGAATTCAACGCTGGCGGCGATGGGGCCACCTTCAAGTACGTGTCGAGTGACACGGCTTTCTGTCGAGCTTGTGAAAAGACTTTCCGGGCGAAGCAGAAGTCTGAGCTGGCCCAACATGTCCGAGGAGACCGCCACAAGAGCAACTTGGCCTTGAAGAAGAAGACGGTCACGCAAGCCACCATGGAGGACTTTGGTGGTGGAAAGAGGCACAAGTGCGACGTCGTGGCTCAGGAGCTGTGCCAGGCCATGCTGGCCGCTGGCATCCCATGGTCGAAATTGGAAAACCCTGCCCTCCGGTCGTTCCTGGAGAAGCACATCACTCTCAAGATCCCCGATGAAAGCTGGATTTGAAAGCACTACCTCGACAAGTGCTACGACGAGGCCTTGGTGGGGATCCGTGCCGACCTCGGGCAGCAGCCCATCTGGCTGTCCGTCGACGAGACGACCGATTCGGCAGGTCGATATGTGGCCAACATCATCGCGGGACGCTTGTCCAAGGAGGGGTACTTTCATCCCCACCTCGTCCAGTGCATGTTTCTGGAGAAGACCAACTCCGGGGAGATCGTGCGTGCAGTCAATGACACGCTGCGCTATCTTTGGCCTGATTTCAAGCCGGAGTGCCTCAAGGTCCTCGTCAGCGACGCCGCGGCCTATATGATCAAGGCCGGCCATGCCCTGAAGGAACTCTTCCCGGACTTGCTGCATGTGACTTGCGTTGCCCACGCGCTCCACCGTGTCTGCGAGACAGTCCGAGAAATGTTCAAGGACATCAACGACCTGATTGCCACGACGAAGAAGGTGTTCGTCAAAGCCCCGTCACGTGTTGTCTTTTGGAAGGAGCAGCAGCCCAATCTTTCTCTCCCCCCGGAGCCCATTCTGACTTGGTGGGGGACATGGATCGACGCCGCGGTGTTTTACGCCGAGCACTTCGAGGCCGTCAAGGACATTGTGGACCAGCTGAACGATGACCAGCCAATCCGGAGTGCCAAGGACCTGTTCGGAAAGGCGGACATCAAGCTCAGTTTGGTCTTCTTAAATGCCCACGTGTCGTTCATCCCGAAGATCCTTAAGCAGCTGGAGGAGGCCGGCATGGAGCTGGCCAAGGCCTTCCAGCTCCTTGATCAGGCCAAGGAGGAGCTCGAAAAGATCCGAGGCTGCCGTAAGGAGATCCTGCTCACCAAGTTCAAGGCGGTGCTGCAGCGCAATCCCGACATTGGTGTGCTGAGGACAGTGGCTTTGATCCTGAATGGAGATCAGCATGGATCTGAGGTTGGTGTGCTGGCTGGAGTCAAGCTTGCTGACATCCCCCTCTTGAGGTACTGCCCCATCGTCAGCGTCGACGTGGAAAGGTCCTTCTCCGTCTACAGAAACGTCCTCACCGACCGCCTCACCAAGGAGAACATTACCAAGATAATGATTTCAAACACCTACTTTAACCGTTCCTAAAAGGGTCTTGTCAATTTCTTCTAGTCCTCTACTTATCAAACAATGCGGTTGCAATAAAGGTACCTGACCGTCATTTTTTACCTGTTTACTAGCCCAGAGTGCTTAATGTTGTGCAGGAAAAAGTTTACCATTTTTTGTTCTTTTTTTGACTGATTTCTGAAAAACTTGGTAATAATAAAAAATGAATAAAACGGGGGAAAAAAATATTTCGGGATTTTTTCACATAAAATAAAAAAAATCCGCTTTTCAAAACATAAAAGGCCTATTTTCTTAACATAAAAATCCGTAGTCTAGCCTCATTAAATACCGCTCGCTCATGAACCATCGTCGTCTCCTGACTTGTTCCACTTCAGATCACCCAAAACAGCAACATTCTAACAACTTTAAATTAATTAAAATGTCATCTCAAATCTCTTATCTTACTAAAGCTATGGTTTCCCCAAAATCAAAATCGTGGAATGTACAAAATCAGCTCACATCCAATTTGAACGAGAGGCGATGGGATGGGTACTTCCAGAAATAGGGTGATTACCGAAGAAAGCTACCGGAACTGGTAGTCCCATCAAAGGTTTTTCAAAAACAGGGCAATACAAGCATCATATGCCACATTTTCATTGGTTTCGGTGAAATGAGTATTCGTACTAAAAATACGGAGCTTAGCTGACAGACTAAAAATGCCAACTTGATATTTTCTCCTTGATATTTTTTGACAACTAATTATACCTGGATGTTTTCTGTGAGACCAAACTCTGCATGAGGATTTTCGGATGGCTGCAAACACACATCACAACAAATATACAAGGAAAACATGTCCATCTAAAAAGTGATGCATCGACCGCAGTGTTACATTCCATCAGTTCACTTAATCACAAGATGTACGAACATGTACACGCCTTTTTTTTTTTGTATACTGAATCGAGGCTCGTGAAAGAGCTAACATTTATTTCACAAACAAATCAACCAGACAAACAAAATATATAAAACGAGGGAGCGGAAGACAAGATGGGGAGAGAAGGGGAAGCACACAAACATAACATAACATTTGAGAGCAGGGCGATGTGTGGGAGGGAGAGGGCTTGGGGGGAGGAGGCGTGGGAAGGGGGGGGGAGGAGGCGTGGGAAGGGGGGGGGGGGGTGGGAGAAGTATAAAACACAAGGACACCAAGGACTTCCAGGACAGAAGTTGGTATTTCAAAAAAGTGGGAAAAGTCTGCATGGGAAATGGCACATTCAATTTATTTATAAACATTACTTGCCTGCGATTGAGGTGTTGTTTCCTGATCCGCAGCAGCAAGAACAGCTCGCTCTGAAGGGCAGCACACACCAACAAGCCAATGCAAGAATTATTACACTTACAATTATTCTTCTAGCAATAAATGAAAAGGACATGAAATGAAAAGGAAAACAAGTGGAAGTTCAAATAAATATTTTTGTATTAAATGGGAGAAGGGGTGGGAGTTATTTCAATTATATTCAACAACCAATGTGAACAAACAGGCATATATTGGGTCAGCCTGTTTAGTGTTCACATTTGATTGGAGCTCTGCAATCTACGACTTTTAAAATCACAAGCTGGTCAAACACTTGAGATATGTCTTTGAACCCTGCCAGATAGGCGTGGGTGTGTGTACGGTGCCTTGAGAAAGTATTCACACCACTGACTTTTTTCACATTTTGTGTTACAACCTGAATTTAAAATATATTCCATTGAGATTTTTTTGTCACTGATCTCCACATAATACCCCAGGGAGGTCAAAGTGTAATTATTATTTTGTTTTTTTGAAATATTTACAAAATAATTAAAAATGAAATGCACAAATATGTAATTTACATAAGTATTCAGCCCCCAGAGTCAATACTTCGTAGAAGCACCTTTGGCAGCGGTTACAGCTTTGAGTATTCTTGGGTATGTGTGTATCTGCTTTGCACATCTGGATTTGGAGAGTTTCTCCCATTATTCCTTGCAGATTTACTCAAGCTCCGTCAAGTTGGATGGGGAGCGTCGGTGAACAGCAACCTTCAAATCTTTATACAGATTCTCAATGGGATTCAAGCATGGGCTTTGACTGGGCCACTCAAGGACTTTCACGTTCTTATTCTGTAGCCATTCCAGTGTTGCTTTGGCTGTATGCTTGGGGTCATTGTCCTCTTGGAATGTAAATCTTCGCTGCAGTCCAAGTAAGGTCTTTTGCACATTGAAGCAGGTTCTTGGGAATTTGCATGTATTTGGCTATAATAATTGTTCCCTCTATCCATACAAATCCCCTAGTCTCTGCTGCTTAAAAGCATCCCCATAGCATGATGCTGCCACCACCATGCTTCGTCATAGGGATGGTGTTAGATGGGTGATGAGCTGTGCTCGGTTTCCAACCAGGCGTAGCACTTTGCATTCTGGCCAGAGAGTTCAATCTTCATCTCATGAGAACACAGAATCTTTTGCCTCATGCTCAGTCTTTCACATGCCTTTGTGCAAACTCCACACATGCAAAACCTCAAATACGACGTTACGTTTTCAACAATTTCAACGTTTTAAAACCTTCGGCTCAGACGGTACATTTTCTATGGATGCGAGACTTGGACCCTTACCAGGGGCCAGAGAATGAGACTTCACCCCTTTGGAACCAAGACGCTTCAGAGAATCCTTGGCTATCGCTGGTCAGACTTTTGTGTCCAACGAGCGGTTGCTGAGAGAGACTCGGATGAGATTTGTTTCCTGTATGGTCCGTGAGCATCAGATGTGGCTGTATGGACATGTGGCTCGTTTTCCGGACGCTGATCCAGCTCATCAGATACTCTCAGCTAGGGAGCCTCGTGATTGGAGGAGGCCAACAGGCCGACCGCATGCCTCGTGGTTGCAGCAGGTTGATCGGCATCTCAAGGAGATAGGGATGGGCCAGGCATCAGCCTGGGGGATGGCCAGACAGAGGCCCCTGGAGTACCATCGGAAAGTGGATGCCGCGACGCGCTGCTCCGACACATGCTCCCATACCTGACCTGACTTGACACATGCTGCCATGTGCCTTTTCTCAGGAGTGGCTTCCATCTGGCCATTCTCCCATAAAGCCTAAATTTGTGAAGTTCTGCAGAGACTGTTGTGCTTCTGGCAGGTTCTCCCATCTCAGCGAAAGACTCTGTAGTTCTGTCAGAGGGGTCATTGGGATATTTGTCACCTCCCTGACCAAGGTCCTTCTTGCCAGTTTGGTCGATGGTCAGCTCGAGGAAGAGTCTGGGTAGTTCCATATTCCTTCCATTTCCTAATGATGGTGCTCACTGTGCTCTTGTGAACTTTCAACACAAATAGTTTTATATCCTCGAGATCTGCGACTCCTCACAATTATATATCCGAGTAATACGGACAGATCATTGGACTTAATGGTAGAGTTTCTGCTCTGATGAGCACTGTCAACTGTTGTACCCTTATATAGAAAGGTGTTCCTTTCAAAATATCGTCTAATCAATTGAATTGGCCACAGCTGGACTCCAATCAAGTTGTTTTGACATCTCAAGGATGATCAAAGGAAATTAGATGCACTTGAGCTCAATTTGGAGTGTCATAGCAAAGGGGCTGAATACTTATTGACTCAAGACCTTTCAGCTTTTCATTTTTAATTATTTTATAAATAAATAAAAATATTTAAATCCCACTTTGACGTGTGTGTACTGTGTATATGAGGAAAAAAAAAAAAAAAAAAAAAAAACCCATACTGCAAACCCTCGCATCTACTTTCTCAACAACCCTCAGGTTCAGCCTACAAAGCCTTCATCCGCAGCCTCATGGAGTACTGCTCCCCCATCTGGGCTGGTGCCCCTGCCTCACACCGTGCTCGGCTTCGACGCCGTGGAGACCATGGTTTTAAAGACCATAGGAACCTCTCCCGATGAAGTTGTCTATGGGCCTATCACTTTGCCACCAATGACAGGTTGGTGGTCTCTTACTTCTTCCGTGCTTTGTCCCCTTCCCGAGGTATCTACAGGACGCAGGAGGTCCATCAGCAATTCCCTCCTAGTGAAACTACCTAAATCCAGAATCACTCAGTTCTCACCACTCATTTGCTCCTCTTTTTTTCCCCCACGTGTGGCACAAACTTCCACACCCTTTTCAAATTCATTCTACCTTCCAGGTCGTCAAGACAGCCATTCACCACCATTTGAAATCATTCCCCATCCAAAATCATTATCTTTTCTACACATGTTAAACCAGCCCCCACCCTCTCAAAAATTTGCTTCTGTATCCATATTGTCCTCGCTTTGCACTCCTCCTAACCCTCAACATTACCCGCATCCCTTGTTTGTCTATACTCGGTATATTTTCTCCCTCCGCCCTACTGTTGGCATTTCCCCCTTCTCCTGCTGTTCTTTTTGTAATGTTGCATCCTCAATTCTCAGGAAGGAAAAACTGGAAATTTTAAGGGGTGGGTGTAGGATGTTAGCAGGAGTAACTAGAACGGCACTCAGTGGAGAGCATACCTCTGCCTGGTTGTCCATATCACTCAAGGGTGAAGAATCGCTTAAAAATTCTGCGAGCTGGATCTGGATCTTCACCAAAATTTAATAGATTCTTCCTTGTCACAAAAACAACCTGTCCAACAAGTTTTGTCCAAATCCATCCATAACTTTTTGAGATATCCTGATATGTATCGTTTTTGGCCCTATCTTCCAAAGGTGAAGAATCACTTTAAAAATTCTACTAGCCAGATCCGAATCTTCACCAAAATCTAATCATTTCGTCCTTGTCACATACGCTACATCTCTGCCAAATTTCATCCGAATCCGTCCACAACTTTTTGAGATATTTTGTTCACAAACGGACAGACAAACAGACAGACAGGGGTGAAAAAATAACCTCCACCACCTTTGGTGGTTGAGTTAAAGATGATGGTTTTGTTTTGGGGATGATCTGAGATGGTGGTGAACAGCTGTCTTGAATACTTGGAGGGAAGAATGAGATTGAGGAGAACGTGGAAGTTGGTTCCACAGTTGGGTGAAAAAAATGAGGCACAAATGAGGTGGTGATCAGTGATTATTTTTTTTATCAATCTTCGGAATAACTTTCCCTTTATCATTTGCCCATACGTGCATTACAACCAAGGTCCTCCCGCCATAACCAGACAAAACATCACCTAACATTCGATCAATATACCTGAGCATGCTGCTCCTCTGAAACAACAAAATTATATTTTTCCGATCCCTGCTATGAAATGGAGAATCCTAATACCCAATATTGTCATCACCGACAAAACTCTCTGCCATCTCCACCCAACGCCCACTACCTGCATACTCTACAACACAAACCCCATGCACACCACCATCAGCACCTTCCGCAATCCAACACACACACACAGTCACCAACATTCCCAGCGATAACCACCACACCAAGACAGACACCTACACCAGTCACACAGAGACCTGTCAGTGGAGAACTCTTTTGAACCTTCACCCCTGTCTTCAATCGGACACCCCTTCAGAGGTCAGTTCAGGGCTCGGCCCAAACCCAAACAAAACTCAGGGCTCAGCAAAAACCGCCGGTCGTCAACACTGCCGATCTGGATAATCCCTAGAGACGCTCTGCACTCCTAACGGAAAGTCCTCCAGTCAATAGCACATTCGCTGGCAGAAGCAGACCACCAGAGAAGGCACCGTTGACCTCGCTTCCTGTGCCCAGCCGCAGTTCAGCTCCAGTTCCAGTTCTGCGACCGGACTTAGTGGAGGTACTTTCATATATTGACAATCCTTCCTTTGAGACTGTTTAAATACAGTTAAACACAGGTAAACATGGGGAGGGGAGATGGGAGGGAGACACTCGGTGTTGGAGGAGAGGAGGAGGGAGACACTCGGTGTTGGAGGAGAGGGGGAGGGAGACACTCGGTGTTGGAGGAGGGGGGGAGGGAGACGCTCGGTGTTGGAGGAGGGGGGGAGGGCGACGCTCGGTGTTGGAGGAGGGGGGGAGGGAGACGCTCGGTGTTGGAGGAGGGGGGGAGGGAGACGCTCGGTGTTGGAGGAGGGGGGGAGGGAGACGCTCGGTGTTGGAGGAGGGGGGGAGGGAGACGCTCGGTGTTGGAGGAGGGGGGGAGGGAGACGCTCGGTGTTGGAGGAGGGGGGGAGGGAGACGCTCGGTGTTGGAGGAGGGGGGGAGGGAGACGCTCGGTGTTGGAGGAGGGGGGGAGGGAGACGCTCGGTGTTGGAGGAGGGGGGGAGGGAGACGCTCGGTGTTGGAGGAGGGGGGGAGGGAGACGCTCGGTGTTGGAGGAGGGGGGGAGGGAGACGCTCGGTGTTGGAGGAGGGGGGGAGGGAGACGCTCGGTGTTGGAGGAGGGGGGGGAGGGAGACGCTCGGTGTTGGAGGAGGGGGGGAGGGAGACGCTCGGTGTTGGAGGAGGGGGGGAGGGAGACGCTCGGTGTTGGAGGAGGGGGGGAGGGAGACGCTCGGTGTTGGAGGAGGGGGGGAGGGAGACGCTCGGTGTTGGAGGAGGGGGGGAGGGAGACGCTCGGTGTTGGAGGAGGGGGGGAGGGAGACGCTCGGTGTTGGAGGAGGGGGGGAGGGAGACGCTCGGTGTTGGAGGAGGGGGGGAGGGAGACGCTCGGTGTTGGAGGAGGGGGGGAGGGAGACGCTCGGTGTTGGAGGAGGGGGGGAGGGAGACGCTCGGTGTTGGAGGAGGGGGGGAGGGAGACGCTCGGTGTTGGAGGAGGGGGGGAGGGAGACGCTCGGTGTTGGAGGAGGGGGGGAGGGAGACGCTCGGTGTTGGAGGAGGGGGGGAGGGAGACGCTCGGTGTTGGAGGAGGGGGGGAGGGAGACGCTCGGTGTTGGAGGAGGGGGGGAGGGAGACGCTCGGTGTTGGAGGAGGGGGGGAGGGAGACGCTCGGTGTTGGAGGAGGGGGGGAGGGAGACGCTCGGTGTTGGAGGAGGGGGGAAGGGAGACGCTCGGTGTTGGAGGAGGGGGGGAGGGAGACGCTCGGTGTTGGAGGAGGGGGGGGAGGGAGACGCTCGGTGTTGGAGGAGGGGGGGAGGGAGACGCTCGGTGTTGGAGGAGGGGGGGGAGGGAGACGCTCGGTGTTGGAGGAGGGGGGGAGGGAGACGCTCGGTGTTGGAGGAGGGGGGGAGGGAGACGCTCGGTGTTGGAGGAGGGGGGGAGGGAGACGCTCGGTGTTGGAGGAGGGGGGGAGGGAGACGCTCGGTGTTGGAGGAGGGGGGGAGGGAGACGCTCGGTGTTGGAGGAGGGGGGGAGGGAGACGCTCGGTGTTGGAGGAGGGGGGGAGGGAGACGCTCGGTGTTGGAGGAGGGGGGGAGGGAGACGCTCGGTGTTGGAGGAGGGGGGGGAGGGAGACGCTCGGTGTTGGAGGAGGGGGGGAGGGAGACGCTCGGTGTTGGAGGAGGGGGGGAGGGAGACGCTCGGTGTTGGAGGAGGGGGGGAGGGAGACGCTCGGTGTTGGAGGAGGGGGGGAGGGAGACGCTCGGTGTTGGAGGAGGGGGGAGGGAGACGCTCGGTGTTGGAGGAGGGGGGGAGGGAGACGCTCGGTGTTGGAGGAGGGGGGGAGGGAGACGCTCGGTGTTGGAGGAGGGGGGAGGAGACGCTCGGTGTTGGAGGAGGGGGGGAGGGAGACGCTCGGTGTTGGAGGAGGGGGGAGGGAGACGCTCGGTGTTGGAGGAGGGGGGGAGGGAGACGCTCGGTGTTGGAGGAGGGGGGGAGGGAGACGCTCGGTGTTGGAGGAGGGGGGGAGGGAGACGCTCGGTGTTGGAGGAGGGGGGGAGGGAGACGCTCGGTGTTGGAGGAGGGGGGGAGGGAGACGCTCGGTGTTGGAGGAGGGGGGGAGGGAGACGCTCGGTGTTGGAGGAGGAGGGGAGGGAGACGCTCGGTGTTGGAGGAGGGGGGGAGGGAGACGCTCGGTGTTGGAGGAGGGGGGGAGGGAGACGCTCGGTGTTGGAGGAGGGGGGGAGGGAGACGCTCGGTGTTGGAGGAGGGGGGGAGGGAGACGCTCGGTGTTGGAGGAGGGGGGGAGGGAGACGCTCGGTGTTGGAGGAGGGGGGGAGGGAGACGCTCGGTGTTGGAGGAGGGGGGGAGGGAGACGCTCGGTGTTGGAGGAGGGGGGGAGGGAGACGCTCGGTGTTGGAGGAGGGGGGGAGGGAGACGCTCGGTGTTGGAGGAGGGGGGGGAGGGAGACGCTCGGTGTTGGAGGAGGGGGGGAGGGAGACGCTCGGTGTTGGAGGAGGGGGGGAGGGAGACGCTCGGTGTTGGAGGAGGGGGGGAGGGAGACGCTCGGTGTTGGAGGAGGGGGGGAGGGAGACGCTCGGTGTTGGAGGAGGGGGGGAGGGAGACGCTCGGTGTTGGAGGAGGGGGGGAGGGAGACGCTCGGTGTTGGAGGAGGGGGGGAGGGAGACGCTCGGTGTTGGAGGAGGGGGGGAGGGAGACGCTCGGTGTTGGAGGAGGGGGGGGAGGGAGACGCTCGGTGTTGGAGGAGGGGGGGAGGGAGACGCTCGGTGTTGGAGGAGGGGGGGGAGGGAGACGCTCGGTGTTGGAGGAGGGGGGGGAGGGAGACGCTCGGTGTTGGAGGAGGGGGGGGAGGGAGACGCTCGGTGTTGGAGGAGGGGGGGAGGGAGACGCTCGGTGTTGGAGGAGGGGGGGAGGGAGACGCTCGGTGTTGGAGGAGGGGGGGGAGGGAGACGCTCGGTGTTGGAGGAGGGGGGGAGGGAGACGCTCGGTGTTGGAGGAGGGGGGGAGGGAGACGCTCGGTGTTGGAGGAGGGGGGGAGGGAGACGCTCGGTGTTGGAGGAGGGGGGGAGGGAGACGCTCGGTGTTGGAGGAGGGGGGGGAGGGAGACGCTCGGTGTTGGAGGAGGGGGGGAGGGAGACGCTCGGTGTTGGAGGAGGGGGGGAGGGAGACGCTCGGTGTTGGAGGAGGGGGGGGGGAGACGCTCGGTGTTGGAGGAGGGGGGGAGGGAGACGCTCGGTGTTGGAGGAGGGGGGGAGGGAGACGCTCGGTGTTGGAGGAGGGGGGGAGGGAGACGCTCGGTGTTGGAGGAGGGGGGGAGGGAGACGCTCGGTGTTGGAGGAGGGGGGGAGGGAGACGCTCGGTGTTGGAGGAGGGGGGGAGGGAGACGCTCGGTGTTGGAGGAGGGGGGGAGGGAGACGCTCGGTGTTGGAGGAGGGGGGGAGGGAGACGCTCGGTGTTGGAGGAGGGGGGGAGGGAGACGCTCGGTGTTGGAGGAGGGGGGGAGGGAGACGCTCGGTGTTGGAGGAGGGGGGGAGGGAGACGCTCGGTGTTGGAGGAGGGGGGGAGGGAGACGCTCGGTGTTGGAGGAGGGGGGGAGGGAGACGCTCGGTGTTGGAGGAGGGGGGGAGGGAGACGCTCGGTGTTGGAGGAGGGGTGGAGGGAGACGCTCGGTGTTGGAGGAGGGGGGGGAGGGAGACGCTCGGTGTTGGAGGAGGGGGGGGAGGGAGACGCTCGGTGTTGGAGGAGGGGGGGGAGGGAGACGCTCGGTGTTGGAGGAGGGGGGGAGGGAGACGCTCGGTGTTGGAGGAGGGGGGGGAGGGAGACGCTCGGTGTTGGAGGAGGGGGGGGAGGGAGACGCTCGGTGTTGGAGGAGGGGGGGAGGGAGACGCTCGGTGTTGGAGGAGGGGGGGAGGGAGACGCTCGGTGTTGGAGGAGGGGGGGAGGGAGACGCTCGGTGTTGGAGGAGGGGGGGAGGGAGACGCTCGGTGTTGGAGGAGGGGGGGAGGGAGACGCTCGGTGTTGGAGGAGGGGGGGAGGGAGACGCTCGGTGTTGGAGGAGGGGGGGAGGGAGACGCTCGGTGTTGGAGGAGGGGGGGAGGGAGACGCTCGGTGTTGGAGGAGGGGGGGAGGGAGACGCTCGGTGTTGGAGGAGGGGGGGAGGGAGACGCTCGGTGTTGGAGGAGGGGGGGAGGGAGACGCTCGGTGTTGGAGGAGGGGGGGAGGGAGACGCTCGGTGTTGGAGGAGGGGGGGAGGGAGACGCTCGGTGTTGGAGGAGGGGGGGAGGGAGACGCTCGGTGTTGGAGGAGGGGGGGAGGGAGACGCTCGGTGTTGGAGGAGGGGGGGAGGGAGACGCTCGGTGTTGGAGGAGGGGGGGAGGGAGACGCTCGGTGTTGGAGGAGGGGGGGAGGGAGACGCTCGGTGTTGGAGGAGGGGGGGAGGGAGACGCTCGGTGTTGGAGGAGGGGGGGAGGGAGACGCTCGGTGTTGGAGGAGGGGGGGAGGGAGACGCTCGGTGTTGGAGGAGGGGGGGAGGGAGACGCTCGGTGTTGGAGGAGGGGGGGAGGGAGACGCTCGGTGTTGGAGGAGGGGGGGAGGGAGACGCTCGGTGTTGGAGGAGGGGGGGAGGGAGACGCTCGGTGTTGGAGGAGGGGGGGAGGGAGACGCTCGGTGTTGGAGGAGGGGGGGAGGGAGACGCTCGGTGTTGGAGGAGGGGGGGAGGGAGACGCTCGGTGTTGGAGGAGGGGGGGAGGGAGACGCTCGGTGTTGGAGGAGGGGGGGAGGGAGACGCTCGGTGTTGGAGGAGGGGGGGAGGGAGACGCTCGGTGTTGGAGGAGGGGGGGGAGGGAGACGCTCGGTGTTGGAGGAGGGGGGGAGGGAGACGCTCGGTGTTGGAGGAGGGGGGGAGGGAGACGCTCGGTGTTGGAGGAGGGGGGGAGGGAGACGCTCGGTGTTGGAGGAGGGGGGGGAGGGAGACGCTCGGTGTTGGAGGAGGGGGGGAGGGAGACGCTCGGTGTTGGAGGAGGGGGGAGGGAGACGCTCGGTGTTGGAGGAGGGGGGGAGGGAGACGCTCGGTGTTGGAGGAGGGGGGGAGGGAGACGCTCGGTGTTGGAGGAGGGGGGGAGGGAGACGCTCGGTGTTGGAGGAGGGGGGGAGGGAGACGCTCGGTGTTGGAGGAGGGGGGGAGGGAGACGCTCGGTGTTGGAGGAGGGGGGGAGGGAGACGCTCGGTGTTGGAGGAGGGGGGGAGGGAGACGCTCGGTGTTGGAGGAGGGGGGAGGGAGACGCTCGGTGTTGGAGGAGGGGGGGAGGGAGACGCTCGGTGTTGGAGGAGGGGGGGAGGGAGACGCTCGGTGTTGGAGGAGGGGGGGAGGGAGACGCTCGGTGTTGGAGGAGGGGGGGAGGGAGACGCTCGGTGTTGGAGGAGGGGGGGAGGGAGACGCTCGGTGTTGGAGGAGGGGGGGAGGGAGACGCTCGGTGTTGGAGGAGGGGGGGAGGGAGACGCTCGGTGTTGGAGGAGGGGGGGGGGAGACGCTCGGTGTTGGAGGAGGGGGGGGGGAGACGCTCGGTGTTGGAGGAGGGGGGGGGGAGACGCTCGGTGTTGGAGGAGGGGGGGGGGGAGACACTCGGTGTTGGAGGAGGGGGGGAGGGAGACACTCGGTGTTGGAGGAGGGGGGGAGGGAGACACTCGGTGTTGGAGGAGGGGGGGAGGGAGACACTCGGTGTTGGAGGAGGGGGGGAGGGAGACACTCGGTGTTGGAGGGGGAGGGAGACGCTCGGTGTTGGAGGGGGAGGGAGACGCTCGGTGTTGGAGGGGGAGGGAGACGCTCGGTGTTGGAGGAGGGGGGGGGGGAGACGCTCGGTGTTGGAGGAGGGGGGGAGGAGACACTCGGTGTTGGAGGAGGGGGGGAGGGAGACACTCGGTGTTGGAGGAGGGGGGGAGGGAGACACTCGGTGTTGGAGGAGGGGGGGAGGGAGACACTCGGTGTTGGAGGAGGGGGGGAGGGAGACACTCGGTGTTGGAGGGGGAGGGAGACACTCGGTGTTGGAGGGGGAGGGAGACACTCGGTGTTGGAGGGGGAGGGAGACACTCGGTGTTGGAGGGGGAGGGAGACACTCGGTGTTGGAGGGGGAGGGAGACACTCGGTGTTGGAGGGGGAGGGAGACACTCGGTGTTGGAGGGGGAGGGAGACACTCGGTGTTGGAGGGGGAGGGAGACACTCGGTGTTGGAGGGGGAGGGAGACACTCGGTGTTGGAGGGGGAGGGAGACACTCGGTGTTGGAGGGGGAGGGAGACACTCGGTGTTGGAGGGGGAGGGAGACACTCGGTGTTGGAGGGGGAGGGAGACACTCGGTGTTGGAGGGGGAGGGAGACACTCGGTGTTGGAGGGGGAGGGAGACACTCGGTGTTGGAGGGGGAGGGAGACACTCGGTGTTGGAGGGGGAGGGAGACACTCGGTGTTGGAGGGGGAGGGAGACACTCGGTGTTGGAGGGGGAGGGAGACACTCGGTGTTGGAGGGGGAGGGAGACACTCGGTGTTGGAGGGGGAGGGAGACACTCGGTGTTGGAGGGGGAGGGAGACACTCGGTGTTGGAGGGGGAGGGAGACACTCGGTGTTGGAGGGGGAGGGAGACACTCGGTGTTGGAGGGGGAGGGAGACACTCGGTGTTGGAGGGGGAGGGAGACACTCGGTGTTGGAGGGGGAGGGAGACACTCGGTGTTGGAGGGGGAGGGAGACACTCGGTGTTGGAGGGGGAGGGAGACACTCGGTGTTGGAGGGGGAGGGAGACACTCGGTGTTGGAGGGGGAGGGAGACACTCGGTGTTGGAGGGGGAGGGAGACACTCGGTGTTGGAGGGGGAGGGAGACACTCGGTGTTGGAGGGGGAGGGAGACACTCGGTGTTGGAGGGGGAGGGAGACACTCGGTGTTGGAGGGGGAGGGAGACACTCGGTGTTGGAGGGGGAGGGAGACACTCGGTGTTGGAGGGGGAGGGAGACACTCGGTGTTGGAGGGGGAGGGAGACACTCGGTGTTGGAGGGGGAGGGAGACACTCGGTGTTGGAGGGGGAGGGAGACACTCGGTGTTGGAGGGGGAGGGAGACACTCGGTGTTGGAGGGGAGGGAGACACTCGGTGTTGGAGGGGGAGGGAGACACTCGGTGTTGGAGGGGGAGGGAGACACTCGGTGTTGGAGGGGGAGGGAGACACTCGGTGTTGGAGGGGGAGGGAGACACTCGGTGTTGGAGGGGGAGGGAGACACTCGGTGTTGGAGGGGGAGGGAGACACTCGGTGATGGAGGGGGGGAGGCAGTCGGTGATGGAGGGGGGGAGGCAGTCGGTGATGGAGGGGGGAGGCAGTCGGTGATGGAGGGGGGGAGGCAGTCGGTGATGGAGGAGTGGGGAGGCAGTCGGTGATGGAGGGGAGGGGGGGGGTGTGAGGCAGTCGGTGATGGGGAGAAATGCCAAATCGGTCGAGAATGATCTGAAGAACGAAGTCTGCGGCAAAGAGTCATTGGCAAATCTTCTCACCTACAAGACCAGCCTCTTCACTTCACTCTCCCCCTTCCCTCCCTCCCTCCTTGTGCCATCGCACCGGATATGTACCCACCTCCCATGCGATTATAACGGGCTGTACAAGATCTTAAACAAAGGAAGCACTCTACACCAGTTGGGGGTTTTGATCCCTTCACACTAACAGGTGTGCACACCTTAGCACGTGCACAGAGCAGGTGTGCCGATGTGAAAATGTACAATTTATTTTTTCCATTTCAAGACTATCTCCTTCCACTTACTACTTCGTCTTAATATCTCCGGAGTTTCTTCAGCTAATACTAAATGGCGAATAAAAACAAAGAATAACCTCATGTTCTGGCGTATTAGATACAAGAGTCGTCAACAATTAAACACTTTGTTGGCAAAAATTGTACATTTTATAACATTTTATAACACATCATCAGTCCCGATCGCAGCGTCATCCTCCCGCGTCATTCGCTCTGCACAGCAATCAGCATCCTCGGGCAGACAATAACATCAAGTGCACACACACATAACCCTCAATGGCGGCTACGTTTGCTCCGAGCCCACGTCACACATATCGACTCTAAATCAAAAGAAAGTCCGAGAGCCGAGAAATGTCGCTGCGTCGAACGGGCGATGCATACTTACCCTCAGCCATGGCCTTCAACGTCTCACCGCTGACCGCGCCGTAGCCCGTAAGCCCGTAACCTTTACACATTGGCCAATCAGCCTGCGCCGACAGCATCACGTGGCCTACCGGTGCGGAGATCGACCGCGACTTCATATTCGCTGATTCGCGGATTCGAGTCTTGATTTTGGCAGTTTAACCATAAGAGGTTGCTGGCAGATCATGTGCGACCTGTAGGAATATTTGGGGGACAGAGCACAGAGAGAGCTGGCGGAGCAAGGCCGGACAGGAGTCGGTAGAAGACAGAAAAACCACCAACCTGCCTGCGGTGAGTGAGTGAAAGGCCCTCGGAGATAGCTTAATCGCAGGAGATTCCAATGATTCTGAAAGCTTTGGCCTCAACAGCGTGAAGCCGAGCTAGGTGTGAGGCAGGAGCACCAGCCCAGAGGGGAGAACAGTATTCCATTGAGCTGCGGATGAAAGCCTTGTATGTGGTGAGGAGCTCAGGTGTGCCAAGGAAGGACTTCGCACGACGGAGGATGCCCATTCGGCGACTGGCATTGAAGGCCAGCTTGGAAATGTGGTTTTCCCAAGAAAGATCATGGCAGATAGTGAGACCCAAAAGCTTGAGTGACAGAACTACTTGAAGAGGATTGTTGAGAAAGTACATGGGAGGGTTTTCCAGTAGATCTTTTCGGAGAGACATAGTGAGAGTGTAAGATTTGTCAAGACATGTTCCATTGCGAGATATCGCAATGTTCCACTATCTATCGCATTCGATTGAAAGACATGTTCCACTTGTTTGACCAGTCTGTGAATTTGTCCTGGTCTGCAGAGAGTGAGGAGGATGCTGCCTGCCGATCTGAGGGATGAGGTATGGAGCTGCAGAGAGTCGAGTCATTAGCAAAGAGATAGAGAGGATTTTCCAGAGAGTCGGAGAGATCATTGATAAAAAAACAAATAAAGCACAGGGCCCAGAACACTGCCTTGGGGAACTCCAGCCAGAACAGGAAGGGGAGATGAGAGAATTCCATTCAGGGCCACACGTTGACTACAACCGAAGAGGAAGTCTGCAAGCCATGCCTGGAGATTTCCATGGATACCATAGGAGGAGAGTTTGGTGAGCAGAGCGGGGTGCCAGACCGTATCGAAGGCACGTGATATGTCAGGGAGACAGCTCTAATTTCCTGTTTGGCATTGAGGACCTCCATCCATTGTTGGGACAGCAGAAATAGCATGTCCAGTGTAGAGTGACCTGGTCTGAAACCAAATTGATGATCAGAGATCAAGCCATTGGAGAAGAGGAAGGATTTGATATCTGAAGCAATGATGGATTCCATGAGTTTGCTCATAATTGGGAGCAGGCTGATTGGTCTGTAGTTGCAAGAATCTGTTTTTGCACCTTTTTTGTGTAAAGCGGTAATGTTTGCTGATTTCCAGGATGCTGGCAGATGACCTTGAGCAAAAGATAGGGTGAAAAGAACAGAGAGAGGGTGAGATAGAGCGCCAGAGCAGGATTTTTTGTACCCGTGGGCTGATGCCGTCTGGTCCAGTTGCAGAATCAGAGTCGAGGTTTGACAGAAACTTCTCCACCTTGTCAGGAGAGAAGGACACAGAGTCCAGGAGCAGTTGGGTTCGATTGGGTAAGGTGGGAACAGAGAGAGATGGGTTTGGGACACAAGATTTTGAGGCATTTACAGAGTTGAGGCATTCAGCTTTTTCACGTGCGGTGTCAGCTGTGTAGCCATTTGAGGTAAAGGGGGGGGGGGGGATGGAGGGGGAACAAACACCAGAAACGGATTTGACCAGACGCCACCAGGATTTGTTAGAAGGAGACAGGTTTGAGAGGTCAATCTTGAGTGTGGAGAGATAGTGCTTCCTGGCACTCCTGAGGGTAGACACACACTTGTTCTGGGCTTTGTGGAAGGAACTGAGATTTCCTTCAGTTGGATTCGCCTTGCATGAGGCGAAGACTTTTATGAAATGTTGAATATGAATTATTTACTACTCGACTAGGAATATTATCTGAAAAGGGGCCCAGAAATCACATGAGGGGTAACTGTTTGTTACAAGCTGGCACCCATGCTAGGATTGAACCATGACACCTCCTGAGCAATATTATCCTGGATGACACTTGATATTTTGATTTGGGACCTCACAGTGGGTTATTTTGTGAAAAAGGTCAATCGCGAAATATCTGATTTTCTCGAAAATACAAAAATGTCAATAAAATGACCAATAATTCAGTTACAAACTTATTTTTGGTGTCAAAATGAGCAGAATAACAATACATATTGTAAAAATATTGGTTTATACTATAATATCGGGAAATTTTACAAAGAATGGCAAAAAATACAAAAAATGCCGAATAATTATTTCGGTTTCACCGTAAACATATAACAAAAATTGCAATAACTTCACAAATAAACATCCCATGCATATGTTTTAGGTATCAAAATCATTCATTATTATTCCCTCACATAACAGTAACAGACAATTGGTTTACAACTGTGAATAAGACTGATTAATTACAACAAACATAACCCACCCCCCTAGTGAAACTTAAGATTCGCTGACTGGTAATATTTGTAAGTACATGATATTGATGTCATATAAACAAGTAACCATGGACTGAAAATGCTGCTAATTGCATATGTGCAAGTTTACATGTACATGAAATGAAATAAAAGAATGTCGTGTTTAAGTCACTCAGAGTCCGTTTCAATTGCCACACTGTATGGGTTGTGACACACTCCATTATTACAGGTACACGCAGCTATGCACTTCAAGTTCTTGGCCCTACAAGAGCATCTGGCAGTTGCACAATTTTTGCACTTGCAGCAGACTATGTCTGTGAACTCGTTTGGCAGAGGATCGGCCACACTGACGTGTGGGTGTAGTCTCCTCGTAGCATTCTCGTACCATCCACTTCCAATGGGCGACTCGATTTCAGGGATTGGTACATCTGCCTGGTACCACACCTGAGCCTGGTGGTGTGCGCGTTTGATGTGTTGCTCAAGACATTTTCGAGTTGGCGGAAGCTTTTCTTGATCTTTGGTGCCCTTTTGAAACATGCGGTATCGCACATCGTTGATGTTAGTTTCGTCCGAGGCTGGTGAGTAAATGCGGCAAAAGAACTCTTCCACACTCCGTATGGTGGATTCTGACAGTGTGCCACGTCCGAGGTCATTAAGCAATGCTCCATGTTGCTGGAATACCTTCCATGTCGTCTTTTTCCCGTGTCCACTTGGTTGACTGACTGTGTCACATCCTGTAACCGCATGGTACGCCAGGATGTTACGCTGCATGGTCGGTGTCAACTGTATGTCGTGCACAGCCACATAACGCCGTTGCTTCCTTGTGGCAGCTCTCATCCAGAGCTCTCCACTTAATTGTCCCGCGAAGTGTGTGAGCAGTACCAATACGTCGGTGTCCCTGCACGAGACTATGATCCGTTCGTATCCATCCATATAGGCCGCCTTGGCATGCACTATTATACGTGTATCGGCCTCCTCGTGAGATGATTGCAGCTGTTCAACATCAGACCCCAGTGACGATGCTACTTTGGTTTCTTCCTCAAACCCACCTGCAGTGATCGACTCACAAGTGGGTCGGCTCTTTTTTGCCTCCAACATCATTTGATCGCTGAGAAAGTTGGTCAGATTTGCCTTGTTTTCTGGTAAGTCCATGAACTGCTTCCAGTTGGCAGGGAGTGGAATCTCTCTGCTGTCGATCTTGCGCCGGATAGAACGTACTCGCCCCTCTCTCCTTTCCCGGGTCCCAGACTTGATTGATGTCATACGATATCGATCGAAAACCACATCGACTCTTGAGCAGTGCTGATTGAAACGACTGAACACTGATGCATTGAAGACATCAGCCAGATCTCCAAATGACTTTGCCCCCGTTGGTTTTCCAATGGCTTGTACCAATGCCTGACCATCTATGATAAAACATGTCTTAAGCGAAGACACTGGCAGGACCTCGACAGTTACTCCACCCTCCAAGATCTTCCCGAGCGCAGCTTTATTCGTAGGACGTAGGCTTCCTGCCGTGTCTGCCAATGAGAGTGGTACCGGTGTTAGTTCATGACTCAGAATACTTTTAAGGTCTATATCACATCCGGAGTCCTGTGCCACAAGAAGCCGCTGGAACAGTAGCCTGTCTGCTTTGATGGTTTGACGCTTTTGACTAGCATCCTTCATCTTTTCTAGTGTGTACATTGTCGTCAGTGTAGGACTCTGTGACTGTTTCAATTTTACATGAAAGCCGACGTCTTGTTTGCAAATCCGTGATTCCACAAATTCTTTGATCTTTGATTCTCCATGGGTTTCAGCGGTCAGTAAAGCGTCCTTGATGTTTTCAGGGGCAACATCCATTGTCATCAGACAGGTCAACTCGTCGCCTAAGTTGCTCTCACTGTCAAATATTTGGAATCGTGAGAACTGTTCCTGTAGCTTTTGAACATCTTCTCTGTCCCTCTTTATTCTTGCTGGACCGACATCTTTGTACGCAGATGGTGCATACTCTGTGTCATCGATTGCCATGCCAAACATTGAAGTGATCTCGTCAACAATTCGGCTTCGCTCGTTGTATGTCAGGCACCATTTGTCCCTTGCACTGTCTGTTCGAGTTATTCCTATCAGACCACCAGCGACTTTCCCGACTTTGTTAACGTGCTCCAGTGCAAGATCAGTGCTAATTTGGTTGAAGCTCTTGCGTGTTGATTTCACAACAAAGTCACCATCCATGAATTGTTGGTAGACGTCTGGATGTGAACTGTCTAGTTGACTTATATCAGCACCATATATCACTCCCCAGCGTGTGTAGTTTGTGTGGTCGTAGTGAGCAAACCAAGGCAGCATGGCCATAAATGCTGACTTATGCATCTGCCAGTCTCCGGTTCGTTCTGCACGTATGAACTGCAGCAAGACCAATACCATTTTCATGTAGTGTCTCCAATAGAGACCTGTTGGAGATAAGGTTTTGTCATACTGCTCCAGGAGTTCAAGGAGATGCGCATCCTTCACTGCTTCCTCCAGTTTGCCCAATGCTTCAGATGGGTTACTCGTTTGTTCAAGATCCCCAAGTCCATCCAAAGATTGTGCTACTTCTTCCGACAGTTGTTGTAGTTCTTGTTCTCCGACCCCTTGATCTTGTGCCCATGCGAGGAAATGTGGCCACATGATCTGCCAGAGTGCCTCTACTGTCAGCTTGTGGGCTCTGGTCGTGCGGTTGGATGATTCCGCCATCATGTTGTTTTGGGCTGTGTTCTTGCCATACACCAAACTTTCGGACCATATCTGTTGAAGGCCAGAATCTGCATAGTGTTGCCCAATGGCTCTCATGAAGTTCTTGGCTATGTGGAAACCCCCCAGATGCAGAAAGAGAGTTTTACATGTGTCATGATTCTCCCACTGCAGTTCCTTTGCCTTCGCATACAGTTGTTCATCCAGCGTCAATACAGTGGACTGGCCAGGGTTCAGCTCCTGTGTGATTCGTAAGCAACGCAGTATAACTGTCCACAAGGTGTCCCTCTCATGTGCCGGAGCATTGATGATAGGTAAGTAACCCACGGTTGTTGTTTCTTGTGTATCATTGATGACGCATTGATTGAAACCTGTCCATGCTGGAACTGATTGATTTGGACTGCTGTAATGTCGGACAAGAAGCCACGAAAGGTCTTTGATGTTTGCTCTCTTTTTCATGTCTGGGTCTGGTGTGTAGCTATTAGTCTTCGCTTCTGTGTCAAATCGTGGCTGGGCATGTGCACCGCAGTCTGGTGCAGGCGTAAGCTGCTGTAGCTCCGCTGGTACCTTGAGTGACCTTGCTTGTCCCATTTGCAGTGCTTGTCCACTGTGGTGTTGTGACGCCCCTCTCTGGAAAGCAATCACCTGCGTTGCGTGGAATGTTCCCTTCCCATCGAGGGTTTCTTCTATAATATCGATATTATCAGCAGAAAATTGGAGAAACCGGCCTTCGACAAGGTTTGGTGGGACAGGAAACTGAACCTTTTTCGTTGAGTTGTCCAGTACGTGCTGCGCTAGTGTGGTATCTACACGTTGAACTTGACTGTAACTGATGCAGTGTCTGGCCTTGTGAAATATGTTCACCAGGTCCTTGGAACGAGTTGCTTGGTGAAGGGTCATTCCTAGCCCAACATGCTTTGGTGTCAGCGCTTTCCCTTTGGAGACGGCATGTACAACATCTTGGGCTATACTGAGAGATAACATCCTTGTTGTGTCATCAACTTCTGTTTCTCCTGGCTCGCCTGTCAGAAGTACACTGAGTAACATGAAGAGACTCTCGGGAATAATTTTAGCTGCGTTGTCTGCGTTGACAGAGGAACAGTCGTTATAAGAGGGCGAGTCTCGTATATCTGCTCTTATACGTAGAGCTGTGTGGTGTAATGCTAAGACCTGCTCCATATCCTGATCTACAAATTGACTTGCACGCAAACCATGCTCGTAGCCTTCAGAGGTTGTATCATCTATTGTATCTGTTGTCTCTTTCAAGGCCTGTACAACAATTCACGCTGGTACGGTGGGGAACAACAATTGTGCTTTTTGTGGGTCAAGTTGCGGAACGAAGTCGATTTCTCCTTTAAGGAGATCTTGTAGTTTGTACTTGAAATGTGTCCTGTGTTGCTTGTAACTTCCAGCATCAACCTGACATTCAGCCATCAATTCAGAGTATCGTTCCCACACATCTAATAGGCTGTATATTTCTTCCTTGGTGATGCCAATAAAAATCTCATGTGCGACAGTTTTCAGACAAATCTCCCTATGGTTTGGCTGCATCATTGGATCATGCTCACGGCCAGCTTTTCATGTGAAGTTGACATAACATTTGAGATGGTACCGTACATCTCCAGCTACGAGGTCGTTCACACAAGCCAATCTGCAGCTCAAGAGAGGGTCAGTCTGAGCGGCTATAAGCAGCTTTTTAGAGAATGACAGGGATGCTGCAAGTCGGGTCTTGTCTTTGGACGTTTGCTGGCAGAAAACACACAGGTCCGTGTTCAATGCCTTGGCCTTGCTTCGCAGTACCTGAGAGGCTTGGTCGCCTGCGTTGGTCGAAGAACCCTCCTCTGCACAGGAGGTCTTAGTTTCCAAAAATTTTTTCCAATCTACTGAGATGCATAGCACTTGTGAAAGTGCCATAACAGTCTTTGTGATAAACAAATTCAGTGTCACCAGATACAGATTGAAAACTTGCAGCTTCCAATCTCTCCACTACGTCCCACCTTGCATAGTCTTGGTATTTTTTGCGCTCACTCAGTGCATGCTGCACTCTCTCCAGTCCGTTGCTTCCAAGCTTTCTAGTTGGTTTGTTAGACTGTTTCTGACATATAAAGCAAATGTTCCAATTAGTTGTAGTGTCAACGCTTCTTTTTCTCGGCTGTATGTGTGCTGCTGGTTCCATGACGCCACTGCTGATCAGCACCTGTTCAAAAGAAAAATACGTTAGATCTAGAAGCTAAAACCGACACCATTTTGATAAGCCAAGATTATTTAACATGATTAACAAAACAAACAACTTTTGGCAACATTAGATATATATTATATCACAAACTGGTTAGTGGTTATGGTACAAATATGTACGGATTATGTATATTTAATTGATATTATATTTGTATAGATATTCATTACGATTTGAAAATGAATAAAAAAGAAATATGTCATGAAAAAAGCAAAGCAAATCGTACGCTGTGGTGGGGAATGTAACGATCGTTAAACCATGGTACAGCCGACTGTTGCAACAACATTTATGGGGGGTGGGTTATGTTTGTTGTAATTAATCAGTCTTATTCACAGTTGTAAACCAATTGTCTGATACTGTTATGTGAGGGAATAATAATGAATGATTTTGATACCTAAAACATATGCATGGGATGTTTATTTGTGAAGTTATTGCAATTTTTGTTATATGTTTACGGTGAAACCGAAATAATTATTCGGCATTTTTTTGTATTTTTTGCCATTCTTTGTAAAATTTCCCGATATTATAGTATAAACCAATATTTTTACAATATGTATTGTTATTCTGCTCATTTTGACACCAAAAATAAGTTTGTAACTGAATTATTGGTCATTTTATTGACATTTTTGTATTTTCGAGAAAATCAGATATTTCGCGATTGACCTCTTTCACAAAATAACCCACTGTGAGGTTCCAAATCAAAATATCAAGTGTCATCCAGGATAATATTGCTCAGGAGGTGTCATGGTTCAATCCTAGCATGGGTGCCAGCTTGTAACAAACAGTTACCCCTCAGGTGATTTTTTGAGATTATATTCCTAGTCTACACTGAAAGAAATGTGTTTGTTAAAACGGGAACTTTTATGGGGGGAAAAGGCCATTTGGCCCATCATGCCTGCACGACATCAACCCCACGAATCCATCTTTCAGTTTAATGATTCCGTTTCGCTAGGGGAAGCGTAGATGGTGGGGGGAATATGAATCTAACCAAGGTAGTGGAGAGTGTCTGTGTGTGTGTGTGTGTGTGTGTGTGTGTGTGTGTGTGTGTGTGTGTGTGTGTGTGTGTGTGTGTGTGTGTGTGTGTGTGTGTGTGTGTGTGTGTGTGTGTACAAAATATTTCAATATGTCACGCACAGGTTGCGTGGACCAAACTTATCACTGTACAACATGTCACATTGTCAATATATCGTGTGTGTATTCAATACTGCAATGTGTGCACAATATGTATATGCCCCTGTTCCCGATGTCCCGGGTCTTTACTGTTGTTGTGTTTCTCTCCCCCTCTTGTCTTCCGCTCCCTTTATTATATGTTCTAATAGTGGGGTCACCCGTGGGAATCCCATGGGCATGGTCGTGTGTGACATTTGGACATCTCCATGTCGATGTTGCACATTGAGTTTTACAAAATGGTTACTGGCAATTTATCAGATCCACAAATGATGTAATATACACAATGTATTTACTTCTGATAACATGTGAATGCATGTGCGTGCACATGGGAAATACAGTTTGAAATGTGTAATTACATCTCATGTAAAATGTGACTACAAGAGCTCAAATCCTCTCCCTCCCAGCCCCCATCCCTCCCACATCACGCACACTGCACCAGGGAGTGGATCACCCACAGGGGAGTGGGTCACACACACACACGCACACACACACACACGAGTACGTCACACATACACACTCACACCCGGGAGTGGGTCACACACATCTCGTTTTTTTCATTTCTGTTCCTCACAATTCTGTCTCTCTCTTATTGACAGACACACACACACACACACACACACACACACACACACACACACACACACACACACACACGGTAGTGGGACACGCACACACACACACACACACACACACACGGGGGAGTGGGTCACACACACACACACGCGCGGTAGTGGGACACACACACACACACACACACACACACACACACACAGGAGTGCATCACACACACACACACACACACACACACACACACACACGGAAACTAGTGCGAAAACAAACAAAAATTAATAAAGATTTCACGATTTTATTTCCTGCAGCTATGAAACGCATTTTCTTTGGGCGGTGTATAATCACTCCGCACAAAACAGGCATTATCTGGTTACAAAGTAAAAATAGATTAAAACCAAACATTATTAATAAATATTGTATTCCATAGTTAGTTAATATTATTATGTACATTTTTGAAGTACTGTATTGTTTCAATCCATGGTTGGAAAAGAGTGGACTCGCTTTAAACAAACACTGTATTTCCACCCCGAGGAACATGGAAAAATATTGTTGCGGATATGAGGATTGAGTTTTTTTTTGATTGTGTTGTATTGTATACTAATTGTTGTGAATAGTGCTTTAGTCTGGACCCTCCTGCCTCCAGTGTTGTATAAAGGTCAAAGGGCGTTCCCGTAGTTAATTCCATAAAGCATACACATCAGCCAATCATAGATTTCCCCCTGGTTGATAGTTATATCTTATTATGTGTATTAGGGTAAGGCCTTGTCTTCCATTAAGATGACACTCCATTGCACTGCATTAAATAAGAGTAGATCCCCTTTCATTCACATTCCCCCTTTCATCATGGCCAAACCTCGATTGCCAATTACATCCCCTCCAAAACCACCATTGAACATGTGCTCGGGTCGGGGAAGAAAGGCGTGCCCACCCGTCGTCATCAAGGGCGGAGCCAGAGGTCGCGCGACCAACCAGGGCCGAGGTGAGCACACCGATGGGCGTGTCCTGAAGGCCGGCGGCTTGATCGCCGGAGGCGTTATAAAAGCGCGCGCGCAAGGTACTGCGTAAGATGATCCAGGAGAACAGAGAGAACCAACTGCGAGAGAACATAAAGGAGATCATCATCCAGGGAAGGACAAAGCCTGTTGTAGTCCTGGCAAAGCACGCAACGTCCACAGCAGCAGCAGCAGCGGCGGCCACAGCAGCAACAACACTCAACAGCCGCTTGGGGCCTGGACGGTGGTTTTGAGCAGGAGCGAAGGAACGGCGGCTGCTAAACGCGCCGATCGTGCTGCAGGACCCCTTGGACTTTCCTCTCCCTCCAACCATCCACCTCCCGCCAGTCCTATCATCATTCCCCGCGTGAGTCTGTCTTTGTTTGTTCTGTCCGGGGTATTTAATTAAGTTGTATAAGCTAGGTTGCACTGTGTCTAAAATCTTCTGTAAATTATTTTCTTATCTTTCCTTCTTCCTTGGTTACTTTGAGCATGTAAATAATAGGAATAAATTTAGTAGTATTTTCAACCTTTTTTTCGTCTTCTTCTTCTTCTTCACATCCGTGTCGCTTTTGTCTTTTCCATATTGAATATCTGTGGCGCGATCCGGCCAACATTCGGGGATCGGGTTAATCGGGGTAACTGTTAGGCCGCGGTGCCATCCGCTCGGCAAACCAACATCCTTATCCGCGGGCCGTAACAATTGGTGTCAGGAGTGTCGGATTCGGACCTGGGACTAAATTTATTTAGCCCAAATTTTGGAACACCAATTGTACTATTGGCAGTAACAATTGGTGTCAGGAGTGTCGGAATCGGACCTGGGACTAAATTAATTTAGCCCAAATTTTGGAACACCAATTGTACTATTGGCGGTAACAATTGGTGTCGGGAGCGGGAACGGACCCGAAGCGCGCTTAACGCGCTCAAAATTACAGGCTGCTGAAATTGTTTTAAAGACAAAACCCGAATTTTGAAATCGCGCCATGGCTGGTCAAGGCGACGGGATGTCGGTGGGAGAGATAGACGGAGTAGAATCGACCCAGGACCTCGGGGAAATGTATGTGGAGGAAAGAGAGGAGGATAACATTGGCAATGTGGTTGAGGAGGTTTCAAGCGTGCAAAATGGCGTTCTTGCGCACGTGGTATCAGACGCACAAAGTGGCAGCTCGCACGAGCGCGGGGTAGCCGCGCCCGCTGCGCAAATAGGGGGAATTGATGTGCGGGACCTCATGGCGCAGATTAATGCAGCCATACTAATGGCAAATATGGGGCTAGAAGCCAAAATGGGAGCAATGGGGGAGCGACTAGGAAATCAAATTGCGGGCTAGAAGCTAAATTTGAGGGGTTAGACAACGGGATAAAAGAGGTGAAAAATGGGTTAACGGGCGTGGAAAATAGAATGGCTGCCCAGGAGAATCAGATAGAAGGGGTGAAAAATGGGTTTAGGGGGCTAGAAGATAGAATGGAAGGCAAATTGCGGGAAATAGGGGAGCAATCCGCCCGAGGAATTAAACAAATGGGAGAGCAGATAGAGGAGGTGAAAATCGGGGTAGAAACCAAATTGGATGCTCAGAGGGATGAATTGGGACAGATGAGGGTGGCATCTACAAAAGAGAGGGAGGAGATGAAGGAGGAGATACGACGACGTGTAAGCGAGGAGGTCTCGGGGGTACGCGAGGAGGTAAAGCGAGGTGAAAAGCGTATAGAAAAAGAGGTGAGAAATGGGACGGCAAAGTTACAAGGGGGCATAGAGGACCTGACGGAGGAGGTGGAACAGCTGACGGTGGGACAGACGGAGTTAGTGGAGCAGGTTCAAAGGAACACTGCGGTACTAGGAGGGTTAAAAGCGACACAAAACGACATTAAAAATGACTTAATAGCGACACAGAGGCAATGTCAGATGGTACGTGAGGGACTGACAACGAGGTTGGACGAGGTGACAGAAGTAATGGAGACGAAGGACCGGGAGGTGAGGACGCACATAGAGACGGTCAAGGTAGCCTTAGAGGACGAGATTGAAGAGACGCACCGGGAGATAAAAGAGGTGAAGCAAAAGTTAAAGGAGGTGGAAGAGGGGGTGAGTGAAATTAAGAAGAGACGGACAGAAACTAAGAGAGAAATACAGGAGGAGGTGATGGAATATGTGCAAGGTCGGTGCTCAAATCGTGATGATGTGCTCGCTAACCAAATAAAGAGTTTGCAGGTGGTGAAGGAGGTGCGGAGACGAGGTGCCAAGGTGAGTGGCGATATACGAGGAAATGTATATGATGTGAGGGGAGCTTCAGTCGGCTTGGGGGTTGGTGTGGACCCGGGTGTTCGTGAGAGGCCGTTGGTGAAGTGTGCGACAGGTACGGTGTGCGAAGGAGGAGGTGTGCGAGAATGTCCGACTCTGGGGTGTGTGAGGAAAAAGTGCGCGCCGAGGAGTGAGTGTGCTGTCGAGAGTGAGTCGGTCGTAGCGCGTGTGCGAGGGAGCACATGGAAGCGCGTAGTGGGGAGTGTTACAGAGGATGTAACGAGAGAGTGTACACCTGTGGTGAGTGTTACGGAAGGGGTAACGAGAGAGTGTGCACAAGAGGATGCGCGAGAAAGGTGTGTAACGGACAGGTGCATGAGGAAAGAGTGTGCTGTCAAAAGTAAGGAAGAATGCACACCTGTGGTGAGTGTTACAGATGATGTAATGAGAGAGTGTAGACCTGTGGTGAGTGTTACAGAGGGTGTAACGGGAGAGTGTGCACAAGAGTGTGTGCGAGAAAGGTGTGTAACGGACGGGGGCATGAGGACAGAGTGCGCGGTCAAGAGTGAGGGTGAATGCGCGACCGAGTGTGGTGGTAAAAGTAGTAAGAGTGACACGGAGCGTAAGTTGGTTGTGGCAGGTGAGAGAGGATGTACACCTGGAATGGAGGGATGCACACCTGGAATGGTAGAGCGCGTATGGGAATGCACGCTGGAACTGGTAGTAAGGCACATGGTTGGGTGTGCGAGTGAGAGCACACCTGTGATTGTCACAGAGGAGGTGACCGAGAAGGGGGCGCGAAGAGGTGTGTTGGTGAGGTGTGCGAACGACGAGTGTGTGCAAAGGTGTGCGGTGGTCAGGTGTGTGACCAAGTCTGGGAGCGAAAGAACGAGTGCAATAACGAAGTACGCGGGGTGTACGGGCGGCGTTGGAGCACCGAGCTCGGTGAGGGTGAAAGGGGTAGCGTATGCGTGTGAGCATGCAGGTGAAGCATCGACGGTAACCGGGTTAGCGGTTAGAACGACATTTAGCCGAATCGGGCCCTCGGTGCGCACCGAGCAGCTTTGCGTGCCGCGAGGACCAGCGGGGATCCGAACCACGGTGGTTTCGAAAGAACCGCCGTACGCGATCCACGCTGGGCCTCGCTTTGAACGGCCGCGTCCGTGCTCCACTAGGCGGAGCGGGCAGCCCAATAGGAAGGGTCGTCATGGCGACCCCTTTTTGTTGAGGCGTTCCGGCAGGTCGAGATCGGGCCATTGGACGGCTCTGTGCCGAGGTGGTGCGTGGGATCTCGGCCCGGGTAAGCCCCCGTCCTTGCAACGAATGCCGGACGCATCCAGCCGCCGGCACCAAGCAGCCCGCATTCATTGCTCGGCTTTACGAAGCCGAGCTTTGGAGATGAATTGGCGCACCGAGAGGCACTGGTGAGTAGACTGTGATGACGAGGATAGTGGTCTGGACCCGAAATTGCAAAGCAAAATTTGATGATTAGTAGAATGATTGGCAGAGTAATGATTGGCAAAGGATTGGCAGACTATGGATTGGCAGATAATGGGTAGTGATTGGCAAATTTTTGATTTGTTGAATTTGGACGAGCAAAATTGGTAGTGGAAGATGCCCGATGTGGTGGGATGGCAACTCTGTCATCCCTCACAGCGGGGGCAAAGGAGCACTAGTCTTATGGGGTTTATGGCAGTGAAAACTAGCCCGGGAGGGTTAGGATATAATGATAGGGATCTAGAGAAGATTGACCTTAGGTAACGTTAAGATTAGGTAGTGACAATGATACCTGTAGTGGGGACGCAGGTAGATTAGAGTGGATGATAATGACGTGGCATGTGCTTAGTTTAAAGGGAAGACAGGGAGCACTAAGTTAGCAGGGCAACAGGTAGATTAGATGATGCCGTGTGTAAGGAACAGGTGTGATTGCACAGGTGTGCAACTGAACAGGTGTGTGGAGCAGTGTATGAGGGAGTGATGGTGATGTGTGTTGTGTTGACCAAATGGTCCAGGAAGGAAGGAGGGTGCAGGTGGCACCAGGTAAGATTGCACAGGTGTGCAACAACAGGTGTATGGAGAATGGTTGTGTGAAATACATGGAGTGTGGAATACATGGAGTGTGGAATATATGGAGTATTGGAATGAATGGTCGTGGAGTGAGCATGGTGGAAACTATGGAGTGGAGTGGATGGTGCGAAGGTGTGAATGGGGGAAGGATGGACCCCCATCACGAATACCCGGGGAGGGTAGTGTAAGTGTTAGGTAGAGGGTATAGGTAAATTGTGGTTGGATATTGGCATCTGTGGTGCGGGTGAAAGAATGGTATTTGGATGGGTGCATTAGTGTTGTGGAAATGGCTGGGCATGTAGCCTGTTAGTGTGTGTAGTTGGTTTGGGCACTCCACCACTGTGAGGATGTCGGCCAGGTGAGGCCGCAGGTGGGCTCTGGGAGCCGGTAGAGTTGTTGTGGATGGGGCCCGAGGATCCGGAGGACGGACCCGGGTAGCCCAGTGCCAGAGGGCACCGAGGGGTGACAGAGCCAGGAGGGGCCTTCCCCAATTAGATAGGTTAGGGTGAGGAGCTAGGTAAGCTCGGGTGGCAACTGCAGTGGTGGAGGTGTGCAGGTGGGTAGACCTGCTGGGAGAGCTACATGCCCCAGTCCTGAAATTGTGCAAGGGCACAGGGAGATGAATCGGGGGAGTGAGACCCCAAATTGAGAAGCACCACAGTTTGGTCAATGGGAATTGGTTTTTAGAACCCATAGTGTAAGATGGCCAATGGATTGGCAGGGAAAGACCCCGGGTAGTGTAAAGTGTATTAAAGTCATTTAGAAAGTAGTTAGGATGAAGATCTCCTCGCACCATCTGCATCCACTCACCTGAGGTGACGTAACTCCACACCATGCCATGTTTTATTATTTTTATTGTGCAAATGTTTGGATTGTGAGACGCATCATGACGTGGGTGTGACACTGTGCTTTGTTGTTCCGTCTCTTCCTCCTTATGAGGATTGATGATGAATTGGGTGATGGCAAATTTTGAAGTAGAGGGAGTGAAGACGAATTTGGTATAGGGGAAATATGGGGAAGACGTGACAGTAGCGACTAATTTGTAATGTGTAGATTTTGTACATATTGGGTAAGGGCAAGGGTAGTGTAGGTGACAGGGGGGGTGACGTACGGTAGGGACGAGCTTTCTCACTTCGCTCTCCGTACGCACTTCACCTTGCATTGCCTTATTGATGTGTACCCTTGTGACCTTACCCCTCGCTCATCTGTCTCTCCCCCCCCTTTGTCTCCCACATGAGGACCTGAGCGCCACTGGGCGCCGAGGGGAGCGTGCGTGAGTCCGCCATTGTGCGCCCGGAACTCCCAGAACCAGCTGTCTGCATCGATGCACCACATTATGGACCACATGTCTGTGGCGGAGCACCACTTATGGACCCCATGGGTTGGGGCATGGCCCCTCTGCTGGAACTGGCCATGAAGGCCCGAAATCTTGCTGGCGGACCTTGATCACAGGGCACCGATGCCCCACAGGTGAACCACACTAGTCGGCCCTGTGGGCCATAAATAAAATAAATAAAAATGGACACGTTGGGTGCATTTCATTTTATTGCAAATAGGCCGCCACCAAGAAGATGACAACATCAGGAACATAGTAATAGCCAGCAGAGGGAGCCGAAGAGCAAGAGACCACCTGCAGGGTTAGGGGTTGTTGTTTTTATTTTTTATTCATGAACAGTGATGACTGTGCACCGATTGGTGCTTGAGGGTGTATTGGTGCATTTTGGGTGCTTTCATGGTGCATTGATGCAGAGCAGACTGTCTCCCCCCAGAAAGAACAATCACAGGTCCTGGGTTAGTTTTGTAAATAAAGCAGAGTCATTGTAAATAATGCTCCCCACCGTAAATGTATAGTTTGAAGACCATTCCGCAATTCGGTTAGCTGTGGGCGTGAGTCTGTTAGGTAGGGTGCAATGGAGCAGCGGGACATCTGTATTTATGTTTTAAAACTGTCGCACTCAGGGTCAGGTTAAAAGTAGAGGGAACTACACCTACGTGTCACACTAAATTAAAGTTATAGGCCCGGGTCGTGCCTAAGAGGAGGAGGGTGCAGTGTTGCGGATATGAGGATTGAGTTTTTTTTTGATTGTGTTGTATTGTATACCAATTGTTGTGAATAGTGCTTTAGTCTGGACCCTCCTGCCTCCAGTGTTGTATAAAAGTCAAAGGGCGTTCCCATAGTTAATTCCATAAAGCATACACGTCAGCCAATCATAGATTTCCCCCTGGTTGATAGTTATATCTTATTATGTGTATTAGGGTAAGGCCTTGTCTTCCATTAAGATGACACTCCATTGCACTGCATTAAATAAGAGTAGATCCCCTTTCATTCACATTCCCCCTTTCATCATGGCCAAGCCTCGATTGCCAATTACATCCCCTCCAAAACCACCATTGAACATGTGCTCGGGTCGGGGAAGAAAGGCGTGCCCGCCCGTCATCATCAAGGGCGGAGCCAGAGGGTCGCGTGACCAACCAGGGCCGAGGTGAGCACACCGATGGGCATGTCCTGAAGGCCGGCGGCTTGATCGCCGGAGGCGTTATAAAAGCGCGCGTGCAAGGTACTGCGTAAGATGATCCAGGAGAACAGAGAGAACCAACTGCGAGAGAACATAAAGGAGATCATCATCCAGGGAAGGACAAAGCCTGTTGTAGTCCTGGCAAAGCACGCGACGTCCACAGCAGCAGCAGCAGCGGCGGCCACAGCAGCAACAACACTCAACAGCCGCTTGGGGCCTGGACGGCGGTTTTGAGCAGGGCCGCGAAGGAACGGCGGCTGCTAAACGCGCCGATCGTGCTGCAGGACCCCTTGGACTTTCCTCTCCCTCCAGCCATCCACCTCCTGCCAGTCCTATCATTATTCCCCGCGTGAGTCTGTCTTTGTTTGTTCTGTCCGGGGTATTTAATTAAGTTGTATAAGCTAGGTTGCACTGTGTCTAAAATCTTCTGTAAATTATTTTCTTATCTTTCCTTCTTCCTTGGTTACTTTGAGCATGTAAATAATAGGAATAAATTTAGTAGTATTTTCAACCTTTTTTTCGTCTTCTTCTTCTTCTTCACATCCGTGTCGCTTTTGTCTTTTCCATATTGAATATCTGTGGCGTGATCCGGCCAACGTTCGGGGATCGGGTTAATCGGGGTAACTGTTAGGCCGCGGTGCCATCCGCTCGGCAAACCAACATCCTTATCCGCGGGCCGTAACAATATAATTAGACTTCAGTTCGATCCCAAAATTCAGTATTCAGTCGTTGTACTTTTACCCCTGTATTAATATTGTTACAGATCCGGGGGATGGCACTCCCGTTAGCAAGGGGGGGTTAATCCCCTTGTCCTGTTAAGCTGGCCGTCCGACCGGTCCTGGGGGTATGACGTCACTTCCCGTCGATGGTAAGTAGGGTTGTAAGCCCAATCTATATAATAATAGCGTAAGGACTCGACTTTGTTATCCCTTTTACGCCGCACCCAGTGACCCGATGCCCACGGCAATCATGGATTTACGATCTACGAACCGCACTTTTTGTTTATCACGTACAGCCATACTCGAAAAATCTGAATTAGCCGACGTTGGGGCCCAAAAGCATCCGATTAACTGCCGATACGACGCCGTCTTACGACGCCATCGTATTGGCGTCTGCTGGGCGAAGGCGAAGCGAGCCGTCCGCTGATTGGACAGTCGAGTGGTGTGAACATGGGTGGTGTGAACCAAATGGTCTTTTTATTCCCTTGAACATTTTAAATTAGGATATATAAGGAAACGTCTTTATCGTCATTTTAATAAAGTTAAATGGAGTGACGTTGCGATACTCGGGGTGCGTTGCATAAATCCTCGTAACTCAGAGAGGTGTAGCAGGTGGTGAGACGTAAGGAAGCTTAAAGATAACGAGCTGAAACAGACGAACGATATGTCAATCCCTTTCTACACCGAACGGCAATAAAAGTATGAGAGCGGGAAGGCATGGCCTGAGCACTTCGAGCAGAGACGACTGATTGGACTTAACTTAAAGAGAAAAAATTGGAGCTTAACGGAAGAAGAAGATCCCATGAGCGCTCCCCTATGCCATCCATAATGGTACACTCTATCCATACACCACATACTCCCTTCCGTGGATGTTCCACGGGTTTCGGCTAGTTTGTCTTAATACCTAAGTACTACCACCGGCCGTAAGTGAGGAAATACTCCGACCCGGGCCGCAGCGTGATTGGATTGCGCCGAGCGAAGCGAGCTGCGACTCGGGCCGTTATCAAGAGACTAAACCCGACTATAAAGCGTTTCGCCAAAATCGCGCCTCAGGTATTCAATGGAAAGAAGGGACTAAAGCGATCGGGGGAAAGAAGAAACCAAAGTAAAGGAATACCAGATATTTATTAACTATATACAAAACCAAAACCAAGAAGAAACGAAAGTAATTACAGGACGAAGAAGAAGAAGATACACAGGGCAGCCTTAAACAGTCTTATATTATCAACGCCCAAGACAGACAAACAGACTCACACAACAGGGAATGGCAGGCAGGAATGACTGGAAGAAGGAGAAGGGTCCATGCAGGTGACTGGGTAGGAAGGTCCGGGCCGGTGCGCAGCATCGAGGGTGGCTCCAGTCCTCGCTCCGGGCTCGAGGCGAAAACCCGGCGGCAGCTGCACGTATTCGTTCACGCGGTAGGGGCTTTTCGAAGCAGCTCGTCAGAGAGCTCCGCGCAGCTTCATCTCTCACAGCCAGACCCCACCAAGCGCCGTCTCCAACCCAAGTCGACTCTCTCAAAAGGCTCGCGCTGGCGCTTATGTTACGTGCTTCCAGATCAATGCGCGCTTCATAGAGCCACGCCCGTGATGGTATTTCGTCAGCCCTGGTTGACTGGTAAGGGCTCGCTGGCTCCACCTCTGATGGTGCGTCGACATGCCACACCTTGTTCTTGTGGTCCCGCCCCCTTCTTCCTCGGCTTTGAGACCGCGTGCGCAATGGCGGTTTGGGGCCAACAACCGAATCAAGGCAAGGAGCAGCGAACGCTGCCCGACTGCTACTTTGAAGCGCGGGTGAGACGATTGGGGAAATTGAAAGGGGCCTATCTTATTTGATTAATGCAATGCAGATTCAACTATTGGGAACAGATCCTTAACTGAAACACATAATAATGAAATAACTACGGAGAGGTCCTATGGTTCGCTATGTGTTGTACATGGACTAACTAGGGTGCGATCTTTAACAAGCCAATTGATGGGGATATTTACAGGGGAACATTTATAAGGGAAACATTTACTAAAATTTACTAGTGAAGGTTCTAAAAACCATAACACAGCACCCGTCTTTTCCTCTAGGGCCGTCCCGGCCTGAAATAACTTTACTTAATGTGACACTCAGGTGTAGTAGCCCTCTACTATTAACCTTACCCTTGAGTGCGACAGTTTTAAAACAACTACGTATGTCCCGCCTGCTACGTTGCATCCTACCTAACAGACTCACGCCCACAGAATAACCGAATTGCGGAATGGTCTTCAAACTATACATTTATGGTGGGGAGCATTATTTACAAAACACTAATTTGTATTTACAATGTGAACCCAGGACCTGTCATTTTGGGAGCCAAAAAGAAAGATGTTTTGCGAAGAGGAAGGAGCATGCACTGCACTGCACCGATACACCATACTGAAATGCCCGGGGATGCACATTTGATATTGCAGTGCACCCCCGAGCACAAGAGCATTACAAAGTACCAAAGCACCAATCAGCACCAATAAGCACCAAAGCACCATCCAGTGCTCATTTCACACATTTCAATAAAAAAACACAAAGTGTTGACCTGGTTGTCAGCTCCTGCTTCCTCTGCTCTGCTGGTCCGATGTTTCTTCCTGTTGTTCTTGGTCTTGTGGCTTGCTGCCTCTTTGAAAATAATAAAAAGGCACACAACGCGTCCATTTTTATTTAGGGCCAACAGGGGCCAACTAAGGGTGGTCCACCTGTATGGCAAAATGGGGGCCACCTCTCCGTGGTCCGCAAGCAACTCTCTCTGGCCATCATGGCCGGTCCCAGCAGAGGGGCCAGGCCCAAACACGTGGGGTCCATCAGTGTGTGCTGCTTGGCCACAGAAACGTGTGGTCCATAAAGTGGTGCTCGGCCGCAAGTCGTGCGGTCCATAAGGTGGTGTATCGGTCCAGGCAGGCTGTGCAGCGGCGGCTCAGGCACACAAGTGCGGCTACCTGCGCACTCCCTCCCGGACCCAAAAGAAACAAGCCGTGAGTGGGGAAGGAAGGGACAAAGCAAGCATCGGAGCAAGGTCACAAGGGTACACATAAAAACAAGGCAATGCAAGGTGAGGTGCGCATGGGAGTGAGCGGAGAAAGCTCGTCCCTACCGTACGTCACCCCCCTGTCACCTTACCCTACCCTTGCCCTTACCCCGTATTTACAAAACTCGACACATTTACAAATTCGTCGCTATCGTCTCGTCTTCCCCATATCTCCCCTAATACCGAATTCGTTATCAATCCCTCGAACCAAATTTGCCATCAAGCCCAATTTCTCATCAATTCCTCATAAGGAGGAAGCGATGGAACAACAAGCACAATGTCACCCCCACATCATGATGCGTCTCACCATTCCAAACATTTGCACAAACCGGTGGTGTGGAGTCCTGTCACCCTGGTGAGTGGATGTAGATGGTGTGAAGAGATTTTCTCCTAACTATCCTCTAAATGACTTTAACACTTTTACACTACCCGGGGTCTTTCCCTGCAAAACCATTGGCCATCTTACACTATGTGGTTCTAAGAACCGAACTCCCATTGACCAAACTGTGGTGCTCACCAATTTGGGGTCTCACTCCCCCGATTCAACTCCCTGTGCCTTCGCACAATTTCCGGGCTGGGTCATGTGGCTCACCAGCAGGTCTACTCACCTGCACACCTCCGCCACTGCAGTTGCCTCCGAGCTTACCTGCTCCTTACCCTAACCTATCTACCTGGGGAAGGCATTCTGGCGCTCTCCCCACTCGGTGCCCTCTCTGGCACTGGGCTACCCGGGTCCGTCCTCCGGATCCTCGGGCCCCACTGAACAACTCTACTGGCTCCCATAGCCCACCTGCGGCCTCACCTGGCCGACATCCTAACAGTGGTGGAGTGCCCATTTAACCATACACACACTAACAGGCCACATGCCCAGCCATTTCCACTTCACTAATGCACCCATCCAAACACCATTCTACCACACGCACGACAGATGCCAATATCCAACCACAATTTACCTACTCCCTCTACCTACTTTTAAACTACCCTCCCCGGGTATTCGTGAAGGGGGTCCATCTTCCCCATCCACTCCTTTCACACCAACCACTCCACTCCACATATTCCACACGACTCACTCCACACCATCCATTCCATACTCCATTTATTCCATACCAGCTATTTCACACAACCATTCTCCATACACCTGGGCTTCACCTGCACACCTGTGCCCACACACCTGGTGTCATCTGTACACCTGGTGGCATGTGTACCCGTCTTTCCTCCCAGGCTCATTCATTCAATGCAATACCCAATCACACCTTTCACCATACACTGCTCAATGCACAATCATGCCAATCATCATGCTCACCACAAAGAACTTCATGCACACACACTGCATCATCTAAGCTGACTACTCCCTTCTGAAACTCGCGCCCCCGTCTTCCCTTATACTAGGCGCTCCCACGTCGTTTTCATCCAACTAATCTGCTACGTCCCCTCTACAGGTACAATGTCGCTACTCAACTCTACAGTTACCTATTATCATCTCTAAGTCCCAAACAATTATCCAAACCCTCCCTGGCTTGGTTTTCACTGCCATAACCCCATAAACTATTGCTCATGTGCCCTGGAGGACGTGCGGGATGGTGGATTTACCATCCCTCTACATCGGGCATCTCTCACTATCAATTTTGCCCATCCAATTTTTTTCCAATCAAATTTCAATTTTGCCAATCAAATTGCCCATCCAATTTGCCAATCCAATTTGCCAATCTAATTTCCTACCCCTACCATCGTCCATTAAACTTCGAGCCTCGGTGCGGGAAATTACATTCTCAAAGCGCGGCTTCGCAAAGCCGAGCAATGAATGCGGGTGGTTTGTCTACTGCGGTTGGGTCCATCCGGCATTCGGTTCAGGGGAGGAGGTTTACTCAGGCCGAGATTCCAAGGCCCACCTCGGCGCGGAGCCTTTCGGTCTCCTGCCCGATGGCCCAATCTTGCTCGGTCGGAACGCCGCAACCACAAGGGGGCGCCGTTCCAACCCTTCCTACTTTCCCTCGAACCGGGCCGGTCGCCTTGCCCGGCAAAGCGCGGACGCGACCGTGCAGGGCGGGGCCCGGCGCGGATCGCGCACGGCGGTTCTTTTGAAACCGCCGTGATTATGATCCTCGCCGGTTCCCGCAATACCCAAAGCCTGGCACGGACCGAGGGCTCGCGTCGACTATCCGTCAGCCTAAACGCTGTCCCGTTTAACGTCGATGCTCCCCGTACGTGCTCACCACCACGCGACTCTTCCCATACTCACACATCCAGGTGTCTCCATACACTTTGTTATTGCACTTTCTCTTACACACCACCCAGGTACACTCATTCCGCTCACAGACTTCATTACACATCTGACCACCGCACACCTCCTCACACACTCGTCGTTCGCACACTTCATCAACACACCTCCTCGTGCCCACTCCTCGGTCACATCCTCTGTGACAACCATGGGTGTGCACTCTTTTGCACACCCAATCACGCGCTTCCCCACCAACTCAGGTGTGCATTCCCGCACCTGCTCAACCATTCCAGGTGTGCATTCTTTCTCACTTGTCACAACCAACTCGCACTCCGTGCCACTCTCACCACCACACTCTGTCGTGCGTTCACTCTCACTCTCGACAGCACACTCTGTTATCATGCACTCCTCTGTTACACACCTTTCTCGCGCACCCTCTCCCGGTACATACTCCGCACCACTCATGGGGGTGCATTCTTGCACACACCCAATCACGCGCTCCGATGTGCCCTCCCGCACATGCGCCACAACCAACCCAGGTGTGCCTCCTCGCACACTCTCTCCATCCATCTCACTCGCCGTGTCACGCTCATCACACATACACTCCGGACCAGTCGCACACCTCACCAGCGGCCTCTCACGAACGCCCGGGTCTAGACCAACACCCAAGCTCGCTGAATCTCCCCTCACACCATATACATTCCCGAGCATATCGCCACTCACCTCGGCGCCTCTTCTCCTTCGCTCCTCCTCCGCCACCTGCAAACTCTTTATTTTGTCAGTAAGCACATCATCACGATGTGAGCACAGACCTTGCACCAATTCCATCACCTCCTTTATCTCTTTCTTCGTCTCCCTCTGTCTCTTCTTAATTTCACTTACCCCCTCTTCCACTTCCTCTAGCTTCTGCTTCACCTCCTTTATTTCCCGGTGCGCCCCTTCAATTTCTCCCTCTAAGGCCACCTTGTTCGTTTCTATGTGCGTCCTGACTTCTCGTTCTTTCGTCTCCATTGCCTCTACCACCTCCTCTAACCTCTTCGTCAGTCCCTCATGTACCGTCTGACATTCCTTCTTCGTCGCTATTAATTCTTTCTTTATTTCCTTCTGGGTCGCTTTCAACCCTCCTATCACCGCCGTGTTCTTTTCCACCTGCTCCCCAAGCTCCTTTTGTCCCACTGTCAGCTGCTCTACTCCTCACGTCAGATCCTCTATGCCCCCCTGTAACCTAGCCTTGCTGTTCCTCACCTCTTTCTCCATGCGCTCCTCACCCCACTTTACCTCGTCGCGCACCCCCGCGACCTCTTCGCTCACTCCGCGCCTTATATCCTCCCCCATCTCTCCTATTTCCTTGGTGGATGCCGCCCTCATCTGTTCCAGCTCCTCCTTGTGGGTGTCCAATTTGATTTCTAGCCCGATTTTTACCTCCTCTATCTGCTCCTCCATTTGTTTGATTTCCCGGGCGGATTGCTCCCCCATCTCCCTCAATTTGCCTCCCATCTTGTCTTCTAGCCCCGATAACCCATTCTTCACCCCTTCCATCTGGTTGTCTAACCCCTCAAATTTGTTGTCTAACCCCTCAAATTTATTGTCTAACCCCTCAAATTTATTGTCTAACCCCTCAAATTTATTGTCTAAGCCCTCAAATTTATTGTCTAACCCCTTAAATTTGTTGTCTAACCCCTATATTTTGCTTCCTAGGCCCCCAATTTGGTTTTCTAATCGCTCTCCCATTTTATTCATTTCCCTGCTGGATTTGTCTGCTATCTTTTCCATATACCCCCTCATTTGCGCCATAAAGAGGTCCAGATTCACTAGTGCTGCGGGCTCAGCTACCGCGGCCACATGTGCGGCGCCGCCATCTTGTGCCCCTGTGACCTCGTGCGAGGCGCCGCCATCTTGTGCGCCTGCAACCCCCTCTACCGCATCCTCATTGCTCTCCTCTTCCATTATTCCCACTTCCTCCCTGTGGTCCTGGGTTGCCTCTAACTCCTCATTCTCCCCTACCGGCATCCGATCGCCTTGATCATCCATGGCACGATTTCAATTTGGGTGTTATAATAAAATTTCGGCCGCTCCTAAATGTTGACCAAATTTTTGGATGTTTTTAAAAATTTGGTTCGGGCCTCAAATCCCACTCCCCAACACCAATTGTTACGGATCCGGGGGACGGCACTCCCGTTAGCAAGGGGGGGGGGGTTAATCCCCTTGTCCTGTTAAGCTGGCCGTCCGACCATAAGCGAGGAAATACTCCCACCCGAGCCGCAGCGTGATTGGATTGCGCCGAGCGAAGCGAGCTGCGACTCGGGCCGTTATCAAGAGACTAAACCCGACTATAAAGCATTTGACCAAAATCGCGCCACAGGTATTCAATGGAAAGAAGGGACTAAAGCTCCAAGAGGACAATAAACCCCAATACATTCAGAACTCCGCTGCCCGTCTACTCACCCATTCCCGGACCCGTGACCACATCACCCCCGTCCTTTACAAGCTTCACTGGCTCCCCATCTCCCAGAGAATCCAGTACAAAATCCTCCTCTTGACCTACAAAGCCCTCCATAACCTGGCCCCATCCTACCTGGCTGACCTCCTCTCCAGACACACTCCCACCCGCAACCTCCGCTCTGCTGGTACCAACCTCCTGACCCCCCCCCCCCCCCCCCCATCCGGACCAAATTCAGATCCTGGGGGGACAGGGCCTTCTCCATCGCTGCTCCCCACCCTCTGGAACTCACGACCTCACACCATCAGAGACTCCTCCTCACTCACCACATTCAAAACATCACTCAAGACCCACCTATTCAGCACTGCATTCAACATTCAACCCACAGCATTTAACCCCTGACTATCACTTCTCCTTCTCCCTCCTTTTGCTTTAAATATTTCCCTATTGATTCTTGTCTTTTTGCAATTGTTGTTTTCATGTTTTGTTATGCATTATGTTTTGCACTCTGTCAAAGCGCCTTTGGGCTTCATGAAAAGCGCTATACAAAATAAATGAATTATTATTATTATTAAAGCAACCGGGGGAAAGAAGAAACCAAAGTAAAGGAATACCAGATATTTATTAACTATATACAAAACCAAAACCAAAGAAGAAACGAAAGTAATATACAGGACGAAGAAGAAGAAGATACACAGGGCAGCCTTAAACAGTCTTATATTGTCAACGCCCAAGACAGACAAACAGACTCACACGACAGGGAATGGCAGGCAGGAATGACTGGAAGAGGAGAAGGGTCCATGCAGGTGACTGGGTAGGAAGGTCCGGGCCGGTGCGCAGCGTCGAGGGTGGCTCCAGTCCACGCTCCGGGCTCGAGGCGAAAACCCGGCGGCAGCTGCACGTATTTGTTCACGCGGTAGGGGCTTTTCGAAGCAGCTCGTCAGAGAGCTCTGCGCAGCTTCGTCTCTCACAGCCAGACCCCACCAAGCACCATCTCCAACCCAAGTCGACTCTCTCAAAAGGCTCGCGCTGGCGCTTATATTACTCGCTTCCAGATCAATGCGCGCTTCATAGAGCCATGCCCGTGATGGTATTTCGTCAGCCCTGGTTGGCTGGTAAGGGCTCGCTGGCTCTACCTCTGATGGTGCGTCGACGTGCCACACCTTGTTCTTGTGGTCCCACCCCCTTCTTCCTCGGCTTTAAGACCGCGTGCGCAATGGCGGTTTGGGGCCAACAACCGAATCAAGGCAAGGAGCAGCGAACGCCGCCCGACTGCTACTTTGAAGCGCGGGTGAGACGATTGGCGAAATTGAAAGGGGCCTATCTTATTTGATTAATGCAACGCAGATTCAACTATTGGGAACAGATCCTTAACTGAAACACATAATAATGAAATAACTACGGAGAGGTCCTATGGTTCGCTATGTGTTGTAAATGGACTAACTAGGGTGCGATCTTTAACAAGCCAATTGATGGGGATATTTACAGGGGAACATTTATAAGGGAAACATTTACTAAAATTTACTAGTGAAGGTTCTAAAAACTGTAACAATATAAATAACGAAGTCCACCATCTCTTATCACCACACCAACATCTCTTATCTTCCCGCATCCAAAACCTTGATCTTTTCTACCCCCGCTAATTTCACCCCAGATCCACTTTTTTGAAATACCGACTTCTTTCCTGGAAGTCCTTGTAGTGTCCTTGTGTTTTATACTTCTCCCCCCCCCCCCCCCCCCCTTCCCACGCCTCCTCCCATCAAGCCCTCTCCCTCCCACAGATCTCCCGATGTCCCTGCTCTCAAATGTTGTGTTTGTGCTTCCCCTTTTCTCCCCATCTTGTCTACCGCTACCCTTATTATATGTTTTGTGTGTCTGTTTGATTTTTTGTGCGATAAATGTTAGCTCTTTCATGAGCCTCGATCCTGTATACGAAAAAGTCATTCTCTCCTCCTCTCCTCTCCTTCTCCCCTCTCCTTCTCTCCTCTCCTTCTCTCCTCTCCTTCTCTCCTCTCCATCTCTCCTCTCCTTCTCTCCTCTCCTTCTCTCCTCTCCTTGTCTCCTCTCCTTCTCTCCTCTCCTTGTCTCCTCTCCTTCTCTCCTCTCCTTCTCTCCTCTCCTTCTCCTCTTTCCTCTCTCCTCTCTCCTCTCCCTCTCTCATTCCCCTCTTTCATTCTCCTCTCTCCTTCCCCATGCCCACATAACAGTCAACACATTCAAAATGGCTGTTGGAATACATTTTGCCGATTGAAAAAATAACTCTCTGCAATCTCCCGTCTGTGTTTATTTATTTATTTTACAGATGTGAATTGCATCGATGGAATGAATGGCGTGTTCAAACAGGATTACCTTTATATGAATGAAATTGGAACGAAGAAATATCTGTCGGCAATTTCGAACGAATCTCTGTCCCTCTCCCACATTGTTGACTTTTTTGTGACAACTGTCACCAAAACGGAAAAGTAATATATCTTAAAACGGAAAAGAAAAAGCGAATTTTTAATATATCTCGACATTTTCAGGTCTGAATGATTTGGGCGGTGTATGATATGGCGTGCCATCGTGCCGCAATTTTTAAATATTTTCCCGTGTGTGCATGAATTTTCTCAATTATTGCTGACACCGAGTCTAAAACCATCGATAAAAATGAAATCAGATGGTGAATTCGAGTGGAGATAAAGCTGTGAGGGAGACTCAATGAACTTTATGTTACTGGCCTTTGAAAATTAATTTCGTTCTATAAACGGTAACTTTCATCTAATTTTCTTCCCGTTTTTTTTCAACCAAGTCTAAAACAATGTTAGCAACTGTGAAAAATGAAATGAGATATCGAATTAGAGTTGAAATAAAATTGTGAGAGAGAGCAAGACACCACGGGCCTAACAAAAGAGGCCTCAAAGCTATGTGAGTCAACAAAATGGTGGATATTTGTTTTTGAAGCTCTTCCAAGACCGGGTATAGCCACTCCCCTGGACAGACTCACAGACTCACGGAATCACCTACGGAGAATATAATATAGATTTGTTAGCATTTGCACGAGCCTCGACTGAGTATAGTAAAAAAAAAGTGTATATGACGCATTAAAATAATATATGTGCATACAATACACAGCATATGATGTCATGGAAAGCAAAACAAAACATGCCAATGCAAAACCAAAAACGAACCTAAGCCAAATGTGTATAAACCATAATCGTGCATGTTTACATGCAAATCACAACCCATGTACATGTTTGTGTGTGTGTGTGTGTGTGTGTGTGTGTGTGTGTGTGTATGTGTGTGTGTGTGTGTGTGTGTGTGTGTGTGTGTGTGTGTGTGTGTGTGTGTGTGTATTGTTACGGATCGCGGTTTAGATGTTATGATGGGCCGAGCGGATGGTCCAACCGCGACCGTTACAGGATCCCCAATTGGCCCGATTCCACCCGACGTTGACCAGATCGCACCACAGATATTCAATCGGGAAACCTCTAAAGCGACCGAAAGAGAAGGAAAAGAGAAGAAGACAGAGTACGGAGGAAGAACAGATTTATTATACACACACAAGCAATGGATGGAAGAAGCAGTCACACAGTGAATCGTTAACTTATACTATTCAATTTACTTAACCCCAGGACAACATTCAAGACAGACGACGTTCACACTTACACGGGGGAAATTGCAGGCAGGGATGGCGGAGGTGGGTTGCTGGAGAGGGAGGCAGGGTCAGGTCCCTGCAACCGGCAGGGCTGGAGGTAGCAGCTCCCAATTCTTCGCGTTTTTGGCGGGAAAACCCTCGGTCGCGTCGACGCTGCTGATGCTGTAGACGTCACGCGCTGGCTCGGTCACACCTGCTCCTCTCCTTCTGGTGGAGCCGTCTCCCTCCTCTCAGCGCGTCTCTCCAAAGCTGGTTTCCTCTCCAAGTACCTCTCCTTTTTGGCTTGGAGCGTCTCTCATCTCACCGCTCACAGCTCAGCTCACAGCTCCTCTCGCATGTCACCTCTTCTCTCATCTCCCGAAGCAGTCCCTTCCAGTCGCTTTTATTACTCGGGGCGGAATCAAGCCGCCGGCTGCGAGGGCACGCCTACCGGGTCGCTAACCGCGGTGCTGGTTGGCTGTTAGGGCTGTCCGATTCCTCCTTTGATCATGACGACGTGCCACGCCTGTGAGTTGGCGGCTCCTACCCCCCTCTTCTCCGGGATGAGCACATGGGCAATGGCGGCTTGCGGGATTGAACACCACTCGCACCGCTTTTGAAAGGAACTTTGGAGAGCGGAGATGATTGGGGAAATTGAAAGGGGCCTACGCTTATTTCGTTTGATACAATGCAGAGTCAATCTAGTGGGAAACACATATTTAGCCTACATGGAATAAGGAAATAAACTATTTAAAAAGATATATCGTGGCCTGTGTGTAAGTTTCATGGAATTAACTAGGAGGACGGCTGCGACCATTATTTACATTACGAGGGTGTTACACACAACAAAACCATACTTTTCACATTCGTTACACTTCCTCCAAAATTGTTACACTCTTCAAAACCGTTACACTTCTCAAATTCGTTACACTGCACCCTCCTTTCTTCAGGCCCGTACTCGGGCCTACAAAACTTTAACTTAGTGTGACACGTAGGTGTAATTCCCTCTACAATTAACCTGACCCTGAGTGTGACAATCTTAAAACACAAATAAGTATGTCCCTCTATTGCATTGCACCCTGTCTAACAGACTCAAGCCCACAGCTAACCGAATTACGGGATTGTTCTCAAACTATACATTTACGGTGGGGAGCATTATTTACAATGACGTTATTTCTTATTTACAACGCAACCCAGGACCTGTGTTTTTTTTTTCTTTTTAGGGAACAAGAAAAAAGAAATTCCTGTTGGGAGGGAGGAGACAGCACGCATTGCATCGATGCACCAGTACCAATACCACCAAAGCACCCACAAGCACCAAAAGCACCACAAGCACCACAAAGCACCAAAAGCACCACTCGGTGCACAGTCACCATGGTTCATAATAAACACAACAAAACAACTGGTGGTGGTCTTCTCTTTCTCTGCTGGGCCGATGTTCTTCCCGACGGCTTCTGGCTTCATGCGGCCTACTTGGAAATATAAAAAGCACAAACCGTGTCCATTTTTATTTAGGGCAACAGGGGCCAACTAAGGCTGGTCCACCTGTTTGGCATAGGTGCCACCTTACCGAGGTCTGCAAGCAAGATTCCCCCTAGCCACTATGGCCGGTCTCCAACAGAGGTTCCCTGCCCCAGAACCTGGGGTCCATCAAGTGGTACTTGGCCGCAGAACAGCGGTCCATAAAGTGGTACATCAACGCAATGCATGCTGGTTCTGGGAATCTCGTGCGCACAATGGCCACCTCACGCATGCTCCCCTCGGCGCCCAATGGCGCACAGGTCCTCAAGTGGGAGACAAAAGGGGGGAAGACAAATGAGCGAGGGGTAAGGTCACAAGGGTACACGTCAATAAAGGCAATGCAGGGTGAAGTGCGTACGGAGAGCGAAGTGAGAAAAACTCGTCCCTACCGTACGTCACCCCCCCCCCCCCCCCCCCCCTGTCACCTACACTACCCTTGCCCTTACCCCATATTTACAAGAATTTACACCTTTACAAATTCGTCACTACGTCTTGTCTTCCCCATCTTTCCCTTCTACACCAAATTCGTCTCCAATCCCTCTACTTCAAAATTTGCCATCACCAATTCATCATCAATCCTCATAAGGAGGGAGAGATGGAATTACGCACAATGTCACACCCACGTCATGATGCGTCTCACAATCCAAAACATTTGCATTAATGAAAAATAATAAAACATGGCATGGTGTGGAGTTACCTCATCTCAGGTGAGTGGATGCAGATGGTGCGAGGAGACTCCAATCCTAACTATCCTCTAAATGACCTTAACACACTTTACACTACCCGGGGTCTCTCCCTGCCAATCCATTGGCCAACTTACACTATGGGTTCTAAAAACCAATTCCCATTGACCAAACTGTGGTGCTTCTCAATTTGGGGTCTCACTCCCCCGATTCATCTCCCGTTGCCCTCGCACAATTTCTGGGCTGCGACGTGTAGCTCTCCCAGCAGGTCTACCCACCTGCACACCTCCACCACTGCAGTTGCCACCCGAGCTTACCTAGCTCCTCACCCTAACCTAACTAACTGGGGAAAGCCCCTCCTGGCTCTGTCACCCCTTGGTGCCCTCTGGCACTGGGCCACCCGGGTCCGTCCTCCGGATCCTCGGGCCCCATCCACAACTACCAGCTCCCAGAGCCCACCTGCGGCCTCACCTGGCCGACATCCTCACAGTGGTGGAGCACCCAACCAACTACACACACTAACAGGCTACACGCCCAGCCATTTCCACAACACTAATGCACCCATCCAAACATCATTCTTCCACTCGCACCACAGATGCCAATATCCAACCACAATTTACCTATACCCTCTACCTAACACTTACTCTACCCGCCCCGGGTATCCGTGATGGGGGTCCACTCTTCCCCCATTCACACCTTCGCACCATCCACTCCACTCCACAATTTCCACCATACTCACTCCACGACCATCCATTCCAATACTCCGTTTATTCCACACTACCATTCTCCATACCTGCTGTTGCACACCTGTGCCCTCACACCTGGTGCCACCTGCACCCTCCTTTCTTCCTGGACCATTTGGTCATCACAATACACATCATCATCACTCACTCATACACTGCTCCATACACCTGCGATGAGGTAACTCCACACCATGCCATGTTTTATTATTTTTCATTAATGCAAATGTTTTGGATTGTGAGACGCATCATGACGTGGGTGTGACATTGTGCGTAATTCCATCTCTCCCTCCTTATGAGGATTGATGATGAATTGGTGATGGCAAATTTTGAAGTAGAGGGATTGGAGACGAATTTGGTGTAGAAGGGAAAGATGGGGAAGACAAGACGTAGTGACGAATTTGTAAAGGTGTAAATTCTTGTAAATATGGGGTAAGGGCAAGGGTAGTGTAGGTGACAGGGGGGGGGTGACGTACGGTAGGGACGAGTTTTTCTCACTTCGCTCTCCGTACGCACTTCACCCTGCATTGCCTTTATTGACGTGTACCCTTGTGACCTTACCCCTCGCTCATTTGTCTTCCCCCCTTTTGTCTCCCACTTGAGGACCTGTGCGCCATTGGGCGCCGAGGGGAGCGTGCGTGAGGTGGCCATTGTGCGCACGAGATTCCCAGAACCAGCATGCATTGCATTGATGTACCACTTTATGGACCGCTGTTCTGCGGCCAAGTACCACTTGATGGACCCCAGGTTCTGGGGCAGGGCACCTCTGTTGGAGACCGGCCATAGTGGCCAGGGAATCTTGCTTGCGGACCTCGGTAAGGTGGCACCTATGCCAAACAGGTGGACCACCCTTAGTTGGCCCCTGTTGCCCTAAATAAAAATGGACACGGTTTGTGCTTTTTATATTTCCAAGTAGGCCGCATGAAGCCAGAAGACGTCGGGAAGAACATCGGCCCAGCAGAGAAAGAGAAGACCACCACCAGTTGTTTTGTTGTGTTTATTATGAACCATGGTGACTGTGCACCGAGTGGTGCTTTTGGTGCTTTGTGGTGCTTGTGGTGCTTTTGGGTGCTTTGGTGGTATTGGTACTGGTGCATCGATGCAATGCGTGCTGTCTCCTCCCTCCCAACAGGAATTTCTTTTTTCTTGTTCCCTAAAACGCGTTCGCGGTTCGCGGTCGCGGCTAAAACACGGTCGCGGTTGGACCATCCGCTCGGCCCATCATAACATCTAAACCGCGATCAGCAACAATTGGTGTCAGGAGTTGGGATTCGAACCTGGGACTAAATTTATTTAGCCCAAATTTTGGACACCAATTGTACTATTGGCAGTAACAATTGGTGTCTGGGAGTGGGATTCGAGGCCCGAACCAAATTTTTAAAACGTGTAGAAAAAAAATTTTGGTCAAAAATACGAGCTGCCGAAATTTTGTTTTATAAAACCCGAATTTTGAGATCGCGCCATGGACAATCAAGGCGATCGGATGTCGGTGGGGGAGATAGACGGGTTAGGGGTAACCCAGGACCTCGGGGAAATGTATGTGGAGGAAAGGGAGGAGGAGAACATTGGCAATGTGGTTGAGGGGGTATCAGGCGCACAAAATGGCGCTCTCGCGCACGAGGTTACGGGCGCGCAAAATGGCGCCTCGCACATGGCCACGGCGACCGCGCCCGCGACCGTAGCAGCGCCGCTGGTGGATTCGGACCTTTTTATGATGATACAAATGAGGGCCCTTATGAACAGGCTAGAAGCAAAAATGGATGCTCAGAGTGAGCAAATTAGGGCTCAGACTGAGCAAATTGAAGCAACAACGAAAGAAATGAGGGCCGATAGGGAGAAAAGGGAGCAGAGGGACAGAGACCGCAAGTTGGGCGAAAGGGTCCCAGGGGTGCACGACGAGGTAATGCAGGTCGAGAAGCGCCGGTTGAGCGAAGCGGAGGAAAGCACGGGTACAATGACGGGGGTAGAAATCGCGACACGGGGTTTGGAAAAGCCGGCGACCGATGAGGTAGAGGGAATTTTATTAAAGCCAGCGGTCGTTGAGGGGAACAAAGAAATTATGGGTATAGTTGAAATTGGAGAGACCGGGGACTTAAAGTTAAAAGAGCAACAATCGGAGGAAGGAATGGAAATTGCTCAAAGTCTAAATGTGCAAAGTCCCTGCTCACATCACGATGCTGTGCTTAATCCAAATGGAAGTTTGCAGGTTCGCGTGGAGAAAAGGATCCTCCAGGTGAGTCGTGCTGTTGTGTATTGTGCGGGTAGATTTTGCAGGAGGATGTTTGGCGACAAAAGAATTGTCGTGCGATTGGGATCGATATGGCATCCGGGCGTTGGTGAAGGGTCCCGTGTGAGTAAAAATGGCACGCGTGTGAGGAAAAAGTGTGCGTCGGCGAATGGGTGTGTTATAAAGTGTGGGAGTGAAACCGAGTGCGAGCGAGAATGCACGTCGGGGTGTATGGAGTGTGACACGAGGAGTGAGTTGGTGGTGGAGCGGGTGCGAGAAGGCACGCTTGGAATGGTCGAGGGTGTGCGAGGAAGCACACCTGAGTTAGTGGTAGCGCGGGTGTGGGAGAGCCCATCTGAGCGCGTTAGTGGGTGGATGCCAGAGTGCACGCCCATGGTGAGTGTTACGGAGGACGTAACGGAGGAGAGGTGTGGACCAAAGTGTGCGCAAGAGTGTGCGCGAGAGGTGTGGTGTGTAACAGGGAGAGCGTTGGTGGAATGTACGGACGGTGTTGGAACGCCAGGTTTTGTGAGGGTGAAAGGGGTAGCGTATGCGTGTGAGCATGCAAGTGAAGCATCGACGGTAACCGGGTTAGCGGTTAGGGCGACGGATAGCCGATGCGAGCACTCGGGGCGCGGTGTGCTTTGTTGGGTGCGAGGCCCGGCGCGGATCGATGCTGCGTCGCTTCTCTTCGAAGTGTCGTTGCCGATTCGGGCTTGGCCCCGCCCCGCACGGTCGAGTCCGGGCCTTGTCGGGCCAGGCGACCGGTCCGGTTCAAGGGCGAGTGGGAGGAAGCGGAACGGTGCCCCCTCGAGGGGACGGGGGGGTTCCGACCAGGGGAGATTGAGCCATCGGGCCCGGGACCGCAAGGTGCCGCGCCGAGATGGTGCGTGGAATCTCGGCCCAACCAAACCACCTCCCTTGAACCGAAAGCCGGACGGATTCAACCTGCAGGTGACCAAACCACCCGAATTCATTGCTCGGCTTTACGAACCGAGTTTAATGATGTCACGACGCACCGAGGCGAGGATATAGTGGACTGTGATGATGGTGATAGTGATAGTGATCGTGATTTGATACGAAATTTATAATAGTGAATAGAATTGGCAGTAATTGGAAAATTTTTGATTTGTTGAATTTGGACGAGCGAAATTGATAGTAGGACCTCCCCGATGTGGTGGGATGGCAAATCTGTCATCCCTCACAACGAGGGGGGGCAAATGCGCTATAGTTTATGGGGTTGATGGCAGTGAAAACTAGCCCGGGTGGGTTAGGATATTGTGTGTAGGGATCTAGCGAAGATGACATTAGGTGACGTTAAGATTAGTTAGTGACAATGATACCTGTAGTGGGGACGCAGGTAGTTTAGTGTGGATGATAATGACGTGGGAGCGCAATAGTTTAAAGGGGTGACTGGGAAGCGCAAGTTCAGAGGGGAGTAGTTAGATGAGATGATGCCGTGTGTTTGAGGATTGAACAGGTGTGATTGCACAGGTGTGCAACTGAACAGGTGAAAGGAGTCGGTGGTGAAGGAGTCGGTGGTGAGGAGTCGGTGGTGAAAAGTCGGTGGTGAAAGAGTCGGTGGTGAGGAGTGAGTGGACCAAGAAAGAGAAAGAGTGGTTGGACCAAGAGAGAAAGAGTGGTTGGACAGGGAGACGTGCAAGAGTGTTGTTGAGTTGAGGGTTTGGACCAGACGAGTCAGACAAGTCCTGGGAAAGCAGCGGCGGCCACAGCAGCAACAACACCCAACAGCCACTTGGGGCCTGGACGGCGGTTTTGAGCAAGGCCGTGAAGGAACGGCGGCTGCTAAACGCGCCGATCGTGCTGCAGGACCCCCTTGGACCTTCCTCTCCCTCCAGCCATCCACCTCCTGCCTTTCCACCCTTCTTGTGTACGTGAGTTTGTTTTGTTTGTTCTGTCCCTGGGTTAATTAAGTCTGTATAAGCTAGTATTTGCACTGTGTCACCTGCGTCTTATGTGTTGTAAATAAACGTGACTGCTTTCTTTTTGCTTGTGTGTACAATAAATCCAATTACTCTTCTGTCCGTCTTCTCGTCTTATTCCTTTTCCTCTTTGCATTTCGTCGTTTTAGTCTTTTCCCAGATTGGGCAGCTGCGGTGCGATACGGCCAAAGTTCTGGGTGAATCGGGTGAGTCGGGGATCCTGTAACGGTCGTGGTTGGACCATCCGCTCGGCCCATCATAACATCTAAACCGCGATCCGTAACAGTATGTATGCGTTATGACCACTGCTCCTCATTTTTCTCAGGCCCACCTTCCATGCACTTGGGTCTGCCAAATCTCAGGCTACTCTCCCACTCGGGTCTGCCAAAGCTCAGCTTCCCCTTCCACTCAGGTCTGCCAAATTTCAGGGCCTCCCCCCCCCCCCCCTGAAAGGCCCCCTCCCACTCGGTCACTTTCTCACAGAAAGGCCCCTTTTAGGACCCCCCCCCCTCCCACTCAGGTCCACCAACACTCGGATCTGCCAAAGCTCAGGTCTGCCAAATCTCAGGTCACCCCCTCCCACTCGGGTCCACCATCGCTCATGCTCCCCTTCCACTCGGGTCTGCCAAATCTCAGGCCCCCCTCCCACTCAGGTCCACTACAGCTCAGTTTTCCTCCCCTTTCACTTGGGTCTTCCAAATCTCAGCCCCCCCCCCCCCTCTTGTGTCATTGGTTACCTGCCTGTGTGTGTTTGTGTGGGTGTGTGTGTTTGTGGGTGTGCGTGGTTGTGTGTGTATCATTGGTTGTTATCTCAACATGCGGGTTTTAGAAGATGGAGTGGAGCCCTCCCAGGTCTCAAAGCACCCACCTTGGTGTGGGTGTTTGTGTATATGTAGGTTTCAGGAGATGGAACGGAGAGCTAACAGGTCTCAAAGTATCCACCAACGTAATATGTGTGAATATTGTTACGGTTCTATGAACCATCACTCTCCAGAAGCAATAGCAACTAACACACAGGTCCTGAGGCAACACCCCTCCCCTCGTAGGATACCCCATAACCCGGGAGCGTAACAATATAATATGTTTCATCACACATCGATATGTCATATGTGTGTATATAGTATGGGTAATATGTCATGTATATGTGTATATAGAAGGTTTTAACGGCCAATCTTTTAAAATAAATAAGTAAATAAATAAATAAATAGTGCTTTTTTTATAACGTTTTAATGAAGTTTTAAAAACCCTACATAATTATGTTTTCACAGTGTCTGACGTATTGTTACGCCACCCAAGTGAAGTGAAAGGCGGGGTTAAGCAATTCGTTCACTTCTGTCTGTCCGTCCGTCCACATACGTCAGTTTATGATCGAGGAACAACTTAATTTCAATCGATTGTTATATCTTGAACACAAATCGGAACATGAATTAGAAAACGAACCTGTTGATCAGCAGTACTTTGGCTCGGAAATTGTCCCGATGATCGTACATATGCAGAGAGGAGCGAGGTAATATTTTTACTCTGCCTGGCAGTCAAACAAAATTTAAAGGAAATGTAAAACAAAATTTGAAGTAAATGTAAAACAAAATTTAAAGTAAATGTAAAACAAAATTTAAACTAAATGTAAAACTAAATTTAAACTAAATGTAAAACTAAATTTAAATTGAATTTAAAACTATATTTAAACTAAATTTTAAACTAAATTTAAACTAAATGTAAAACAAAATTTAAACTAAATGTAAAACAAAATTTAAACTAAATGTAAAACAAAATTTAAACTAAATTCAACACAAAATTTAAACTAAATGTAAAACAAAATTTAAACTAAATGTAAAACAAAATTTGAACTAAATGTAAAACAAATTTTAAACTAAATGTAAAACAAAATTTTAACTAAATTTAAAACTACATTTAAACTAAATTTAAAACAACATTTAAACTAAATGTAAAACTACATTTAAACTAAATGTAAAACTAAATTTAAACTAAATGTAAAACTAAATTTAAACAAAATTTAAAACAAAATTTAATGAAATAAAAAGCAAAAATTTAAACAAAATTTTAAATCATTCCAAAACAAGAAACTTGTTGTTTTTGAGGACATCATAAAGGACACAAACAACAGGCACGAATAACTAATGTGACGTTTTAGATAGGGGGGTGCAATAGACACTGCGTCAATTTTGTTGCACTTCCGGAATTAAAATTTTATACAACATTTACAACCTTTATTTTATTTCAATTTAAATATTTACTTGAACATGTGGAACACAAATCGCCTTATTATTGCTTCTGAAACCCCCAGTTTTGCAGTACTTGGACACGTTAAATATGGTGGTGTAGCGGTTCCCGCTGAATGTACACAATCGCCTTGCACCTGCCAGGACGCGGCCAGGGCGCGATCGCCATGCCGGGCTCGTCCGGACGGGCCCAGACGCACCTCTCCTGGGCATGCTCGGACTCGCTGTTCCCGGGCACGCCCGAACCTCCCGGGCATGCCCGGTCTCGTCTTTCCCGGGCATGCCTGCTCTCGCCTTTCCAGGGCTCGCCCAGAGCGCCCGGGCACGCCCAGCCTCGACTTGCCAGGCCGCATCCAGGACGCCCGGGCATGTCCAGACTCGCCTTTCCAGGGCTCGCCCAGAGCGTCCGGGCATGCCCGCTCTCGCCTTTCCAGGGCTCGCCCAGAGCGCTCGGGCACGCCCAGCCTCGACTTGCCAGGCCACGTCCAGGACGCCCGGGCATGTCCAGACTCGCCTTTCCAGGTCTCGCCCTTGACACCCGGGCATGCCCGGTCTCGGTTTTCCCGGGCAAACGGCCTGGCATAAATGTGTATATATATTGCTGCCCGATAAACGGGCTTGTCAGAATACCTGAGCTGTTTTGTTTCAATAAAGCAACTCGGACGAATTCCGTCTTTGGTCGCGTCAATTCTTTCGACTCGCGTTGGAGCGTAGCTCCTTCACTGGTGACCTACCGACATGGACACGGCAGTGACTCTTAAACTGCCTACCTTCTGGGAGGCTCACGCGGCTGTTTGGTTCACCCAGGCGGACTCCCAGTTCGCCCTGCGAGGCATCACCGCGGACGACACCCGCTTCCACCACGTTGTGGCAGCGCTCGGTTCCGCCACCGCGGCCCGCGCCCTGAGCCTCCTCGAGCACCCGCCGGCTGCTGACAAGTATGACGCGCTGAAGACGCTCCTCCTCGACGCTTTCACCCTCTCACCGGCGGCACGCACACGGCGCCTGCTCGACCTGCCCGAGCTCGGCGACACGCGCCCGTCCGAGCGCATGGACTATATGCTCTCGTTGCTCGGTGAGCACTCTCCGGATTTTCTGTTCCACGAGCTGTTCCTTCGCCAGCTGCCTCACCCAGTACGCCTCGCCCTGGCTGGCACGTCGATCACCGATCCCCGCGCCCTCGCCAGGGAAGCCGATAAGATCTCCTCGGCGGGCCAACACATCGGCACGGCTACCTGGAGCCTGCCGCCGTCCGAGGCGACGCCCACGACGCCCGAGTGCCCTGCGCGGTTGGAGGCCGAACTGCCGGTGCAACTGGCGGCCGCCGCGCCAACCGCTTCCAACACGACGGCCGGGGCCTCCACCTGACCAGGCGTGGTGTTATTACCACGCCAGGTTCGGACACGAGGCACGGACGTGCCGACCCCCGTGCACTTTCGGCAAGTCAGGAAACGGCCGGGCCGGCGTTCATTCCCAGCCATGAGCGACGGCCACTCGGGCAACTTGCTTTTTATTCAGGACAAGGCGTCCGGGCGGCGTTTCCTTTGTGACACCGGCGCCCAACTGAGCGTCATACCCGCCTCCGAGCAGGACAGGCGGGACGCCGTTTGCGGCCCCTCTTTGGTCGCTGCTAATGGCTCGGCCATACGCACTTTCGGCCCGCGCGACGTCACCCTCTGCTTCGGCAGCCAGCGCTTTCAGTGGACCTTTGTGACCGCCTGCGTCCCCATGGCTTTGCTGGGCGCCGACTTCCTCTGCGCGCACGGGCTGCTGGTCGACGTCAAACGACGTTGCCTTGTCAACGCCGAGACCTTCAGCTCCCTGGCGTGCACGATGAGCAGCTCCGCGCCGACCGAACTGGCGTGCGCCCTCCCGACGGCGAACGAGTTCGCTCGCCTGCTCGCGGAATTCCCGGCCCTCACGCGGCCGACGTTTTCGGCCGTCGCAGTGCGGCATGGGATCGAGCACCACATACCCACTACGGGCCCGCCGGTCTACACCAAGGCCCGCCGCCTCGACCCGGCCAAGCTCGCCATGGCAAAGGCCGAGTTCGACGCATTGGAGCACCTCGGCATTGTGCGGCGCTCCAATAGCGCGTGGGCCTCACCACTGCACATCGTGCCAAAGCCGGGGGGCGGATGGCGCCCGTGTGGCGACTACCGCCGCCTCAACGACGCTACCACCCCCGACAGGTACCCGATCCCGCACATCCAGGACTTTTCCGCCCGTTTGGCGGGACGGGTCATATTTTCCAAAATTGACCTGATACGGGGATACCACCAGGTACCTGTCCGGGCGGCCGACATCCCGAAGACGGCCGTCATCACGCCGTTCGGCCTGTTCGAATTTTTGAGGATGCCGTTTGGCCTCAAGAACGCGGCCCAGGCGTTCCAGCGCTTAATGGACGGCGTGCTGCGCGACCTGCCATTTCTTTTCGTCTATCTGGACGACATCCTCGTCGCCAGCACATCCCGCACCGAGCACCTCCTCCATCTCCGAACACTGTTCGGTCGCCTCAGCGAGCACGGCTTAATTGTCAACCCGGCCAAATGCCACTTCGGCACGACAACCGTTGACTTTTTGGGCCACCACATCACCAAGACCGGGGCCGTGCCGCTGCCGACCAAGGTCGAGGCCATCACCACGTTCCCGCGTGCCTGTTCCATCAAGGCCCTACAAGAGTTCCTCGGCATGGTGAATTTTTATCACCGATTCGTGCCCCGCGCTGCTCAGCTCATGCGGCCCCTTTACGAGGCCCTCCGGGGCAAGCCGGCCAAGCATGACAGCGTTTGGTCCGCGGCCATGGACGCGGCCTTCGTGAGCGCAAAACGGGCCCTCGCCGACGCAACGCTGCTGGCTCACCCGGTGCTCAACGCGCCCATCGCCCTCACTACGGACGCCTCCAACTACGCGGTGGGCGCCGTCCATGAACAATGGGTGGACGGGGTTTGGCAGCCACTCGCTTTTTTCAGCCGGCAACTCGGGCCGAACGAGTTAAAATACAGCACGTTCGACCGCGAGCTGCTCGGTCTATTCCTGGCCGTTCGCCATTTCCGACACCTCCTGGAGGGCCGCCCGTTCACGGCTTTCGTCGACCACAAGCCGTTGGTCTACGCAATGGCCAAAGTCACGGAGCCGTGGTCGGCCCGCCAGCAGCGCCACCTCTCCGCCATGTCGGAATTCACCACGGACATCCGGCACGTCGCCGGCAAAGACAACGCCGTGGCCGACTGTCTTTCTCGGGCCAGCGCGAACGCGGTCCACCTCGGCGTGGACTTCGTGCTCATGGCGGCCGACCAGACCACCGACACCTCGGTGCAGGCCCTCCGGGCGGCGGACACGCGCCTCCGCCTGGCCGACATCCCCTTCGCGGGCACCGTCCTGCTCTGTGACGTCTCCCAGGGCCAGCCTCGCCCCATCGTGCCCGTTTCCTGGCATCGCCGCATCTTCGCCTCCATCCACGGCCTTTCTCACCTGGGCGGGAAAGCTTCTCAGAAGCTGGTGTCGGCGCGTTTCGTCTGGCACGGCCTTCGACGGAACGTCCGCGACTGGGCCAACGCCTGCACGGCCTGCCAGCGGGCCAAGGTCCACCGCCACACCCAGGCCCCGCTAGCACCTTTCACCGTGCCTGCACGGCGTTTCGACCACGTCCACGTGGACCTGGTGGGTCCCCTGCCCCCATCGCGGGGGTACACCCACCTGCTCACCATGGTGGACAGGACCACCAGGTGGCCGGAGGCCGTGCCCCTCACCTCCACCACCACCGCCGACGTGGCGCAGGCGTTCATCGCCACATGGGTCGCGTGCTTCGGTGCACCGGCCGACATCTCGTCCGACCGCGGCCCACAGTTCACGTCCGAACTTTGGGGCGCGGTCGCCCGCTCGTTGGGGGTCACGCTGCACCACACCACAGCCTACCACCCCCAAGCCAACGGGTTGTGCGAGCGGTTTCACCACTCCATGAAGGCCGCACTCATGGCCGGCCTTCAGGACGATGGTTGGACCGACCGGCTGCCGTGGGTCCTTTTGGGCCTCCGCACGGCCCCCAAGGAGGACCTCCGGGCGTCCGCCGCCGAGCTCGTCTACGGCCAGCCGCTCCGCGTCCCGGGCGAGTTCGTGCCCGACGCTACCAGTCCCTGGTCCGCCGCACACCAGCGCTCGGACCTCCAGGAGGCCGCCCGACGATTTGCCCCCGTACCAACGTCCCGCCACGGTGGCCCCCAGTCCTACGTCCCCCCGGCGCTTCGCACAGCGGAGTACGTCTTTGTGCGTCATGACGCGCACCGGGGGCCACTCCGGCCGCCGTACGACGGGTCCTTCCGGGTCCTGCGACGGGGCGACAAGTCCTTAGTCGTCAACGTCGGCGGCCGGTCGGACCGGATCTCTGTGGACCGCCTCAAACCGGCGCACGTGGACGTCGACCGACCACCACGGTTGGCCCTTCCTCCGCGGCGAGGCCGCCCCCCGTCCACAGTTCCCCCCGCTCGACCACCCACCACCAGATCGGACCCCCCCCCCCCCCCCACGACCCTCCAGGGGTCGCTTCGGCCGGGTCATCCGGACCCCCCTTAAATTGACCCTGCCGGTGCAGGTCGATTCTGGAGGGGCGTGTGTAGCGGTTCCCGCTGAATGTACACAATCGCCTTGCACCTGCCAGGACGCGGCCAGGGCGCGATCGGCGATCGCCATGCCGGGCTCGTCCGGACGGGCCCAGACGCACCTCTCCTGGGCACGCCCGAACCTCCCGGGCACGCCCGGTCTCGTCTTTCCCGGGCATGCCCGCTCTCGCCTTTCCAGGGCTCGCCCAGAGCGCCCGGGCACGCCCAGCCTCGACTTGCCAGGCCGCATCCAGGACGCCCGGGCATGTCCAGACTCGCCTTTCCAGGGCTCGCCCAGAGCGTCCGGGCATGCCCGCTCTCGCCTTTCCAGGGCTCGCCCAGAGCGCTCGGGCACGCCCAGCCTCGACTTGCCAGGCCGCGTCCAGGACGCCCAGGCATGTCCAGACTCGCCTTTCCAGGTCTCGCCCTTGACACCCGGGCATGCCCGGTCTCGGTTTTCCCGGGCAAACGGCCCGGCATAAATGTGTATATATATTGCTGCCTGATAAACGGGCTTGTCAGAATACCTGAGCTGTTTTGTTTCAATAAAGCAACTCGGACGAATTCCGTCTTTGGTCGCGTCAATTCTTTCGACTCGCGTTGGAGCGCAGCTCCTTCAGTGGTGTATAAAGCTGGAGTTATGCTTCCGCGTGTGCGAGTCTGGGAACATGCATGGGTGTCGCCCGCAGACGTCTGCATAGGTGCACTAGGGGGCAGTGTCGCATTTACTAAAACTAAAGAATGTACAGAAAACGAAGAAGAACCCAAAACGGAAACCCGTTTTCACCCCCGTAAAAGTGTAAACAAAGAGAGTAGTGAAAAGGAATTTATACGACGTTTAATCATGATTTAATTATTAAATTATTTATTTCATTATAATTATACACCTGAACACTGTGTGGGGTAAGGTGTTCTATGAAGTGTTTAGTTACCCTCAGCAGAGGGTAACTAAACAGTTCATAGACTTTTACCGGGGGTAAAGAGGCGAGGGTATTGCGTTTGAGTCTGTTTGACTCTCTGTTTGTTTGTCTGTTTGTCCGCACAGAATAAATATGATTTTCTCTGCAATAGTTGGTCCGTTTGACAGGAAATTTTCACCATAGGTGCAACTCCACCTGTATAATTTTTTAATGATAATTATGACGTCATAGGTCACATGGTTCGGGCGCCATCTGGGAAAAACCGAAAATTGCACCTCTATATCTTCGAAAGCGCTGAAAAGGAAAAAATTAAGACATGGCTCATTGTAAAGAGCTCTCCATGGGGAATTAAACATGTTAATGATGATGTCATAAGTGCCTCCATTATGACGTCATATTTCGATAAGTACAAAACTTCATCCTATCAAGATGAAATTTATTGAGCGTCATGTAGACATAAATTGGTGGGGAGAAAAATAATGATGACGTCATCGGTCACGTGGTTCGGTCGCCATCTTGGAAAAACCGAAAAACTTTGCACCTCTATATCTTCAAAACCACTGAATATAAAAAATTGAGACATGGCTCATTGTAAAGTACTCTCCATGTGGAATAACATCTGTGAATGATGATGTCATAGGTGCCTCCATTATGACGTCATAATTTGACAAGCACAAAACTTCATCCGATCAAGATGAAATTACTTGAGCATAATCTAGGAATAAATTAGTGGAGAAAAAAAGGATGAAGACGTCATTGGTCACGTGGTTCGTGACCGATGACGAGGGTTTGCAATCTCTGATTGCTCTTTTTCTTGTTTTTATGATGTTTTAACAACATTATTGCTGGGACATACCTTGATTAAGTTTTCTTCTGGAATGTTTCTTACAAATATAATTGTTTTGTAACGAATTTTACTCCTCGATTCGTTCACATAATATTTACGCAATATTTCATTGAAATTGAATGGCAAGTTGCTGTCGAAAGATGTTGCTGTTCCAGATATTCAGATGTTAAAACGGATGCATGTTCTTCGATTATTGTTCCGATAACTTCTTGAACGTCCCTTCGCCCTCGTAATTAAATACACCCAGGTAAACGTGCCGACGTCATTATAACCGGAACGTAATAACGGTATAATTCGATCTGTCGACGCAGAGACGGTTACACGTGGTGTCGAAACGAGCCGGTGGCCGTTACGTGTACGTGAAAGCGCATCACGCGCGACGTACGTACGGAGCGCGCGAGCGCGTGGCGCGCGGGCTCTCGCAGTGACGTCATCGTGTCACGCAGCTCCGCCGCTCGCCTCCCCTCGCCGCAAGCGCGCGCATCTTCCCCGCACCATTGTTATGCCGATCGGCGGCCGGGAGCTCTTCCAGAGGCTCGAATGAATCCCCCGGGCGGAAAAGGCAAGAAACGGAAAGGTCCGCAGCGCCCGGGAAAAGACAAGACGGACAATCTGTCCCTGCACAAGCGCAATATTTACACCTTCTCGTACCCGCTCATTGCCATCTTCAGCCTCCTGCGCTTCCTCGCCTTCCACCTTTGGCTCTTCATCGCCTATGTGTACGAACGGCTCTCCGAGCTGGCGTCGGCCCGACGCGCCGAGCCCAACGAGCGGACCTGGGAAGAGGCGCCCATGGCCGGAGAGGACGAGCTCCCGCGGACCGAGCAGGTCAAGGCTGCGCACAAGCAAGCCTTCGAGTTCATCTCGTCCGCGCTCAAGATCGACGAGGATGACAAAGGTGTGTACTCTTTGTGCTTGCACCTTTTCCATTTGACTTCGGCTTCCACCGTTATATGTTTATACCTTTTTAAAGAACACACAAACCGACGCTTCCTCCACATATTTACCATTTTCATCCATTTTATTAAACAATGACGTTCCGCTGTGTCGTGCTCATTACGCACCTGTATAATAATTACCTGTAAGTCCTAATAGCGATCCTGGCGATGAGCAGGATGATAATAACAAATCGATTCCCCGTAAGCTAAAGGAAGAACCATTCCCGATGGTCAGCTTTAAAACATGCTCGGTTTGAGTTTATCATGGCTAATTCTACACATTTTCACAATATATCGGGTTTTAAAATCCCCTCCCATGTTGTTCAAACTGAAAAGCATGTATATGTACCGTACTGATCACGTGCTGAAAATAGCGGAGGTACCAGAACGGGTGTAGAGTAAGCATGACGTCATGATTCCAGTACACGTCATACCAGCGATAGAGTAGGTATTGTACAAGTGGACCTTCAGGGGCAAGAAGCACTTTCTGGTGAAACTTGGGTCTCTCTTGTTTGCTTACATACCCTCGGTGTGGGTCACACGACATGACGTCACTGATACATTTTAGTGGCCACAGCCCACAGGTGACGTGGAGTGCGTTGGCATCTTACTATAATTCACCAAATGTCTGTCCGTCTGTCCGTCCGTCTGTTCCCAGGTACCGCAAAAACGGCTGAACCGATCGCAACGAAATTTTGGGTGGGTAATCCTGGGACCCCCTGGAGTAAAATAGGCTATATTGTTTTTCCAATTGTTTTTCCAATTTTTCCAATTTCCAATTTCAAACTTTCCAGTTTTTCCAAACACGATGGAATAATATTTACCGATATGAACAGTGATGTGGCTTTAATTGAAATTCTACAAATACTGTTTAGATTTTGATGATTTGCGTGTGATATGATTTGAGGGATGTTTATATAAATCGTTTAAAATAAAAAAGCCTTCAATTTCTGATATTTTGCCTTTTCATTTGGGCCTCCCAATTGAAGCCCCGCCCGTAGGGTGGGTACCGTTGCTAGTGGTAATAATACATTTTCTAGATGCAGCATGAACAATTTTTATAATTGCTTTCACAACATCTCGTTCCAGTGTACTATTTTCAAAGACTCACTCAATGTTTGGATCAAAAGGAAACTCAAAAGCCATTGGAATAGCAAACTGATTGTAATGATAAAGAGAATGATGTCATGATGAAGAGAACCATATGTACTGGAATACATTGTGACACAAAAACATTGAAGTTTTGAAAAAGTTTAGTTGCTTTCATCACCAAAGATGGACGGAGGTTATGTTTTTACCCCTGTCTGTTTGTTTGTCTGTGAACAGGGTATCTCAAAAAGTTGCAGATGGACTAAATTTGGTGGAGAGGGTGGGTGTGTGACAAGGACGAATTCACTCAATTTTGGTGAAGATCCGAATCCAGATTCCCCCAAATTCCCATCCTGTCTCCAACACTCTTCCATCTTTTATCATTGCCCTTCTTTCTTCTACAAATAACGAAATGCACTCGTATGCTGATGACTTGACATTACATTCCTCCATGTTTTTCCCATCTGCCCCATCTTTCCTCACTCTACATCTCATTTGATCACAGCCACCTCTTTCAATTCGGATTTGCACAAGATTTCCCAGTGGGGCAAATGTAATCAGATTAAGTTTAATGCTTCTAAAAACTCAATTTCTTCCCATCTCTCTCTCTAAAACTCCTCTCAACTCTCCAATCTCCATTGAAAGCTCCACAATTGCACCATGTGATTCAACAAACCTACTAGGTATTACCTTAACATCAAAATTATCCTGGAATCCACACATTACACAAATAGCTACGTCTGCCTCGAAGAATGGGGAACTTATGTGCGCGGTTACCTTCTCATGTCTCTTTAAAAATTTTTATTTGCGCGAACTTTTTACCTTCTCATGTCTTTCCAAACACTTATGATCTTCTCCTTTTCAAAAAGCAGATGTTTTACTTCCTCAAGAACTCTCAGACTATTCTCTCTTTCTTCACTTTTCTATCAATACAGCTCTTTTATTTAAGGCCTTTCCTCAATGAGGACTATATAGTCTGTGACTGGAGCCTTCAACATAAAAAAAAAAATCAATATGCCTCACCCCCGCCCCTCTAAAACAACACAAAACTCTATTTTTATATCCTTAATTTTTTTTTTAACAGAGTCGAGGCTCATGTATGAGCTAACACATTAAACGCGAAAACATGCACGGACACATAAATCATACAATAAAGGTAGCGGGAGACAAGAAGGCGAGGGAGAGGAAAACATACAAGTACAACAACAGTGGAGGACAGGGATGTTGGTAGATCTGTGGATGTGAGAGGGCTGCAGAATGGAGGGGAGGGGGGTGGGTGGGTGTTACATGGTATAAAATAAATGGACACTACTTGGAATTTCAGGAAAGAAATTGGAGATTGAAAGAGGTGGATTTAGGGTGTTTTAATGGGGATAGAAAATATCAAGGTTTTGGATTGGGGTGGATCAAGGATGGACAAGAGATGGTGGTGAACAGCTGTTTTAAAGACCTGGAGGGAGGAGAGGGATTGAAGAGCATGTGGGAGTTTGTTACAGAGGCAGGAAAAAAGAGGAATGAAAGAGTGAAGGTGAGCACCGCAGAGATTCTTGATTTTGGCAGTTTCACCAGAGGGTTTCTGGAACATCTTGTGCGTCCTCAAGGAATATTTGGGGGACAGAGCACAGACAGAGCAGGGGGAGCTAGGGTGGAGAGGAGTCGGTAGAAGACAGAAAGACCGCCAGCCTGCCTGCTGTGAGAGAGAGAAAGGCCCTCAGAATCACGTTCATCGGGGGAGATAACAATGATTCTGAATGCTTTGGTTTCAACAGCGTGAAGCCGAGCTAGTTGTGAGGCGGGAACACCACCCCAGAGGGGAGAGCAGTATTCCATTGAGCTGTGGATGAAAGCTTTGTATGTGGTGAGGAGCTCAGGTGTGCCAAGGAAGGACTTAGCACGACGGAGGATGCCCAGTCAGTGACTGGCTTTGGAGGCCAGCTTGGAAATGTGGTTTCCCAGGAAAGATCATGGCAGATAGTGAGACCCAAAAGCTTGAATGACAGAACTTCTTCGAGAGGATTGTTGAGAAAGTAGATGAGAGAGTTTTCCAGATTCTCTTTTCGGAGAAACAAAGTGAGAGTGTGAGATTTGTCAGAATTGAAAGACATGATCCACTTGTTTGACCAGTTTGTGATTTTGTCCAGGTCTGCAGAGAGTGAGGAGGCTGCTGCCTGCCGATGTGAGGGTTGAGATATGGAGCGGCATATAGTGGAGTCATCAGCAAAGAGATAGAGAGGATTTTCCAGAGAGTCGGAGAGATCATTAATGATGACCAGAAAAAGCACAGGGCCCTGAACACTGCCTTGACGAACTACATCCTGGACAAGAAGGGGAGATGAGAGAATTTCATATCGGGCCACGCGTTGACTGTGACCGGAGAGGAAGTCCGCAAGCCATGCATGGTGGTTACCATAGATACCATTAGAGGAGAGTTTGGTGAGCAGGGCAGGGTGCCAGACCGTATCGAAGGCATGAGATATGTTAAGGGAGACGGCTCTGATTTCCTGTTTGGTGTTGAGGGCCTTCATCCATTGTTGAGACTGTAGAAGCAGCATGTCCAGAGTTATGTTCTTAAGTCACATTCTTGGGCAAGGTGAGTTGGCTCCAGGAGCTATCTACAGTATAGTAACGATCCATTTCTGTAATAATTTTTTGTCGTGTTACTTTGTGACTTAGGTACTTCTTCCACTCTGGTTTTCAATTGGTCTCCTCTCAGTTCATTTGTTGGTCTCCTTGTATTTACTCCGTAACAACAAGGTTCAACAAGGACCAACTTAAACACAATCCATCGCCATGTATGCTCCACTTATTTCATGATAGTTCCCTTCGCTCAATCGATTCTTTCATCAATCAGAAACAAAGCCCTCTATGTTGATTCACCATTTCGGTTTACAAACACAACAGATACAACTCAATATCCCTTTTTTTCGTATTCCTACAGATTCCCTGTTCATGCGAAGTGTGGATGAGAGTCGGTATACTGATCTACCAAGGCTCCTCATCACTGCTCTGTGCTTATTCTCATTTGCTTCTACAATTCTTTGACATTGTGTGGCCTACCACAGTACCACATGGTCGTGTGTCTTGTACCCTGTAACTTTACTTCCAAATGTATTCACATAACGACAAATAGTATTTGCTGATGGTGCATCATTCATTCAGATTCAAAGTTTCGATGCTCTCTGAGCTTGAACAATTGAGCCAGGGCAAAGAACAGCTCCACAACTTCAGACCATTCTCTGATAGTCCAACGATCCATATCTTCAAAATATTAACCCATAATCTGATAAAGAAACTAGAACGGCACTCAGTAGAGAGCATACCTTCGCCAGGTGAACAGTTTACGTTTTGTATCCCAGAGTAGACCAGAAAATCACAATACAGAATCACATTTAATCAAAATCATCCGCCCACAACTTTTTGAGATATCCTGCTATGTATCGTTTTTAGTTCTATCTCCCAATGGTGAAGAATTACTTTAAAAATTCTACTAGCCGGATCCGGATCTGGATCTTCTCCAAAATTGAATCGATTCTTCCTTGTCTAACACCTAACCTCTCCACCAAGTTTCGTCCAAATCCATCCATAACTTTTTGAGATATCTTGCTATACAGTATGTCGGTTTTAACCCTATCTCTCAATGGTGAAGAATCACTTGAAAAATTAAATAATTCTAATATCCGAATCCATATTCAGATCTTCATCAAAATCGAATCGATTCTTCCTTGTCTAACACCTAACCTCTCCACCTAGTTTCGTCCAAATCCATCCATAACTTTTTGAGATATCCTGCTATATGTTGGTTTTAGCCCTATCTCTCAATAGTGAAGAATCACTTGAAAAATTAAATAATTCTAATATCCGAATCCATATTCAGATCTTCATCAAAATCGAATCGATTCTTCCTTGTCTAACACCTAACCTCTCCACCTAGTTTCGTCCAAATCCATCCATAACTTTTTGAGATATCCTGCTATATGTTGGTTTTAGCCCTATCTCTCAATAGTGAAGAATCACTTGAAAAATTAAATAATTCTAATATCCGAATCCATATTCAGATCTTCATCAAAATCGAATCGATTCTTCCTTGTCTAACACCTAACTTCTCCACCTAGTTTCGTCCAAATCCATCCATAACTTTTTGAGATATCCTGCTATATGTTGGTTTTAGCCCTATCTCTCAATAGTGAAGAATCACTTGAAAAATTAAATAATTCTAATATCCGAATCCATATTCAGATCTTCATCAAAATCGAATCGATTAGTGCTTGTCACACACTCAACCAGTCCGCCAAGTTTCGTCCAAATCCGTCCACAACGTTTTGAGATATCCTGCTATGTATCGTTTTTGGCCCTATGTCCCAATGGTGAAGAATCACTTTAAAAATTATACGAGCCGGATACGAATCCGGATCTTCACCAAAATCGAATCATTTCCTCGTTGTCACATACGCTACATCTCCGCAAAATTGCGTCCGAATCCGTCGACAACTTTTTGAGATATCTTGTTCACAAACAGACAGACAGACAGGGGTGAAAACATAACTTCCATCCACCTTTGTGGGCGGAGGTAATGATGAACATATTTTCTCTGGTAATGAAACATTTAAATACCTTCAATGTTCCTGTGTCACCCTATTATTGTGAAACGCACGATATATATGATAACTTCATTTAATCTTTGATTTTCTCATGAGACAAGATGTATAAAACTGCCGCTGCGAATCTCACGCAGTCGCACTTATTTCTACCTTTTCACGTTTCTCTTTATTCATTCCAATTCTCGCTTTTCCTTTGTTTCTCTCTTTCCTTATCTATGTCACGAAGAAGAAGTGAATTCTTGCAGAAAGTTTTCTGTGAGGCTCATTTGGCTGTGCTTGGATGGGTTTTAGGGTAGAGGAGTAGCGGCTGAAACCCGAATCCTCCTTCTGATGACCCCAATGCAGTAGTTCGTCTTCAATGTGACTGGTTATAGCAAGCTCAATATTTAGATTTAAGGATTTACTGCCATGAATAAATGCCAAAAATTCTTGCAATGTTTAAAAAAATAAGTTCACATTAAATTTTATTTACCCAGCCATCATAGGACAGATTACTATTCACTTGATGAAGTTTTGAATACAAGAGGATAATGCCCAAACTCTATAGAAGGGATCACATCCTTCAGTAACCACCGACGCGTGGTAGTATCTTTAGGTAGTAACTAAAGATATATTGAGCACGTTTTGCGGAACCTTGTTAGCCCAAATTTAGGAGCCCCCATATTAAGCCACACAAATCTTGTTAGCCACAAAACAACCTGTAAGTCACAACAAATATGCAAATCCCCCAAAATTATGTTACACCAAACAAGACCGAAAGTCAAAAAACGGCGTAGCCGGGCTTGTGTGTCTGCGTGTGTTCCTGTATGTGTGTTTTCGTGTGTCTGCACGTGTCTGCATGTTTGTCTGTCTCTGTGTGTGTGTGTGTGTGTGTGTGTGTGTGTGTGTGTGTGTGTGTGTGTGTGTGTGTGTGTGTGTGTGTGTGTGTGTGTGTGTTAACGGTTTGATATTTCACTGGTCAAATTAATGCATAGAAAGCAATCAACGTACACTGTCGTTGCAGATGGATGTCGGAATGAACAGGCAACAACCATTATTTCAAGAAAGATGGAGGGATGGTTTCACATGATAATTTATTGTAACCATCCCTACCTTATTTACATACTTTTTGGGATACCATCCCTACATCCTTTTTACATTTAAGATAGTGTTTTTATTACTTGCCTTATTGGCCTCTGAACCAACCTTTTCATTGGATTTTAATTCAAATCAATGGCTTCCATCCACATTTGATATGGACTTGTAAAGCACTGCCAGAATAAATGTTAGCTGCAAATAAATGGATTTAAGTGCTAATAAAGTGAAATGAAAGCTACGATGATAAACGATTTATTGTTGTAATACTAGAGTGTGATGACTTATCTCAAACGATATGTCTGTGGCATTTTGAAGTTTCATGTCTGGTTGATTTCAGGGGCCTTTGACAGAAAATGATCCTGATTGCTCTTGGTCGTTTTTGGTTTGTTTAGTGTAATCGGATTTAGTTTTTTAAAGTTATGGTGTTTTGAAGGAACATTCCAGTGTGTTGTGTCAGAAATGCAAAAGTTCCTAAAATTTATCCACGGACCAAGCACATAATGGCGTATCTCTTTCAAAAGGTACAGTGTGATCTTTAACATGCATCTATCACTCAGGACAGTTGGCTGAACATTCCGGCCAATGTAAAGCTTACTCTTTGATGCAACACCCCAGTGCAAAGCACCAAGATGACAGTTTATTGTTACAGTTTATTACACTGCGCTCGCGAAGCGAAACGCGGGGTTAAGCATTCAGTTGTGTACGTGTGCCGTACATGTCTGCATTTTAAAAATTCATTTTCTCGGCAACTGTTGGTCTGATTGACACTAAATTTTACCGTAGAAGCGCCTCCGCCTGTATAATTTTTTATTCATAATTATGACGTCATAGGCCACGTGGTATGGACGCCATATTGGAAAAACTTTACACCTCCATATCTCCCAAAGTGCTCCATGGAAAAAATTGAAACATGGCTCATTGTCAAGTACTCCCCTTGGGAAATAAGATATGTTAATGATGATGTCATCGGTGCCTTCGTTTTGACGTCGTAATTCGACAAGTACAACACTTATCCGATCATTGTGAATTCTTTTTCTCAGCAACTGTTGGTCTGATGGGCACGAAATTTTCATCATAGGAACGCCTCCTCTTGTATAATATTTTAATGATAATCATGACGTCATACGTCATAGGTCATGTGGTACTGGCGCCATCTTGGAAAAACCGAAAAATGTTGCACCTCTATATCTCCATAACCGCTGCATGGAAAAAATTTAAACATGGCTCATTGAAAAAAAACTCCATATGGGGAATAGGTGTTGTTAACGATGACGTCATTGGTGCCATTTGTATGACGTCATAATTCGACAGGGACAACGCTTAGTCTGACCAGTTTGAAATGTATTGAGCGTGATATATGCAACAATTATATTAGAGAATATAAATTTATGATGTAATCGCTCACGTGGTCTGGCAGCCATGTTGGATCAAATTTTTTTAATGTTAAAAAATAGAAGAGTTGGCTCGCAACAAGTTGACTGTGCAGGGTAAGTATTCTATGAATACCATCTAGTTGATTACTGTGTCACAGTATTACATTTCCTTCTGCTAATAATGCCTGAATGCAGAAACATCAGCTTCTTGTATGACTGTATGCATTCTGGCTTTGCACCAAGGTCCTGCGTCGGTCCTTCAGATCCTGAGTCGAGCCATTTGAAGTTCAGACTGCAATTTAGTTTAGCTTGACTAAATTGAGCATTTCTCATCTTAAACTGAGCATTACTGGTCCTAAATTGAGTCTTTCTGATCCTAAACTGACCATTCCTGATCTTAAACTGAGCAGTCTGGTCCTAAACTGAGCATTTCTCGTCCTAAACTGAGCAGTTCTGGTCCTAAACGGATCACTCCTCATCCTAAACTGCGCAGTTCTGGTCCTAAACTGAGCATTTCTGAATCATAAACTGACTATTTATTTATGTTCCTAAACTGACCATTTCTGATCCTAAACGAAGCATTTCTGGTCCTAACCTGAGCATTTCTAGTCCTAAACTGAGCATTTCTGATCCTAAACTGAGCATTTCTTTTCTTAAACTGAGAATTTCTGATCCTAAACTGAGCATTTCTCATCCTAAACTGAGCATTTCTCTTCCTAAACTGAGCATTTCTTCTGGTCCTAAACTAAGCATCTCTGTTCTTAAAATGAGAATTTCTGATCCTAAACTGAGCATTTCTGTTCTTAAACTGAGAATTTCTGATCCTAAACTGAGCATTTCTCGTCCTAAACAGAGCATTTCTCGTCCTAAACTGAGCATTTCTTCTGGTCCTAAACTAAGCATATCTGGTCGTAAACTAAGCACTTCTGGGCCTAAACTGAGCATTTGTGGTCCTAAACTGAGCATTTCTGGTCCTACACAGAGCATTTCTGGTCATAAACTGAGCACTTCTGGTCCTAAACGGAGCACTTCTGGTCCTAAACTGAGCATTTCTGGTCCTAAACGGAGCATATCTGGTCATAAACGGAACATTTCTCGTCCTAAACTGAGCATTTCTGTTCCTTAACTGAGCATTTCTAGTCCTGAACTAAGCACTTCTGGTCCTAAACTGAGCATTTCTGGTCCTAAATCGAGTCTTTCTGGTCCGAAACTGAGCATTTCTGGACCTAACCTAAGCACTTCTTAACCTAAACTGAGCATTTCTGGTCCTAAACGGAGCACTTCTGGTGCTAAACTGAGCATTTCTGGTCCTAAACTGAGCATTTCTGGTCATGAACTAAGCACTTCTGGTCCAAAACTGGGCATTTCTGGTCCTAAACCGAGCATTTCTTGTCCTAAACTGAGCATTTCCTGTCCTAAACGAAGCACTTCTGGTTCTAAACTGGCATTATGGTCCTAAACTGAGCATTTCTGTTCCTTAACTGAGCATTTCTAGTCCTGAACTAAGCACTTCTGGTCCTAAACTGAGCATTTCTGGTCCTAAATCGAGTCTTTCTGGTCCGAAACTGAGCATTTCTGGACCTAACCTAAGCACTTCTTAACCTAAACTGAGCATTTCTGGTCCTAAACGGAGCACTTCTGGTGCTAAACTGAGCATTTCTGGTCCTAAACTGAGCATTTCTGGTCATGAACTAAGCACTTCTGGTCCAAAACTGAGCATTTCTGGTGCTAAACTGAGCATTTCTGGTCCTAAACTAAGCATTTCTGGTCATGAACTAAGCACTTTTTGGTCCAAAACTTAGCATTTCTGGTCCTAATCTGAGCATTTCTGGTCCTAATCTGAGCATTTATCATCCTAAACTGAGCATTTCTGGGCATGAACTAAGCACTGCTCGTCAAAAACTGAGCATTTCTGGTCCTAAACCGAGCATTTCTCATCCTAAACTGAGCATTTCTAGTCCTAAACTAAGCACTTCTGGTCCTAAACGGGCATTTCTGGTCCTAAACTGAGCATTTCTGGTCCTAAATCGAGTCTTTGTGATCCTAAGCTAAGCACTTCTGGTCCTAAACTGAGCATTTCTGGTCCAAAACTGAGCATTTCTGATCCTAAACTGAGCATTTCTGGTCCTAAACTGAGCATTTCTGATCCTAAATTGAGCATTTCTGATCCTAAACTGAGCATTTCTGGTCCTAAACTGTGCATTTCTCATTCTCAACTGAATATTTCTTGTCCTGAGCTGAGTCTTTCTGGTCCTGACCTTCGACTTGCCTTGCTGGGCAATAGTGTGAGTTAGTGGTGCCTTCATTTTTGAATATGGATTTTCTCAATGACAACCCTTTTTTTCGATTTACATTCCCATGTACATACTTTACTCTTCAGACTAAAATAATGTGTTGAGCTTTGTCCCAATGTTTAAAACAAATCCATGTCTTTATAAAGGCGTTTCTCCAAAGAATAACGCATATCCAAGACTGATCCTTAAAATGCAAGTTTGCATGCTTACCGATATGGGTTGTTGTCTTTGGTAATCTGAGGCGTAAGGGGAGATTTGTTTGTCTGTCAGTCTCTCAACCATAACAGTTGTGGCCGAACTTTAAAGGCAATTCCCCTCCTGACCTTTCAGTGCGTATTGCAATGCAGTGGTGCCCACCTCCAGATAGAGCTGAGGCTGGAATTCGACAATGGTATCAGCACACATTGGCCAGCTGATTTTGTAAGGCAACATGGGATCTTTAACCCAACTCGTGAATTGTAGAATACCATTGAGCTGACTCGAAGCCATCTCAAAAAGAAACATCAGAGCAGTCGTTTATATTCAGATCCTTTTCCACCAGGAATCAAACTCTGACTGAATAACATTTATAATGGAAATAACTCAGAAAAAACCCACAGTGGCATTAAATAAAAAGTAATTGTCAATGAAAGAGACAGCAGCCAGATGGAATGAGATTATTTATAGCCATGTCATCGTTATCAATGTCCGCAGGCCGCAAGGAGGAGGCTGTGGATTGGTACAAGAAGGGAATTTCAGAACTGGAGAAGGGGATAGCAGTACAGATTGATGGAGAAGGTAAGAATGCCACAATGTTTGAATGAGTGTGTCCTCTCATTGATCTGCCATCTACTATCGTACCAATGAATGAATAAGTTGCAAAATATTTTATGTGGCCACAAATTGCTGAAACATTTCATGGATTACCATTGAGCATTTTTAGAGAAGTTTATGAAGGAAAACTTCTATATGAGCTTTCTATCACAGAGGTAAGATGACGTAATCGAAGAAGAACGTATAACAACGTAAGAGAAAGAGCTTGTAGTGTAGCACGCCTGATAGTTACCATAGAGCAGCTTTATTCATACTGATGATACTGATGTGAAACAACTGATATAAATCACACAGTGGTGGCTATTGAATAGGACACTTGAATGAGAGAGTAGAGGGTATGAGTTCACATCCAGCTGAAGGCAGCAATATTACAGATTCATGAAGTTGAGTTTGTTTCAGGAGAATTGCCACATCGATACTCGATTGTCGGTAAAAACCCAGCTGGCTCAGTAACTACCTTCAGGATTATACCTGCCCCACCTGGTTTGATCTACATTTGGTGTTCGTTACCTCACCGTGTACCTTTGTTATAGAAGGTCATTCTGAATTACTCTAGGTGTGAACCTTCTCCTAAACTTACAACATATCAAAAATAAAACGATGTGAGAACATCCGACACTACGATAAGATGGATGAGAATTCACCTTCAAACTTAAATGGGAGCTAGAAGATGGTTTTGAGTCAATATTGATTTGCAGTGAGCACGTAGATTCGATGTATCAGTAAAAAACAACTATTTTTCACACCAATCAATTACACCCACAACAAAAAATATAGGATTACGCACACAACAACTGAGGTTGTTCTCATTTGTGTTCCCATCTGAACCCATTGCTCATGATGCTGTTATATCAGGTTCAAAATCTGTAAACTGCATTGATTTGTCCATTGTTTACCAATATCCTGGTAATTAATGTCAAAGCAGCACGGGTTGCTGATTGGCATCATTTCTGGAGAGTACAGCTGTGCCACTGATGCAATGCCCCTTGTAGGTTTAGAGCAGGATTTGGCATTTGGCCAGGGTTCCGGCGATAGCTCGACACCTACCCTTCACGAAGCACACTGTGGGGTATTACACTTTCACCAACTAACGCCGGCAGACAGGACGCCAGGTTTAACATCCATCTGAGGGACAACACACATCAATGTGAAACATCAGGGTGACAGTTTATAGCTTGTCCGATATTCAAACCCAGGATAGACAGCTCAGAATCTCGGTACATATATTTAGGCTATCCTGCCAGTCTAAAGTGTACTGATGCAATTCAAGTGTTGGCTTAATGGACAAGGCTTCAGATATTCGGGTCTTGTGTTTGAGCCCCTGTTGTGCCATTGAAATAACACCAGGTAGATTGACTCTGCCTGTCATCCTTCTGAGGTTAGCAAAATGAGTACCGGCTTACTGGTAATAGGGGCACTGCATCAGCGGCACAGCCACCCATTCAGATAATGATGCAACCAGCAGCCATAGGCTGCATACAAAAGAACGTGTACTGATGCATCATAATGCCTTTGTTCTGCGTTTGATTTATGTATAAGCTCCATCATGATCCTGAGATCAGTTAAAAAAAAAATATATATATATATATATATATATATATCAGTCACTATGCGACCCCCATATCATCAGTGGAGAACCGCCAGCAAGGTGTCCCATACAGCTGCTGCTGCACCTTGCTGGGAGCGATAAGCACCGCCTGCCACACGGTAACGTTATCTCTGGTATCCACTCATCATATGGAGTCGACCTGGTTGCGGTTGGGAGTTACTAATAATGGTATCTGTAATCTGGTTCTCCAACCGAATGAGCGGACAGCATGACGTCATCGCCATGCATGTCCGCATTGCCTGCAAAGCTCCAGAGGAACCATCTAGCAGTGCGTCATTACGGATTATAAATACAGATACTGTCACAAGTGCATGCAAAACTCACAGTTACTGACCTGGTTTCGCCCTTGTTGGGGCTTCATCAGGGCAACGCAGTGAGGCTTTCCATACACTTGTAGCTCTGTGAACCTTTCGGTTTTTATATCAGTCACTATGCGACCTTCATATCATCAGTGGAGAACCGCCAGCAAGGTGTCCCATACAGCTGCTGCTGCACCTTGCTGGGAGCGATAAGCACCGCCTGCCACACGGTAACGTTATCTCTGGTATCCACTCATCATATGGAGTCGACCTGGTTGCGGTTGGGAGTTACTAATAATGGTATCTGTAATCTGGTTCTCCAACCTAATGAGCGGACAGCATGACGTCATCACCATGCATGTCCGATGGTCGGTAACTAACCAACCTAACCTCCGACCTAACTTAACCTAGGTTAGGTTCTCCAACCTAACCAGGTGGGTAACTGTGAGTTTTGCATGCACTTGTGACAGTATCTGAATTTATAATCCGTAATGACGCACTGCTAGATGGTTCCTCTGGAGCTTTGCAGGCAATGCGGACATGCATGGCGATGACGTCATGCTGTCCGCTCATTAGGTTGGAGAACCAGATTACAGATACTATATATATATATATATATATATATATATATATATATATATATATATATATATATATAATCTTAATTATTGGTATTTGTGATGTTGATTTGGTCCCTTCATTAATTTCGATGTGTGACGTCATTACCATGAAAACATGAACAAAACTATATTTCAACCTGAACTCTTACTGGATTCTCGAAAGGATGTTTTGGATAATGTCAAAGTTGTTTTAGTTTTAATGAAACAGAATTAGGTGGTGAAATGTGATCATATTGATGGATCATTTATCAATAACTGGCAGGAGTGCCCGGCGTTGCCCGGTGATGTTATTTACTATTACCTTTCACACAAATCGGGATAATTTGCTATTACCTTTCATATAGCCACAAAGGCTCGGACACTATAGAATGGTAAAAAAAAAAAAAAAAAAAAATCCAATTTCTTTTTCAAAATGTCTTCTTTTTTTGGGGGCCTTAACACTTTCCCGGTGTGTACCCCGGTTTAGAATAGGTACACCGTATCCCTGCGTGTCGTAAGAGGCGACTAAGAAGGTTGACGTCAGGAAGGGCATCCGGCCATTAAAAACATTGCCTCAAAAAGAGAACCATGACAATTGCAACTACATATGGGCAGGGTACAGCCGGAAGTGGAGATCGGTTTCTGATGTTTGGGACATGGAATGTAGGGACAATGACAGGGAGATCAGGAGAAGTGGTGGAAGTATTGGTCAGAAGAGTGGACATATGTTGTGTGCAAGAGACGAGATGGAAGGGAAGTGGTGTGAGAATGGTGAAGGGTAGGCAGGGACAGAAATACAAGTTTGTGTGGCAAGGGTGCCTGGAGGGCGTGAATGGTGTTGGTGTCCTGTTTTCTGAGGAGTTTGTAGACAGTGTGGTGAGTGTGACTAGAGTGAGTGATAGGTTGATGATGGTGAAAATGATGATTGGAAAGCTCTTGGTGAACGTCATCTCGGGATATGCTCCGCAGGTTGGTCGGAACGATGAAGAGAAGGACAAGTTCTGGTGTGCGATAGAGAAGCTGATGGAAAACGTGAAAGATGAGGAAGTTGTTGTGGTAGGAGGAGACCTAAATGGACATGTGGGAAGGAGTATGGATGGTTTTGAGGGAGTTCATGTGGGTTACGGATATGGTGTGAGAAATGGAGAAGGTGAAAGGATTTTGGAGTTTGCTGATGGAGCTGATTTGTTGATTTGTAATACTCAGTTCCAGAAAGAGGATAATAAGCTTGTCACATACACGTCAGGTGGGTCGACGACAACCGTTGACTACCTGATGGTGCGCGTAGGCAAAATAGGGAGCACCTCCGGGACACAAAGGTGATCCCGGGGGAGGAGGCTGTTTCACAGCACCACTTGGTTGTCTGCGACATAAGGGTGAAAGGTGCGAGGAGAGCTCGGCGGGTGAAGTACGAACCGAGAATTAAGGTGTGGAGGTTGAAAGAGGTGACAGTAAGGGAGGCATTAAAAGAGAGGCTGAGTAGGGTAGAGGATGATGTGGTTGAGCTTGAAAGTGGTTGGATGTCAATGAGAGATAGTCTGTTGGGAGCCATTGGGGAGGTATGTGGATGGACAAAAGGACCACTGAGGCACTCGGAAACATGGTGGTGGGATGATGAAGTTGGAAAGAGGATTGACGAGAAGAGGAAGAAGTTCAAGGAGTGGCAGAAGGTGAAGGGTACGAGAGCAGAAAAAGCAGAGCATGAAAGTTATAAGGCAGCCAAGAAGGCTGCAAAGAAAGAGGTAGCAAAGGCGCAGGAGGCATGTAGGAAAATGTTCGGAGAACGCTTAGATTTGGAAGAGGGTCAGAGAGCGGTATTCAGGAATGCAAAGCAGATAGCGAAAGAGAGGTGTGATGTGATGGGGGTGAGTTGCTTGAAGGATGAAGTGGGACAAATCGTTGTGGACCGAGATGGAATTAAAGGAAGATGGAAAAGATATATGGAAATGCTGTTGAATACAGAGAATGAATGGGATGGCAACATAGAGAGTAACCCAGTTTTAGGACTGGCAGAGAATATAACTGAGAAGGAAGTTGAGGAAGCGATAAAAGCAATGAAGAGTAGAAAAGCGTTGTGGCGACGGGAGATGTGGGAGATATGTTGAAGGCAGCAGGAAGTTGGGGTGTGAAGAGAATGACAGAGATCTGTAATCTGGTGGTGAAAGAAGGCCGCATTCCAGTGGATTGGGAACTGAGTACCCTCGTCCCTCTATACAAGGGGAAAGGTGACCCTCTGGAGTGTGGCTCGTACCGAGCGATAAAGTTATTAGAGCATGGAATGAAGGTATTGGAAAGGGTGTTGGAGAGGAGGCTAAGGAAGAAAGTGAAGATCGACGAAATGCAGTTTGGATTTATGCCAGGAAGAGGAATGACAGACACGCTTTTTATTGTGAGGCAGTTGCAGGAGAAGTACATGGAGAAGAGGAAGAAGTTGTTTCTTGGGTTTGTTGATCTGGAGAACGCATTCGATGGGGTTCCACGCGAAGTATTGACATGGGCATTGAGGAAGTTCGGAGTGGAGGAATGGTTGATCAGAGTAGTGATGGCAATGTACAAAAGAGCACGCACAGCTGTAAGGACGAAGGACGGGAACAGTGGTGAGTTTGAGGTGAAGGTGGGAGTGCATCAGGGGTCATTACTAAGTCCACTACTATTTGTAGCTGTGATGGAGGTGCTGGCTCAGAACGTAAAGGAGGGTTTACCGTGGGAGTTGTTGTGTGCAGATGATCTGGTGTTGATAGCGGAAAGTATGGATGGACTGAAGGAAAAGATGAACAAGTGGAAGGAATGTATGGAGACAAAAGGTCTGAAGGTGAATATCGGAAAGACGAAGGTGATGGCTAGTGGTAAAGCATGTGGTGAGGTGGAAAGAACTGGGAAGTGGCCATGTGCTGTGTGTGCAGGAAGGGTGTCGGAGTGAATTCCATTCAATGTACAATGTGTGCTGAGTGGGTTCATCAAAAAGTAGTGGTTTGAGAGGGTCATTAACAAGTGTGGCAGCAACATTCAAATGTAAGGTGTGCACAGAGGGAGCTGCAGATGGAGGAAATGTTGATTTGGATCTTGGAGATGGCGTGAAGCTGGAAGGTGTGAAAACATTTTGCTATCTCGGAGACATGCTGAATGGAGAAGGTGGATCAGACTCGGCAACGGTTGCTGGAGTGAGATGTGCATGGAAGAAGTTTCGGGAACTGAGTGGCATGCTGATGAGGAGGGGAGTGTCGTTGAAGCTGAAGGGAAAGGTGTATGCTGCATGTGTGAGAAGTGTTATGATTTATGGGAGCGAGACATGGGTAATGAACGTAGAGCAGCAATGAAGGCTGGACAGGGTGGAAATGCGAATGGTTCGGTGGATGTGCGGAGTATCGTTGAGAGAGAGGAAGACAAATGATGAATTGCGAAAGATGATGGGAATAGAGCCTGTGATTGATGCTGTGAAGAGAAACAGGTTGAGATGGTTTGGTCATGTGTTGAGGAAGGATGAAAGTGACTGGTTGAGAAGCGTGATAGAAATGAATGTAGAAGGAAGTAGAGGATGGGGAAGACCGAGAAAGACTTGGCTAAAGATGGTGGAAGAATAAATGCGGGCAAGGGGGTTAACAAGGAGAGATGCAGAAAATAGGGCAATATGGAGAAGATTGTCATGGGGTCCGCAAGGCTAACCCCCGCTCTCGCAGTAAAAATGGCCTTAAAATGCATGTTGTTGTTGTGTTGTTGGCCTTAACACTCCCAGGCACTCACTGATGAACCTCTGAAAGTTTGCCGAAAATCCGTTCAGCCATATCTGAGAAAAATGGCGACACAGCCAAAAACACACAGACAGACAAGCAGCCCTCGTATAGTATAGATTTTATAAGGAATTGCCAATTAATTAAATCTAACTGCTGCCATATGCTCATTCAGCTCACATCCATCCGAGTGTGTACTCACATCCCACACGTAGGTTTTGTCTGTTTATATCAGTTTGCTGAATCTTTTTTCCTCCTGGAACAGCACGATGCATGCGTAGACAGCCTGCGATACGGGTATCCAAGGTCAGGCCCCATGTGCACTGAACACATACAGTGTAATGAGCTGCTGAATCCATTTAAGCTTAGTGGGGATGGGAACACAAAACTGTGAATTCATATCCAGCAATGCTTCGTTGACTACAAGCATACCTGATAGGTTTCAAGCAATTTCTGCATCATTCTTCATCATTGTCTTGTTTTCCATTCTTTCATGTTCAATTTTATGTGGAATTATGTAAATTTGACCATTCCTTCCTGATGTAGAGAATCGCTGAATCTGCTTCCATTAATGATATTCCATTGCTCCAGACAAAGGTTCTCCTTTTTATCTGTTTTCCCCACATAAGCACCAACCCTCATTTTCCTGCTTTGATTTCCTGCTTCTATTTAGCATTTCCCGACTAAATCAGAATTGTACCAATATTCCAGGGTTTTTGCATCCTTATGTACCTATTATGTTTTTCTCCTGAATATGTTGAGACAAAGAGATTGCAGTTGGAATGTATTGGTTGTTGGAATGGACTACAGAGTAGATGAGATGTCGGTGTCCTTTTATACTCAAACACAAAGACATTCGGACACAATGCTGCACATCAGCGCAGTACATAGGATTCTCATATGGGTTCCCAGCATCATGAGTGATGGGTTCAAATTGGATTGTTTCACATGCAGAAAAGCCATTGGAATATCCCCCATTTGCTGATGTGATGCAAGTCGTGACCTTTGCCTAGAAACCTTTCACCAAGGTTATGATTTCGGTGCCAAATTCAATTTATCCCTCGGGCACCCTGTCGAGGACATACCACTATGGGTGATGCATTAGAGAGTTTTATAATCGGTCTTCTTGTGGGAAGTGCTTTCGACTGCTAGGTAATGTTAAAGAATATACAATTGATGTTTGAAAATGCTTCAAGTTCCGTTTAATCACAGAAACGGGCGAAACATCAATTAAATAAACTAGCAACGGTACCCTCCCTATGGGTGGGGCTTCAATTGGGAGGCCCAAATGAAAAGGCAAAATATCAGAAATTGAATGCTTTTTTATTTTAAACGATTCATATAAACATCCGTTGAATCATATCACACGCAAATCATCAAAATCTAAACAGTATCTTTAGAATTTCAATAAAAGCCACATCACTGTTCATATCGGTAAATATTATTCCATCGTGTTTCAAATCGTGATCGATACACTATGATCGTGATGATCGTAAATCGTGATCGATAATCGTGTTCACAATCGCTATGTCGTATGTACTCCCGATACGTGTACCAAATTCCCGATACGTGTAACTGTACCAAATCAACAGTTGAAAGGATTTTGAGCCGATAGCTGTTACGGCCTTGGCAAGATCGATGGAGACCGCGATCTGTTAGCGATCGATGGAGACATGTTGCTTTCCTGGGTGCCGCACAAACGGCTGCACCGATCGCGCGGCACCCGGGAAAGCAGCATCGTCACAATGAGAACAATGAACGTTATGCGAACGCGAATGTTATGCGGGAGTCCAAACCTGAGAATGCTGGAGACCAAAGCTGAAATTGGGAAAACTAAATACCCTATTTTACTCCTGGAGATCCCAGGATTATCCACCCAAAATATCGTTGCGATCGGTTCAGCAGTTTTTACGGTACCTTCGAACACACAGGCAGACAGACAGACAGACAGACGGACAGACATTTGGTGAATTATAGTAAGATATCTGGTGATTGGCCCAGCTCGTATTGAAAATGATCTGCATGATTTTGGTTTCATCAGCGTGGTTTCTTCTGAAAATATTCATATTTTAAATGGCGTCTTTTGATGAAACGTTCAGTGTCGGACTCTATTAGGGGGAGGGGTGGGATCAATGGAATGAGAGGGGGTTGGAAGGAAGATGAGAGGAGTTGGATACATCGAAATTGGCTGTGGACAAAACTACACTCAGAAATTATATAGCACTGTACTCTATCCATACCGTCCATTCATCAATCCAGGTCAACAAGGAAGCCATACTGAAGCGCCAATGCTTTAGAATAACCTCATAAGAAGAGCATCCTTCTTACCATGAAAGGTAACATGTTGGGGTTATCTGACATGGTGATAGAAAAATGTATCCAGATAACAAACTTTTTTCTTTTTTCAGATTTTTGGAGGTACTAGCTGAAGTTGCTGTTTACGACGGACAGTAATAACACTTAAGTACTGTTCTTCTCAAGTTTGATTAATTCATGGAAATTCGGGTTCGTAATAATCATTCCCTTCTCCATGATAAACATTGACAGCAATGTATATCCAGTCCTTGTGTCCAGAAGCATTGTAGACTAGTGGAGCCTATACCCCTTGCTTTGCTGATGGACCAATTAGTTGTCCTGTTTGTCAGAATAAATATACCCCTGTGAAGAATGCTTTAACCTCAGCATTGCCCAGGTAAAAAATGGAATTGTAATACCACCAGGTGGCACCACCACCTGGTGGCACGACACCATACACATTTACAAAGATAATTTATGCCTTCCCCCACCCCCACTCCCCCGTGTGAGGCAACAAACAGCTCCCACATGCCTTTGTTATCCCCCACACAAAGTTGTATTTGTACCCCGAATTTGGAGTTTGTAACTTAAAATATATGGCAGTGCATATAACACGTACAGAGAGAGAGAGAGAGACAGAGAGACAGAGATAGAGAGATAGATTTTTGTCTTTTATAGGTATAGATAGCAACTGATCGTCGGACAAAATTAGATAGGAAGTCCCCGTAAATACCATAAATATTCTCAAACAGCACAGAAACCATGTTCTGTGATAGTTGCATGATTTAATTAGTTTCAAATTAAAGTGTTACGTGTGTGTGTGTGTATATATATGTATATATATATATATATATATATATATATATATATATATATATATATATATATATATATATATATATATATATGTATATATATATATATATGTATGTATATATATATATATATATATATATATATATATATAACTTCAGTTTCCACAAAAAAGTAATGCACTCATTTTAATTTATAAAAAGTGCAATCCTTGGAGTTTCAGCTACATACATACTTGCATACATCCATACAATCACGTGAAGTAAGTACACCCCATGTAAAGTTTTGACTTTTTCAACATGTTTCAACATACTACAGATATTTGATCTTCATTTCAACAATATTGAGAGATAAATGTAATATAATATAACAAATATCATGAAACATTTACATTTTGTAGTCCATTGTATAATTTAAATAAACATAAATGCAAATCTCAAATTCAAGTGTGTTTTCAAGTGTTTTCAAGTGTTTCAAATTAAAGTGTTACATGTGTGTGTGTGTATATATATGTATGTATATATATATATATATATATATATATATATATATATATATATATATATATATAAACTTCAGTTTCCACAAAAAAGTAATGCACTCATTTTAATTTATAAAAAGTGCAATCCTTGGAGTTTCAGCTACATACATACTTGCATACATCCATACAATCACGTAAAGTAAGTACACCCCATGTAAAGTTTTGACTTTTTCAACATGTTTCAACATACAGCTATTTGATCTTCATTTCAACAATATTGACAGATAAAGGTGATATAATATAACAAATATCATGAAACATTTACATTTTGTAGTCCATTGTATAATTTAAATAAACATAAATGCAAATTTCGCATGTGGAAAAAAGTAAGTACACCCTTGGCTCTAATAGGTGGTATTGCCCCCTTTGGCAGAAACAACCTCAAGTAGGCATTTCTTATAACTGTCTACCAGTCTCTGGCATCGACTGGGAGAAATTTTTGCCCACTCCTCCATGCAGAATTCTTTCAGCTGTGCGGTGTTAGAGAGGTTTCAAGCATGCACAGCTCATTTCAAATCCCCCCACAACATCTCAATGGGATTTAGACCTGGGCTTTGACTTGGCCATTCCAGAACCCTCCATTTCTTTCTTTTCAGCCATTCCTTGGTGGATTTACTGGTATGTTAGGGTCAATGTCATGTTGCAAGGTCCACCTGCAGTTGAGCTTCAACTTTCTGACAGATGGCCTCACGTTATCCTCAAGCACCCTCTGGTACAATGAAGAATTCATAGTGGATTCTATGATGGTGAGCTGCCCAGGCCCTGATGCAGCAAAGCTGCCCCAAACCATAATATTTCCACCACCATGCTTTACAGATGGTATCAGGTTCTTGTGGTCAAATGCTGTCTTTGGTTTTCGCCAAACAAGTCTTCTGGTACTGTGGCCAAATAGCTCTACCTTTGACTCATCTGTCCAGAGCACATTATTCTAGAAGTGCGGGTCTTTGCCTAGGTGTTCATTGGCAAACTTTAGTCTTGCCCTGATGTTCTTTCTGGACAGCAAAGGTTTCCTCATGGCACACCTCCCATGTAGATCAATTTTGTGCAGCCTCTTTCTAATGGTAGACTCGTGCACTTTGACATCAACAGTGGCAAGAGCTACCTGTAGATCCCACGATGACATTTTGGGGTTCTGAGAGACTTCTTTCAGCATCTTGCGGTCTGCTCTCGGGCTGAACTTGCTGGGGCGGCCTGGCCTGAAAAAGTTGGCAATTGTTTGGAATCTTCTCCACTTGTAGATGATCTTCCGGCAGTCGAATGATTGATTTCAAATTGTTTGGAGATCTTTTTAAATCCCTTCCCAGACTCGTAGGCATCTATAACCTTCTTTCTGAAGGCCTCAGAGAGCTCTTTTGATCTAGACATGGTGACGCCGCACACTTCAACAACAAAGGGCAAACCAAACGAAATGTCTGAGGTTTAAATAAGACAGGTTCCTCCAAGATCCTCTCTAGCAATGTTCTAACCATTTGCACCTGAGCTGGTGCCCCTGATTCTAATTTTAGGTATTTGAAGTAGTGATAAATGTCGGGGTGTACTTACTTTTTCCATATGCGAAATTTACATTTATGTTTATTTAAATTATACAATGGACTACAAAATGTAAATGTTTCATGATATTTGTTATATTATATCACCTTTATCTATCAATATTGTTGAAATGAAGATCAAATAGCTGTATGTTGAAACATCTATCTATAATTCCAGTAATCTCTGTGTGTATGTGTGTGTGTATGTGTGTGTGTATGTGTGTGTGTATGTGTGTGTGTCTGTGTGTCTGTGACCGCTGTTTCTCGACAACCACGGGTCCGATATACTTGAAACTTGCCAGGTATATTGCTGGGGACCTGAGGATGTGCCTTTTCAAGGTTTCATATTAATCGGAGAAGTAGTTACCGAGCTATGTCCAAAAAACGATTCAACCAATCAGAGAGCAGCGAGCTATCACGTGTGCCGAACGTGGCGAACAGACTCTGCCTCGGACGGCACATTTGAGAGCGTATTCATTTATTTCACGTTGGCAAACTATGTTGGCGCTATGTTGGCGTTAAACTATGTTTTAAAACTAATTAAAACTAATTTGCGATTCATCGTAACTGCGATATGCGACCTTCCGGACAGTCAAATGAGGACGTCACTTCCGGACTTACGGATAGTCATAGTGACGACGTACTGATGCTGAACTTGGCGAGCAGACGCTGCCTCGGACGGAACATTTGAGAGCGTATTCATTTATTTGACGTTGCAATCTGTGTTGATTGTTGTAAGGTACGATCGATTGTAGTACACGTTTATAATAACTCTGCCGATACAGGCCCGATTAACTGCAGCGCCATCCGAGCTGCGGCGTCGGGACGATACATTCATTGTACGGTCACATCACGCACTTACGGGCACGCCCATGGGCCCATGGGCACGCCCATGCATGCATGGGCGAAGACATTTTTTTTTTTTTTTTTGGCAAGGAACGGGCACCCACGTACGGGCACGTCCTAGTGTTGAAAAAGTCAAAACTTTACATGGGGTGTACTTACCTTTTCACGTGACTGTACATACATACATACTGTTACATTTGTGGGGGTAGGTGATGAAATACCATCATGGAGATAGAACTGTGTCGGGTAGCATGGACCGTGTGCGAGTAGGAAGCCAATCTCGATGTATTTAAGTAGAAAAACTGTGAACTTAATATCATTTACGTGCCTTCTCACAGGGGGGTGGGGGGGGCGTTGGGGAGGTGGGGCTGGAGCTTGTGTTAACTAGGTAGGGTTAAGATTAGTTTCTCCCAGTATGTGATTGCCTCCTGTGATTTTTCCCTCTGTTTTTTTTTCAATCACAACAACAACAATAACAATGAGCGCTCCAATAATCCAGAATAACCGGCATGCTCGCCGACAGTACCCGCGCAGAGCAATCGACAAGTGAGCCCGCCCACATGAACACGATAGGAAAAAGGCCCTGCCCAGTAAAGGCGGAGAATCGGTGGGCGGTCAAGAGGCCCATGAGGCCCCTCCCCCGAAGTGCATGATTGGACAGTGTGACGTCAGAGTGAGAAGGTTCGAGAGCTAGGAGTAAGAAGAATCATGCCGACAGTCTCTCTCTTTCTGGCTTTGGTTCTTTTGCTCTTTGATTTGATTGGTTGGTTGAGGTTTGGTTTGGTTTGGAGGTGGTCACTTTTGGTCTCGGGTGCGCTCGTGAAGCGAACTTTTCGGAGCGTTGGAACTTTTGCAACGTTGGAGGAGGGGGGGGGTGTTGACTGTGGTGCTTTTTGTGGAGGAGAGAGCCGCGTCTCACTTGGCGGTTGAAGCGAGGAAGGGCGGGTTGGCTTCTTGCTCACGCCTGGGCATTTTCAGCGCCATTTGTTGGAGTGTTTACCACGCGGTTGGCTGCACGGACTTCTGCGACGATAAAGCTCCCAGGTGTAGTCTGGACGCCAAGCTGAGTGCCAGCCGGCTTAAAACAATTTATTTTATCTTTCCCCTTGTTTGTCTCTGTGTCTGAATGGAGGATCCTCAAGTCGGAAATATTAGACTTACCTCACCGTTCATTTTTTCATTCATTACATTTACTTTCATTAAATTCATTATTGTGCATTTCATTTGTTGTGTTGTTTATTTGTTCTGTGGGTTTCGATTAAAACCCGGTAAGCTTCATGCAGGTAAGCATTTTGGTTCCTTAACTCATGCACGACAAGCCAACTGCCAGTTTCGGCTACGCGCCTCAAAATTTAAAACCATAACGGCCATTCGTCATCCTGCGGTGTTAACTATTTGGGCTGACAGGACAAATGTAGTAAGTTTTGTTTTGCCAGTTGTCGCGTAAGAGTGAATAATTGTGGCCATACGAGGATGGCCCTTGTGTTAACTAGTTGTAGGGATTATGTTAATTACCCTGTTCGTCAAACTTCAGTGATCTATCCTTTATCCTTTTTGGCACCACACCATAGACACATAGCCAAGCCATGCAATCGGCCGCATTCCAACTCACTAAATAACAATTTAAAAACCACCAGGAAGCCAGGACATTGAGCGCTGCCGCTAATTACACCATTGGGAAGTACACATAGCTCGGGCAGGCAGAGGGTACACCCGTGGAGCCGTGATTGGCCAGGGCAGAGCAAGAAGGCACTCACTGATTGGCAGAGAGAAGGGCGAGCAAGAAGTGGTGCGCTGATTTGGTGAAGAGCTGGACAATGTAGTGGTGGCCTTTGGGCATTGGTGGAGAGGCACAGATGACATCACGAGACGTTCAATAAAAGAACTCTCGGACCGACATTTTGTCTCTTGCTCTTGCCTTCTCTCTATCTTGCCTTTTGCCCTCGATGACCTCTTGCTCCCTTGCTTCTTCTTCCTCGCGCTCTTGTGCCTGTTCACTTTCCGGACCTCGTGAGCGATTGTGCGTGGGTGACGGGCTCCAGGAAGCAATCAGCCCTACCGAGTTCAGAGACGCCATCGGGAGACGTGCAGAGGCAGCAGAAAGAGCCGCAGACTGAGAGCTGTGGTTCTCCGCGTGGACGAGGGCGGCTTGCCGCTGGAACACCACGAGGCCAGGGTGAGCGAGATGCCTGGTGAGGCCTAGCAGCGCACGAGTGAAGCGGACTGAGGCCTACTTCCCACCAAGGCAGGGACCACGTCCGGATTCCCGCGCAGGAACCTGAGGGGCCAAAAACCAGGAACCAGGGGGCCTGAGATGGGTCTTGGCGAGGTGCCTGGACAGCCAATTGAGCAAAGTGCACGATAACCCACACGTATTTTATTTTCCAGTTTATTTTCATCCTTCGTCTGTGTGTAAGTCTGGTGTGGGGGATGTCCCGTTTAGGATTATAGTTAGCGCGCATTTTCTTGTTATCGGTATTTCTCATTTAATATACCCTTTCATTATTTTCTGTACATTTATAAATCCGTTATGTTTGAGTTATTTTCCGCAGGTTCGGGAACCACCGGCGGGACCACAAGTAAGCTCTTCAGCTTCCTCCCCTCCCCTTTCTTCCTCCAGCGCATATATATAAAGTCCGCATTTGATTGTCGCCTTGGAGTTAAAGCTTGCTTTGTCTATTCGTGATCCCTGTGTTGTTCACCTGGGGAATCACGCGACAATACATACATACAGCTCCATTATAGTATGATTAATGCTTTTGAAATTGAAAGTCAAATCGTGGTGCTTGGGTTAATACCTCACAAAACAATCCAGATCTTTCAGCAGCCTCTTCGCTGTAGTTGTGACTTGTGAGTTAAGCAAAATGGAAAGCCACCATCATCACCACCAGCCACCAAAATGGAAACTGCAGCTCTCTGTGGCTCCCAGCAACAATATAAATGGGAAGGGCGTGTGGTGAGGGCTAAGTTGTGGGTGATTTTATTTCATATCTTATCAATGCACCTCCTCTTCTACCCACTTGAACTTGTTATTTTTGCCCACTGATGGAGATACCTAATTATCGCACATCTCTTTTTCGATACATTTGTTATCCTGCTCATTCCTATTTCCTTTGCAATTCAACTATCATTGATGATTGCCAGCTGAATGTTTGTCGTTGTTACCTCCTCCACCAAAGGTGGACGAAAGTTATGTTTTCACCCCTATCTGTCTGTTTGTCTATTTTGTTTGTCTGTGAACAGGATATCTCAAAACATTGTGGATGGATTCGGATGAATATGATACATAGCACGATATCTCAAAAAGTTGTGGATGAGTTATGACAAAAGTTGGTGGATGAGTTAGGTAGGTGACAAGAACAAACCGATTCGATTTTGGTTCCATCCTATTGATAAAATACAAAACGTAAACTGTTCAGCCTGGCGGAGTGTTATGCATTCTGCTGAGTGCCTTTTTGTTTGTTGTTGTTGCTGTTGTTGTTGTTACTTTGCAGGCCATATTTCTAGTTCTGTGCCAGACTATTGGTGATGTGCTGTGAGAACCTCTACTTGGGGCTTTGATTTTGTTGAACTAGTAAAGGCATGGATTTGGACAGGATGCAGCTGCTAAGTTACAGGCTCTTGGTCAAAAGACACTGAGGTATCTTTAACCCTCCACCGCTATACTTTTATTTTGTAAAAATTTCAGTACAGCACTGTTTGCATGTTTTTGGCCCAAGTCTTTCATGAACCAGCTTGCCAGGCCTGTTTTTCGACTGAAGGTGATTTAGGTAGGACTTTGTAATTTGTTCAGGATGCTGGTGATAACTGTGTCTACTTGTTGTGAAAGACATCGTGGGATATTTAAAGGTTCACCAGCTAAAACTAGTAGACGGGGAGACCCCTGGCTGAAAAGCACCAATCTTACAGTTTATAGTCGAGTCAGGAATCTAAGCCAGACTAGACAGCCCAAAGGCAAATGCGCTTCCACCGTGCAATCTCGATTGCATTTCCGTCTGCATGGAATTATAACAATGATAACTCGATTCTTCTCTAGTGGAGTTGAAATAAAGTATTGAAATTTGCAGAATCTCAAAGGTAATGTGTTTTGAATATCATTTTTCCCCAATCATTATATTATATATATTTTCTTTTTTACAAACCGTTTGTGGATTTTATGTGGAGCTTACCATGAGACTTTGATGCAGTTTTATCATAATTTATTTTGGCACGAAGTAATTTTGCCTTTATTGGTGTCCCTATAATCACACCCTTGAGGACGGGGTCCCATATGCTGTGCTCTGCCTTCCCGCTGCCCTCATCTGATTACCTGGCGCTAGAAGGCTTTCCCTCCAGTTAGAAGGTCAGCTGGTGATTGCATGAGATAAATGATTCCCCATCGATGATGAATTAAGGACAGCACAGCATTTACAATTAATGATGCGATTTCAGGGCTTGTTCATTCTGCTTTGTTTAAATCACTGCTGCCTTGAAAGAAATTACCTGGTGTTGGCCTAATGGTTAGGGCGGTGGGCTTGGGATCCTAAAGTCCTGAGTTTGTAATCCCGGATTAACACCAGGTGGGGCTGACTCAGCCTGTCATCCTTCCGAGGCTTGCAAAATAAGTACCAGATGACTGGTTATAGAGAGGCAGGCACTGGATCAGCGGCAGATGTGCCCACCGAAAATGATGCAACCAGCAGCCGGGTGGCTGCACACGAACCACCACCCACTTGAAAAAAAACATGTATTTGCATTTTAATTGTATTTTATTTTTGTAAAATAATAACCAGCTGTAGTTGAACTATCAGCTTGCAGTGTAAACTCGAGTGGTACTTGGTAGATAACATCTGCATCCGGACCTTAAACAAAATCTAATCGCCATGTTCTTGTCATGTACCCAACTCATCCACCGAGTTTTGTCATAACTCGTCCCCTTTTTGAAATATCATGCTACATATCGATTTTGGCCCATATCGTAATGGTGAAAAATCACTTCAAATCAAACTGGAAAGCGTCTGAAAGTGCAAATCCCGTCTGTGTCCGTTTGTATTCAGATGTCTTCTTCTTCGTCTTCCTAAAGAAAATTGATACAAAAACAAAAAACAAAATGAAAATTGGTTTTATGCAGCCTTGACCTTTTGATTAAAAAAAGATCAGCTTCTAGCTTTTGATTGGTGAACCAATTTAGCGACCCAATATGCAAATTCTTAAAATTTCAGGTCAATTGGGTTTAAATTGGCAATTTTACACAATCTTGACCTTTGACCTTTTGATCTAAAAAAAAAAACAATCAGCTTCTAGCTTTTGATTGGTGAACCAATTCAGTGACCCAATATGCATATTCTTAAAATTGGACAGACACACACATACACACAGACAGACAGACACACAAAAGTGATTACAAAACCCCGTCTCCTGCTGTGCAGTGAACGGGATAAAATTTCTCATATCCGATGCAGATTCAGATCTTCACCAAAATCCGTCCATAACTTTTTGAGATATCTTGCTGAGAGACAGACAAACAGACAAAGGCAAAAACAAAACCTCCATTCATCTTCGGTGGAAGAGATAATAACGCAATATATTGTGACAGTTGTGAGCTCGGGGAAGACGGGTTAATGGATACGAGCAACGGTACCCTCCCTATGGGCGGGGCTTCAATTGGGAGGCCCAAATGAAAAGGCAAAATATCAGAAATTGAAGGTTTTTTTTATTTTTAACGATTCATATAAACATCCGTTGAATCATATCACACGCAAATCATCAAAATCTAAACAGTATCTTTAGAATTTCAATAAAAGCCACATCACTGTTCATATCGGTAAATATTATTCCATCGTGTTTCAAATCGTGATCGATACACTATGATCGTGATGATCGTGATCGTGAATCGTGATCGATAATCGTGTTCACAATCGCTATGTCGTATGTACTCCCGATACGTGTACCAAATTCCCGATACGTGTAACTGTACCAAATCAACAGTTAAAAGGATTTTTGAGCCGATAGCTGTTACGGCCTTGGCAAGATCGATGGAGACAGCGATCTGTTGGCGATCGATGGAGACATGTTGCTTTCCCGGGTGCCGCACAAACGGCTGCACCGATCGCGCGGCACCCGGGAAAGCAACATCGTCACAATGAGAACAATGAACGTTATGCAAACGCGAATGTTATGCGGGAGTCCAAACCTGAGAATGCTGGAGACTAGAGCTGAAATTGGGAAAACTAAATAGTCTATTTTACTCCTGGAGATCCCAGGATTATCCACCCAAAATATCTTTGCGATCGGTTCAGCAGTTTTTACGGTACCTTTGAACAGACAGACAGACAGACAGACAGATGGACATTTGGTGAATTATAGTAAGATGATGATGTTGGAGGGTTTGAGATGATAAATTTGTCAGTGGCCCATGTTAATTAATTAGGTGAATAAATCCTCATTAACATTGCGTCGGCATCGTACATCGCCATATTGGTGGGCTCTCCTTTACTCAATATGTACATTCCCACATGCCACTTCCTCTCATGCTATATATCGATATTGTTATGGAACCGGGATCTGGGATTCACCACAAGGGAGACTTATGGGACACTCCGCAGCCTCCGGATCTGCAGGCTACTTCGCCGCGATTAAGTACGCGGCCCAACAGGTTATGTTAAGCAACTACAGGTGCCGATTGAAACAGTCAAATCTGGAAGGGTTCTCTCTCTTTTACAAATGTGTTACCTTTCCGGTGGTGTGGCGGTACCAATTAGGTTATGTACCCTCGATGCGCACCTATTTATGTATTTATTACGTACATCCGAGCGGAACCATGAGTGCACGCTGGCTAGTGGTATGAGCGATCGGTGGGATAAAACATGCCATCTATCTATTTGTACACACTAAATCGAGCCATTGGAGCGAATGAGACAAAAATGGACAGGATGGAAAACCATTTACCAAAGAAAGGCGCGTATTTACAAGCACATCACACAATAAGCAAACATCAACAAAGGCACAGAAGAGCAGATCTTACCCGTAGTACTTATTTCCCCCTGAAGCAGTCTTAGATTTTTGTTCATACACAGGACATCAGGACATGGCACCAACAGAATCATTCCTGGGAAATTTAAAGAGGAAGTATAGAGGATAAAGAGGTAGGGTGAGGTATATTGTCGGCGTCTGACTCACCCTCGGCATGCATCGACAATGCCAACCCCACAACAATGCCAATCCCACAATGGGAAGATAAGGAGGGGTAATGAGATCAGAAGTGAGTGAATGCGAATTAGAAGAGTGTGTGCAGTATAAGTGTTTTTGAGGAAGAGTATGAAGAGTGTAAACCACACCCAGATGGGTCAAGAGGCCAACCATTCATAGCTCTTTCAATCATGATACTCCTTATGCATATCAAGTAGACAAATTAGCGGTTCTTAGGGGAAAGGAAGAGAAAGATCGTGTATATCAGTAGTGGAGCTATCTTCCCGCACTATGGACCATGTGGCTCTCTTGTTCTCATGCCTCGGCTCCGTGCTTGACTCGGAACAGTGCAATCCGACCAGTGCTCATCCCAGCTATAGCACAGCTTGTCCTGACTCCAGCGCAATTCATCTTGGCAGGCGATTTCTCCACTGCACAAGCAGGCAGGCAGCGTCTCCTCGGGTCCCCAGCTTGTTCCAACAGCACGATCCCTAGCACATGCCAACAGCAGCAAATGCTCTGAAGCTCCGGCTTTTATGAAGCTTGGGCTTGGTGTAGATCTGAAGGAGCAAAGTTTGTGGGAGTTGGAGTTTCCGGGAACTGAGGTCGTGACATGCCCTTTGACTTGGCATGCCGCAACCTCATTAGCCATGCTTAATAGCCATTGCCCCCGCAACACCAATCATTCCAAAGGTCCGGTTCACCCCTGGGGTCGGCTGTTCCTCCAGTACCCTATTTTTCTTTCCCAACCAGCGATCTTTCCTGCATAGTGTTTTTGAATGAATAAAGGGGGGGGGGGGTGTTTAGCAGGCAGGGGTGGACGTCAACGTGACTTTTTTTGTAAAAAAAAGAAATTACCAAAATCCTGAAATACCAAAAAAACCAAAAACATATGCACAACCATTTAGTACACTTCATTTCGAAGCATTCATGAAAGGTTATGCATATAAACCTTTGTATAACAAAGCTATCGCAAAACAAAAATCATTCTGGGGCAAAAATGACCCATGAGTGCATCTAAGGGTTAAACTGGGCATTTCGTCTGCCGGCGTTATTTGGTGGTGTCCCTCATGGTGTCCCTCATGAATAGTAGGCAACCTATAGAGATTATAAATTCCATGAATTTTGGTCTGGTCTTTTTGGCAACCCTTGACACCAGGTTACACCACTTGCTATCTCAGAGTAGTTTTTGTCTGGTCAGAGAAGCTCCTACACTACAAGCAAATTCACATCTAAAAATTGTTCTCATGTCACATGTGAACAACCGTCTTCGGTTATTGCGGGCAATAAGGAGGATGACTCAGTTATGGATTAAAAAAACAAAATCTTTCCTGTAATCCCATTTTTACCATTTAATACCCGACCATACTGACTTAAATATCTACATTACTTGGAAAAATCAATTTTGTATACAAGATCTAACAAACAAGATGAGTAATTTTTAAAAACTGCAGATTTCTGTTCATATTAATTTGTCAGTAAATATTATTCTCAAAGAGGCTTAAAACAGATGATTTCAGGTTTTGAGATTTGTCATTTTCTTTCAGGTGAACAGTTTGAGAGAGCACGGCGTCTGCAGGCCAAGATGAAGACCAACCTAGTGATGGCAAAGGATCGACTCGATTTGCTTGGTCGGTGAAATGAACAGACACGTAACTTCACTGTCACTTGTGTTTCTAGTAAATAAATAAACATAGGGGGAATACCCCTGGTGCTCACCTGGTAGAATAAACAGTATACTCCACTGACTAAAGGTATTTTAAACCAATTTCAATGGTTGCTAGAAGACAGGGCAGCATGTAGAATCATACTAACATAATCATAAGATTTTAAACAAACAAACAAATAAATAGCTATGTTGGGGGGCAATGTCCCCCCCTGCACCTCCCCTTAGGGCCAGTTTTCTTATGCCGTGAAAAAACTTTTGGCACATCAAGGGTGTTGAAGGTTGTGGTCAGGTTTCATCGAAATTGTGCGTGTAGTTTCTGAGAAAAAAGCAAATACCTATTTTGGGGTTCACTCCCCCTCATAGACCACCTTAGACCTCGATTTTTTTTATGCTGTGAACAAACTTTGGTACATCACGGGTGATGAAGGTTGTGGTCAAGTTACATCGAAATTGTGTGTGTGGTTTCAGAGAAGAAATCAAATATCTATTTTGGGGGGGTCAAACCTGGATCCACTTTGATCCCCCATAGACCCCCTTAGACCCCGATTTTCTTAATGCCATGAACAAACTTCGGTACATCACGGGTGATGAAGGTTGGGGTCAAGTTTCATCGAAATAGTGTGTGTAGTTTCAGAGGAAAAAGCAAATTCCTATTTCGGGGGAGGGGGGGGGGGCATCAAACCTGGATCCACTTTGACCCCCGTTGGACTCCCTTAGACCCAGATTTTTTTTAAATACCGTGAACAAAGTTTAGTCACAACACAACAAATATCATTTGGGCCAAGTTTGGTCACAATCCCATCAGCGGTTTCGGAGAAGAAGTTTCAAGTGTTTACGGACTGACGGACAGACAGACGGAAGGACGGACGGACTGACAGACGGACAGACAGACTGACAGATGGACGGACGGCCTGACGGACGGCGCGCCATCGCATAAGCTCCCCTGAACTTTGTTCCAGGTGAGCTAAAAATATTGCTAAATTTGGACGCTTCTTTCATAAACTGAAAATTTACTTCATGCTCGTTATGACCCCGTTGTCAACGGATAAAGTGTGAATTTTGTTTCAACAATCTTGCGTATGTTCCTTAAGAAGTGGAGTTTGTGCAGTCGTCGAAGTACACCAACAAATAAATTAATGTTGACCTTTCTCTTCTTTCCTTTTTAAATGTTTTTTCTACCAGATCTAGTCTCATGAAACATTGAGGTGACAGAGTGTAAATCGGAAATCTCCTGACCGTGGGGGTAGTGTTGGGGGGTAATGGGACCACAGTTGGACACAAGAGGTAAATAAATGAATGAACAGGAGAGGGCGACAGAGAGAGAGGATACACTCTAACCTGCAAGAGGGTTTGATGAGGAAGGCCTAATAAGGGTAGACATGATTATTTTCATTACCGATACTTTCCACTCCAAATGCCAAATCAAATGGCTCATAAAGAGTTTGCAAATGTCCCGACACACATGATTTACATTGAGTTATTTCACTTCCACAAATGAGAAAAATGAGATATGATAGCCAACCTAACATATCTTGATGAAAAAGTGTCCTTAGACATGGGGTGCTGTAATGATAGTTCCTAACAGCAACACTGCGCTCTCTTCAAAGCACTACACTACTGGTACTTGTATGGTTGCTCAAGCATGAACACAATGTCATATTCCTTATCCCAATTGGCAATGTAAACTACACATTCAGCACTTTCATATGCAATGATAAACTAGTCCATTATGCTCATCGGTAACAGGTTATACCTACGGCTGGCTGGACACAGGTTGTTTCGCAGAGTCGGCGAGAGCCTTTCATGCTTGAGAGTATTGTTGGCACTCCGTACCCGATCCAGGTCACTCATTTCTTCCAATGCTGCTCTCCAATTGAAGAAGTGCACAATTGTATCGTAGTTATTGAGTGCACCCCAAAGCCCTCGTGCATTGCCAAATGGTGGCAGAGAAACCCTGACCACTCTTCCAGCCAACATATTTTTCAAAGTGCTTCACGATGATGTTGAACGGGACTTTTCTTAAAAAGAAAGATATGAATAGATATTGAATCGAAATGACACTAGTATCCCTCTGTACTTTGCCAATGCAGATATGGCGAATGCACCAAAGCGTCGAGATTCTCTGGTGCACAAGAGTAATTCGCTTCCTCGTGCTGTTCCCGTGCCAAGCCGTACATCACCAGCAGTGTCGCCCACTCACCTGCGTTACCCCAGTGTTGGAAATCCCTTCAACGTCTCAGGCATCAGCCGGTCATCATCTCACCCCTCTGGAGGGGCTAGCACACCCCCCGGGCGCTGCTCACCTGTGGGTAGCCGAAGAGCATCTCCACCCAATACGGGTTCCAGTTCGCCACGACAGGGCTCACCTACGGCATCTGGGCGCAGACTTATAGGCCAGGCCTCTGTGTCTGCAGGGAAGGTGAGGTGTATTTATGATGTATTTATGATGAAATTTGTTGAAGGATGTGAAGAAAATTATCTGTGTACTTTAATGAAGCAAAGTTTTCTAATCTGGAATCTTCTGCTTGAAAAGACCCTTCACTCTAAGGGAGGTGGATCTAGAGCTGGGAGTCGTGGAAGCACACCAACAGCCTCCCCTGCACGAAAGACCGAACTCAAGAATCTGCGCAATGTTGATAGCAAGCTTGCCTCACTCATCCTTAATGAAATAGTGGACAAGTAAGGTTCTTGGCTCTTCATCTGCAGAATTAATGAGTAGTTCGGTGTTATTTGGTACTTTCAGTAATAATATCGATGAATGGTGGAGGAGACACGGAGGTCGATATTTGTGTCCAGTGCACCATCAGTCCATTGGGAAGACATTGCTGGGCAGGAACTGGCCAAACAAGCTCTCCAGGAGATTGTCATCCTCCCATCTCTCCGACCAGAGGTACCACCTCGGATTAGTAACAGTGTTGTGATGATGATAATTTCTGCTTCTTTGACTTCATGTGCTCATAATTATGTAGGTAATTTGGGCGAACATGTTTATGCTGTCATACGTTTGAACGAATCAAAGGCTGCTAGGATAGATTAGAGGCATGTGCCTTGGTTTAAACTCGTCTTTAAGGTATCTAGCCTTGGTTTCAATGTCGACATAGCAATAAAATATCACCTTTGCAGTGTTTCACATGCATGGTGATTGATGCATCAATGTGTGTGGTACCCATCAGAATGACTTTAAGCAGGAAGACCCATCTGCCAGCACTTGTCGTTATTACCCTTGTTACGTATTTCCTCCCCAAACCCCGGTTGCGGTGCACCTCAGAGTCTCGAGAGGGAACACGGCAGAAAGATTTGTTATTTTGAGTGTTCTAATAAACCATAGCAAAACCACACCAATGTAATTGTAGAACAAAACAAGTAATTGTATTAAGAAATCTCACATACACAATAATAACACTATTAAAGAAAGTACAATGGAAATGTCACTTGCATCAAATGAACAATACATATGATGGTACAATCATTCCCCAATGCTCTCAAAGCAACAAACTCACGATATGCCAAACGTGAGTGGAATATAACATTCCCCAAAGTCCGTGCACGGATCCCCACGCTGGGTAAAGTTCTAAGTCGTGCAGGACAGCAAGAAATAGGCAGGTTTCAGCGCGAGTGCAGATGAAGAGTTACGAGGTTGGAGGTCGGGCAGCTGGCAGAACGGGATAACAATCCCCCAAAACGTGAGTGTAATCCATGCCTCATGTCCACCAACGATTAAGCCGATATGGAAAACCAACAGCGATCAACACAATGTTGTCGATATGGGAATCCCAATGACAAAACAAGATGCACCAAGCAGATGGCCTCTTCGAGGACAAAATGGTGTATCGGCCTGTGTTGGAGGCGCTTGCTCCCCCACCAACAATCACTCATACTTAGTGATAAAACCTGACGCAGGTTTAATTGCAATCGCAATATAGGACGATGTCACGGGCAATCCCTTTCCCGGGAAGCCTCAACTCATTCACGACCAATATAAAAAAGGTCCGCTCGCAGCCTCGATGCGACTCACAGCTGTCTCTCTCCGCCTCTCTCTGCCAATCTCGATCTCCCTTCACTTCTGGTTCCTTTGCCGTGTTTTCCTTTTCCCTTCACAAACATTTATTTTTACCTTTTACTAAAGTCATTTCCATTTCACACAAAAAATCTTAACAACAATATTACCTGAAACTAAAAATCCTACAAGTATATAATAACAACAAAGGCAGAAGTGATTGATCCGTAACACCCTGCACTCGCGAAGCAAAAATGCGGGGTTAAGCTATCTGTTGTATCCATACGTACTGTAGGGGAAGTATTCGGGAGACTCAAGACTCCAATGACCGGACACAGGTTTTACAAAAGGTCTGGTTTATTAACTGGTTATTCACTTCATTCCAATTACCAAATAATACCGCTTCATTCAATGGACCAGGTTAACTCTTTTCGCATGGTCCTTCTCGTTCGGCCGATGTTCCTCCGCCACTCCCGTCGGGCAGTGGGTCTGATGATGAGGAGTGCTCGTCCGTTCCGTCGGTCAGAGCTCCTGGTGACAAGTCCTCTCGACTCAACGTTTGCTCTCGTTTATATGGACAAACTGGACTTAATCCCCTGTCCGCTGAACGTTAATCCTTTCTCCGCTAATGCCCCGAGGTCATGCATGCACCAAGTCCTGGCATCAGCTCGCTCCCCTCCTGCTGTGGGTTCCGTTTACCAAACGATAGGGGGGTGCTCCAGCCAGGGGCTGTGACCAGGTGGACAAGAGATTATCATGTTCGGGCACATTCCTGACACTCATTTACGAACTCGTCTTTCACAGAGTTTGCAGGTAAAATGTATCTGCTTCGTTACCAGTGTTAATTAATAAGTTACCAGTGCCAATTAATAAGTTACACTGAGTTACACTTCCACAATTCCCTCATCTTTTTGTTTTTGTTTATATTAACCATTAATCTAAACATCAATATAAGTAAACAATCAATCACTACAAGTAAACATCATTACAAGTATAAGTAAATAATCAATCACTTTGGTAATCAAATTCCCTTGGGCATACACCATCATCCTGCAAGAATCACAAAACATTTCGTTGGTCATTGACTCCTTCCATATCGTTCAATCTATTGCATTTGCATCACAAATATATTTTCAAAACAACACTTCACCATCACCAAGATACAACAATTTCACTTCATTTTCAAGTTTTGTAAAGCATCTGCACCATCTGGCAAAAACGTTTGCCTCCACACAAATGTTGACTTTGTTTGAAAGGAAGGGCTGATCACTTGTGTTTGAATCCTGGTATGAAACATTTTCTCCTAATGTCTTCATAGCTCCTGCACTACTTCGTGTAGGATTTCGCTGTTGTGGTAACATTGCGGAGTCATAGACTGACCCTGCTCTCCTTGTAGCATTCTTGCCACTTTTTGCTGTAAACCATAGTAATTCCTGAACAAGGCCTTCACCCAGTTGTAGTCGACTTGCCTCCTCCCTCATTGTGAGTGGGCAGCAAGTATTGGTGTGACGTTGATTGGCCAGCAAGATGTGGAACAGGGATGCCGGATGCATCCACAATGATGTTGGGACCATGGTGTTCAGGTCATTCATGGTCCTTACCAGGAGCAACCAGCAGAATCGTGCACAGCTGTTGTGACAAGGGCACAGCCGTTTTTTGCAGCTCCATGCTGGTTCCCCGGACGTTGGTGAAGTAATAACATATGTCCCCGCATTTCACAGAGGTTGCAGGTAAAATGTCGTTATCCTGCAACTTCTGATGTGGTGAATGTTCGAAGCCTTCGAACAAGAGTAAGTGATCGCCTTTCTTTCATATGTTGCAGTGTGATCCAGGCAAATGGTCACATAAATTTCCTTGGTGAAGGTAAGCATTCATCTCCAAGTTACACGGGAGAATGTCTTCATCATTCTTTGAGAAAGAGGGTGTATGCCATGATTAACTTCATTTTTTAGCCACAAATTTTCTTTCTCGAACTTCTTCCCAATTCCGTTAGCAATCCCTCCAAAATGTGATCTCGTCTTATCCTTATGCTCAGTCACATCTGAATCTGCTTTCCGCACACACTGAATCAGATAGGGTACATCTTACCATGAAATCAGCATAATCATGTATATCTTCCGACAGTTTCACATTCAACAATTTGTTGTTTTTCCTTAACACAAAAGTTATATTCATTTATATGCGTCACACAAATAATATTCAATCAGGTATGTATTTTATTACTAAACTAAGAATAGCATTGTATATGATTACAATCACAAACGGGAATACCTAATTCCCAACAACAATTTTCCCAAACCAACAAATTAAACATAATGTATTATTACCATAATTCCTCTCCACTTTTTCTTTTCCCTCTTTTTTTCCTAACAGTGTGTCACTCGTGGTGATATGAGTTCACTGATATTGTAATTGACACAACTCATAACATTGTCGTTATGCCATTATCTTAATTCTACTGTATTCACTATTCATTTGCAACATCACTTGATTCATTCTTTTAATCTCGGTATTATTCATATCATCATAACAATCTTTCTATTTTAGGTCCATATTTGTTTCTATTCTTATCAACCTCCTACGGTTTATCAATTTGTTCCAAAACACTGCAACCAAAGGTTTTAACCAAAGCTCTACCAAACTATTTCCAATTTGAACTCAAAATGCTAATTAAACAACAATTCAAAGAATTAACTTCAATGGGTCAACAAACTCATTTTATAAACAGATCTAATTTTCCCATCCAATAATTTTCCTTGCCAAATGTCATATTGCAACACTTTAATAAACCTTCGAAAAATGTCTCCCAAATCAATAAATTCCCTTTTTACTTCCCAAATACTCATCTGTAAATTACATATTCAATTACAGTTTTTTCCTATTTGTTCGGCCTAAATGGCCACCGAAGTGGCTGCCAACATGCAGTACCGTTTTTATCTATCAAGCAAGTATTCGTCCACATAAGATCTCTACCAAAATGTTGTTTGTAAAAAACAAATCTGGGATTTCTGATTACATGGATGCACACTCTCAGGACATTTCAGGCTGCTTGTTAACAATCCACTACGATAAATTAATTCCTTTACCCACAATCAAATAATTAGTACAAATTGAGGATATTATCCCTATCACATTCATTTATAGATTCATTATGTTGGATCTAAATTTTCTCCCACTGCTGCAAGGAAGAACAATAGCTCTAATAAGTCTTTGTAATATCTCACTTCATTTACCCAGCATTGAAGAATTTATTTACTATCCATTCCCATCTGTTAACCAGTGACTTTGTTTGAACTCCAAAACTTAATTTGATGAATCCCATGTGTACAGTTACCACTTATTGAAACCCATACTTTTGTAGAAAATATCCAAGTAAGTGTTTTTATTTTAAACCCCCTTAACTGTTGCTCATCCATTTCTATGCACCCAGTGAGTACTACTGACACCAGTATGCCAATATAGGTGTGCGAGTTTAACAAATATGTTGCAGGTACACGTGACATCGCGTTCTGAGTATAAATAACGTAACAGCGCGTTCATGTCTGCCCCTTGGTTTAAGATTCACAATGCATTCCGTTTTAAAACTCACAATAGTTCCAACCAGCAAGATATTCTTTACTATTTTCCCATATCATCTATGCCTAATACACAACCATACATGCAGCACAATTTATATGCTGATAAAATTCAAGTTTATATATATATATATATATATATATATATATATATATATATATATATATATATATATATAAAAATCCGTGAGCAGAGTATTCTGGGAAGTCAGTGTAAGACCTCTCCCAAATTTGGCTAATTTTGTACTCCCTCATTTCTTTTTATGAAGCTCATATCCATAAATAGCTGTTATTCTCATATAAATTCTATCAAAAATGGAATCCCCAAATTACTCACAATTTTACTATTAATTAATGGCTGCTCATAACCCAGCACATCAAATCTTTATATTCCATCTCCCTTGACAAAAGAGATAATGTTCATAATCAAATTATATTTCTATTTTATTTTACGGATTCTCTGCATATTCAATCCTATCCACATAAAACTATCCATTTCCAGACAGGCACACTGTCGGTGTCAACAATCTTGTAAGATTGATACACAAAACAATAAAAAACACTAACATTGACACACAAAAATACACACACACATGCATTATGCGTATTTGTTTGCGTTGGAACTATTATTTACAGATCAAGATGGGTGTCAATTTTATTTCAATTTCATAAAATTTGTCCTTCAATTTTAGAAATGCTAATACACAAATGGACCAAAAAGTTTATTCTTAGAAAACCCCTATGATGTCACATTGAAATTACCCTTTCAGTTCCCACAATAATTTATCCAAATTTGACTACACACCCATTTACATGTCAGTCGACCACTGACCTATCAATCATGCGAAACAATAGTCTGACATTCCCACCTGATCATCATGTGACCCTTGTCCCTTGGTTTAAAATTTGCAAAGCAATTGTTCCAACTTTGTAAATTTAAAATTGTGTGCCCAACATAAAAGATCCAATTTCGGCATGTGATCAATTAATTACTAATTTGCTTACAAGCAAAAGAAAAAATGAATAATTCTTGCTCCGAAAACTTTTCAGACCCAAGAATCATCGACAGTTATTCATGTTTGTCCAGTAATCGAATCTGTTGAGGCCAATCATCATTTGGGATTTGCAGCAATGAAGGCCTAATCATTGTCTGAGGTACCGGTACGCACTGGTACCCTTGATCTTGGTTTGCCCCATGACCTTGTCCTCCTGTTGACATACGGACATCTTCTTCTCCAATGTCCCATCTTTCCACACTCGAAACACCGGTTTCTGTCGTTTCCTGGTCTGTGCACCTGTGCATTTGTATTGCTGGGCTGCATCTCTACATCCCTGAGTTGCCACTGCAATCTCTCGTTGTCTCCTGAAACACGAAAAAATTCTCTGTACCGTCCTTTTTGGGGAGACAACTGGAAATCAGATGGGACAACTGTCACTTTCATTCCTAATTTCGAGGGCAGTTGTGCATTTGTCTCCTCCATTGTATCCTGTATCCTTTTTATTTTAAGTTCTAGATCCGTTATCCGTTCTTGCTGTTCCCGTTGTCTGGATTCACCATCCCAAAGATGGAATGCAAGCCAGTCTACCGTTAGATTCTGTCTCTTCCTGGCTTTCAATCTTTGTTCCAATCTTTCCAATCGACTTCGCTCAAATGTACCATCTCTTGGAAACTCCTCATCATGTCCCTTTGTCCACAAATACCAATTCTCGACCTGCCTTATAGCTTCGGCACCATAACGGTCGTACATATGATGTGTACAAGTACCTTTTTGTGGAATCTCTGGTTGTCCTTGTGTATTCTTGCAGGCTCCATTTCCCATTCTGCCTTTTATCAAAGTAGCGTTGGATGTGTTGTAGCTTGTTCCAGGTTCCTCTAAAGCTTCACTCGTACCTCCAGGAAGGATCTCTCCACCTGTTCACACGGTGATTTCCAAAGAGTCTCCCTCAGTTGTGGCTTTTGCACAATCCAATCTGACAGATCAGTATTTGCAGATGAGCCGGAGGGCCAGTATGAAATGGGTGAATCCTCAGGTGTCCGCTCTGTTGACGGGGAAATCACACAATGGTAACCGCACATATATATCTGTATATAAACTCACCACCTTGCTCAATTTTCCCAGGTTGTCTCCACATTGATAATATCTCGCAAAGATATCAAAGCTTCTTTCTTGAGACCGCATTTTCATCAATCAAACAATCAATATATTCAATTCAATTTATTCAGTTCAATTTATTCAGTTAAATTTATTCAATTAAATTCAATCAATTAGATTCAATCAATCAAGAATATCCAATCATATCATTCAACTTCTTCCATGATTGTCAAGAATATCCAATCATATCATTCAACTTCTTCCTGAGTGTGAAGAATATCCAATCATATCATTCAACTTGTTCCTGAGTGTGAAGAATATCCAATCATATCATTCAACTTCTTCCATAAGTGTGAAGAATATCCAATCATATCATTCAACCTCTTCGTGAGTGTGAAGAATATCCAATCATATCATTCAACTTCTTCCATAAGTGTGAAGAATATCCAATCATATCATTCAACTTCTTCCTGAGTGTGAAGAATATCCAATCATATCATTCAACTTCTTCCTGAGTGTGAAGAATATCCAATCATATCATTCAACTTCTTCCATAAGTGTGAAGAATATCCAATCATATCATTCAACTTCTTCCTGAGTGTGAAGAATATCCAATCATATCATTCAACTTCTTCCATAAGTGTGAAGAATATCCAATCATATCATTCAACCTCTTCCTGAGTGTGAAGAATATCTAATCATATCATTCAACCTCTTCCTGAGTGTGAAGAATATCCAATCATATCATTCAACTTCTTCCTGAGTGTGAAGAATATCCAATCATATCATTCAACCTCTTCCTGAGTGTGAAGAATATCCAATCATATCATTCAACCTCTTCCTGAGTGTGAAGAATATCCAGTCATATCATTCAACTTCTTCCTGAGTGTGAAGAATATCAAAAAAAACCGTATTTACAGATCGCTAGAGAAAAAAAAAAAAAACACGAATAATAGATAAAACCGTGTGTAAGACCTCTCCCAAATTTTGTCCGCTCATTCACTTTTCCTGATTCGCATCAAGGATCTCCATCATCAGACAGCGTACTTAATTCCGCATTTTAATGAGAATTCAACAGGAATTTACGACTCAAAGGAAAAAGAACGAGCAGACCTTTTGCAGGACGATCGTTACAAAATCGTTACATATATTAAAGTATTTATAATGTCGACAAATCATAGCTTAATTCTTACAAAATTTGGTTCTTTGAATAAATCACAGCACCGGGAGAACCAGCTCCAAAAAATGGATCTTTGTGTTTATTCAGCACCCTAGTAATTGGTTCTTTGTGTACTAATTACACAGCACCCAGGCCCCGCTCATATGGATCTTTGTGCAGCGCTGCACAGCACCTGAGCAAAAGGGGTTTCATCTACATTTTCCTTATCCGGTGTACCATCCGTGATATTTGTTTGCTCATTCACTATTCCTGATTCGTCATCAAGGATCTCCATCATCACACAGCGTACTTAATTCCGCATTTTAATGAGAATTCAACAGGAATTTACGACTCAAAGGAAAAAGAACGAGCAGACATTTTGCAGGACGATAACTGGAATTAGTCGTGAAAATATATCCAAAATACACAAAAATACACACCCACACAAATAAACAACATTTATTCCGTTTAACAGAACAAACATTTCCTCTATCATGACATGCATGTCTTCAAAATTATATGACCAAGAGAAAAAGTAAAACTAATTAAAACTGCGGGCAGTGATAATCCGGGGACCATACCGCTCCATCCTGATTGGACGAGTGCGTGCTAGAGTCGTTAACAACGACAGTCCAGATCCGATTGTTCAAAATTTCAACTCAATCGATCGAAAAATGAACGCAGGGATGCATTTTAAAGGTGCAGTGGCACTAACTGAGTTGCCACGAATATGGCCACGAAATTGCCAATATGGCCATCACAAAATATTTTCCTTAATCAATTGGCTCATAGCATAACCAATCTGTAAGTATTTCATCCGAAGATGTATCTCTGAGGACTTTTAATTAAATAAGTCATTTATAAATCAACGAGTTAATTTATTAAATGATTAATCAATAAATCAATATTTTCCTTGACAGCCACATCACTTGGTCAGTGTCATGTCCAAATATCAGCTTCCTTACTCAAAAGGTGCCTGAGTTAATGTAATGTAATTACTGTAATAAGATTACTGCAATTACTGTAATGATTACTGTAATTACTGTAATTACCGGAACTGTAATTACTGTAATTACCTCAGGTAATTACTGTAATGTAATTACTGTAATTTAATAAGAAATGTAAATAATTAAATAAGTACTTCATTAATCGCTCATAATTAAATAACTCGTGAATTCTTATCCGATTTACTTAACATTTGAGTGTCCCCAAAACGTTGGAGCAAAACGTTGCAACAACGAAAGTGAAACGTTGTAGCGACGTTGTGGAAACGTTAGCAAAACTCAACATTTGAATGTTCCCAAAACGTTGGAGCAAAACGTTGCAACAACGAAAGTGAAACGTTGTAGCGACGTTGTGGAAACGTTAGCAAAACTCAACATTTGAATGTTCCCAAAACGTTGGAGCAAAACGTTGCAACAACGAAAGTGAAACGTTGTAGCGACGTTGTGGAAACGTTAGCAAAACTCAACATTTGAATGTTCCCAAAACGTTGGAGCAAAACGTTGCAACAACGAAAGTGAAACGTTGTAGCGACGTTGTGGAAACGTTAGCAAAACTCAACATTTGAATGTTCCCAAAACGTTGGAGCAAAACGTTGCAACAACGAAAGTGAAACGTTGTAGCGACATTGTGGAAACGTTAGCACAACCCAACATTTGAATGTTCCCAAAACGTTGGAGCAAAACGTTGCAACAACGAAAGTGAAACGTTGTAGCGACGTTGTGGAAACGTTAGCAAAACTCAACATTTGAATGTTCCCAAAACGTTGGAGCAAAACGTTGCAACAACGAAAGTGAAACGTTGCAGCGACGTTGTGGAAACGTTAGCACAACCCAACATTTGAATGTTCCCAAAACGTTGGAGCAAAACGTTGCAACAACGAAAGTGAAACGTTGTAGCGACGTTGTGGAAACGTTAGCAAAACTCAACATTTGAATGTTCCCAAAACGTTGGAGCAAAATGTTGCAACAACGAAAGTGAAACGTTGTAGCGACGTTGTGGAAACGTCAGCAAAACCCAACATTTAAATGTTCACAAAACGTTGGAGCAAAACGTTGCAACAACGAAAGTGAAACGTTGTGGCGACGTTGTGGAAACGTCAGCAAAACCCAACATTTAAATGTTCACAAAACGTTGGAGCAAAACGTTGCAACAACGAAAGTGAAACGTTGTGGCGACGTTGTGGAAACGTCAGCAAAACCCAACATTTAAATGTTCACAAAACGTTGGAGCAAAACGTTGCAACAACGAAAGTGAAACGTTGTGGCGACGTTGTGGAAACGTCAGCAAAACCCAACATTTAAATGTTCACAAAACGTTGGAGCAAAACGTTGCAACAACGAAAGTGAAACGTTGTGGCGACGTTGTGGAAACGTCAGCAAAACCCAACATTTAAATGTTCACAAAACGTTGGAGCAAAACGTTGCAACAACGAAAGTGAAACGTTGGTATTTATCACATTGCAATGACCTCTAAACATTCCTAAACCAATATCCCATTAAAATCCCATAAAAAACCCATTAAAATCCCATATCTTGTCACCCTTTGCATTGTTGAAAGCAATTAATTCCATAACTCAATATTACCTCAATTTATATATACTAGGGCGTGCCCGCACGTACGTGCTTGCCCGTACGTGCTTGCAAAAAAACATGCGTGCGAACAACAACAACAAAAAAACTTTGAAACCACGTGGCAGTAACGACCACAGAACCCCCCCCCCCCCCTCTATTTACATGAAATGGTTTGGTCCATTCGCAAAGCCAAAGCGAACGACCACAGAACCCCCCCCCCCCCCCTCTATTTACATGAAATGGTTTGGTCCATTCGCAAAGCCAAAGCGAACGGCTTGCGAGTACGGTGACCATACCTTGGGACCCACTTGTCCGATTAATTTCAAACCTTGAAAAGGCACATCCTCGGGTCCCCAGCAATATACCTGGCAAGTTTCAAGTATATCGGACCGGTAGTTTGTCGAGAAACAGCGGTCGCATACAGACAGACCGACACACACACCGAGATTACTGGAATTATAGATAGATAAAAATCCGATCCCATTAAAACCTTCAGACAAACCACTAGCAATATTATTCCTAGGACTAAAATTACCAGGACCATTATCAAACATTTATCAAAATATTAGGACCATCATCACACCAATGAATGACTCAATCCTTTAATGACTACATCCAAACCCAGACATTTTGAGTTCCGTAACTTTAATACTTCAAATTTTCCATTCCTTCCCTTCCTGATCCTTCGATGTAGGGATGGGTTCTTTTTAGGATCATGTTGCATCGAGCATTATTTTCCAAAACAGTGTGAACATTAAACCACACCAAAACCTCTGACATCCCACCATTAACACCTATTGTAAGCGTGCCGAATCAGTAAGCATCACCCCTCCTATGAGCCTCGACCAGAGGGTGGTTGTTACTCACAAACACTCGTCGCTAGCTGTTCCATTGTCTGCCGATTCCCACTCTGCTGCCGATTTACACTAGCTGTTTTATTTCGCTGAGCTCATGAAAGTGGTGACAATGGGTGGTCTGCCATTGCTCTTCCACAAAAGAGTCGTTCCAAAGATATAAGCCGTTTTGTCGCAATACCATAAATTGGAATGAGGTAAAAATATATATATATAAATATAATTCCATTTCCCGGTTCCCTGTCGCACGCCGAGCAAGTCGCGTGCTTTGAACAAGTGCAAAAAAAAAAAAAACTACTTTACGAGTGTACCGGCCTTACACGTCTTGGAAGCAAATGGTCGCATGGTGCACGCATGCTCTGTTTGCTCCCAGGTCACAGTAAGGCCTTTAATGACCAGCGCCGACCTTGTGCATTTTATTTAGACAGCGCAAAAAATACGTATTTACAGAAATCATTTAGGAAAACACGAATAATAGCTACAGTCGTTTATCGAAGTACCATTCGTGATGGGTCACGCCACCTATCGCGGCATCGGTGCGCACGGAACCCCCAGAACCACCTTCTCCCCCATGTATGTACAAAACTATTTCCAAGTTCGTAAATCATATTGGACAAAAACAAGCCACACTCACCTTTTAAAGACTTGTTTGTACAATTGATGTCAGCGGTGCCTCCAAATTGTAGGGGAAGTATTCGGGAGACTCAAGACTCCAATGACCGGACACAGGTTTTACAAAAGGTCTGGTTTATTAACTGGTTATTCACTTCATTCCAATTACCAAATAATACCGCTTCATTCAATGGACCAGGTTAACTCTTTTCGCATGGTCCTTCTCGTTCGGCCGATGTTCCTCCGCCACTCCCGTCGGGCAGTGGGTCTGATGATGAGGAGTGCTCGTCCGTTCCGTCGGTCAGAGCTCCTGGTGACAAGTCCTCTCGACTCAACGTTTGCTCTCGTTTATATGGACAAACTGGACTTAATCCCCTGTCCGCTGAACGTTAATCCTTTCTCCGCTAATGCCCCGAGGTCATGCATGCACCAAGTCCTGGCATCAGCTCGCTCCCCTCCTGCTGTGAGTTCCGTTTACCAAATGATAGGGGGGTGCTCCAGCCAGGGGCTGTGACCAGGTGGACAAGAGATTATCATGTTCGGGCACATTCCTGACACTCATTTACGAACTCGTCTTTCACAGAGTTTGCAGGTAAAATGTATCTGCTTCGTTACCAGTGTTAATTAATAAGTTACCAGTGCCAATTAATAAGTTACACTGAGTTACACTTCCACAGTACGTATGTCATACGTGCGTAAGTGCATGTCTGAGTTTTTAAAACTCGTTTTCTCGGCAACTGTTGGTCGGTTTGACACAAAATTTTCACCATAGGTTCGACTCTGCCTGTATAATGTTTCAGTCATAATTATGACGTCATGGATCACATGGTATGGACGCCATCTTGGAAAAACGTTGCTCCTCTATATATCCGAAACCACTCAATGGGAAAAAATTTAAACCTAGCTCATTGTAAATTACTCCCCATGGGGAATAAGATGTGTTAATGATGTCATCAGTGCCTTCATTATGACGTCATAATTCGACAAGTACAACCCTTTGTCCGATCAGTTTGAAATTTATTGAGTGTGATATACGCAACAATTACATTAAAGAATGTAAATTTATAATGTCATCGGTCACGTTGTCTGGCAGCCATGTTGGATCACAGAAAAAACCCTTACAAAAACAGAAGAGTTGGCTCACACCAACTTGACTGTGTGGGGTAAGTAGTCTATGAATACCATCTAGTAATCCATTTCCGTCAAGTTGTATCCAACTTCTGGTGACATTCATGATCAGTTTTTCCAAACATCCTTAAACATTTCTCCAAGCTTTTCTGCAGCAGAGACAGCTTCGTTGCAGCCTTTACCCCATCCATCCAGCGCATGCACAGTCGGCCTCTTCTTCTTCCCTTAACTTTCCATAACTTTGCCCTCAACATCGACGGTTTCCCAGTATCCACCTCCCCTCACATCCGGAATCTTGGCATCATCTTTGACCAAACCCTCTCCTTCGACAAATACACTAAACAGATCACAAAGACAGCCTTCTTTCACCTGAAAAACATCGCCCGTCTCCGTCCATCCCTCTCCTCCGTGGCTGCAGAAACCCTCATCCACGCCTTCATCACTTCCCGTCTGGACTACTGCAATAGCCTCCTTTATGGTTCACCCTCAACAATCACCAATAAACTCCAATACATTCAGAACTCCGCTGCCCGTCTACTCACCCATTCCCGGACCCGTGACCACATCACCCCCGTCCTTTACAAGCTTCACTGGCTCCCCATCTCCCAGAGAATCCAGTACAAAATCCTCCTCTTGACCTACAAAGCCCTCCATAACCTGGCCCCATCCTACCTGGCTGACCTCCTCTCCAGACACACTCCCACCCGCAACCTCCGCTCTGCTGGTACCAACCTCCTGACCCCCCCCCCCCCCCCCCATCCGGACCAAATTTAGATCCTGGGGGGACAGGGCCTTCTCCATCGCTGCTCCCACCCTCTGGAACTCGCTACCTCACACCATCAGAGACTCCTCCTCACTCACCACATTCAAAACATCACTCAAGACCCACCTGTTCAACACTGCATTCAACATTTAACCCACAGCATCTAACCCCTGACTATCTCCTCTCCTTCTCCCTCCTTTGTGCTTTGAATATTTCCCTATTGATTCTTCTTTTTTTGCAATTGTTTTTATGTTTTGCTATGCATTATGTTTTGCACTCTGTCAAAGCGTCTTTGGGCTTCCTGAAAAGCGCTATATAAAATAAATGCATTATTATTATTATTATTATTATTATTATTATTACCCATACACAGCATGGTTGACTCCTCCAGATTTTCGTTTTCTGCATGCATGATGTGTCTAGAGTATGACAGTTTCTGTTTTACCAACAGCACATCAAATATACATTGTGGTCTAATTTCTTCAATCACCGATTTGTTTGTTCTTCTTGCAGTCAATGAAATTTTTAACATTCATCTCCATCACCATATCTCAAAATTGTCAATCTTTTTCCTTTCTTTCTTTTTCATTGTCCAAGACTCACATCCATCCATTGTCACTAGAAGTAACAAAGCATTCACCAACCTCCTCTTGGTTTGTTTTGTCACAAATTTCCTCTTTCCATATCTCTTTCAATCCTGACATTGCTGTTCTCCCCAACACTAACCATCTATTGATTTCTCCTTCGCATTTTCCACTCACTTCAATCTTGGATCCCAGTAAGATGACACTTTCCACTAGTTCCACATTATTGGTTCCCAATCCGAACACATTGATCTTCTCAGTTGACAAGATTTGTCTTTTTTAGATTTAAATAATGATGAGCCTTTTCACTTTCTGCAGCAATTTCATCAAGTCCTCTTTACTTTCCGCCAACCGAGTGGTGTCATCAGAATACCTTAGACTATTGATCCATCTTCCTCCAATCCTGACTCCAATCTCGATGTCATCATAGTTTGATTTCTTCATGATGTCCTCACTATACAGATTGAACAAGTAAGGGGAGAGGATGTGTCCTTGTCTGATCCCTTTTCTAATTCCAAATCATTATTTATCTCCATACTCTGTTCTTACTGTAGCTTCCTGTTTAGTGTACAGACTTCTTATCAGACATATCAGGTGCTCCGACATCCTCATTTCTCTCAACATTTTAATTATTATTCATACCATAGACGCTTCTGGTGGCCATTGGCGATAGAAGGCACATGCATGCAATTCATATGTAAGCAATAATCTTGGTGGTGCTACTCCATTCCTCAGCCGATCCCACAAGAAGGTCGGAATAATTTGGGCCATTGAAATAGTAGTCGTAGTAGTAGTAGTAGTAGTAGTAGTAGTAGTAGTAGTAGTAGTAGTAGTAGTAGTAGTAGTAGTAGGCATTTGAATGAATGAAACTATGAGGGTAGAAAAGAAAAAAAATTATAAGTACACAACTGGCTCTTTATAGTCATTGGCCTTCCTTTCTGTCAGATCATGCGAAACAGTGTTGTCGTTATGTAGGAATAACATAAATTGTGAATTTTTATTTAGTTATTTAATACAATCAGGAGTACCCGGCATTGCCTGGGGGGGTGGGGGGGAGAGGGAGGAGGCAGGAGGCAGGAGAGGGAGGGGTGAGGAAGGGAGTGTGAAGGGTGGAAGGGGGAGGGATGCGAGAGGTGAGGGGAGAGGGAGGGGAAAGATATACTACATATACATCTTTTGGGGGGGGGGTGGCTTTGACAGGCCCCTCCGTTTTGGGGGAGGGGGGATGAGAAGGAGAAAAAATTTACCCGTGCAAAGAGTGCTTTAACCTCAGTGTTGCCCAGGTAAAAAAAAGGAAATTGTAATATCGTCTGCCACCATCACCAGGTGGCGCTACACCGTACATATTTACATAAATAATTTATGCGCCTCTCCTGGCCCCCCACACCCTGTGCCATTGAAGGGACAAGCATGAGGCCGCGGCCACATAGCCTATGTTAACTCCCCCCCCGCCCCCCCCACCCACCCCCCTCCCAGCCAAAGTTGTATTTGTATTTGTATTTGTACACCGAGTAAAGTATAGAAGTGTTTATAGCTGGAGTTCCCAGCATTGCTCAAGAGAAAAAGAAACATTAACATATTTGAAATGAAGGCAAATATAATGGTAAAGCAATTCGATCCAAATCAGAATACACCACAAATGTCAAATCAGAATTTCATCTTTGTTGAATATATGCTGGTGTATGTGTCGTTCATCACGTTTCTGCGTTAAGTGTGATGCCGGATAGGAAGAAGAAGCCGCCTTACCACCAACTTCGTACACTTCCGGATATGTTTGATTTATCTGTGGACAAATGTCTGGTGATTGTTTTATATATATTTATTAGAATGTGTACTTGTATACAACTGTTATTAATCAAAAAGGCTTAGGCACTATCAAGCAATTTTTTTTTAAAGTCCAAAAAATCAATAAAACTTAATTTTTTTTTTTTTTTTGTCTAATACACTCCCAGGCACTGATGAACCTCTGAAAGTTTGACGAATATCTGTTCAGCGATCTCTGAGAAAAATGCGACACACACAGACAGAAAGACAGACCAACAGCTCTCTTATATAGTAGAAGGAGACAACACTCTGATAGGTATTTCATGTTACTTATCAGTAGGTAATGAACTATGACGTAAGGAACGATGATTAATGTGTAATCAATGTATCGGCCACGTTTAATCCGTTTTTAATTCTCTATGAAGTAAGTATATACTTTCAGAGAAATTTATTTGTTGCATTTTGATGTACCTAATGTACTTGTGGCATGAAGTAAATGTATCATTTAATTCCTAAGTCCTGGTTTTTCACATACCTCTAATCTATCCTAGCAGTTTTTGGTCCATCCTCCATGTTGTTGGGTTCGCTGTCCAAGAGCATGAAATACCTGAAGACGCGTTATAAGCTCCACCACCTTGTCAAATTAACCGCATCCATTTGTTTTCATGCGACAAGTCCACACGTGTAAAGCAAGGCAGGCACCGGTTTGGTGAGCTCATGGTACCGGTTCAAATACTGTCTACCAGGTATTTGCTTCATGCTGAAGATACCTTGATTTTAATCATAAACCAACTGCAACTCATAAATGTGTGTACTTGGACCCAGGAACAGCTTCACTTTATCCCAAGTCACATATGAGTGAAATTACTTGTGCCTATCCGTACAGCTCTTCACGGGCCTACGAGCACCTGCCAGAGGGTTGCTACTTTTTGGACCTCCAGGAAATGGAAAAACCATGCTGGTATGGACGTGCAGACATCAAATGCCACAGTCACAGAACTTGTAATTTAGCATTGAGCTGTTATATATATTATCCTTTTTCAAAATTTGTTGTAAAATCAACATGAATCTTTGCATTTACATCAACATACTGCAAAACGACACTCATGGCAATCTACTCAACATTGTAAATTTAGTGAGTGCCATTTCATAATGTCACCTTAAATGCCGGGCGATGTTATTTTGTGTTAGTATTTGACAATGTTCCAAACTGTGGAGGTGAAGTAGAGATGAATGAGAGTTTTGTCTACGTCCTTGCAGTTTTCCTTCAAGTAAGGAAGTATCTGATTTTGTTTGATGATGTTTATTCTGTTCATCATGACCCCATAGGCTAAAGCTGTTGCAAATGAGTCGAACGCGACATTTTTCAGCATAAGTGCTGCCAGCCTGACGTCAAAATATGTAAGTACAGGAGCTGCACTGGATTTATTCAGCTTTTCCATGGAATGCTTGCAGTAGTTTGGGCATTTGATGCATTTGACTTTCTATCGCACCGATGACGCATTTCTGGTGTAAGTAAGAGATCACTTGAAGTGTTATTTTCAATGGCAGATTCCGACAACTTTTCCTCATGTTAGCTTCCTTGAAAACTTATTGTTACCCCTCGTGGATATTCTTGAATACGAGGAGTCAAAAGGTTTTCCCCCAAACCATGAAGGAATCATCCTATGCAAGTTAAACTTCATCGTCATCGTTTTACAGCCATTTCCATGCTTGCATGTGTCGGCCATGATTCACCTAATGGCGGCTTTCCAGGCTGTAGGATCTGCTGGTAGCTCTCTTGTTAGACCTTTAACCCTGAGATCATCCCTGACCCTGAGGGACACCGCTGTTGATAGGGAAGGAGGGAGTTGATTCATGGACAATTACAGAGATAGAGCGGTCGGAGAGAAAGCTCGATACGAGAGAGCAGAATGAAGGAGGAAAGCCAAAAGAGGGAAGCTTGGATATCAGACCCCGATGCCAAACTCTGTCAAAAGCTTTTGAGATATCAAGGCCTACAACAAAGGATTCCGCAAAGTCTCTCAGAGAAGAGGCCCAGACATTTGTAATGTAAGAAAGGATATCACCAGTAGATCTTGCCTTGCGAAAGCCATATTGATGGTCAGATAGAAGACTGTGAGATGTAAGATGCTTGAGGAAATGGGAATTGAGAAGATATTCAAACACTGGAAATAGTAGAGGTCAGAGCAATAGGACGGTAATTGGAAGGGTTTGAATGATCACCCTTCTTTAACATAGGCTGCACTAAGGAATGTTTCCAGGAAAGAGGAAAAGTTTGGGTTTTTAAACAAAAGTGAAACAAACGAGCATGCATGGGAGCAAGTTCTGAAGCACACTCCTTCAAGACACGAGGAGGAATGCCATCTTGTCCGTATGCCTTGCTTGTGTCCAGAGAGAGGAGTACGTTTTTGACTGCATGAAAAGAGATTATAGGGATGGACATATGATTGGTATGCGGTGCATCGGAGGGAGGTGGAATGTTAGTCATCCAGTGTGGAATTTGAGGAGAAAAAGAGAACCAAAAAGAGTTGCTTTATCATTCAGAGAGACAGCGATAGTATCATCAGAACGGAACAGCGAAGGAAAGGAAGAGCGACAGAAGTTGTTGGAGATACTTTTAGCTGCAGACCAGAAAGATCTACTAGTGGAAGAAGATGAGAGGTTGTCACATTTATTTTGGATAAAGGAATGGTTTGCCTCACAAATAAAATGTTTGCAATGATTTATAGCAGATATGAAAGCTGAATGTGAGTCGGAGGAAGAGTTTTTCCATGTCCGATATGCTGCATCTCTTGCACGAATGGCCGCAGAGCAGGAATTATTGAACCTCGAGTTGGTTGGTGAGATAGACTTGAAAGATAAGGGGATATAAGCCTCCATTCCTGCAACAATAACGTCAGCTATACGTTCAGCAGACATAGAGGCATCGCCCGAGTAGAGGCATCGCCCGAGTAGAGGCATCGCCCGAGTAGAGGCAGTAGTCTTTCCAGGGAAATTCAGAGAAGAAGTTTCGTAAACCAGTCCAGTCAGCGCTATTGAAATGCCAATACTGGCGTTTAGTCAGAGCAGTCGGAGGAGAAGGAGTGGTAAGTAAAGTGGTATTCACAAGATTGTGGTCAGAAGATCCAATTGGACGTGAAATTGTGTAGCTGTAACACAACGGATTGGAGGTGAGGAACAAACCAGAGTATTGGAAGAGTGGTCATGACGATTTGGGATATGGGTAGGGTGGGTGATAATTTGTTCCAAATCATTGAGAATGGAAATTGTAAGAGCTTCAACTCCCCCAACATCCATGTGGGATGATTCCAACCACTCCCTGTGGTGCACATTGAAGTCTCCTAGATAGAGGAATTATGCTTGAGGGGGTTCGGATGTCATGGCCTCATGGCAGGAATTAAGATAGTCAACGAAAGCTGTGAGTTTGTAGAGTTGGGAGAGCAGTAAGTGAAACAGAGAAAAATAGTGATGGTCGGGAGACAAATATTAAGCCAGTTGGCATCAAAGTTTGGAGATTCGAGGTCCACAAGGCGTACAGCAGGTGTGTTGATGTTGGAGTAGATACACACTCCTCCTTTGAAGCAGATTCGTGAGTAAAAGTTGTAGTTTTAAATGTTAAAGAAGTTAAGAAGAACGTCATGTGACAATTTGATCTCTGAGAGAAGCAATATATTAGGAGAGAACATGCCAGATGTTCAACAGAGGAAACATTTGAAGAAAGACCACGAATGTTGGTGAAATTCATTGAAAAAGTCACATTGATTCAACAGGCAAGGGTCTTGGGAGGGACCGATACAACTACTGCCTGAGCCCTCCCCCTCTCCCCCCCCCCCCCTCTCGTTGGCAGCTGAGCCAGGCAGGTCATCGGAGATTCTTCGCACCCCATAATGCCGGGAACTAGGGGCCATTAACTTTCAGACTTTTTCATATTTAATTGTGGCTGATGTGAGGAGATTAGAGGAAAGAGAAGTAAAGAAGAGAGAATGTAAAGGTGAGGAGTGAAAATGAGTAAGAAAAGTGTTTGATGAAAAGTGTGTGATGTTTGTTTGCAAGAGAAAGAGATTGAAGCTAGCCTGGTAGCTATAGTTTGAATGAGACAGAAAGAAAGTTCAGCAATCCTGACAAGGAGACTGTAAGATGGTTCTGGGCACCACTTTGATGCTCCTCGGTCAGAACGGTAGTACCACTCTGAGCGGTTGCTGTCTACAACCTACTACCTAAGAAACCGGTCCAACTGGATGTTTTTTTGGAGACACCATCTCCTTACTGGATGGATGTTTGCTCCCGAAGGGAGCTCATCCTCCCTTTGACAGGTATTGTTTTTAGGCCTGCAGGGTGTTAGTCACCCTCCCCACTGGCGAGCCAGTGAGGGTAGTCAGTTTAGTCGCCGACTACCCGTTTTTGAAGAGTAGGCCATTGTGTGCCAACACCCTGATCAAATTCCAAATTCCTGCCATTATAACGAGGTGAGCTGCATCTGCAGCACTGCTGGGCCTCAGTAACAATGCAACCAACAGACCAAAATAATCATTCAGTCCGACTGTGTTGTTTTATTTTCTGTTTTAATCATTGGAAACATACATGGACCTTCCAGGAGACAAAAGGTAGTTGAGTGCAACCACTCCATTGACCACTCACGGGCACATTTGTGCTTCAAGCCTTGACATTACTACTATTACCTTACCTGCCCCAATTCATCCCACATTTTGGTGTGGTCGACCGAGGGTGAGGTTTTATCCAAGTCTTTTATAAACCGGCTGGCCAATCCTGACTTTTGACGACAACTGATTTGAGCAGGAATTTGTAACTTGTTCAGGGTCCCAGCGATAACTTTGCCTATTTTATGAAAAAGACACCGTGTGATTTTTAAAACGTCCGCCAACTAATGCTTAGACAGGAATTCCGGATTGACGCCATCTGAGGGATCACACACTTTGTGAGGCAACGCACTGCATGCTCAGCACCAATCTGACAGGTTGTAGTTGGGTCAGGAATTAAAGATAATTGCGCTACCTGTGCTGATTAAACGGTTTAATTGTTACATCAATGTGTGGAAAGTAGAAGCTGAGATACTGAGCGTTCTATGAAGTTTTGTGACTCCAGACAATGTACGAAACATTTATCGTTTGATCTCCTCGGTGTTCGTTCACACGCTTGCGGTAATGATTATTTTGCAGGTTGGGGAAGGTGAGAAGCTCGTTCGTGCGATGTTTGCTGTGGCTCGAGAGCTTCAGCCTTCAATTGTTTTCATTGGTGAGTTATTTAATTCTGATGTTGTGCTCTTTCTTTGTAGAATGTAAGGAGTAGGTGGATAAAGGTGAGGGGTAGATATGAGGGAAAAAAAGAGGAACACATGAGTGGAATGGTGCAATGATTGGAGCAGTGACGCTGGATTTAGGTAGTTTCACCAGAAGGAGGTTGATGGTGGACCATGTGAGCCCTGCATACACCTGAGGGGGACAAAGCATGGAAAGGGCAGAGCGTGCAAGAAAAGAAAGAAGGCGGTAGAAGATATAGAGACCACCGAACTGTCTGCGATGATAAGCCCATAGACTCAGCTTCAGCACGGGAAATTTCAATGATCTTAAAGTCCTTGGCTTCCACAGAATCAAGGTGAGCAAGATATGAGGCAAGGGAGCCAGCTTAGAGGGGAGAGCAGTACTCCATCAAGTTGCGGATGGAGGCCTTGTAGGTGGATAGGAGTTCAGGTGTGCCAAGGAAGGGTTTTTTGACAGGGGATGCTGAGTTAGTGACTGGCTTTGGGTGCCAACTTGGATATTTGGTTTGCCTAAGACAAATCATGGCTGATCGTGAGATCCAGAAGTTTGAATGGCTGAACCTCCTCAAGAGGATTGTTAAGAAGGTAGATGGGGGGGTTGCTAAGTAGTTATCTCGGAGAGAGAATGAGAGTGTGAGATTTGTCAGGATAGAAATATATCTTCTAAGTGTTTGACCAGCTGGTGATTTTTTTCAAGGTCTGGAGAGAGGGAAGACACTGCAGCCTGCCTGTCTGAAGGATGACGGGTGTCATGGCAGAGGGTGGAATCATCAGCAAATAGATAAAGAGGGTTTTTCCACAGAATCAGAAAGATAATTAATGAAGGTCAGGAATATGACTGGGCCTAGAACACTGCCTTGAGGCACTCCAGCCTTGACAGGGAAAGGATATGAAAGGCTTCCGTTGAGAGCCACACATTAGCTAAGAGAGTAAAGGAGGTCATTGAGACATGTGTGGGGTTGGCTTTGGATGCTACAGGCAGAGGCTTTGGAGAGCAAGGCGGGATGCCAGACTGTATCAAAAACACGAAATATGTCCAGAGAGAAGGCCCTGATCTCATTGCTGACATTGAGGGCCTCTGTACATCGTTGTGAGAGTAGAAGCAGCATGTCGAAGGTGGAGTGACCTGGTCTGAAACCAAATTTGTGATGTGAAATGAAGTTGTTGGAGAAAATGAAGGATTTCATATCAACTGTGATGATGGATTCCATGATCTTGATGATGATTGGTAGTAAAGTAATAGGTCTGTAGTTAAGGCGATCGGTTTTTGCAACTTTTATGTAGTGCAGTGATGTTGGCAGATTTCCAAGCAGATGTAAGATGACCTCGTGCAAATGACAGGATGAAAAGGGCAGAGAGAGGAAGTGCAAGAGCAGCAGAGCAGGTTTTTAGGACACATTAGCGGATGCCTTCTGGTCCAGTAGCAGAGTCAGTGTCGAGGGTTAAAAGAACCTTCTCCACCTTCTCCGGTGCAAAAGAGCTGTTGGGTTTGACAGGGAAGGATAGGTACCGAGAGTGAGGGGATGGGACGATATACAATATTTGGAAGTAAACACAGAATTGAGTCATTCAGGCTTCTCACGAGCGAAGTCAGCTGTGTGGTGCCATTTGAAGGCTTCCAGAGGAAGGGATGCGAAGGGAGCGCACTACTTCAGAGGCAGATTTAACAAGGTGCCACCAGGTTTTAGAAGAGAGAGACAAGTTTGAAATTTGTACAACACATAACATTCATTTTCATTGTTATCTTAAAGCGCATCCAGTACTGTATTTCATTTGAACCGCTGCAGTAATGCTGAGGTTGCTCCAGTTTTATATGCATTGTAAAGCTGTTGTGCATCTTCTAGAATTGTATGTTGTGCAGACGAGATCGACAGTGTGCTTTGTGAGCGGCGTGAGGGTGAGCATGAGGCGAGCCGGCGGCTCAAGACCGAATTCTTACTGGAGTTTGATGGGGTGAGAAATTTTGGTTTCAGAAGTGGGATAATGCATGATGTCCTTGAATGAGTATCTTGGATGGTGGAACTCTGACTTTAATGAGAGTTATGAACTTTAACATAGTTTGTGATCATGTTGAAGTGGCACGTCCAGTCAGTTTTGGTACAATATTTTCATTACATTACAGACAGTTTCTAATTGTTCATTAACTGGTGAGGAAGAAAGAACGTTGCTTGCGTTATTGAAAACAATGCCTCAAAGTGATATCTTCGGTATACTAATCTGGAAAGTAATTCATTACCCTCGCCTGAGGAGAGGGTATTGCATTAGAGTCTGTTTGTTTGTCTGTTTGCACAGAATAAGTATGATTTTTCTCTGCAACTGTTGGTCCGATTGACAGGAAATTTTCACCATAGGTGAAACTCCACCTGTAGAATTTTTAATGATAATTATGACGTCATAGGTCACGTGGTTCGGCCGCCATCTTGGGAAAAACGAAAAACTTTGCACCTCTATATCTCCGAAAGTGCTGAATAGAAAAAATTGAGACATGGCTCATTGTAAAGAACTCTCCATGTGGAATAACATCTGGTGAGATGGTGCCTCCATTATGACGTCATAATGATGTCATAGGTGCCTCCATTATGACGTCATAATTTGACAAGTAAAAAATGTCATCCGATCAAGATGAAATTTATTGAGCATAATCTAGGAATAATTTAGTGGAGAAAAAAATAATGATGACGTCATCGGTCACGTGGTTCGGCCGCCATATTTGTTTTAACACGAAAGCCTTAAAAACCACTGAAAATACATCCTGGCGAGGGTTTGCAATCTCTGATTGCTCTTTTTATTGTTTATAATGTAATGGGTTGGATGTAGAGGTACTTGGCAACATGTACTTAGCAGGAAGGATGCTTGCAGAATGGGGGGACATATGGAAGGAGGGCGAGGGGGGGGGGCTAAACATAGTGCTGTTGAATGACTGTTGCTGTAGGAAAGTGTCGCTATGGTAATCATTCATTCTAGGCCCTAGTAGAAAATGACATCAATGTATGGCAGTGCCTTTCATGTTTTGATAATTCACCTGCAGATGCAGCTCGATAGTGATGAGAGAATGCTGGTAATGGGTGCAACTAACAGGCCCCAGGAGTTGGACGAAGCAGTGTTGAGGTAAGATTCCAGGTTGATTTTGTTTCTTGTGTTGCAGAAACTGGAGTTAATTCCTCATCACTCTCTTTGATTAAGTGATGCAGTTCATTCCTTTTACATAATATCTACGGTTCATGGAAGAGCAAGTGAATATTCAATGGGATATTCTTCATTTTAATTTCCCTATTATCCCAACCAGGAGATTTTCCAAGAGGATCTATGTGTCACTTCCCGAGGAAGAAGTAAGTGAAATCCCCAGCTTTTTCATCGTCTTCTACGTTCATCTGAGAACACCAGACATCATTTATTTAGATTTATCTGAGAATTTATCTTGATTTTTTTCATCGTACCACAGATTTCATACTGCACCGAACAGCATCGATGGTTTGTTATCACTTAACGAAGCAGTTTCAATGAGCATGTAGATCGAGTCCCTGACTTATTGTTAGGAGAATGAAGAAGTTGCATTACATGTTTTTCCTAATTAAAAAAAAATCTATTTTTCACTCGACAATACGTCGATAATAAGCAGCAAAGTGTCTGAAAAAAGTCATTGTGGTAACGCCTGTGAAGATTTAAGTCTAAGAGACTGGAACCATAAATAATGAGCTGTCTATATATGACATATTCAAAAATGGCAGACTTTATTTACTTTCTGCTCCTTCCCTTCAAGTGCCTTCCTTCCGCTACCATTCATTTTTAAGTCTTCTCAATCTGCTTAACTTCATCGCAGGATAACGAAATTGCTCAGCCTGCCATTAATTCTCACCAGGTATTCTCACCATTGTGGGAAAGAAAGTGACGTGATGTTTCGGGCATGAACCCTTCTTCAAAGGAAGAGCTTCATCGTTACACATGCCCAGGGAGTCACCACTTTATTTTTTATGACGATTATCATACCTCTGTCATAATTTGGTTGAGAAAAATCGTTCTTATTTTTCCGCTGTTGCTAACTAGTCCTTAAAAAGATGTGTTTTGCATTGTTAACTTTTTCTAACCCTAAACCCACTCATCCACCCTCTTCCCTGCTCTCATCTCCTCTTCCTACTCGTGACTAATTTCATGAAGTCCTCATTTTCTCCATCATGGACACACTTTAAACGCATGGCTCCTTCACAAAGGCATGGACAATATCATTTCCATGTTTTCACAATTCTTTGTTACCTTTGCCCCTGAAGGTGGATGGACGTTATGTTTTCACCTCTGTCTGTCTGTCTGTCTGTCTGTGAACAAGATATCTCAAAAAGTTGTGGACGGATTTGGACGAAATTTAGCAGAGATGTATCGTATGTGACAAGGACAAAAGGATTCGATTTTGGTGAAGATCCGGATTCGGATCCGGCTACTAGAATTTTTTATGTGATTCTTCACCATTGGGAGATAGGGAGAAAAACGATGCAAAGCAAGATATCTCAAAACGTTGTGGACGTATTTGGACAAAACTTGGTGGACATTTTGTTTTTACAATGAAGAATTGGTTCGATTTTGGTGAAGATCTGAATATGGATTCGGATACGAGAATTATTAAAATTTTAAGTGATTCTTCACCATTGAGAGATCGGGCGAAAAGCGATAGATAACATGATATTTAAAAAAGTTATGGACGAGTTATGAATAAACTTGGTGGACGAGTTGGTTAGGTGGCAAGAACAAGCCGATTCGATTTTGGTTCAGGTCCCAATCCAGATCCGGCCTGTCAGTAGGATACAAAACAAACTGTTCATCCTGGCGGAGGTATGTGCTCTACCGAGTGCTGTTCTAGTTTACATTGGTTTGTCTTTGAAGATCTAACTAAGAAATTCTAGTATTAAATGTAAATTTAAGAAGTGGTCTTTCTGATGAGGGTTGTTGATCTGCATTGGCGGACAGGTCAGGTTGAACAACGGATGAAACATCGATTGAGTAACCACCATAGAAAGCAAGGAGAAGCTGACGTTTCGGGTGCTAACCCTTCGTCAGGGGGAAAAGAGGGTGTAACCCCCATTCAATCTGTTGATTTCCTCCATTGTAGTATTAAACACTTCGTCATGGTGCATGCAATTCTTGTTGATTTGTTTTAAATGCATTTTTCCGAGGGAATAAGTGTTATTTGCACTAATTGCTCTGTACGAGCTCTCGATATAAATTTCTAAATTGATTAAAGTTGGTGTCGAATAATCAATTCCGATTTAGAAATATCGTTTTTGGAAATGAGGATTGCTGAATTTTTCTTTTGAACCTTCCATGCTCTCCATAGATGTATAAGGACAGGCATTGTGATCTCAAACCTTCTGTGATCTGTCTGTGTCTGTGAATCTGTGATCAAACCACGCCTCCTGCCCCCAAGCCCTCTCCCTCCCACACTTCTCCCTGCTCTCAAATGTTGTGGTTGTGTGCTTCCCCTTCTCTCCCCATCTTGTCTTCCGCTCCCTCTTTTTGTATATTTTGTTTGTTTGGTTGATTTGTTTGTGAAATAAATGTTAGCTCTTTCACGAGCCTCGATTCAGTATACAAAAAACCACTACTTACATCAAATTTATCACCTGTCAGATTAAATCTCGTTTCATTAACTTCATGGGTTTTAGATATTAATTTGAGGTTTTTTTTATTCCATTTTTACTGCTCATGAATGAACTCAAAGTTTAAAATTTAACCCTTTGCAGACCCGACTGAAACTGCTGTCCCATTTGCTGGCCAAACATGGGAATCCATTGTCTCGCAAGGACCTCTCCCACCTTGCTCGGTGAGTCAGAACCATCTTGAAAACTTTGCACATTCGAAGTCTGTTACAAAGCTGGCAGTTTTGTAAGTTAACAAAGGGATATGAAACCTCTTTTTGGTACTCTGAGAAAATATTTTTAAATTAGAAACTTGCTTTTTTCATTGGGTTTCCAGATCATTTTGTACATCATATTTTATAGATCAGGAAAATAAGTGATGTGGAACATTCGCAACATTCTTCAAATGAGATACTCACAATAATCCAAGGCATGGCAAAAAGTGTTAACGAGGTATTTCTATACATTTTCTCTTATTATAATAATCTTTCTTGTGATGGCAAGTTTATAACAGTGACAACAACAACAACAACAAAATACAAATGTTTTATGACCATTTTCCCTTTTTTCAGGGGGTTAGTCGAATGATGTCATTCCTCCGTACGGTTATATCCAATGAATCGTTGTGCAAATCCAAACATTCCATATCCTTCTTGACAGTTTCAATCCATGCCTTTTTTAGGATGTCCTTGTAGCTTCATCTTCTGACCATAGCAACACATGACCATACAAACTAAATCTTCTTCTTCACGCATCGATTTTTTTTTTCCTCCTGATCTCTGACAACACAATTATTTCTTTGAGAGATAATTCTTTTTTTCCTGCAAGAGCAAGTCTCATGGACAAGGCAAGGTTAAATTGACAGTGGGATAGCAGGGAAACAATTTGACACAACCAGCAAGGGGATAAACAAACAGGAAAATAAAAGAGAAAGAGAGAGGGAGAGACAGAGGAAACACTAAAATCAACAAATAAAAGGGTTGGGTTAATAGCGGTAATAAAGATCATGGGTCAGGATAAGGGAAGACACGAGGTGGTGGTGCACTACCAGGTTGAAGGCCGAGAGGGAAGAGGGAAGCAGAGCAGCTCTGGAAGGTGGTTCCATTGACAGGAGAAGTGATAATTAACAGAATTGAGGTGTGCAGTCAGCCTGAACTTTGGAAGTTTAACCAGGAGGGAGTTCCTGGAAGTAAACGCGCATTCTGGTGTTTCTGGGGAGGGTCTGAGCACTGGGAAAGCAAAGGGAGCCATGTTGTAGAATGACGGTTTAAAACAGAGAGACCAAGACCTGCATGTGATTTGAGAGCAACAGATCGTATGCTTCCGCCTTATCACGGGAGTTTCCAATAATTTTGAGAGCTTTAAATCCCACAGAATGTAAGACAGACATATGAGACCAGCCCATAGTGGAAAGCGGTACTCCAGTGAGCTACGAACAAGGGCCTTGTGGACTGAGTAGCTCTGATTTTCCAAGGAAAGACTTGGATCGACAGAGGATGCCCAATCTGTGACTGGACTTTGTATATGCTCAGCCCAGAAAAGTTCATGGATCAGAATGAGGCCAATAAGTTATTCCAGTATATGACCAAGGAAATAGATAGGTGTGTTCATTTTACCATCATTCCAAAGCGATAAGGTGAGACTGTGAGATTTTCAAGGATCTAAAAACTTGTTCCATTTATCAAAGTACAGTCTAAGAATAGAGGGATGTGTGTACTGTATGACTCAATGTGGAGTCATCTGCAATAATAAGAGGGTTTTCCAGAGCATCGGAGAGGTCATTCATATAGATGAGGAACAAGACTAGGCCCAAAACACTGCCTTGGCGAACTCCAGCCTCCACTTCTTGACTGCATGAATGGAGGATGTCAAAACTCCAGGAATGATTTTGACTTCTATACCACAAATGGAGAGCTTGGCAAGGAAAGAAAGATGCCAGATTATCTTGAATACCTGATATATGTCCAGAGAGATGATCCTAACCTCTTATTTGAGATTGAGGGCCTCAAACCATTTCTGAGAGAGGAACAGAGCCATGACCGGAGTTGAGCGACTGGGAACTAATCCAAACTTATCAGGTTGCTTGAAAAAAAAGGGAATACGTTATGGAAGCAATTATGATTTCCATGACCTTTTTTGTATACAGAGAGTCAAGACTCTTCGAAGAGCTTTAACACTGAACAGATCAGGATGCAACAGAACAAAAGCAACAGTAGAGAGAGGGGGAAACATCAGCAGCAGTGTTTAAGGACGAAATAGAGGGAGGCGGATGAATAATGGATGCGGGGAAGAATGAGGGGTAGGGAAAGACATATGGGATGCACAAGATGGATACAAAAGCAAACTCTCAGGAAGGAAAAACTGGAAATTTGGAAGGAGGTGTGCTTGAAGATGGTGGGGGGAGGGAGGGGTGGTTAACATTGTGTAGAAAAGATCATCATTTTGGAAAGGGGATGATCTGAGATGGTGATGAACAGCTGTTTTGAAGACCCATAGGGAAGAATGAGATTGAAGGGACTGTGGATGTTGATTCCACAGACAGGAAAAAAAAAATGCAGGTAAGCAGTGATTCCGGATTTAGGGAGACTCACCAAAAGGGGGTTGATGGTGTACCACGTGCGCTCTGAAGATATCTGGAAGGGACAAAGCTCATAAAGAACTATGGTTGGAGGTAGACGTGTGGAGAGGTAAAGGGAGCAGGACACGTGGCATGGGGAGTAGGAGCAAGATGGATGGACGGGGGAGAGGGAGTAGTTGTGGAGTGCGACCCGTGGTGACTCACGGCACGGGGAGAAGGAGCAAGATGGATGTGCGGGGGGAGAGGGAGTAGTTGTGGAGTGCGACCCGTGGTGACTCACGGCACGGGGAGAGGGAGCAGGATGCTTGGCAGTGGGAGAAAGAGAGGGACATGCATAGGGGAGGGATGGACAAGACACGAGGTGGGGGGAGGAACAAGATGTGTGGTGGGGGGAGGGTAGTGGGAGCCATGGTGGGGGAGGTGGAGTGGGGAGGGAAGGGAAGTGGGGCGTGTTGTGGGGAAGGCAGAGGTGGATGTGCAGCTGGGGTTGTGTGATGCATGAGGGGTACAAAGTGGGCCCCAATTATTCATTATTTCGAATTCTGAAAGGAAACCAAGAGAGACTTCATGACTCCGATGAAATGCATTAAATCCATCTTGCCATTCACATTTCACATCTCTGTTATTTCCATTCCTTTGACATATTTGATCCGCAGTGCCGACGTTTCGCTTCCACCTGATCCAGGGTTTTTATAACTTTTACAGGTAATAGAATGTTTCTGTGCTTCATGCTATCAACTAGTTGGCTCCACTTATTCCAGGCCGACTTTATTGTTGATCTAAAGGCTAATTTTGCTACACCTGATGCCTTTATCATGTCTCATAGGTAACAGAAACAAGTGACCTTTCTAAATTTAATTCTGAGCTCAGGGGTATTTCATTTTGTTTTTAATCCTCTTTTTATTGAAGTTACTGATCCTCATATCTTTCACATGTAAAAATCCCAAATTTGTTTCCAAATTTCTAGTTAACCACTCTACCTCTTCTTACACCATCTAAACTGCCTACATTGAATCAAGTTCCTTCAAACTCCTTTTCCGCATATGGGACAAGGCTTTCCAACTCCTTTTCTGCTTTTTTAAATACTTCTCCTTTTTAGCCGTTCATCATAACCGTTTCATTCATGTTGACGGGCAAAGCATTCTTCTCTATTGCACTTTTCCATTTTTAAACATCTTTTGCTTTTTTTTTTTTTTGCATTTTCAGCATTCAATACTAATTCATCAGCATACAACAACTCACATGGGAATCACAACCTTTTACCCCATGACAATTCTTATATCACTATTATTTGGAATGTTGGAGCAGGGGATGCGAGGGGTGGGGGGCTGACTAGGTACTTCCGTTTTGCAGAGGGTGAGAGGCTGAATAGGTACTTCCGTTTTACAGAGGGTGGGGGGCTGACTAGTTACTTCCATTTTGCAGGGGGTGAGTGGCTGACTAGGTACTTCCCTTTTGCAGAGGGTGGGAGGCTGAATAGCTACTTCCGTTTTACAGAGGGTGGGGGGCTGACTAGTTACTTCCGTTTTGCAGACGGTGAGTGGTTGACTCGTTACTTCCGTTTTGCAGGGGGTGGGGGGCTGACTAGGTACTTCCGCTTTGCAGGGGGTGGGGAGCTGACTAGGTACTTCCGTTTTGCAGGAGGTGGGGGGCTGACTAGGTACTTCCGTTTTGCAGAGGGTGAGTGGTTGACTCGTTACTTCCGTTTTGCAGGGGGTGGGGGGCTGACTAGGTACTTCTGCTTTGCAGAGGGTGAGTGGTTCTCGTTACTTCCGTTTTGCAGGGGGTGGGGGGCTGACTAGGTACTTGCGCTTTGCAGGGCGTGGGGAGCTGACTAGGTACTTCCGTTTTGCAGTAGGTGGGGGGCTGACTAGGTACTTCCGTTTTCTAGGGGGTGGGGGGCTGACTAGGTACTTCCACAACAGTTAAATAGGTACTTCCATTTTGATCTGACTAGGTACAAATACATACTTCTTTTGGTATTGGCTCAAAATAAAATTCGTTTTTGTTGTTGATCTTCCGAGTATAAAACCAAACTGGTTGTTGTCGATACCACATTTACTGGTCTACTTTCAACCACCTTTTCAACAACTTTCAATGCCTGCTAAATTCGTTTAACTCTGTTTATTGAGAAATAAAAACCTATTGGGGTGGTTTGGACTAATGTGAGTACCTAGTTCGTTGAACTTTTCAAACATCTGTTGTGAGAAGGGTGTTTTTAACAGTGCGTAATAAGTTTAGCAATTATCAAATGTCCAGCCTGGCTTAATAATTTAATGAAAATCATGAATGAGATATTTTTTTACAGTCTTTAATATCAATAGAAGACCATAGAATTATAACCAGGCTAAGTCACATTATAGTCATTTCGAGAAAAACGTGAAAAATAATTTGAAAAACGTGAAAAACGGGAAAAACGGGAAAAACGGGAAAAATAAAATAAAATGTGACTTAGCCTGGTTATAATTCTATGGTCTTCAATTGGAAATCTTTAACTAAACAACCATCCCTAATTTATTTCCCTACTTTTATGATATGCCACATACTCAATGATCACAATGCATGTGTTTTGATGATGACTTGTGTGCAGGATAACGGAAGGATACTCGGGAAGCGATCTCACATCTCTTGCCAAAGATGCCGCTCTTGGTCCCATCAGAGGTAAAAGTCACAAGGGTGTTATTTATTGGTAGTTGGGTCAACATTTAATTTATGATATCACTGCTCTTATGATGTCATGCATTTATTTTGTATACATGGTTTTTTTTTTGGTTTTTTTTTTTTTTTTGTTGTATACAAGATCGAGGCTCGTGAAAGAGCGAACATTAATCACACAAAAAGACAAACCGACACATAAAACATATAACATCGGGAGCGGTAGACAAGATGGGGAGAGAGGGGGAAGGACACAAACACAACATTTGAGAGCAGGGACCGAGAGACATGGAGACATCGAGAGATCTGAGAGAGGGCGAGGGCTTTGGGGGGGGGGCATGAGAAGGGGGCGGTGGGAGAGGTATAAAACATATTGACACTGCCAGGACTTCCAGGAAAGAAGTTGGAATTTCAAACAAGGTGGATCTGGGGTGAATTAGCGGGGGTAGAAAAGATCAAGGTTTTGGATGGGGGAAGATAAGAGATGGTGGTGAACAGCTGTTTTAAAGACCTGGAGGGAGGAGTGGGATTGAAGGGAGTGAGGGAGTTTGTTCCAGAGGCGGGAGAAAAGAGGAATGAAAGAGTGAAGGTGAGCAGATAGCCGAGATTTCGGCAGTTTAACCATCAGAGGCTTGCTGGCAGATCTTGTGCGACCTGTAGGAATATTTGGGGGACAGAGCACAGAGAGAGCTGGGGGTGCAAGGCCGGAGAGGAGTCGGTAGAAGACAGAAAGACCACCTACCTGCCTGCGGTGAGTGAGTGAAAGGCCCTCAGAGATAGCTTCATCGCGGGAGATTCCAATAATTATGAAATCTTTGGTTTCAACAGCGTGAAGCCGAGCTAGGTGTGAAGCAGGAGCACCGGCCCATAGGGGAGAACAGTATTCCATTGAGCTGCGGATGAAAGCCTTGTATGTGGTGAGGAGCTCAGGTGTGCCGAGGAAGGACTTCGCACGACGGAGGATGCCCAGTCGGCGACTGGCTTTGGAGGCCAGCTTGGAAATGTGGTTTTCCTAAGAAAGATCATGGCAGATAGTGAGACCCAAAAGCTTGAGTGACAGAACTTCTTGGAGAGGAATGTTGAGAAAGTAGATGGGAGGGTTGTCCAGTCAATCTTTTCGGAGAGACATAGTAAGAGTGTGAGATTTGTCAGGATTGATATCTGGTTGAGACTTGTATAGGAGCTAGAACAATAAGAAATCAGGATATAATAGAACAAAAGGAACAATAGAAAGAGAGGGGAAAATACACCTACAGGTTGAGGGACAAAAGAGAAGGAGACTTGGAGAAATAAGCGATGTGGGGAAAAAGAAAGGTGGGGAACACACACAGCTGGACAAGATGAAGATGTATGCAGAAGCAAATTCTCAGGAAAGAGAAATGGGAATTTCGGTGGGGTGGTTTAATGGGGTAGAAAAAGTACGGAAAGAGCAGAAGATGCAAAACCAGAAAGGAGATGGAAGAAGAAAGGCGATGGAAGAAGAAAGAGAGATCACCGACCTGTCAGCAATGGCGAAGTAATATGCTCTCAGGAAGGAAAAACTGTAAACTTTAAAGAGGTGGTGGGCTTGGAGAGGGCTAATGGGGGTATAAGACATCATGGTTTTGGATGGGGATGATTTGAGTTGTTAGGGTTAGGGTTAGGGTTAGGGTTAGGGTTAGATGTCTGGACGTCCTGGAGGGAAGAATGAGAATGAAGAAAATGTTGAGGTTGGTTCCACAGGAGGGAAAAAAGAGGAACGAATCAGGGGAGGTGAACAGTGATTTTGGATTTTGGGAGTTACAGCAGGAGAATATGGAGAGGCAAGTTGAGTGGGGCAGAACGAGGAAGCAGCTGAGAGGATTCCGAATGAGGGGACTTTGAGAGGGGCCGGGACGACAAGGAATGAAAATATAACAGTACGACACAACAGGATCTGGTTGGGAAAACTTAGCTTTGATGGACTGGAATAGTTTTTGATGAATTTTGCATTAATTTGATCAATTGAGTATTCCTTTACATGCTCACTGCTTTGTTTTATAAAACAATGTCAGCTATAATGTTGTATTGTGATTTATTGTTGAAGTAATTGAAGTTGTATTGTTTTTAAAATCGATAATTTGGTTTACAATTGGTATTTCGGCAGAACTAGATACAGAGCAAGTCAAGAACATGTCTGCTCACGAGGTACGTCCCAACTTGTATGCAGAAGTGTGTTTTGAGATGTGCTATTGATGCTTATCATTGATGTTTTGGGGCCTTGTAGAATAGCTTTGAGTCATGTGTACTCCCCTCTGAGGTGTCTGGCTTGGGTTTGAATCTCGGCCCAGATATAAACTGCCAGTTCGGTGTTTCACAGACATGGTGATTCATCAATGTGTGTGCCGTCCCTCGGATGGACGTTAAACTGGGAGTTCCGTCTGCCAGCATTTGTTGGTGGACGTCAAAGATCCCATGGTGTCCTTCGCAAAGAGGAGGTGAGCTATCGCCGGCACCATGGCCAAATTCCAAAACCCTGCTCGAACCGGGTGAATGTCAGGTCTGGCCAGGCGGTTCGTGAAGACTCGGGCCAAGCTTCCTACGAATCTACTGTATTTACTAAAATGTACATGCAATTAATGTTAGTCAACATTGAGAGGTTGTGGGGCACAAAGCCGAATGCTGATTGCACCTGTAAAGGTTACTTAAATGTACATATTTACAGGTCAGGAAGATAGACACGTCTGACTTCCTGGAATCACTGAAGAAGATCAAACGAAGCGTGAACATTCAGTCTCTGGAAGCTTACATAAAGTGGAACAGTGACTATGGTGATACAGCTGCTGTGGCATGATGTGGCAACACCAATGAAGGCTTGTATTTCTCGGCCCGGATGGACCATCAAACCACAGCGGATGCTGCACAAGAGACAGAGTGTAATCACTGCTGTCTTTGTCTCATATTGCTTTCATTTGAGAGATGTCCGAACACCAGCCAACCTTTGTTCACAGATAGCTGACAATTACAATCAAATTTATTGGTTGAAGAATCTGGCTTCCTTTTGTTTGGGTTTGTGCTAATGAGACTTTATTTTTACCAAGCACTCACTGTGCAGTACTTTGATATGTAGATCAAAGTACAGTAATGCACAAAAAGTTAATAATGAGAAATTTAGTCTTCATAAGGATGAGTTCGTCTGCAATGGTGGGGACAATTGCAGAGTCCATTTTCGTTAAAAAAAATTCTACCCTTAATTTGTTTTCATTTTATTTATCTACAATTAATGTGTACAGTCGTGGCCAAAAATATTGGCACCCTTGCACTTTTTTAAAAGAATGCACCATTTCATCCAGAAAATTGTTGAACTTGAAAAATATTTTGGTATCTACACACAGTCACGTGAAAAAGTAAGTACACCCCATGTAAAGTTTTGACTTTTTCAACATATTTCAACAGACAGCTATTTGATCTTCATTTCAACAATATTGATAGATAAAGGTGATATAACATAACAAATATCATGAAACATTTACATTTTGTAGTCCATTGTATAATTTAAATAAACATAATGCAAATTTCGCAAATGGAAAAAGTAAGTACACCCTTGGCTCTAATAGGTGGTATTGCCCCCTTTGGCAGAAACAACCTCAAGTTGGCGTTTCTTATAACTGTCTACCAGTCTCTGACATCGACTGGGAGAAATTTTTGCCCACTCCTCCATGCAGAATTGTTTCAGCTGTGCGATGTTTGAGGGGTTTCTTGCATGCACAGCTCGTTTCAAATCCCCCCACAACATCTCGATGGGATTTAGATCCAGGCTTTGATTTGGCCATTCCAGAACCCTCCATTTCTTTCTTTTCAGCCATTCCTTGGTGGATTTACTGGTATGTTTAGGACCCTCAAGCACCCTCTGGTACAATGAAGAATTCATAGTGGATTATATGATGGTGAGCTGCCCAGGCCCTGATGCAGCAAAGCTGCCCCAAACCATAATATTTCCACCACCATGCTTTACAGTTGGTATCAGGTTCTTGTGGTCAAATGCTGTCTTTGGTTTTCGCCAAACATGTCTTCTGGTACTGTGGCCAAATAGCTCTACCTGTGACTCATCTGTCCAGAGCACATTGTTCCAGAAGTGCTGGTCTTTGCCAAGGTGTTCATTGGCAAACTTTAGTCTTGCCCTGATGTTCTTTCTGGACAGCAAAGGTTTCCTCCTGGCACACCTCCCATGTAGATCAAATTTGTGCAGCCTCTTTCTAATGGTAGACTTGTGCACTTTGACATCAACAGTGGCAAGAGCTACCTGTAGGTGCCGTGATGACATTCTGGGGTTCTTAGAGACTTCTTGCAGCATCTTGCGGTCTGCTCTTGGGCTGAACTTGCAGGGGCGGCCTGGCCTGAACAAGTTGGCAGTTGTTTGGAATCTGCTCCACTTGAAGATGATCTTCCGGACAGTCGAATGATTGATTTCAAATTGTTTGTAGATATTTTGAAATCCCTTCCCAGACTCGTAGGCATCTATAACCTTCTTTCTGAAGGCCTCAGAGAGCTCTTTTGATGTAGGCATGGTGACGCCGCACACTTCAACAACAAATAGCAAACCAAACTAAATGTCTGAGGTTTAAATAAGACAGGTTCCTCCAAGATCCTCTCTAACGATGTTCTAATCATTTGCACCTGAGGTGGTACACCCAATTCTAATTTTAGGTATTTGAAGTAGTGATAAATGTCGCGGTGTACTTACTTTTTCCACATGCGAAATTTACATTTATGTTTATTTAAATTATACAATGAACTACAAAATGTAAATATTTCATGATATTTGTTATATTATATCACCTTTATCTATCAATATTGTTGAAATGAAGATCAAATAGCTGTATGTTGAAATATGTTGAAAAAGTCAAAACTTTACATGGGGTGTACTTACTTTTCCACGTGACTGTATGTATGTCTTTGGTTTGCAGTGGAATAAAACAAAAAAATCTGAAGAAATTAATAAATATTAGCTTATTCCACGCAGAAATTCTAAAATGGCCCGGACATTAGCACCTTTTAGATGTTGTAAGAAATAATTAGATTTCGAGCAGGTGATTCTCCTTTACTTTGGAATTGAACTCACCTATGGTGAGTTGCATGTGCCTGCACTCTAAAAATCACTTATTCAACCAGTTTGAATAGAGAAAAGGAGTCATTTTGCTATTTTGTGTCACTGTGTGTACTGCAATGAGCATGGATAAAAGAAAGAAAACCAGAGAATTGTCTGAGGAGGTCAGACACAATATTGTAGCCAAGCATGGACAATCTCAAGGCTACAAGTCCATCTCCAGATACCTTGATGTTCCTGTGTCCACCGTACGCAATGTTATCAGGACGTTTAAGGACCATGGCACTGTAGCCAATCCCTGGACATGGCCGCAACAGAAAGCTTGATCGAAGATTGCAGTGAATGATTGTTCGATGGTGGAGAAAGCACCTCGATCAACTGCCAAACAGATTCAAGCTGACCTTCAGACACAAGGTACGACAGTTTCAACTCACACCATCCGCCGCCAACTCATTGAAAAAGGGTTCTATGGTAGGAGACCCAGGAGGACCCCACTGCTGAGAAAGCCCGACAGGTGTGTGCCAAAACACACCTGAACAAGCCAAAATCCTTCTGGGAGAATGTCCTGTGGACACATGAGACCAAATTAGAGCTTTTTGGTAAAGCACATCATCTCTATGTTCACAGAAAACAAAATGAAGCCTTCAAAGAAAAGAACATCCTCCCTAAGGTCAAACATGGAGGAGGTTTAGTGATGTTTTGGGGTTGCTGTGCTGCCTCTGGCACTGGGTACCTTGAATGTGTGCATGGCATCATGAAATCAGGAGATTACCAAGGCAATTTGGAGCACAATGTTATACCCAGAATCAGAAAGCTGTATCTACATCGAAGGTCATGGGTCTTGCAGAAGGACAATGACCCCAAACACACTTCAAAAAGCACCGAGGAATGGTTCAAGACAAAACGCTGGACTGTTCTGTAGTGGCCAGCAATGAGTCCAGATCTAAATCCCATTGAACACCTGTTGTGAGATCTGAAAAAAGGCAGTTGGGAGAATGCACCCTTCAAATCTGGGAGAACTGGTGCAGTTTGCATAAGAAAAGTGGGCCAAACTGCCAGTAGAGAGGTGTAGGAAGCTCATTCATGGCTATCGGAAGCACTTGAATGAATGAATGAATGAATGAATGATCCTTTTAAGGCCATTTTTCCCCGCTATAGCGGGGGTTAGCCTTGCGGGCCCCATGACAATCATGGTTCCCTGTTTGAGGCAATGTTTTTTTTTATGGCCAGATGCCCTTCCTGATGCCAACCCTTGGTCATGCTCTTACGATGCCCAGGGATACGGTGTACCTATTCTAAATCGGGGTACACACCGTGATCATTCATCCCAGCAAGCTGGTACTCAATTTGCCGACCTCGGAAGGATGACAGGCTGAGTCAACCACCCTGGCGTTAATTCAGCAATTGACCGGGATTCGAACCCAGGATCCTAGGATCCCAAGCCGGCACCCTAACCGCTAAGCCAACACCAGGCTATCGGAAGCACTTGACGGCATTTATTTTGTCCAAAGGCAAATATTAAGTGCTACCAAATGTTCTACCAAATTTTAAGTCTTGGGTGTCAATAATTTTATTAATGCCATTTCTTTTTGTGCACCACTTCTTTCCTATGCCATCTCCTGGCGCTGCATCAATGTCATTGCCAGGTAACGAAGAGGGCCCAGCAATGACACACACTGAAAGGGAGTATTCAGTTTTCACTCAGGTTTCTTGTTAGTTTGTTTGTTTGTCCGGGCGATATATCAGCCATCCTTTGAGTTAGGAAGCTGAAATTTCGGCACAATAGTGAGCAAGTGCTTTGGCAAAAACGTTATTTTTTGTTTTTTGATGAATCAATTAATTGATTTGTTACTTAATTATTATCGATTAATTAGGTGCTTATTTATTTCCTTTCTCTTCTGGGCGTTATCTCAGGCACCTTTTGAGTTAGGAAGCTGACATTTGGACACCACTATGTCCAAGTGATTTGGCTGTAAGGATATTGTACACCGCTCCTTTCCTATGCCATCTCCAGGCGCTGCATAACATCATTGCCAGGCTCGGCAATGACGCACGTTGAAAGGGAGTACTCAGTTTTCACTCTGGTTGTTGTACACCGCACCTTTCCTATGCCATCACCAGGCGCTGCATAACGTCATTGCCGGGCACCAAAGGGGGCTGTCAAGGCTATTTTTGATTAATTGATTAATCAATTCATCGATTAATTATTTGATTATTTGATTAATGACTACAATTTTGTTTTTTAAGTTACAGATTCGGATGAAATGGTGGTGGTTTATGTGTTCTATTAGGCAATTGATTAATTTTTTTTTTTTTACGATTATGATTTATTTATTTCCATTATTAATCATTTATTTATTTTCTTTCTCATCTGGCCAATATCTCAGGCACCTTTTGAGCGAGGAAGCTGATATTTGGACATGACAATGACAAAGTGATTTGGCTGTAAAGGGTATTTTTGATTTATTGATTAATCAATTAATCGATTAATTATTTTTTAATTAATAAATTAGTCATTTAATTTTTTATTAATGACTTCTTTAATTACGTTTCTAAAAGTTACATCTTCGGATGAAGCACGAGTGTTTTAGTTCTGCTATTAGCCAATTGATTAAGAAAATATTTTATGATAATCTATTATTGATTTTAATTATGCAATTAATCAATGAATTAGTGTGCACCTCTCCCTCCAAATACAGTCTCTATGAGCTGCACGGTGGTATTGCCGGGCGCCAGAGGCACCCCGGCAATGCCGCGCTGGAGGATATTTAATTATTTGGCATGGGGGCGGTGTACTTTGAATGTATCTGTGCTTGTTTGTTTAATGGTTTGTTTGTATGTTTGTCTGGGTGATATCTCAGCCACCCTTTGAGCTAGGAGGCTGAAATGTTGGTACAATAGAGAGCACGTGCTTTGGCAAAAACATTATTTTTGTTTTTTGATTGATCAATTAATTGATTCGTTATTTAATTATTATCGATTAATTAAGTACTTATTTATTTCCTTTCTCATCTGGGCAATATATTAGGCACCTTTTGAGCTAGGAAGCTGATTTAATTAATTTTGAAAAAGTTACAGCTTCGGTTACAGCTTCGGCAAAAGTTACAGCTTCAGTTTAGGTATGGTATTAGCCAATTGATTAAGAAAACATTTTATGATGATTATTTATTGATTTCAATTATGCAATTAATCAATCAATTATTGTACACCTATCCCACCCAATACAGTCTCTTTGAGCTGCATGGCTGTATTGCCAGGCACCTTTGGCCACGGTGTCCAGCCACTTCGGTACAAATTCATTCCTCTCATCATCCCCAACCAATCCTGGCCCCAACTGGTCTTCATCCATAAATACCAATGCCGCACTGGAGGATATTTATTATTTGGCATGGGGGCGGTGTACTTTGAATGTATATGTACTTGTTATTTTCTGATTTAAAAGGATATATTAAGTTCTGAATCAAAAATAAAGGTTTTATAATATTAACAGTGAAATAAAGAATGTGGAGACCAAATACTTTTGTCAATTTCAACTTATTTTTAGAGAAAATTGTGAGTTATTTGAAAAAAAGTGCAAGGGTACCCATACTTTTGGCCACGACTGTACATCATCGTAAACGGCTGAATGGTTCCAAAGTATCTAAGATTGTTAATTGTTAGACGTTTACACTTTGCTTTGATTACAAGTGGCATGTAGCTTCAGTTCACATATTTGTAGTCAACTAATGAGGCCAAACACTAGAAAAACCATATGAATCACTGTAAGAGTAGCTCTCCGACATCACGAAGGCAAGAAGCTATTATTCCCAGGAACATCCAGCAAGGGCAACTTTTAAAACTTACTTCAAATAACAAATTCTTGCTTTCATAGAATTCTATTTCTCATAAAAATCAAAACCTCAGACCTGGGGGGAACGGTCACAGTGCGTGGCATCCACACCATGTCCCCTGCATCTCTCATATCCCCCAGTCCACACAACTGCAGCCCCCAGTGCTCACCCACACTTGACCATGCCAAAGGTCTAGTGTGCAGCCATGCTCCCCCCAGGAGACTCATCCAGAAGACATTGTCCACACACCTCGGACACCCACAGCACCACGTCGACCCCCAGACTATCCAACTACATCACCACAAATCTGCTTCCCAAATATTGGCGCCGTCGCCCCCGTTGCCAGTTGAAGGCTGTGTCCTGCTAACCTATCAATTTTATCCCAGCTTCCAACACTTTGGTCTAACACACCTGGATCAATAATGGTGCCACTGTGCAGTGTCCACCATTCCTCTTCATAAAAGTCTCCCTTAAATTTACATCTAACCCTCAGATTACCCATGCCAAATATTCTTCACAATTCACTAATTTCACCAAAGAAGGGTGCTTCTCAATACACCTGCCAGCCGAGCATGGCCCTGTATGCTCGGCTCATTACAACTTCCCATTAATCAAACCCATGGCTCTCTTCCCAAGCCGAGAGTCCACAAATCATAACGGAATATCTGTGGAAGATCATTCTCACACCATCATGTTCCATAGATGCCGCAATGGTTGTCCGGTGGGCTATAATCCATCCCTGTCCATGCGGTTCGAGCCGTGTCCATAGACCAGCACAGCATGGCAGGTCATCACATGCTGGCTGTCCCAGAGTCTCATGCTTCAGTCACATTTGGCTAGGCGGCCGTAGGGTCTAAAAAATCTACGGCCACTAGCAATTATAGGGCGGCCGCAGTATTTCCACGGTCACACAATGTAGCAGTCACATATGTTTTTATTTTTCAGGTAGCCGCACGGGGTATTTAGAAATTGTGGAGACCGAAAACGTGGGGGTGCCGTACGGTCTTTGATTTGATGTCGCACGGTGACCTTAGGGCGTCCCTGCGGCGGCCATAGAATTTTCAAGGCAGATGCAAGGTAGCCTCAAGGTGCCCGCAAGGCGACCGCAGGGGGGCCCTAAGGCGAACGTGCGGCCAGACGGACGGTAACGAGTGGGTATATATACCAGTTCTTTTTCATATGTATAACAGCACTTACAGTTGTCATGGCTACGGCTTGTCGAATTGCTACGGCCAACCTAGAAATGAAAAAAGTTATAACTCCACGCCATAATTCCACGGCGACCCCTACGGCCTGTAAAAGATAGCCATACGCCCTAGGGCTACCCTGAGGCCACCTCAGAAACTCTGCGGCCGCCGCACGTTTCTGTCAATTTAGGGGGGGTACGGCCGCCGTATCCTAGCCGTAGAGCAAATGTGACTGAGGAGTCAGGGACAGGCTGCCAGGCCGCATGCCCGGGCGGTCCCCACATCAGGCCTGTGTTGCCTGTCCGTGGTGCCACCACCAAAGCGCGGACCACAACACCTCTCCCTATTGGTCCTCATCATACACCATCCTAGGTACCTGTGAGAAACCACCTCAGACCCCCGGAGGTCTTGCCCACCACCAGGGTCCATTGACCCTGTTGGCCTGAGACACACGCTCGGGCGGTGCCCCTATGGACAGGGGACGCCACACTCCACCATACCCCCGTGGGGCTCAGGTCATACCATGACACCCATGGTCGGACCCCACGTCCACATCCTGCCAGCCCAGCCCCCCAGCAGACTGGCATAAACCCATTTTGCAAGGGGCAATTTTTCCCCGAGGCCATTCCCACTGACCTCTCCTGGTCCCCATTCCGCAGCCCAGGGACCAATTCCCTCCAAGGCTGTTCCACATCAATTTCCCATTTAAATTTCATTTTAAATTTCTTTTTTAAAGATTTTGGCCTCGTGTGCCCAATAACCGCAAATGCAGGTGACAACGCCTTCCTCGGGTTGTTCTGCCCCTCCCTGCAGCTGCTCCAAATTCCCTATGGGGACCAGTTCTTCAGAGGCTCTATCTCCCGACTCTTCCATGTCTAAATCCAGCTCGGAGCCAAAACACCCGCCCTGCTGGGTATCCAATTTCGGAGCCTCTGGTGCCCAATTGTGGTTTGTGGTGAGGGTCCCCTCGGTCCCTTTAATCTCATCAACGGACCAACTCACCTCAACTCCCAGACTCTCTTGGACCTGATCAATGTCCTCCCTGATGGTATTGTCACAGGTGTCCAGCCGCTCCGGTACTAATTCATTACTCTCATCATCCCCAACAAATCCTGGCCCCAACAGGTCTTCATCCCAAAAATACCTGGTCCAGTTCCGTTACACGGACCTCCAATATTTTTACCCCATGTTGCTCTGCACAACCGCCCGGGTGCTGCACAATTACAAATTCCTCTCCCTGTTGTTGCATCCACACCAGCCCAATAATCTTCCAGGTCTTCATTTAACAAATATTCCCGATCTACTTCCAAACATTCCAAATTTTCTTCCCAAAATTCCCCATTTACTTTTGAGTTTTCCCCTTTTACCTCTTGACAAGAACCCATTTACTTCCCGTTTTGAATGAAATTCTGTTGCCATTACCTGCTGCTCCTGTGCCCCATTCGTATTATTATTTTGTTCTTCCCTAATTCATTCGTTTGTTCTCTATGGGCACTCATTCCATCCTTCTCTCCCCTCATTCCTCTATCCATAGTGGCTATCATTCGTTCCTCACGCTCCTTCTGAGCATTAATTTTCTCACTCATTCCCTCCGTTTCTTTCTTTTGTTCATCCATTTTGTTATTCATTCCCTTTATATCTTCCCTCCTATTATTTTCCATTAGTTCCTCCATTCCCCTCAATTCATTCCTTTGGGTATCCATTTTATCATTTTAGGCATCCATTTTAGCCTTCAATTCACCCATAAAATTTATTATCCTGGCCTGGAAATCCATCGCGTCTGTTTCCTGGCTCGATCGCTCCGGAACGGGGGAAGTTCCAAGTTCCAACTCTACTCTCATACCCCTCTATCCCCGGCTCACTTGAGAAAGTAGTTCCCCACGTGCGTATTTTTATCTAAGGAAAAACTAGAGCTTCCAGGGAAGCAGAACTCAACTGAACTGACTGGACAACTTTAAAGTAGGTCAGTTGTCTGTACTAGATTTGACTTAAATGAAAAGCCAACAACCTTGTGTAATAATTTCAAGGTCCTTGTATCCTTATACTTGTCCTTGTTATACAATTGATACAATGTTACACTTTGCAACAATGTTGCAGAAATATAGTTGTGTAGGCGGCCATTTTGTGACAGATCCGGTTGACATGCGATAGCAACCTACCTTGTGTGGTAAGAGTCTCACACACCAAGTTTGATCAAAATCCATAGATATTTGTGGACGTTAAAGTCATAACGTTGTTTCGGAGCTGAAAACAATATGGCGGCCTATGGCGGCCATTTTGTGAAGGATCGGATTGGAATGCAATAGCAACCTACCTTGTGTGGTAAGGGTTAAACATTCTAAGTTTGATCAAAATCTGTTAATATTTGTGGACGCTAGCGTGTTAACGTCGTTTTCATGACCAAAAACAAAATGGTCGCCTAAGTCCGCCATTTTTCAACGGATCGGGCTGAAATATAATACCAACCTGGTCCTTGGGGTAAAGATGCTGCTTGTCAAGTTTGATTAGAATTGGTTGATATTTGTGGACGCTGGAGTGTTAACGTCGAAAAGTTAACGGACGACAGACGACAGACGACAGACGACGACAACAGACGACGGACGCCGGAGGGTTTAGTATGTGATGAACTCAATAGGACGGTAGTCCAGTTGAGTTAAAAATCAATTGAAATTTTTCGAAAACGCAATGTTTTTGAAAAACGGAGGAGGAGGAGGATGCCGAAGAGCACTTACCTGAACGGATCCCACCGGCAGTCCCCAAACCTGCGGAGAATAACTCACACAAAATGGATTTAAAATGTACAAAAAGAAACAGGTTTATTAAAAGAAATGCCGGTAACAAAGAAACGCACGATCAAATTATTTCCTAAATTGGGACGTCCCCACAAACAGACTTGAAGCACAGACACAGGGAAAGATAACTGAAAATAATGTGTGTGTGGGTGCACTTAACTCTGATCACTGGTGGGGTCTCGTCAGGGGTCGTCAAAATTGTCCGGGGCATTAGTGGGAACCACCCGGTCGTTGGCAGGAACCGCTCGCTCCCGTGCTGCTAGGCCTCCGTTCGGCCTCGTTCACTAGGCCGCGCCTGCTGGCACGCACCAGGCCTTCCGCACGAATCGAACGGGCCACGTCCAGCTCGCTCCTCCAGCCGTGCCTGTCTTCGTCGTCTTTGGTGGGAAACTGCAGCCCTCAGTCCGCGGCTCTGCCACTGCCTTTGCACGTCTATCAGTGGTGTCTCCGAACACGGTCGGTCCGATCGTTTCCTGGAGCCCATCGTCCAAGCACAATCGTTCACTTTATTGTCCAGAATGAGAGAGATAAATTCCGACAGCCGCGATCCAGACCAGATGCAGAGAGCAGAGAGAAGCGAAGAGCAGAGCAAAGAAGAAGAGAAGAGAGCGAAATGTCCGCTGGCGCGTTCTTTTATCACCCAGGCTCTTACGTCATTTGGCCTCCTCGCCAATCAGTGAGTTGCTTCTTACCAGTCCTCCTGTCAATCAAGAACCCTGAGCAACCACGGCTCCTCGGGGCGTGGCCTCGGCCTGCCCGTCCTGTGTGTGCCTCCCAAGTCAGGGTTGTCAGCGGCAGGGCTCAACGTCCCGGCTTCCGGTATGTTTTATTGTTGTGCCATTAAATGTGAGATTCTAACTCGCAGAGTTCTAACTCGATTCTAACTGCGCGATTCTAACTCGTGTCTAATGCGGTGCCATAAGGGACATAGGGATAAATCACAGAGGGAACAACATACAATGACTGAATTACATAATCCCTGAGCTAATTAACTCGCACCCCACCCCCGTGATTGGGACGATTGTACAAGCTTAATCCGAACACACGGTCGAAACAAGTACTTATTACATCAAGGTTTCTACACGACATTCGGAGCACCTACCTATACAAATCTACCTGTACAAAAGTATCCCAACCCCGACAAACGTAACTATTTATATATATATATATATATTTATTTATATATATATATATATATATATATATATATATATATATATATATATATATATAATCATATATATATATATATAATCATATATATATATATATATATATATATATATATATATATATATATATATATATATATATATATATATATATATATACACATATACATACACATATAAATATACATATAAACATACATACATATATACATATACATACATACACATATAAATATACATATAAACATACATACATATACATTATACATACATACATATTGTTACGGTCCGCGGTTAAGGATGTTGTTTGCCGAGCGAAGGCACCGCGACCTAACAGTTTCCCCGACTAAACCCGATTCACCCAGACGTTGGCCGTATCGCGCCACAGCTACTCAATATGGAAAAGACTAAGACGACGAATGCAAAGAGGAAGAAGAAGAAGACGTACAGAAGAGTAACGGGGTTTATTATTATTTACACACACATAAGCAAAAAGAGCAGTCACGGGTATTTACAGCGGACATGAAAAAAACAGGTAACACAGTGCAAATTACTAGCTTATACAGACTTAATTACCTACCCCGGACAGAACAAACAAAGACGACTCACACGGGGAATGATGATAGGAATTGGCTGGAAGGAGAGGAAAGTCCAATTGGTTCGGCAGCACGAATCGGCGCGTTGGGCAGCCGCCGTTCCTCCGCGGCCCTGCTCCAAACCGCCGTCCAGGCCCCAAATGGCTGGCGAGCGTGGTGGCTGCTGGGGACGCTGCTGCTTCTGCTGCTGTAGACGCTGCCGCTGGCGAGCAAGGTGACGAATAGCAGGCTTTTGCGCTTCCCTGGATGACCTCTGCTTTTGGGACCTCACAACTCAGCTCTTGTCATAGCTCATCTCAGATCTCAGCTCATCTCTCGTAAAAGCTCCTCTCCTTTCTCAGCCCATCTCATGTCTCTTTCGGGAACGTCCCGCGGAGGCTTATATAGGCCCCGCCCCTCAACCTTCGCGAACCTCCTTGCTGTTACTTTCCACACCCTCTCCAAGTCCAACCCCTTGTTCGTGGTTGGTTGAGTGGGGCTGACTCACTCCTCCCCTCTCTGACGAGGTGGGGACCCGCCTTTCTTCCCCAACCCTGCCTCGTGGTCAATGGCGGCAATTGGAGGGGATGTAATTGGCAATCGAGGCTTGGCAATGACGAAAGGGGGAAATGGAGGTTTTTGGGAATGGCAATGAAGGGAATCTATCTCTTTTACTTGGTGCAATGGAGTGTCATTCTAATGGAAGACAAGGCCTTACTCTAAAACACATAATAAGGATATAAACTACTGAACAAGGGTTTTATCGTGTCCTTCAATGTGGTGTTTCATGGAATTAACTACCGGGATGCCCTTTTTACCTTTACACAACTCCGGAGGCAGGAGGGACCATAATCAACAATGTTACACAACAATTTACCACAATACAATACACACAATCAAAAAAATGCAATCCTCATATCCGCAACAATATATACATATACATACATACATATATACATATACATATACATACATACATATACATACATACATATATACAGATTTGGCATCTAATATGGAATATTTTTTTTGTGGGGGTGAACTTACTTTTCAAGATGACTTAGAATCAAAAGTTCATTTGAATTATGTTGAAATTATTCTCGATAATGTTAATGTGACCTTTAAAAGAAACAAAAACCACATTTGACATTTTGAAGTAAATAAATTGATCCTTGAAAGTGATGTAAACTGATATCAAACTCAATTCATGGACAGTACTGTGTTAAACTTCTGTACGTTTTCCAGAAGTATCTCTTTATTTTGCACATTAGCCAAAAAAAATTTCAACAAGAAAAAGTTAAGTTATGACTGGGATTACGGACAGTAAAATTACAGTTCAGTACTTCGTGTAACCCCCACGAGCATTCAGGAGAGCACGTACACGTCGAGGCATGCTGTTCACGAGATTTGCCGAGGTTTGGACAGGAATCGCTTGCCATGCAGTGAAAATAGCCTGCTGCAATTCACGCACAGAGGTCGGCTGCTGGTCCAAGTTGTCGATTTGATGCGTTAATTCTGCCCACAAGTTCTCTATCGGATTCATATCCGGGGACATGGCAGGCCACTCCATATGCTCGACACCACGGTCAGCAAGAAAATGTTGGATCATGCGAGCACGATGAGGCCGTGCATTGTCATCTTGGAAGACAAAGTTTCCTTGAAAGGCTGCACGAGCAAATGGAAGCAATGTTTCTTCCAGAATGGCCCTGTACTTGAACTGGTTCAGGTTTCCATTCAGAACAACCAGATCAGTTTTGCCCCCTGCATGAAAAGCAGCCCAAACGGTCACCCCACCACCTCCAGCTTGGACTCTTGGCACAATACAATCTTCGTTGTAGGCTTCATGCACTTGTCTGCGCACTCGGTTGCGGCCATCTTGACGATAGACCAGAAATCTAGACTTGTCACTGAAGGTCACGTGATTCCAGTGTCCTGGCTGCCATTGACGGTGCTCTCTGGCCCACTGCAATCGACGCTGGCGGTGTTGTCTGGTCAGGCGTGGCTTTCTCAGGGGACACCTGGCATGATAGCCTGCTTGAACCAGTCGTTGGTTGACTAGCCTTCTGGATACAAGCACATTTGTCAGTTGCTGCCACTCAGTCCGAAGCCGATTAGCTGACTTGGTACGGCCATTGCAGACTAACCGGTGCAGCTGGCGATCATCTCTACTTGTGGTTCTGCGGGGACGTCCTGGCCTCGGTATTGGAGTAGGAACACCCCTCTGAGCATTTCGTTTCAGGATATTTGACACCTGACTTTGAGTGATGCCATACTGCCGAGCAATAGCACGCTGTTTCATGCCAGAATTTCGTAAAGCCACCACTCCATGACAAACAGCATTGTCGAGTTGACGGACCATCTCCAGAGGAAGCGGCAATAACTTTTGTAGACGTGCAGCAGTTGTTTTCCACTAATACAGAACGCAACAACCCTTATATACACGATTGTGAAGCCAATCGTCAAATGTACCTGTCCTTACATTTTGTCACGCCACCTGTGATATAATCCTGTTATTGACTTCTTGCTGCGAAAGACAATCAGTGACATGGTTCTTTCAACAAAGAAATCACCGAAGCGTAAAATAAACTCACCAGATTGATATACCGAGTTCAGAAAGTAAACCCAAGTCAAGAAGAAAAAAAAATTCCATATTAAATGCCAAGTCTTTACATATACATACATACATATATACATATACATACATACATATATATACATACATACATACATATATATACATACATACATACATACACATACATACGTATACATATATATATATATATATATATATGTATATATATTGTACATATCGTTGAATTGTATCCACACACAATTATTTTAGTTCTATTTTGTTTTGTATATAATTTATTTGCATGGGTATCCGGGAATGCTCTGTGCTGTTCTACTCCTGTTGACATTTTGAAGAAATCTTTTTTTGCGGCGGCCGAAACACTTCCCGGCACCCACTAAGGAATGGGGTCTGGAATCATTTAATATTACCTTTCACGTACGGTAGCTACAAAGATTTAGGCACTATCGAGCGATTAAAAAAGAAATCCAACTTTTGTTTCCAATTTTGTTTTTGCCTAAAACACTCGCTGGCACTAATTGAGGAACCTCTGAAAGTTTGACAAAGACTTTGAACATTTCGGACAAAAATGGTGACACACAAACACACATACAGACAGACAAACACACAAATGGCTCTCATATAGTGTAGATATTATACAGTCGTGGCCAAAAATATTGGCACCCTTGCACTTTTTTCAAATAACTCACAATTTTCTCTAAAAATAAATTGAAATTGACTAAAGTATTTGGTCTCCACAATTCTTTATTTCACTGTTAATATTACAGAACCTTTGTTTTTCATTCAGAACTTAATATAACCTTTAAAATCAGAAAATGAAAAGAAATGGCATTGACAAAATTATTGACACTCTAGACTTAATATTTGGTAGCACAGCCTTTGGACAAAACAACTGCAGTCAAGCGCTTCCTGTAGCCATGAATGAGCTTCCAACACCTCTCTACTGGCAGTTTGGCCCACTCTTCTTATGCAAACTGCACCAGTTCTCCCAGATTTGAAGGGTGCCTTCTCGCAACTGCTGTTTTCAGATCTCCCCACAGGTGTTCAATCGGATTTAGATCTGGACGCATTGTTGGCCACTTCGGAACAGTCCAGCGTTTTGTCTTGAACCATTCCTGGGTTCTTTTTGAAGTGTGTTTGGGGTCATTGTCCTGCTGCAATACCCATGACCTTCGACGGAGACCCAGCTTTCTGATTCTGGGTTTAACATTGTGCTCCAAAATGCCTTGGTAATCTCCTGATTTAATGATGCCATGCACACATTCAAGGCACGCAATGCCAGAGGCAGCACAACAACCCCAAAACATCACTGAACCTTCTCCATGTTTGACTGTAGGGAGGATGTTCTTTTCTTTGAAAGCATCAATTTGTTTTCTGTAAACATAGAGATGATGTGCTTTCCAAAAAAGCTCTAATTTGGTCTCATCTGGCCACAGGAAATTCTGCCAGAAGGATTTTGGCTTGTTCAGGTGTGTTTTGGAAAACTCAAGTCAGCCTTTCTTATGTCTCTCTCTCAGCAGTGGGGTCCTCCTGGGTCTCCTACCATAGAACCCCCTTTCATTGAGTTGGCGACGGATGGTGCGAGTTGAAACGGTCGTACCTAGTGTCTGAAGGTCAGCTTGAATCTGTTTGGCAGTTGATTGAGGTGCTTTCTCCACCATTCAAACAATCCTTCGCTGCAATCTTTGATCAAGTTTTCTCTTGCGCTCACGTTCAGGGAGGTAGGCTACCATGCCTTGGGCCTTAAACGTCCTGATAGCATTGTGTACGGTAGACACAGAAACATCAAGGTCTCTGGAGATGGACTTGCAGCCTTGAGATTGTCCATGCTTGGCTACAATATTGTGTCTGACCTCCTCAGACAAATCTGTGGTTTTCTTTCTTTTCTCCATGCTCATTGTGGTTCACACGGTGACACAAAATAGCAGAATGACTCCTTTTCTCTCTTCAAACTGGTTGAATGAGTGATTTTTATATTGCAAGCACCTGCAACTCACTATCGGTGAGTTCAATTTCAAAGTAAAGGAGAATCACCTGCTTGAAATCTAATTATTTCTAACAACTTCTAAAAGGTGCCAATTATATTGTCTGGGCCATTTTAGGATTTCTGTGTGGAATAAGCTAAGGTTTAGGAATTTTTTCATCTTTTTTTGTTTTGTTCCACTGCAAACCAAAGAAATACATCTGTGGATACCAAAAGATTTTTCAATTTCAACAATTTTCTGGAAGAAATGCTGTATTCTTTGAAAAACGTGCAAGGGTGCCAATATTTTTGGCCACAACTATTATTTACACATGATTCATATTCCTATATACTTGTTCACCCAAAAATATCTTGTTCTGAATCCCTCAAACCAATATGGTTTAAGGCATTCACAATAAGATACTTCACACAATGAAATGCACTTGTGAAGCTAACCTATAATGGGCCAGGTAAATGGTACATATAACTAACTACCTTGCTTTTCAATAGCCTCGAGACCACCACATGCAAAAAAAATCACCAACGAATACCCACGATATACAGAACAGATTTGATTTCTGAAAACACACAAATATCATTCCCTCAAAAAAACCATCAAAGACATTAAAGAGAAATATAACAACTTGAGCACGTCCAAACAAAAAAACCCCACCACTAATGATCCTTAAAACACTGTGGTAATTCATATCAAAATCTTAATGCCATGGTAAGGTAGAGAAGTTAGCTTAAGGCTCACATGCTTATTAGTCTCCTACCAGTTTCACCAGAGAGGACTATAGGTTTGCTCTCTGCCCGTCCGTCTGTCTGTCTGTCCCACCTATGGTTTTTCAGACTTTTCCCCATACCTTTTAACATATTCAACTGAAACTTGGAACATGGCTTTATTATGATAAATTATGAAACAATTCGAGTTTCTGGGCGTTTCATCAATTTTTCCACAGATATCCCCTTTTTGGGCTTTGAACTTATCACATTATCACTTATCAACTTATCACTCGGTAGGGGACATTTATTGCGAAGCAATTCTCACTTTTGTTATGT